>NW_027509275.1:3772523-4399194 GCF_048541705.1 Temnothorax americanus
CAGACACGGAGATATATACGAGATATATTCTAAAGAATGTCGCAACCGATGTCGTGATCGTAGCTTTCCAGATTAACGATACTGTGATATATCGATAGACTTTTTATATTTCTTGATTAATATATATAGCTCGACAAATATACATGGTCCTTATGTTTCATTTTTGAATAATATTTTATATTACATCACAACTACATATTGTTGGACTGAGAAACTTTAAATGATTCCAAGGAGAATTAATCGCTCGATTGGAGAATATTTTCCATTTTTGTGATTAATGCTTTTATATCTATTAGAATATACATACACGCGTACATACACACGTATGCCAAACGATACGTTTAGATATTTTTCCTAGTGATCGCATCGCGGGCGGCGCCATGAAATCGATAACACACACCTGGAGAAAGAGAACAATAAGCGCGAATCGCATTGCGGATGGAAGTGCCGAGACGATTCTTATTTCACGAGACACGTATACCGGATCTCCTGTGTAAGATTTCCCGATGTTAACCCGTCTCTCTCGGGCACAAATCATCGGTTCTTAGTCGCGAGTAAAACTTGAAAACGTTTCCGATTCGTCGCGCGAAAGAGCACGCCGATCGATCACAAACGGATCTTCATCCATATTTATCTTCAGCGAGCGCGCTAAAAGCTCCTCCGACGGCACGATGTAGTGTCTCCTATTAATAATACATCGGGACACTAGATCCTAGAGTTCGAAAGGATCGCCGATGTTCTATCTCTCGACGAGAAAATCCCGCTCCGTTGTGCATTTTCCGAATGGACCAGCGGTAGCCATACCGTTGTTGGTTCATTGTCGCGTACTTCTTCATTTCCGGAACATCCGGCTGTCAATAAATCCCAATTAAAAGGACATATAAATATGCGATATATATTTGTTATTTTAATTTAAAGTGACGCGTGTTGTTTAATAGCGCAAGTGGATTTATTATGAAATATCGATATACACGGGTATATATCAGGAATTTTCATCTTGCCCTCGGTTATATGTATCGAATATTGCAGTATCATATTTTCGCTATTAGTTGCCCTTTGTTGCGTCATTAAACCTGTTGCTCATTACACGCAGTATAGTTTTAATTTTTGAACAGTTCGTTATTTTAATTCCTCTTAATAAATCAGTTTTCATTATACACCGACATACTTAATACGTGTATTATCAACTCGATGATCCCGTCTGAATTAATGATTCAGCGTCTTAAGAGCTCCTGTCAAACTATCGGCGTACATAAAAGCAATCTGGAGCGATTAGGCATTGCTCGCGTTTGTTGTTGGGGAACCGATCGGCGAATGGGCGATACCAAAATAAACCGTGTCTGACTGCAGCCTGTCCCTGAACGCTACTCGGGCACGATATCTGAACAATGGGACAGACATCGCCGCATTGACGTGACTTCCTGTTGTGACTTACGAAGCCCGCTGCTCTTTAATCCACGGTAGCTGATTTCGCTCGACTTCTGGCACAGCTTGAGAGTAATTCCTTTAACCGCAGCCCACAGCCAGCCCAAAACAACAGCGGATGTTCAAAGTTTAATGAGTTTAACGAGTAAAATTCAACGATTATTATCGTATTCCTTCAATTAAGAATTAAGACTGATCTTGAAATTAGCCTGATAAATTAATTAACAAAATAAAAAGAAACCTACCTGTATTACGACTTTATAAAGAGAGCTTACAATAATCCATTAATTTACTCCTGAATAAAGTGAAAATGTACAATCTATTGAGTGATTATTATAATTTATATATTTTCTGAGCTCTTTACATAATAAGCTTTAATTAAATTTTAATAACTCTATAAAACACGCGAAGAAAAAATCAGCGTTAAACTGCTAATAATGTCTGCAGTTTATTCAACCTCTACATTTCATATATTAATATCGGAAATTAAATTTTCTTTTGATAATTAAGGACTATTGCGACGAAAGGATGTAATTACGTTAAATTTGCCGCAATTACACGTAAATGAGAAATGCCTGCTGCCGTTGCTCCGGTTATTAAATGGCGTTACACCACCGTGTTTGAGCTGTTGGCGAAGGATAGAAAGTGAAGGGGTAGACCACGCAAATTAAAGGAAAGTATATGGATCCGCGTCATTACGCGCTCCATAAATGTCGCGTCCGAAAGTATATAATTATAACAATTCCATTTGCGCGGATTGCAAAATTTCCGCGCGACGTGATGTTTCCTGCGTATTCAAATTTTGTCATTTCCTACGCGTTACCACGGCGGCCGCACATATTATTGCTTTTGCTGCTGCTTCAAATACACCGAGAAATGTGTACCTATATACGCACGTCGTGTTGTAATTTCACCGGCCACTTTCTTTCCGCGATCCGTGTACATCATACGTAATAATTACAGCCGCGATATGATGCCGGCAACGAGCCGCGTATTACGATTGCGAGGAACAATGAAAAATAATGCGTGCTCGCGCCGGAGAGAAAGTCGGCAAATTAATATTTATTACATTTCGCGGTCGCGGACAATCGATAGCCATTGTTCGAATGAGTCATCAGATTCTGTCTGACTAATTGGGAGATTAAAAATTAGTTTTCATAATCATCTTTCAAGAACATTCATACGCGTCATAAGATATTACTTTGACATCAGCAAATAACAATTAAGAGTATTACAATTAATGAGGAAAGTATTAGAAATATGGGGAAAAAAAAGAAATTTTTCTTTTTTAATTTGTAGAGAGAGACTGTCAATACAGTTGTTTTAAAATAGGGGAGACCGAGGCTGTATGATTCCAGAGATATTTTGCTTATGTGCTATTTTTCAGTATTTATCTTGAAAAGAACAGTGGATACAAAATGCAAAATGGTTCTTTTAGATTCTAAAAAACCTATGAAATTTTTTATGTACTTTCTCCTTGTTCCTTTCAAAATAAATACTAAAAAATAGAACATGGGCTACATACCCCTGGATCCATATAGTCTCCAGAAAGTGGAAAATAGAACAAAACGGTACACAAAATAGCACATATGTCATAGTTGAATATTTTAAATTATATCCTTCATCAAATTGCTGTTCTATTATAATTATCTTTGTAAAAATTGAGACTTTTAATCATCACGACTCTCGTTAAATCTCATTAAAGAACGAGATAATTTTGTTGTCTCGCGCAATTAAGATATCGAGGAAAATTGCGCTAACACGCTGAATATCTGTATACGGATCACACACCGTCACGTCCAGTCCACCGGGTATACTTTTCTCCTCGCGGTGCCCACTCTGGTGCCCCTACTCCGATCGCCCACGGTGTCCCACGGCGAGCCAGTCTCTCCCGCGCCTTTCTTCGTGCGGCTGCGATCCGCTTGTCAGTTCGAAGGCAACCGCGGACAATAACTGACAACCGGTCGGTCAGTCGGCCGATCTCGGTACTTCGCGACATATTCGGAATTCGCGGTGCGTCCGCGATACGGCCGAGAACCGCGAAAATGTGATGATTGCGCGCGCGCGTGTCAGTGATTCTGGTGATTCGGTCAAAATTATCGGAGACGCGTGGTCTTCCTGATATCAGTGACCGATAGTTGTATGGGCGTGCACAACGATCGGTAATTGCTTGTGATTGTTAAATATTTGCGCGACTTATAGTTAGATATGCGCGTGAGACTCAACGAGAAGGAGCGACGGTTCGCTGCTCGATTAGCGACCTTGTCGGTCGTTGAATCCAGCAGAATTTTAAAATTTATCTTAAAACTCTGATCTTAAAATGATTGATTGAAATAATAATGCAATTACTACTTACAATGCGTTTAGTGGATCATTGCAAAGAAATGAATCTTTTAAACAAATTCTAAAATCAGGGAAAATATTTTTGTCGACATCGATAGGGACTATTAAACAAAACAATGTGATAACTGCAACAGATACAATCACCGCAACATAAATTCGTTGCTTAACGGTGCTGAAACAATCGCGAAATATATACGGGAGAAACGCATTCTCGCCGTTAGCCGACGGAACGAGGCTCTCGATCGCGATCGATTCCTGGAATGGCGAACACCGGCTGGTATCGCGCGAAAACGCAATATAGTAGAGGAAGCGTTGAAAAACGAGAATGAATATCCGGTTGATAAACGCGTATCACACCGGCGTACGATATAGGAATGTGTGTATGTGAGTGAGTGCGTGCGTGTTCCGTGCTGTCTGTCGCAAATCTATAGCATATGCTATCGGGACGTGCATTTGTTCGTACGGCTCCACGTTCGTTTATCCCAGTAAACGATAACACCGTGGACGATTCGCTAATTTACT
The DNA here is from genome assembly GCF_048541705.1 of Temnothorax americanus. NCBI lineage: Eukaryota > Metazoa > Arthropoda > Insecta > Hymenoptera > Formicidae > Temnothorax > Temnothorax americanus. The sequence goes on from NW_027509275.1 coordinate 3,776,814, forward strand.
GCCGTCAGTTTCACGTAATGCGACACGTGTCTGACAGCGGTGATGTGTCGCTGATCCGTCTGTAAGGCTCGAAATTCATTCGATCGAGTGCGCGAAGTTAATTCGTAACTGGAGGGTATCGGTGTTAATTTCCTGATTAATACTCGTGCTTTCACAGATTAAAAATTCTACTCGGAATTTTAATCGATTTTAAATGGACACTATTCAGGTTACTTCTAAGAAATTTCGAAACTTAACATTAGAGATTCCGTTGGACATTGAAAAGTAAGAGAAAATACGTGAAAAGACTCCAAGTTGCCAAGTTTGACACGGGAATGACTATATAGTCATATATTAGCTGCATATGTTTTTGCCGCATGATAATTAATCCAAGGGAATAGCTCTATATATGTGTGTATGTGCGTGTGTGGTTTCATTTGTGTCTTGTATGATTAAATAGGTATGGTCCAGTATGGTCGAGTAGACACTTATTTGAATATATCCTGAACATTTATTTTCCGTTATCACTCCAGCTAATACATCTTATGATGACTCCTACGAGGCCGACGATCGTTTATTTTCTGTCCGTACGGACACTCGCACGACAGATTTGCGACTGGCAAATTGCTGCTCTGTTGTATGCGAAATAAAGAACAGCAATTAATAAATAAGATAACTGATAAAGAAATAATATAGTCAAACAAAATGGGAGCAAATCCGGGAGAATGTAGTATTCTCAGTCTTCTTTTATTCTCAATTTTTAATTCCTTATACGCGAAATCTTTTGAAGCGCGTGTGCGATTTATCCGTCAACCAGGACGTTCGTGCGGCTATAAGTAAGGTAGTGTGTTTTCGGGCACGGTAGGTTAATTCTCTCTGCGGCGATGGCTGAGCTATATAGAGCATAAAACGGCCGATTCGCCTCGTCCGTGTTGAGGGCTAAGGAGAAAGAGAGAGAAAGAGAGAGGGCTGCTCGAAATAATTATCCCTTCTCGGGAGGTGGGCACAGTTCTCTCTCTCTCTGCGATTCCATTGTCGAGGATAATCCGCGAGAAAAGTCCGCAGCGATGTTTGTAGATATCTAGGAGTAAACCGGCGATCTTCGTGATAATTATCCGAATTCCTAGTATTTTGCGGAAATGGCCCCAGTGCTTCTTTAAAATTCATTCGCCATTCATTGCAAGTAATTGCTCACTCCACTTTAAACGTTTCTACATGTAGAACGTTTAAACGTTTAACGTAGAAGAGCTTTTCTAAATGTTATTTGCGTTTTTTTTCTCTAATTTCTATTCAAATGGAAATTTCTCGTATTTTATTTTTCTCATTTTTCACGAAATTTTCACATTTTCTTCATTTCGCGCTTTGTCTCGGATCATAAAAAGGTGAGACGTAGATAGCAGTGGCGACAATACAACCGCGACTGTCGCGTTGCAATTCATTCGCGAGAGTTCTCATACAAAGGAAGCAAATCTTGAGGGTCGCCCTGTGGAAATGAGTGAAAGTGGCCATTACTTAACTGCACGCTCGCTTTACGACGGAAAAGCGTTTTCTTGCCGTCAATTAGTCGGAAAACATCCAGCAGCATTGTAGCCGTAACGTTGTCCCGCTTTGTTCCAGTTAATTACCGATAATGGGCAACTTTCTTAATTACACCTTTGTCACAGCGACAACAAAGTCGAGAAACCGAATCTTTGACAATTCGTCGTTGCTTTCAACTTACTGATACAAATAACCATTCTCGCAATGCTTTTTCATGAAAATACCGCGAGTACAGCTGCGAAGAATTGTTTCGCACTGTAAGAAATTAAATTTCTTTCGTGTGTTGTGTCGTCTCTCCTCGCGAGCGTTGCCAACGAAACGCTTAATCGATCCGTTCGCCGTCTCTCGGGAATTAGAGAAACAGGTTCCACACCTGCCTGATTCGCGTTTCTAATTAAAATACACGCAGCCGCTTGCCGAAAATTGTTTGTAAGCGCGCGACCTGGGCAAAGTAGATATCCATCTTGTCTCATAAGCTACCAAACACGTTAGACTCCGGAAAAAACGATGAATTTTAGCAGCGATCGGTCGTATATCTCGTCGGTCGTTACTGCTTTGGCGTTTTACGTAACTCTTATCACGTATTAAAAATCGACCAATCACCTGTCACGCGTTAATTACGATTAACCACCTGAGACACTGCATACGCGTCACACATATCGTAACACACCTCGTACATGTATTACGGACGTATCATTGCATTTTTAAACGTTCGTTATGCCAGTTACGTAGAAACTTGTACGCTACATTGAGCTGTTATGTCTATGACTTTTCACATGATGCGGGTTTCACTAAAAATATAATTTCATAACGTACATATGCACTTGCAGCTTTCGCGTACTTTGCGCGCGTGCAGTTAAAAGAATCAACGCATAAGCGTTACTGTATATTTGTCCGCGGAACCGTGTAGAAAAACCTAGTCGCGGCGACGCGACGTTTTCATCGGGAACGAGGAGAAACGAGTTTCGTTGAGGCGATCGCGTTATCGCGTATCCGTCGCACGGGACGGCCGATTATCCGCGCCGACTCGCTCACTTTCACTGGCCCCCGGCCGGAAAGAGAAAAGCAATCGAAGAGTACACGGCCGAGGTGTTATATAAATTAGACGTCTCGCGAATTTTTCCAGCGCGCCAGTGCGTAGCAGGATATCGATTTCGCGATAGGGTTGCAATTTAAATCGCAGAGAAGCTGTAACTTGCCACGAGCGAAACTATAGGCGCTCGCAAACCGAGTATTTCATCTGTCCCAAACTGATGCTGCAGATTACGTACTGGAGGATCATACGAGTCTCATAATTTTTACTTTTTGAACTTACGATGCCTTAATTCGCGCGATTCGTTTGCATCGTTCTTAATACCTAGATTTCTGCATGTAAGAATTTGCTTAATGTATACAGTGTATACACAATGCCAGGTCGCGTGCCGAGCAGCCTTTCTAAAGCAGCGGTAAAAGCGGACATCTCTAGTAGAGAGACGGTTATAGAAACGACTACTCGACAGCTCCCACGCGAATTGGACGTACCGAGATGCCCGGCTTGTCATTTATCGATCGTCAAGATCGTGCATCCTGCCCTGGTATCAGATTCACAGAAGCTCTCTATAACCGCAGGCGATATCTGCTTGCGTAACTTTTACATCAGTAGCCGGCATAACGGTATCCAGTCGCGCCTGGCTCGTAAGAACGCTATAGCCGCGATTAGAATTAAACGTTCCTTCTTCGTGCGCGCTCGGTCGGTTTTCAGTAACAGCTGCCGTTGTACGGACAGCGAAGCTCGCGACTTTTCGAATCGCAAACGAAAAAACTCAGCTTTCCTTACAACCGCGAGAACGTCATGGGAATAAATTGACGAACGAGCAATTTCGTTCGGTTGCATTCTGTAGATCGTCGCGTGTGATACGGATTTGGATGGGAAAGCTTCGACACGCTGAAACTTCATAGTTGCGGTAAATATTCTTCAATAATGCCGGAATTATCTCATCGTAGATTGAAGAGTTTCAATCAAGAAGACAACGATAAATCATCAAAATCGGCGTGAAAAACGATATCGTTTTCTTCTTACGGTAATAGACCAATAAAACGCAACAGAGCGCATCCTTTCGTCTCTTTGCAGGAAATTATATTTCCTCGAAGCTGCTGAAGTGTTACGTTCTTACGCGTATCATCTTGGATATAATTACTGTAATTATTATTTTCGTATTGCATAGAGCGTCATTACTAATGCCGCGAGCGCTAAAAATTCGTTACGTTTCCTGGTACTTCCACGCCCGACTTTTCTCCACGTAGATTTCTAACTAGATTTCCAACGTGGAAAAACGCGCATGCAAAGTCGGCAAAGTCCTAAACGGACGAGATAATATTACACTTGCAGCGCGTGCTCAAGTAAAAGAAATATCGGTCACCGACTTTCGCTCCGTTCAGCGCACGGATCAGGAATACACTCGCTTCTTCTACGTAATCTATATACTTGTACTTCATCTAACTGTAACTTGCATTTCCTGCTGCGTCCATTTTTTAAATGGCACTATTATATCAAATTTCAAATCGACCACAATCCATCACAAAAAGCTTCGCGTACATTTTTCTTCTTTAATCCTTTAATATTTGACGTACCTTAACTAAGCTCGTCAATGGAAAATATAACAATTTTATTGACGCAAAATTTACTTGAAATTACTTGAACAAATTTCTATTCAACCCGTAACGAATTGGAGGAAGAAGAAATAATATTGCACTTCCACAATGTATTAACGAAACGGTTTAGGATTCATTAAATACCCGTTATAATTCAGTTAATAAGAAGTTTTTATTGGAGACACATCACGCTTTTTTATACACTTCTATACATTTGACATCATTGCACACTTTTATACATTTCAAAAGTTAATAACGTAAAATTCGAGCTCTCTACGTTGTGTCAATCTTCTCATCGTGTTTGGTACAGCAGTCGCTAGTGCGAAAATGCACAGCGCCTTTTTCGCGATACGATCCTTTTTCCGGCGTCAGCGATGCGTACCATAAGAAGATGGTGCAGAGTTGATCCCACGGCATATGGCGATCCTAATAAAGCACGCTTTCGTATCCGCCTACGCGTCACGATTAACAATTAACGACAACGGCGTAATGAATGCCAAGCGGCGACTCGCCTCCTCGGCGCGCGGCGTGCCGTCGCGCTTAGGAAAGTGCGCGTCGTCGTCGTCGTCGTCGTCGTTCGCGCACGTGCAGGTAGCCGAGAGTCCCAATTATTCCGGAATAACGGACAACCTAGGAACGTATGTGTGTGTATGCGTCGCGTGTAATCGCGAGATGTACACACGCGTACGCAGGATGGATAGGATACGTGTGCGTGTGCATTTCGAAAAATCGTCGCGCTTGTTACTCCGACGCTCGGTTATCGTCTAACGGTGACTGACCCTCCGGACGTATATAATGCACACGTTAGTATCGCTACACCGAGCGTTCCAGACCCGTCGAGTCCACCTTTTACGCATTCTTTACTTTTTCGGTTTTGATTTTTCTTAAGGAGAATTTTTCTTAGAGGGGAATACGAATTACAGATTATCACAGGATCCATAGATAAAGGATAATTTGTCAAATCCCGAATATCTCCTATATATATGCAACATAATTAATTCGCGAAACTTTTCAATTTGATTCATCATGAGTTAGCTGTTTTTTTTTTTTAGACTTGCAACGAGCTGTACGATCTATTCGCGCAAGTGCAAATACAAAAGTATCTTAGCATCAACGTATAAGTGAGATAATTCATCAGGAATATCCATCAGCGTTTGATCTAGGAGAAACAGTGGCGAATGGTCCAATTATGCCCGTTTCCCCGCGCGACGCAATGCATCCTTCCTTTGTACCTGGCGCGTGTATGCTCCCACGTTTTCACTGGCCGCGGCGAGGACAAAGGCCAGGTTTCACGACGGTGACCGAAAACGAGAGTCTACTTGGAAATGAGCAAAGTGGGAACAATACGCTATCGTATTTCAAGCGGTTCATCGCGAAGCCAGGCGTTTTGTTTCAAATAACTGGTGTTTACGGCGCGTCATACAGTGACACAAAACCACAAATTCATGCTGCGTATTACAATCCAATTCCGAATTTAATTAGAAACAGAGTATACTTTGGGCCAATTTCTTTTAGTGACACAAGTCGACACAAACATCGTTCTATCCTTCTTGGCATTCAATAAATAACAAAGACAGAACGACACTTGTGTCGACTTGCGTCACTCTAAAAGGAATTGGCCTTTTAAAGCTTTATGCATGTTATAAAACTTTAGAAAATCATGAAAAATAGAAACGTTATACATTAAACTTAAAAAATATATATATAATTATATGCTCTTGATCACCATATTTGTGGCATCAGCTTAATCTTTCTAGTGCTCCGAGGTTCGATAGCCGAGGAATACTCCGGACAATCGTAGCATTTGATGATGATAAAAAATGGTGAATATTTGTGTGCGCCGAATATGCGATGCATTTTGTAAGATTTGTTGTGAAACTTCTGGTTGGCGCGGATGTGTGTTACGCGTGTCATAAGCGTGATTAAAAAAGCGTGAAAAAGAGTGAATGAACCTCGCGGAGCGAATTTCTAGACATTCCCGCGGTTATAAAGCGGAAAGGCCGAGCCATGGCCGGTCTCGCTCTTCCGCTTGTTCGAGAGTATCTGCACTGTGGCCGCAAGTTAATCACCGTCCAACTCGACGATTTAATGCCGCGCAAGCGGCACCGGGTATCGATAGTGCAGTGAACCTGATCTTCTAGGGTGATGGCGCGGACTTTCCGGCGGAAGCTGCCATCCTGAAAATTATTCGAGCATGTCGAATCGCGCTTGTGTGATTGCGAGAACGATCGTCACGATAGCCGTCTGTTTTCTCTCTTCACGATCGATATATCGGCCGCAAGCGATCTATTTTACTCCCTTTGTCGACTTTGCTGATTCTCTTTCTCTTTTTCTTTCCCGTGGCATTGATATGAAAGATCACAAAGCGATCGCCAACATGAATATGAATAATGACTCTCGACAAAAGAGAGAAAATATAAGATTGAGAGATACGCGATTAAAGATTCAAGAGTATGATATTTTCCTCCGAGGAGATTTCAAGGGACTAAGCTCGTTATTTTTTATCATTCTTTCTTTGTCTTGTCTTTTCTACGAGAAGTAAAGATGCCAAAGCCAGCCCGCATAATTTATTCTTATCGTGACCGAGAATTCTTCCGTCGCGACTCTTCGCCAATCGATATTCCGGCCATGTGCCGTCGCAAAGCCGAAATTTAATCTGATCGCGCCTGCACCCAATCAGTCTTAACTTCCTCCCCCCACTTGCTCGAATTGACCTAGATTATCGTTGCGATTGGTGTTTTCTATTTTTACGAGGGCAAGCGTTTGGCACTGCGTTTGGCACTGAACTTGTAACTTGTAACACTTCCTCGCGACGTCGGTTGATCCGATTGCGACATCTCAAGCTTCGTGCGATCCAGGCCGAGTTACGGTGATATTAGTCGAATGCAGTTTTATGGTTCCAAAGATACGAGACTTTTGCAGCTGCCGCGTTTTTATGGTTTTTTTTTTTGCAATCAAGCGAAACGTTCTTCTGCACCGTCAGCAATAAAAATCGAGGAGGACGGTACACTTCTTGTTCCGTTAACATCGACCGTGTTGCTCGAACTCTCGAAAACGTCCGTGAAATCGATTTCGTTCAAGAGGCTCTCGAGAGCGGCCCGTGTTCCGGAGCTTCGCTCACGGAAAAAGCCGCAGAACGATGAGGACGACTGCTCGATTTCTCTCTCTTGCATTAGATGCCCTTTTTACATCGCTACATTTTTGTCGAACTCTCCTTGGAACTTTTTACTGGCACAGTCGCGTCCTTTACCGACACTTTGTTCTGCCCCGGTAGCGTAGCGCTATATAATGAAGGACAACAGAACGCGATAGGAAGCGTAAAAAGAAAAGAAAGGGCTAACGGAACTGCAGCTTCGCCTTTGAGCGTCTGCCAATTACAATTGAAGTGACTTTATATTATAATATGCGTCTGTAGATGCGCCAACGTTACCTCACAAAACAATATCTTCTCAGAGAGAGATTCATGCGAATTAAGATGCCATTCCAAACGCAGATCCACTAAACGTGTTTTTGTAAAATTTAATTTTTATTCGGGTTATAAGAGATGAAAATTAATTTTCGTATTATTCTGGGTAATCTTTTAAAATCTTTCTATAGTTACAGATAAATTACATAAAATTTAAAAGCATTGAAAGACTGACACATTTTCTTTCATAAAAGCGTCCAAGAATCGAATCTCTCCAGGAACTTAAAAATATTCAGTAACGAGACACAAATGTGCGTGCGTTTCGACGATGAGGAGAGGTACGCGCGTTGTGCCAAGGACCATCGCGATTGGACGTGCAGTGCGTTGACGTAGTAGTTTCCTTTCTCAAGCAATCAGCATCGGTGTCATCTGCAGCAGAGACGCACCGAGAATCAAGGACGAGCGCAATAGCGTGCGAAAGATGCGAAACGGCGGACAAACGGCACAGCAAACGGCGGTGATGACGCCGCCATATCTGAACGGCTCGGCGCAGTTCATATCGGGCGGCTATGTGACGACGGGATATTTGCCGCGTCAGTCCTGGACCCAATTCCAGGCTGCACCGCAGCATCCGAGGAGTGGCGGCAGACCCCTGTCGCTGCCGCCGCCCCCGCCGCCCTCCCGACGAGACACCGGCCAGAGACCTTGCAATGGGGGTCCGGCTACTAAGAACACATCTTTGCCGCATCCCAGACCGGCAACCCACAGGAGTACCACTCCCTCGGTGAGTTCAAAATTCCCGGAGGCTTTCCGAAGAGACGTCCGTTCGATTTCGGATAGAACTCTTGAGCGGAAAGCGGAACGAAGTTTATCGATGGTCTGGTCTCTTGAAATAAAAAAGATGATAATAAATCATTCACGAATATAAATCGTTTGATGGATAGGAGTGATTGAGTCTAGAAGTGTTGATAGATGAAGGATATACATCAGAGACGGAGAGTACGTCTGAAACAGGTCATCTGTTTTTCTTTCTTTTTACGAGTGTGAACCGGCGTTGTATAAACCACATTTTAGCGCTGCGCGAGCGATGGGAACTATTCAGTTTCGGATCGTTATCTCTCTGCTGCCGGTCGGTAGTTACGCGGTACTTTATCGGACGTATAAAAGGAGGAAGAGCGCCGCGAAATCGGGAGCATTCCGGTGGCGAGACGTAGTATACGAACGCCAACTTGGAAGTTGAGAGTTTCCTTGGAACCGGCCCAGAAAGCTACGATTCAAGGAATACTTTCTCACCGCACAATTCTAAAATCGCTCGAAAGGGCAGAAAGGGGCGGCGAGTATATCGATCTGCATTTACGAGCTTACGTTGTTGAGTGAATCGAGAGATGTCTTGGAAGTATGCTAACCCTCGTAGTTTATAGTTTTTTTTACACATTTTTGCTGTATGAATAACTCAGCTTCCAGACAGAATCCAGTCTTGATGGCATACGCAGTTTAATAAATAGATTTTGCAAATCGATTTGACACTCGTTACGTCTGCACATTAGCATTCTAATTTTTAGCCTATCCATCCTTTTTTGTATATAATTGAACTTTTATATCATTTGAAATAAAAACGCTAATATCGTTTAATATCGCTAATAACTACTTCATCACGTATGTAATATCGCAGAATGTTCTATAATGTCCGAACGATATTTTAACGATGTCAAGTTTCAGGTAAGAGGATAATCATTTCGCTTTTCACTTAAAATGATTGATACATAATGTATGTATAATATCAATGAAATTTTATTTTAAACATCTCACTCGATATACTTTTTAATACGAGATTCGTGTCGATTATATAGTCAACGATTATAAATATGAGCCTACGTGATTGATATAAATTTCGATTGCATTCGAGGTGGTGGTCGCGTACCGAGGTTTCGAATAAAACAGAACTTCGTCCGATAGTAGCTAGAGTTGCCGGCACTCCCCGTAATCTCTTCGGCGAGTCGGAGAAGGCCTCTCAAGAACTGTCCCTGTAGTACGATTTGGAGAATGGATTCCAGATCGCCGAAAGACGGCAACTGCAATCCGCTGTTACAAATATCGCCCAAGATATAAGGGATGAATTGAAGAGCGATTTACCGAGTATATCTGCTTGTACCGCGCCTGAAATTTATAGTCAATTGTGTAGCAGACACGAAGGCGAACATAGATATTTCACGAATGCATTTCCCGCTCAGATTTACGATACTGCGATCGATATTAAAAGTTCAGCTTCGAAAACATTTGGAGATTCAAATAGCTGGCCTTTCGTAGGAATAAAAAATGTTTAAGATTAAAAGGTTCAGTATTCCATTTGATCCGGATATTCAAATATTTTAATATCGAAAGTTTGATGGATATTACCGGGTTGTTGAAAACCTTTAATAATGGAAGACGCGAAGGTCTCACGAAGGTTCGAGAACTTGTCAGAAATTAACTAATGCTTCAATATTTTTCTCCGCGTTTCGTAACGCGGCTTAATTCAACTGCTAAGCAACGGTCCGGTAAAAAACGGACGATATCTAAGCGGAGAAAGAGAAAGGACGAGGAATTACGCGTCGTGAGTGTCCAGAGAAGCACGCTGTAGAATACCTAATTCTTAGAGCCTACAAATATCCGTGCAGGAATGCGTCGGAAATTACATGTGTCCTTGATTCAATATTACATCGAGGAAATTAGATTTTTCATAAATCTCACGATAGAATTGAAAATTAATTTCCTGATTGAGATTAATCCGACACATTCTCATCGTTTCTCCACTACTTATTATCACGAGGATAAGAACCTGCAGTTTCTTTTTTGCACGATATATCTCGCGTTAGTACGGAAAATTAATTTTCTCATTAATTAGTCCAACGTTTCTTACTATTTTCCAGGATTTATCATCGTGAAAATGGTGCATTTATACCTTTTCTTTATCTCACAGTCCATCCATGATCGGTTATCGATCAATGTATCCCACGTCTGGCACGCTGACAGACCGATTTTGCAATTCAATTATAATTTGAAATTGACCCGCCGATGAAAACTGATAGACAATAGGATTACCTGGAACACGTGGTAATCTATTTGCAGAACATTTGATTGGTGCCACGAATATAGTGCTCACTCTACTCGCTCATGCATATTCCGTGACACCCCGACGCGTAGTAAACGCGCGTGTCTGTGTCTGGCTACTAAAAATTCCCGACACTATGGCGTTGCAATGTATCCAGGTGAAAAATATTTGTGTCTGCGCTCGTGCCAGCGCGCAATAAATGATTCGGGGAGTTAGTTTCTGACTCTGTCGCAATTGTCTCCCGCATCGTCCTCAAATCACGTTTAAATTGTGGCCACTGATACAATTTTTATGTCGTTGATAATATCCTCGTGTATTTTGAATAGCATCATATAACATAATTTCATATTAAATTCCAACGTGGCTATTATCATGAGAGAAAGGAAAGAAAAAGATACTCGTCGTCCTCCGGGGGGCCTTCGAAAAAATCCTGGAAAGAATCTTTAGTATAGCCTCGTTGCGAACCGCGGATAAAACGTCGAGACCGACGCAAACACGTATCGTCTCGCGAGGAGAATGCACGTGAAGATTCGAATCGCGACGGGTGGGATTCGAGAGACCAGTTCCGCCCGCAAAGCCCAGACGAGCCAGCTCTTAACCCGAGTGTCTGAAATCCGAGCTACGTCGATATGCTAGAAAGTGGTCGAGGTGTAGCATTTCGGTCCAACCGATCGAATGTTTCGAGACAGGTCGAAAAAAGACGATCGGTTTGCGGTCGGAAGAAACATTCGAGGTGTAGAGACGGTAATAAAATTTTTTTAAAATTAATTTTCTCGTAATTCTCCGTTACATCAAGGAAGACGTGTCCGTTATTCGACAACTTCTAATCGTAAATTGGGAAGTTGGATAAGTCGATCGCGGGAAGTCTCGTAAAACGATGGAACTTCGGGGAGACGTGACTTCTAATTCGAAGATTTGCAATCTGCTTCTCATTAACAACTTTCCTATTTACGTACGTAAGCGCGCGATAAATCTTGGATAAATAATCACTTCTTTTTCGGAACACCTCATATTTCGTTAACGTCGCGTGCATCGCAGAACAACGCGGTCATAATGCTCATAATACTCATAATAAAGCAAGACATGGACAAAAGAGGATCGAACGGCTCCGACGCGAGGATACTCCGGTGCAGCATGGAAATACCGGTGTAACAGGATTCTCGTGGACCGCAAGATCTCGCGAGAAGACCGCACGCGCTCTTTTTCCTCTTTCTTTTTCTTTTCCATCTCTCTTCTTTCGGCCGAGGCCAGTGCAAGGTCGACACTCTCACCATATCTCCTCACACGTGAGGACCTGAGAACTCGCGTACGTTTGGAAAGACCACGCGATGCGATCGGAATGAAGTATCTATATAGTTATCGTCGAACAATCGATGTCACATTTGCTTTTGCTGCCACACTTAAGTCCGTATCAGACTACGGATTGGGATTGAGATTGGATTGAAATTTAATCAATCAGAACAGAGAAAACTGATCTCAAGTTTAGTAAACTTTGCTCGATCTGATTGGTCAAATTTCAATCCAATCTCAATCCCAATCCGTAGTCTGATATACGGGCATTACGTTGCTCCATAGCAAAGATCGTTATTTAAGCTCCCTTGTTAACTTGTCTTTGATTTAATAACGCAATGAGGAGACGTAAATGACGTCTAAAAGAATCGCAATTGTCGGAACATCAAGAGTCGACGGATTCTTCTCACTATTACGCGTTTTGCGCTATATTACTCGACAATTAATTAATTACTGTATTACGGTGGATTTACCATTGAAACGTAAAGTGACGTTCTCATGTTTCACATACAGTAACAGACTTTTCGTATAGGTATCGCTCTCGTATCGCATTACGTCGGCTGCAAAAATAATTGCAACGCGTTGAACGCGATCTTGTAAAAATGTATGTACGCGCGGACTCGATTGTCCGTACAACAATATGCGAGCGACGGCATTTTCCGACTCGGGCGCAGCACTTTCGGTGATAATTCGTGCGGACGAACCGAAACTTTCAACCGTACATACGCGAAAACAACTCGTCCGATACAATTTATTTTATACGCGATTTCTTTTTCCCGTACATGCGTATCCCGCATTTTTGCCGATCCATAAACAAGGTGACCGCGCTTCACGTTTATGACGTCGGATATAAATTGCACCCGAGAGAATGTGCGGCGCGTAATATCCCATCCTGAAGGATATACCAACGTTTAACCCGCACTGTGCCTTTACGCTTCACGCGCGCGAATGGTTGCTGCATTCTACGCACGATCCTGCGTGCATACATAAATAAACGGTCACGGGTGTGTACAATGTGCATAACTCGCGTCGCAGCGTCGTAGCCTCTCACCAACGACGCCAATGAGTCAGAACGAAGAACCGTTTCAACCTACGACAGCGATACGATTGCACGATAGCGATGCCGCCAGGATTGTCTCGATTGCAAAATTTTTTATTTAATTCTGCCGATAAGGCCTCGCTATTTTCGATCGAATCGTGTCAAACAAATTAATCGCGACGCCGCGATAAAGTTTCTGTTGAGGGAAACTTGAGCGTTGAACGAACAAACGTTACCACGTTTCAATTTATTTCAATCATCATTTATCATTCAGATAAGAATCAGTTATCGCGCGACGTTCCGAAATGTCGCGGGTGTGATAAAAACACGGTTAATTACGAACATATGTCGCAACCGCGTTTTCTACCGCGATAGAAACGTATCTATCACGGCGAGAATGTCACAAACAAGAGCATTTTTATTATTCGCGTTGCGCCATCATCTATGATTACAACTGTACGCAAACATCACCTTCGGAGTATTTCAAAGTTCGGAGTAATTTTTCTGAAGAAACGTTTTTACGGTGCCTCGACCTCTTAATTATTTGCGTTCGTGAACTAGCCATCGTCGGATTGATATACGCAGTTCCTCAAGTTAAATTCAACGTATTATAATAATTTCAGAGATGTGCTAGAAGCACTTCGCTCGTCGAGCTTTTCAGCTCTCCTATCGCTTTCGTGCCGGCGAAACGATTTATAACGCGCACCTCGCGTGCCGCGCGGTTTCTCATTATCTCGTATCAGCGGCAGAATGGCATTTCACGATCAAGAAATTGCGCAATGGGTTCGAATTCCGTGCGTCCGTTCAACTCCGCACGATTAAACGCGATCAGGGGAAACGCGTTATTCGCGCTTCAACACAGCCGCGTTATCACTATTATATTGGCAACCATCGGGTAATCGCGTTACGAAGCACTGCGTCTGGGTGCAACAACGAGGCTGCGCGATTTCTGTGCACTGTTTTCTCTCTTCCGTCGGGCTGTAAAAAGGAGCCGCAGTCGATAACGCATTTGCATTTTGATCGCCGTCCCGAGCGCGTGGGATAGACAAAAAATTATAAATGTAAATACGCGAAGCGTTAGCTCGGGGAAGTTATGCCCGGGCGAAGTATGCAAAATGCGCGTTATTTGCCCGGCGGACGCGCGCATTCGTTATCCTTTTTGCGCGTTTAGCGTAAATCCGCTCCATTTTTTTGCTGGTGCCAAGGTATGTAGGGAAGGTCGTGGCGCCGTACACTCGCGCTTTTTGACCGCGATGAATGCCGACGAGCAATTTTAATTGCCGGCGCTTTTCTCGCCCGCCAGACCGTTGGAATTGAGTCTTGGTAAACGGGGCCCCGTGCCCGAGGGACAAAACGCGGGCACTGCGGGCAAAACGACCGCGAGCGAAGAGAAGGCGGTAAATCTATCGGTGCGTTATTAACTGGGCGGTTGCATATTATTACGCTACGTAATACAGCGTCGTCTCCAGAGCATGCGAAAGCGCATACGTACCGTGCACCGGGTTATATAATAACGGCGGCTCGGTCATTCGGTTTTAATTAAATGAATATTCATGCAAACTTCCCGCACTGCAGTTGTTGGAAGAGAGAGGAAGAGAAAAAGAGCGAGAGAGAAAGAGAGAGATGAAAAGGAAAAAAAGAGAAGTCGAGGGGATCATAAGTACGTTTGCGGCAACATCGGTCATAAAGAGGCGTTTCAACGTTCGTTCGTTCATTGTTGTTCTAACTTCATAATGACGGTGTAATTTGCGGTGCAGTTGAGCCGCAAATTTCGAAAATGGTTCAACGAGGGTGCGTTACCGCGCGCCACGTGTCGTCGTTCGACCTCGTTTACGACGAGAGTAATTCATCGGCCGGAGAAGGAGAATCACCGAAATTAAAGTTTAAACGACACTCGAGAGCGAGCAGCGCGCAGCTCGAGTATAGGACTCGTGTACTCGCTCCGCCGTTAAACGAGAGAAAATTATCAGGAAAACACTTGAGCTCGTACTAGGCAGCTGGGACACTCCGCTTATTTATGTTAATGTCAAACGAACTCCGCGAATGAGATGCAAATATTTGCTCTACGGCAAGAAAATCCCGAGAAACATTGTCGTTTAAACGTCGACGGCTCGCGTCTCGGTTTTATTGGTTTCGTTAAGTCTTGATTTTACCTTCATCTTTTTGATTTAATTTTATTGGCGCTGTGCTGGAGAATAATCAGATATACGAATTAAGACACGAATCACAGAAATAATCTTGATTCATGTGTTTGTCTTGCGGAAAGAGGAAAAAGACTCGAGATGAATCTGACGTGGATACATTTTCGTCGAATTTTTGCGACGTTCTGTACATTCAAGAATCGGCGATGCAGAGTTCGCGGATCGTCGCGTATCATTCCGATTCCGGGAATTGTCGGGGCACGCTTTTGTCTGCTCGCTTTATTATTGTCAATATTGACTGTGTTGATTGACCCTAGAACACTCGCTGCGTCAGCCCGCACCCCCCTCTTGCCATCACATCGCATCGCTGCACTCGCATCGCGTACGTGAGAGATGGGCGGATGATCGTGATTTTCCGCCGGTTGTTGGATAGATGGAAAAAAGCGGTACGCCAAATATCGCTCGATGGTTTTCGATTTATAGCGAATTATCCGCATGCCTATTGTCTGCTTCTGCCCATTCAAACTGCAACGAGAGTACATCACGGGCGCATTTTATGACCTCGATGAGTGCGAGAGAGAAAGCCCAAATAGTTTCGATACAGTTTAACCGAAGAGTTTGTTTGGTGTGTAGCTAATTTATATTTAATCTCTACCCTCCGCATATATTATATATATAACTTTCTTTATACAAATTCTATTGCGGCTTGTGCGTGTGTATTAGCTTCGTTCCTGAATATATTCAATTAGATAGAGCGAATTTTGCAGCACTTTCACGGTAATCCGCGCGAACGCAGACGGTAACTTTATTTGTTTCGCATATACGAGAATCAAATGCGACGCAATTTACATATAACCGAGAGAAATCGTTTGTACGGACTTTGTCACGCAAATGCAAGGAAACTGATGGTACTAAAGCCGCACGAAAAAATCGCGTAGTATCGCGCGCTCAATATTACTTTCGCTCGGTGCGTTTTAAGATGCAATTCAGGTTTCCAATTTGTTATGCATTCAGATTCTCAAAGAGCAACTTAAACATATGATAATGAAATTCTCCTTTGGCATACAACAGCCTGTTTGAGGCACAAAGATATTCTGGCTTACTTCTCTAACTCGATTCGACCGCAGCAATGTAGCTCCGCAAAATTCTCGTAAAAGTGAAGTTAACCAACGTAATCTCGCAATGGTTTTCCCCAACTCGTAGCGAGATACGGAAGCGACTCCAAATCGACAATAAACCGGTATACTGTTGCTTCACCGTAGCAAAAGTTTTATTTGAGATTTGTCATTTATGATATTTTTCTTGTTCCAAACGATGGGACACGTAACTGAATTGGATCGTTGTTTCATTGAATCGTTGGAATATTGCAAATAGGTATCGGACCGTTCCCATCTCGAGAGAGAACAATCGCGGCTCCTTGGAATTAATGCGATCCCGTTTGTAGCCTGACAGTCTTGAGCTTCCCGACGAAGTTGGGACGTTTATCTTGGAAGGCGGCGAGTCTATTCGAGCCTGCCTCTTGAAAAGGACGTCTGAGACGAAATTTCTTGAAACGTGGTTACACTTCTTAATTAAGATGTGTCAGAACGATACCAAACTCCGTGTTATCTAGCAAATTATTTCAGTCGCGTGTTCAGGGAAGCGATATCGCTTAATGGGATCTTCATCGCGCGACGTTAAGGGAAAAGAGTGTTTTAGAGATACTTAGCTTAATTCGAGTATATTTAATGAACGTCGCAGTGATGAGGATTTAACGCGGAATATTTTTCCAGGAGACGGATACGTTCAGATGTGACAAAGCAGTCACATTTGTACGAATAAACGTCATTCTTCATCAATCTGTCATTTGTTACGTGAAATAATACTACAAATCATATTCACAATATTATAACGTTAATTTAAAATTAGCATCATATATGAAATATTTACGTTAATTTGGTCTCGAAATTAATTTCCCGAATCCCCTGATATTAATTGGAAATTAATGCCGAGTGTATCACATGTTTGGACGAGAAAAGCTACCGCAGCGCTATAATCCAACTACTATGATTCACACTCGTACAGCAGGGTTCGCTGACGTATTACCGCTGCACTGTGATATATTATTTATTGCGTTACGCAATTTTGACGAGGTTTTATGAATCGCAGTAGCTGACAATGGGATAAAGCCATGCACGACCGCTAATTGAGCGCCCTTGGTAACCCTACGTCAATTTTGTCATATCCGCTGGTCGTATTTGGGTCGAAGATAGCCCGACAGCAAACCTGCACGCGTTACACAACGTGGCGTAGCTATAATGTAGTTTAGAATAGGCGTGTCCATCAAAACGCACAAGCCGCTGTACCCAAACTAATCGAATAAGATGAGAGGCTCTGTCGGATATCTCAAGCATCATTATGGCGCTGAAAATATAACATCCTGGAAATTCTCTTCCTTAATATCATATAATAGAGCTTATCTGTATATACGACAAAGTCGAATAGCCCTTACTATAATGACACATAATATTTCCTGATGAATAACTAGAGTTTTTTAACGATGCGAGAACGTGAGGAAACTGAATTACCATTTTTACTAAATAATATCGGTAAAGAACGTCGATGTATCTTACTTACGTGGCGCGAATATCTTTGTCGCGCTCCTCGAACGTGCGACCGTCTTTGGTCGCCTACGTGTCGGATTTCTTTGCGACAGCCGTTAATAATTAACGGCTTCTAATTATTAGAATCTGTGTCGCGACTTTCGGACGGCGAGTTGGCGTACCAAAGAGCAGCTGACGAGAAGAGGAGAGACGCCTGGTGCATCTCGACGATGCGAGTATTTCGCGCGGAGTCAAAAGTCATCATCATCCTCTCTTGCCTCACTCACTCACTCACTCTCGTTCGCCCTCGCTTGAGCGAGCACGAATCTTAGATTGCAAAAGCGATATTTTTTTCTCTCGTTAATTGATCTATTATTGCGAATCTATATAATAGCTCGTGTCAGAATTATATTTAGCTCAACGCTCATCTTCATCTGTTTTACACGATTGTATCAAATATTTTGCGCAAATTGCGAGTGCAATAATGTTTATAAATGTACACGTGACAAGGGTGGTTAACAACACGGATTATAATGTGAGTTGTCAGAACAAGCGGCAGGTTGTACTCTGCTCTGTCGTGTAATAAACCGCCGCAAATTTGCACTATGCTAATTTTCGGTAATATTCGGTTAATATAGTGAATCGGTAACTTTAGAATAATGTAGCACTAAAGTGGGTAATAATAGCGTAAATTTTTAGTGCTTCGTACGACAGACTCACGCGAGTATCGATTTTAGGAGAGAGTCGATGACCTAAGTTGCATGAAATGGAAATGATCGAGACCGGGCGGCAAAAATCAATGACCTTTAAATCAGCGCGATAAAATGGCCCGGCCCGACAGTCGCACGAAACATTGCCGTCAGATATATATGAGAAAATTTGCAAAGCAAATTTTTCGAATTTTACCGACGGTCGCGAATTTTTATTCCGCTGCCCTTAGAGCCTATCCACGGTTTCGATAAGCTTCGCTTCGCTTTAATCTCGCCGCCCGTGATATGAGCTTTCAGTTTACCTACTTTTTGTGTGATCTGTGGATTGCGAGCGCGAGAAAATGAAAAGTTCAGCTTCGTACACAAAGCTCACGCGCGTGCATATTCATTATTATCCGGGTGTCGACAAATTAGCGTTTCCAACGTTCTTGACGCTTATCAACGAGCGTAATTCTCCAAAATATCCGAACAGGAGAAAATAAATAAAGCTCTTTATCTGCATAATTTGTCAGTGAAAAAATTGTAGTGCACGCTACATCTCCAAAGTTATATAGATACAATTAAAGGTCTTGTTCTATTAACTGCGAAAGCTAACTGCAGGAAAAGAATGAAGCTCCAGAAAGAATTCTAAAAATGTATTGCGAATTAGGTAGCCTCACGGAAGTCGCATAAAAGATGCAGTGCTTAATTACAGCGAAACATTAAACGTTATTGCATTCACGATAATGTTATTTATTTTATAAACTATTTTGTCGAGCTCTTGCTTGCGATAAGTACAAAAAACGTGTGAGAACAATAGAGTATATATATATATATATATATATATATATATATATGCGGAACGCACAGCTCTTATATTATGATTTTTATTTTATTTATTTTGCCGCCGTTTTATTTCGGAGTAACCATTTCGAGGTCTGAGATGATCTTCAGTATTAGACTTCTTCCCGAAAGGCAGCCGATAAGAAAGAATCGGTGACGGGATGAATTTTGGAATTTCTTTTTTTATCGTTTATATATCCTGTTCCGATTGAAGGCGGTTTGCGTCGAACACGGGCGGTTTCCGGGCGGGCGGAAAAGAGTCACGGGGCCTTTTTGCTGCTGACAACGAGATGCGGAGAGCGCGAGACAGTGGCGACGGTAATTTATTAACGTCTCGCAAAATAACGTTGCTCCTTAGCGCAAATAGCTTCCGAGCGTGAAGAAGAAACACATATGCACAGAGCTCGTCCGCAAGTCTAAATAGTGGATTAGAGGAGAGGACGTTTCATTTGTCAAGCTGCTCGAGCTGTGAGATATCCCGTTGCCATAATTTGCTGTAAGTAAGTGCGACGGGGAAACCACGATCCACGATGCGTATACTCGTATTCATATTTCACGATTTAAGTACGAGATATCACGTCGCGAGAGATTATCAAAGATGAGACGGGACTTTGTTCGCGTAAAGAAAGTGAAGTCGACGATTCATACGTTTACTTGATAGCACGCACAAGACCATTATGACATCACGTGTCATCTCGTAGAAAAGAGCCAAGGAGAACTGCATTGCTGCTTGTCGAACAACTGCATCTATTAATTTCTGAAGGCCACGCGTTAACGAAGAAGAAAGTCTTACGTGCCTGAGGAATTTCGAAATTTTTCAATATCCCGTGACATTGTTACGTCACGGGATAATCCGCGGAGCTTTTTACAGAAATGACGCGAGCCATGGTAACGCGAAAACAAATGTCAAATGTCAAATGATCAAAGTAGTAACCGGAGACTGTTGAATTTCTCTGTTGCAGAAGGTGGACCCCGAGCTGATATTTACAAAACAGGAACGAATCGGAAAGGGTAGCTTCGGCGAGGTTTTTAAGGGTATCGACAACAGGACTCAGCAGGTTGTTGCCATCAAGATTATCGATCTTGAAGAGGCGGAAGATGAAATCGAGGACATACAGCAGGAGATTATGGTGCTGTCGCAGTGTGACAGCCCGTACGTCACCAAATATTATGGATCTTATCTCAAAGTAAGTAGAAAAATATACTCTTACCCGGTGTTAAAAAAAAAAAAAACTCAGTTGTTATTACGGTCGTCAAATTATATCTGCTGACAAGATACCGGTCGAGACACTCCTCTTTTTATCACTGCGTTCTATTCCGATGAATCCGCCGCCATATAATCGCACAGGGACAAAAATAAAAGCCCACTATCGAGGGCACTTGCCTGTTACGCCCCATCATTTTTCATACAGCAAAGAATAGGAAGGGCTTGACGGTCGGTTAACTATCGCTTCCGGCTCGGCTGTGTCGCGTCGTCCGTTGCTTCCGCTTCCTGCGAAAGGTTCAACGAGCACAATCGGGAATACCGCAGATCCCTGCGATTTTGCGTCGTAATAATAAGAGCGATCTTTATTTTTAGATGTATTAATTATGCATTTATTGATTTATAATAAAATAGTGATTGAAATAGTGTAATTAATAGAACTATTAGTAATTTTTATTAAAATAATAATTAAAAAATTGATAGAATTATTAGAAATTGTTTAGAAAATATATATCTATATATTATTTTAAAAGCTTACAATTCTCTAGGAGAAAACATCTGTGCGCTTCAAACGAACGTGATCTTATATACCGTTCTATCGTGCGCGCCGGGAAAATCATGTCGATCAACGGGATCGAGATCCGAGCGCTTCGCGAAAAGGTCGCGGGCGGCCGTTCGTTTGCATAAGTCTCGTGTTCCGCTGGCGAACTCGGTGAACCACGACGAGGAGGTTTTACGTGATCGTCGACACGCTTTCGACGTTGAGAGGCGACGCATTTTCTCGGTCGTATCGTTTTGTTGCATTACCGGCGAGCCGGAGCTATTTGCGATACCGCGAGGAGTGCGAGGAGGAAGAGAGACAAGAGGAGCAAACATCGTCCGCATTCTGAAACGAATGCCAGAATCTTCGACGGCTTAAACGGAGTCAAAATTTTCTTTCTGTCACACAGCTCGTTCGTGCCTGGCGAGGATAATTTAATACGCGGAATGTTTTTGATCGTTACTCCACCCAGTTGTAAATATTTTTATGAATTTTACAAGCACGTTCCTCGTATCTTTTTTCTCTCTCTTCCTACAAAATTCATGGATTTATTTTTCTCAATTACAAAGAAGAATCGTTATACTTATTTATTAGAGTGTCATGTATAGGAATGATATAAATTGCATTTACGGAATCTACTTTTTTCTTATAGGTATTAACAACGCTTGTAATATGTCTTAATAATAATTATCGATTAAACTGCTACATTCCCATATATTATTTCGTAGCAATAGTAAAACCAATGGCTTGTAATAGCGACAAGCAATTACTCGGTCTAAGATGTCGCAGTGGCAACGAATAAATCATAAACTTCGCGGCCCCGTTAACATCAGAGTGGGATAAAGTGAATCCACGCGATCGTTATCGAGGATTGTTGAGGGACCGTTAATTGTAACAAAAGGGGAATTGTACGCCACGCCGCGCCGCGCCGTTCCCTCGCGAGACTGTGGGACGAGAAAACGGATTACTCCTACTGACCCACCCTTCGTTTTCATAATCGAGGATCGTGGAAGCTCAGTCGGCGCCCGGCCAAGAGAAGTTTTCTTAATGACCGCGCGAAACGGTCATTAACGATCGTTGGTCGCTCCCGCGAGCGTGAATATATACTCGGATCGAAATACGTTCTCGCCAATTTGCGCCGCGACGTCCGCCACTCCGCGACTTGCAAACGACTTGCAGGACGCGGGCGTTCCCGCTCACGCGCTCGCATAGATAATTATGCAAACGTTAAGCGACCATAATTATCAAGCTCGCGACTCGCGACTGATATTGCGAAATGATATACGCTGTTAAGCGTTACAAACGCGACGAGTCGTCGATTTAAGGAGGTGTACAAATGTATATAATTAATGTAGTTACGAGATGGTCGACCAATGAAGGATCTTATTTATCACGAGGACGAGATAAATAATTCTATTTGTGCAAGGTAAAATTTATTTAAACGGCGGAACGGAGGAGTATAATACGTTACTGCGGTAAATGTCAAAAGCCAGGCGAGATTTCGCGATATTTCCGCGTTTGCGCCTCTCAAGCTCTTGCCGTTGAAATTTTTCCGTTCCCCCGCACGATACGAGAGAAACAATGGCACCATCCCGCGATGACACATCGGCGGTTATTGCACGCGGATATGAAAGAAGGCGCGCGGGTGCCTACGCGTCCGTCTACGCGCCTGATGTCATCGCGTAACGGATGTACCGCGGCGCGGCCACTTCGCTGCCGCGGCCGTCTCGATCGTCGCGGCTTTCCTGCCTTCGGAAACTGTTATTTAGCCAGGACCAAGTCGGTCAACAACGGTTATCGGGTGACGACACTCCTCGAGCCGGTAGCTCGCGCGCCACCGGGCGCTCAACGAAAGATCTCTCGCTGTTTCCTCGCGCGCCGCGAGTCTTCATCGTCGATTTGAACCATCTAAAGAGATCCGTGCTTTTCGCGCACGTACCGCGTTACGACGTAGACAATCGTCATTCTGTAAAAAGTTTCTACGGTGAATTCACATCTTATGACATTCGAGACTCGATCTCGTGGGAATTGCAGTTCCAACTCGATTACGTTCGTTTATGAGATAACGCAGAAAAAGTAACGATCTAGATTACTCGCGATCTGGATTATCGCGTTTACTATATGCAGACCGTGGTATTTATTTCGTACACGACTTTGAAACGGTATGGGAACGCGTAGATTACGGTATACGTTGGGTATAAGTTATAGAAGAAAATGAGACGACTCTCTCGCAAGACTCAGCGGCACTCCTTCGGATTTCTCAATCCGGATGTATCGTCTATTACGAGGGCGTCCCGCTGTGATTCTTCTCTTGTTTCTTCTCGCCGCTCGCCAAAGAAGACTGCTAGAAATATCGCTTTATTATCGATCTTTTAAAAATAATGTTTTGAAGCTACTGGATTGATAAAACGAGCGCTGCACGTGTAGCTCGTGTTTCCTACTTTCTGTTTATATCTTGTTTATCACTTTATGGCTCTTGATGTTTCGACATCAATTATTATTATTAAAATAACGCTGCAGGATATTGCGATCCCAGCATATGCGATAATTAGCAAAAGCATTTTTGTGAAACGGAATTTTATCCGTGGCATGTAATATCTAGTCTGTATATACGAACAAAAATTCGCGACGCTTCTTCTCTCCTTTACCCTATTATTCGCGGTTCATTGTGCTCCAAACAAAAGAAATACCCGCATTCCGCACCCGAATAGAAACGGCGCGACTAAAATTTTACGAATGAACGAGTATAATTGCACAGCACTTATCTTAACGAAGCCGTCTTTTCTCTTAATGTTAATGAAATTCTGGTATCTTCGCCACTTTGTTTTTCCGTACGTTTTCGAATCAAAGAGTTAGACAGTCGTGTGGTCATCCTTGATTGACGGACAAAACATATTCGACAGACGGCACGTGATTTTAGAATCTCGATTTGCGTCTAAATTTGCGATCGCGGATGCTCAAAGCGAACGTCCGAGGAATGTCAAGTAGGTCGCGCGTCAATTTTCCGCAGAAATCACCGCAATTTTACCACTCTAGCTCTACTTTGCGGCCGAGATTTACGGTCAGCTGCTCGATCGCCGCTGGAAAACACGTTCTCCGATAATAACGGGTCGAACGAAGAGGGTGCTTTAACTCTTTGTGACCTTACGTTGCGCTGCACGCTGCACGTGATGTTGTGCTTTATCATGAAAGTTGTATCGTCGTCGTTGTCGTGAGAGATATTTTCGAGCGCTCGCAATTATATACAAACGAGATTACAAACGTGGAATATAAAAAAAGACGAGTTCGAATACACGAGAGAAAAAGAGAGGGAGAGAATAACTAACAGAATTTAAATTAGACGGACTTGAACGCACGCGTGTTACATGAAGTCTGCATCCTACACCCTGCAAAATGCAACGCAGCATGCAAAATGAAGACAAAAGCATGGGTGCATGATTAATATAGGCTGGTCGATTTCTCGTTGCTGTTTTTAGAATGCTATGTCCTTTTATACCTCCGTTTCGCGAAATGGCAGGAGTGCCGTTGGCATTGACGAACGACGCGACGGAATTAATCTTCGCTTTACCGTGCCCCGTCCCTTTGGATTCGCGCCCTTCCGCATCGCATGCTCGCACGAGTAGAGCGCCGAATTAAATGTCGATAGATTGCAACTTGCTCGTGAGTAAATCGGCTTAACTGCATCTGTACAGTCAACGACTTTTTTCTCATAGACGCATCAGATGTTTAAATCCGCGATTTGTAGGAACTTTGGTAGGGTATTGTATTTATTTTTTTTTGTTTTTTTTTTTTTTCTTATTTATATCAAGTGCGTTTTCAAACACGCAGTACCTCAAAAATTCTATTCAAAATTTTGTACTAAATAAAGATCCAACGTCGTTTAATTTCGAAAAAAGTCACGATTTCCGATTATTGTGCTTAAATACGATTATTATCGCATTCGACGCATTCGATTATGGTGATTTTGTATTCGAATGGATCTTCTCCTCCCAAAGCATTGGAATTAAGCGTCTCTGTCGTCACTCGCCGAGAGTGAAAGCAACCAATTACAGGACTCCGTCAATTAACCGTAATTGCCGCGAACGGAGGCGGGAGCAAAGTGGAAGGGGAGCGACAAATAAATATCGTCGATTACGCGAGGGACGAGTCTATTCTCGGCTCGTGTCGAACGAGAGATCCGGACCATTAGGAAATTGGCTGACTAATAATAGTTCTCTTGCAATGCGAGGACTCGTAACCCGTTACGTAAAGTGATGAACTCCTTAAAGTTCATCTCTTTCTCTCTAAAAACTCGCATATAAAAATATATGTACAAGATGTGCTTATAAGATTATATTTTTATTTCGCTTTCAAATCAGAGAAAGGAGCAACGAAAAAGAGAACGAGAAATTACATAGCTGAATGAATTTCCGATCAACTTGACGACTCTTGATCGTAATCTGCCCACCCATCTATTCTAGCGGGGTTCGTTAACCCCCGTCCGTCGATTAGAGAGATTAACCTGCAATTTACTTTCTTATTATCTCCTACCCCATCGGATTGGATTCACAATATTATCTCGAAGTCGTTATATCTGATAACGCTTTCGGGACAGGTCGCCGTTTGTCATTCGTCTCATGCGTTTTCTTGATGGCGAAGGAAAACAAAGAGGATAGAGGAGTGACGCAGCAACCCTTCGTTCACGTAGAAATCTGCAAAAGTGGCTATAGTCGGGTTGAAGGAACCCCCTATCGACGGCAACAGCCTTGGAAAGATCTGAACGGGAAAAATGCGGGGAGCATTTCGAGCAAGCCTCCTGAGTCCTGACCGTACGACGGTGATAAATGGTGCAATTTTATGGGCAGCCAATGCTCGCCATCTTGGCAAATGCCCCCAGTCCGGCGCGGTTGACCCGTTTAAACTATAATACGAAAATTATTCGCCATAAAACGACAGCGCGCGTCAAACGCACGAACATTGAACAAAAGTCAGAGCCAAGACTTATGAAGAGTCTCCCGCGAGGAGACTCCGTAAAAGGAGATAGATATGAAGAATCTAACAAAGCATGTGCTGCTTGACACGAGGCGATGCCCCGTATCGTTTATGTCCTTCGGTACTAGAAGGAGATCACGAATCAAATTTTTATCTCGAAGCGTTTAATGCCAATCTGGCGAGCTTTTTTTAATTTACCGTACAGTACGAAATTAATAGTCGGCCTAAGTTACGGCGGGGGTAAAATTATTCGCAAAGTCCTTCTAGAATGCAAGCGACCCGACGAATAAGGGCTGATGTTTCGTTTTTCACGGTGCGTGCACTTTCGCTTGGCAACACCTGGCGAGAAGAGTATAGTGGTATAGTATACACACGGTGACGCGCGTAATTGCAAGGCCGGGGCCGCGGCCGCGGCGACGCGCCTATGGGGGTCGGCCGAATAACCCAGGAGAGGATTCGAGGAAGAAAGGGATCAATTAATTATTTCTTTATAATCGATCGAGGGCGAAGGGCGTAAATCTTCCAATATCCTCGCGCGGATCACTAGCTCGGGCCGCGCTGATTATTAACGCGCGATAAATCATCCGTATTATCGTCCTTACGCGCAGTACCACCACACCGTTCCGTCGACCACCACTATTAACTCGCGCCGTATAATTTATCCGATAAGTCGCACAGTGATTGGTCATCGATGTCGGATATAATTACCGCTACGGGGAGGAGGATCCGGTCAGCGATGACGCGCGTTGCCTTGGAGCAACGAGCGCGTTGCGCTTGTGGAAAATTAATAGGCCAGCGCAGGAAACGGCGGACACGTTTTTCCTTAACGGGCCCGCATTAGACGGTAATTTACGGCTGTTCGAGAGGCCACGATAAATCTTCATTACCGCGAACAACACCGCGAGATTAATCATATTGCTGTCCGTTGTTGAAGAAAGGTCACCTCACCTCACCCCCATGGCGAGGATGTTGCCCGCTCCGTATCGCTGATCGCCTTCACGGTCGATCTCTCTTACAATCGGAGTGCGACTCGGACAATATGATAATACGCGGTCACGCGATACGTCCGTCGCGTCGTCTCTCGAATGGAGAAAGATACGGTGCGTTATAAATAAAAATTTATCCTTTTCGGAGAATCGTGTACTTAATTCGCTCAGACGTCTTTTCTTAACGTTACGATTGTCTCAAACGCAACTCGAGATGTTGTTACGTCCACATAAGTTGCTAAAATTTTCTTTAGGAATATCAGCGACGCGACAGAAACCGACTAATACTTCCGAGACATATTTTCCTTGATTACATCTCAAGGTCCGGTCGCGATCGGGAATAGCAATTGTTCGGCGAAATGATCTATTTTCGTTAATTGGCGGCCGCTCGAGATCCCGCTCCGGATCTTAATTGTCGGAATCGCCGACGAGTCAGCCCGTTACGCATCTTACGCCGACGGTTCCCAATCTCATCCGTGCTCGTTCTGCTCGACAGGGTACGAAGCTGTGGATCATCATGGAGTATCTGGGTGGCGGCTCGGCCCTGGACTTGATGAAGGCCGGTAGCTTCGAGGAGATGCACATTGCCGTGATATTACGCGAGGTGCTCAAAGGGCTGGATTATCTGCACAGCGAGCGTAAGCTCCATCGCGATATTAAAGGTACGCTCAATAAGGCGCGAAGGATGTTTATTGGCACTTTAACGCTCTTCGTCTACAGAAATATTAAATAATATCGTGTTATTCATTCAATCGATTCAACGAGATATCATTTCGCCTAATTAAAATCCGCATGAATTAACTGCATTAACTATACGATGCACAATTCTATTAAAAAATAATTCAATGTTCAATATCGTTGTTAATTTATACGTAGAAATGGGCAGAAAATTAAAATTTGTCGGGCGTTAATAGAGCGTTTTATTCAGTTTCGTATTGGTTTAAAAACTGAAGATTAATTCGCATGGACGAATTCTTTTTCGACCTTGCAGCGGCGAATGTTTTGCTGAGCGAAATGGGCGATGTCAAGTTGGCCGACTTCGGTGTAGCCGGTCAGTTGACGAACACCACCAGTAAACGAAATACCTTCGTCGGTACGCCGTTCTGGATGGCACCCGAAGTCATCAAACAGTCTGCTTATGATTCCAAGGTAATTTCATTAATTAAATTCCGCCGTATACCGCGGTGTGCATACCTACAGTGCTGAAAATTAAGTTTATTATAGGTTTATATATTTTGCATATTTTGCATCCATGAAAATATCTTCTTGTATTTTCCATTTACGTGAATATACATTATTATCATTTATAAAATAAAATTAATTCTTTATTAGTTTTCTTAAATATGATGGTCGTCTCATCCTCTTCTCCGTTTCTCTTCGCTTTTTCTTTCTTAAACTCGCTTCTTCTAAAAATTATCTTCAAAGTGGCGCGGTCACGTTTTCATTAGCGTATCATTAGCGCTTCATCTGGCAAGTGGTAACTCCGCGAACGCTTGTCCCGTAGGCTGACATTTGGTCCTTGGGCATCACGGCGATCGAGCTGGCGAAAGGAGAGCCACCCAATAGCGAGCTGCATCCCATGAGGGTCCTCTTTCTGATACCCAAGAACAATCCGCCGCAACTGACCGGGAATTACACGAAACAGTTCAAGGAGTTCGTCGAAGCCTGCCTCAACAAGGATCCCGAAAACGTGAGTGTACCGTTATATTCATGGCTGTCTGTGTTTCGAGTTATTATAATCAATCGCGTCTCGTAGCAGTCGTAGCTTCGGAAATATTTTCAACGTTGTCGTATCGTTCGATGTCTCAATAATAATCACGAAAAAAAATATGTGGAGGGTAAAAATAGAAAAATTCGTTTAATAAAACAAAAATTTCGACATATAAGAAACATAATCGATTATTGCGCTCGTGTCTGTGCAGAGGCCGACGGCGAAGGAACTGCTCAAGTTCCAGTTTATCAGGAAGGCGAAAAAGAACTCGTACCTGATCGACCTGATCGACAGGTACAAAAAGTGGAAGTCGCAGCGCAGCGAGGAGTCGGAGACCGAGAGCGAGAATTCGGACTCGTGAGTATCTCGATTCGCGTTTCTGTCACGCTTCTTACGAAAGTAAAAGCCGCCGCTTGTTATTTTCGTACGTTACGTACATTCAGGATCTTCTCTTTTTTTTTCTGTCGCTAATTCCATAATAAATTTATATCTCGAACGTGCAAGAAAATGGAAAACCAGTTCGAGGCCGTTTATCAATTGCGCGGTATAATAGGCCACCATCCGAACGTGGTACTAAATTGTAACACACTGCGTTACACGGTGTTCAGGGAGGAATCCAAGCAAGACAGCGACATGGACGAGCCATGGATAATGACGGTGAAAGGCCCGCATGGGGTCAAAGGATCCGTGGTGCCTATGCTGCCACTGGACGAGCAGCCCGCATCCCTGACCCTAACACACGCGAACCACAGGTCCTCCAATCACAGCCAACCGAGTAAACCGCACGCGAACGGCGCCTCGCGGTCGCCGCCGAAGGACTCCGCGTTTAATCATTACAGAAGCGAGTCCAGGGATTCGTTGCGCGATGGTCAAGCGAAACACACGCCCGTACGTTGCCGTCCCAATAATCGAGTGTGTCACATTTCATGTTCATATTTGTACCCTTTTCTTACTTTCTTTTTTCTTTTCTAGTCCCGACCGCACGAAGCCGCACCTCCACCACCGGTGGACACGAGAGAGAAACGAGATGAGCGAGACTATCGTGACTCCAGCCGAGAATCTACGCTCAGGGAGTCTGAAAAAGAAATGCGCGATATGATCCGCGAGAGGGACAGAGAAGTCGTCAGGGAACGAGAACGGGACAGGGAAAGCAGAGATTGGGATAGAACCAGCAGGGACTTCAACTCCCGGGAGAAGAGAAGAAACAGCAAACCTGACGTGCCCATCACTCCGATGGCTGATCACAGACCTGGCGAAGATAAACAGAGGCCCAGAAGTTCGCAGGAGCTCAAACATCCGCGAAGCGTCGCTTTGTCCGGTGTTGTTTTTCCTCTCCTTTCCGAGGTACTATACATTGAATATAGAATGATGAAAATATGAAAAATGTAAAAAGTAAAAATTAGTGAGATTTTATGGGAATGATCGACGTTTCCAATAATATTACAGCTCCAACGAAAGCACCAATATTCGGCGAGAGACAATAATGGCGAAGGCGGTAGCGGTGGCAAGAATGGCGGTGCTGTAGAAGAACTGCGAAACGCCTTCGAGTCAGCGGAACGCACGTCGCCGGGAATGACAGAATCCCTTATTCGCGAACTGATTAAATCCCTACTCCCACCCAATCATTCAGAAGGGCGCCTATCTATGCTAATGGAGAAGATTATTTTAAGGTAATATTCTCGTGAGCATACGCACCACCGCGCAATATGTATTTGCGCAAGAGGAACAACGTGCTCTTTTGTTTTAGGGATACGTAGGGACGCGAGAGGACAAAGGTCCGCAAGAGACTGTGGTCCCAGAATATTCTGACGTTGTAAAACCATACGCGTTATTTCTCTCGTCATTATCAATTCACTAAACACTAAACAAAATACGAGCCGAGCATATCGTCAATGAGTGACGATTCCGAACGTGAACGTGAAGGGGTGCGAGGGAAATGTGTTCGTTGCTCCATCATCCCATTCCTTCCCTGCTCTTCCCCTCCCGCGCTAATCTATAAAGGCCGCACTACAACGAAGTCTATCGAAGTTTTACAAAGTAGTCTACTGAACCGCCCCATTTTCACCTACCTACCTCGCCGTAGGATAAAAATACGTAGACAACGGCAGATACACGCGAAACGTTGTGCCAGCATTCTTGCAGTTCCTACTCGTGTTATTGTCATCGATCCTTTTCTGAACTTCTCAATCGACGTGACCTACATTTACACGCTTTTCCGTGTCGGCTCGTCGCCCGATGGTTCATTTCAATCACGAATCAATTCATCATTGTGGAATTTGCATATTCTTCGATTTTTTTAAATCTTCTAATTTTAAATATTCAACTTAATAATTTTTGAAGTTAGAAATCACACCTAAAGAGGATATAATATTATATTTTGTTTTATATTAATAAAAAACATAAGCATGGTTTAATGAAGACCGACTCATTACTAAAAGTATGTTATTTTTAAAATCTGCTAGATGAACTGTCGGTCAATTTCCTTTTTACTACCTTAGATATTAAAACGTTCTTTATTGCTAATAGATTACGGAGGCATTGTAAAGAGGAGTATTCGAAGTATATCGGAGCATTTGGTTTAATGACGCTTTAGCGATCTTATGGCAATCGGTTACGAGTAGAGAAAGGCGGAAAATATATGGACGGCAGTGCGTTTGCGAAAAGGCTGAATCGAAACCTCCATTATGTGATAGCCTAATAAATATCTTAAACCTTCTTCATGTTCGGCGTGAACATCGATCGATACGACAACAAAATAAAATTGTACAGACTCGGCAAAACGGATAGATGAAAAGCATTCGATGACTTGGTCTTGCCTCAATATAGATACGTCCGTAGCATGCACTAGCGAGATATCTCGAGAAAAACACGATCTGTATAAGGAAAAACTTCTAATTCTTTAAAAACGGTACTTTTATTGATATTTTTACAGAGAGGATATGTATTTAATATTGCATTCTGAAGAAAGGTCTCGTAGTGGTCGAGCAAAAAATAAAAAGGATATGTGTTCTTTGGGTAGATTTCTTCCCGTGGCTTCCTAGTGCATGTTTCGAACACGAAAGAAGAAAGCTCTAGCGCGCGATGCTAGAGGAATTGTAAATATGTATGTAGCGCGATAAGATAGTCTTATTGTTCTGATCGACGTCTTTGCCAACCGGTCGCACAGCTCCGTTAAACGATCTTGTTACGAAGAGAAAAAGAATTCCTTTCCCTTCCTATGGTCACACATCGTTCGTCATTGAAAAAGATGATAGACGTAGACTATAGGCAATATTGCCGTTGCAAATTTATCGAGGGCTTTTATCGTTTTGTGTAGTTTTCGCTTGTTGCGTAAAAATTGCAGATAAGCCGTTACAGTGTTTCAGGAACCGTACGCGACGTATATAATAGCGTTTAAAAATATATATATAATTAATTTCTAGTTGTGTGTGTAAAACCCACTTGAAAATCGTCGAGAAACAATGCTATTTTAGAACTCTTATCATCTCCAGTATACGTACATACATCTATGAAAGACGCTTCGATCTTTCCACATCGCGCTTTAAAATATCGCATTACGTCATTAACTTAGAGTAACAATAGAGTCGTTCCACGTTAACGTGTCGTTAAACTGTCTGTACAGCATTACCGAATTGTGAAACGCAATTCGATAGTTCAAACGAGAAAGAGAGACGTCGGAATAAAAGCGCCTTTTATAAAAGTTTCAATTCTTCGAGAATACAATAGTTGACGTGGAACAACTCGACAATCGATTTAGACGGAATTTACCATACGATAAGGTACGAGAAGAGTTTCTTGAACTTTGAACGCGTGGTGCGTTCGAACAGCGATGACCGGATACATATATATAATACATATATATGTATACATATAAATTAATATATATAATATTAAATTATATATATACATATATATATTGCGCGGAATTTGAGTACTGCCGTTCTTCCAGACTTAACTTGCGTTGTACACACGAGTATTTCTCGAATTCACCGCACTTGATTTTTCACGATCGAGTCTGAGCTGCGATGACACTCGCGCAGGGCGTCGACACTTAATCCAACGTTGTTTGTAAACTAATGTATTTTATAAAATATATATATATATAGAGAAAGAGAGAGAGAGAGAGAGAGAAGGAAATTCCACACGCACAACACACATAATACACACACACACACACACACACACACACACATGCGTAAAAAATAGAGTTATATAGAGGATATCGTCTATGGGATGGTCGGAGAAGTCTCGCTCTTCCGACGGAATACAAGGACCATCCTGCAAACGGTGATTTAAAGGAAGGTACAAAAGGGTGATAGAGCAAGAGTGAGAAAGAAGAGGGACGAATTTGTAAACGAGGATACGTCAATTAACGGCAGAAAGCGAAAAGTAAAATGGCAAAGAGACTTAATTACGTTACCCAGCTATGATTATTGTATTAATCTACGATTTGGTTGTTTTTCTTTTCCTTTTTTAAATTTAGTTTGTTCTTTATTTAGATAACTATGTTTACCGAAAAAATGAAAAAGTGGATATTATAAAAATCTTTGCTCTACCACCGCCTTTTCCTTTTTCTCCGTTCTGTTTCTCTATCGCCCGTCTAGATGGGGAATAAGTCAGACTACACGTCATGTATCGATTTTATTTTTAGTTGAGTTACGTTTATTATTCATTTACATTGTATTGTCAATGGTCATTTTATGTCAACTGATCAAACGATTTTTTTCGGTCTTAAGCCGTGAAAAAGATATGCTTTTACGGCAATCGAAAAAAAAACCGCTTGACAAAGCTCGACATGATTTGATTCTCATGAACTATTGTTGTTTCCCTCGCGTTTCGAATTAAGTTTTCTGGTCTTTACGACGATCGCTACCGTGAGTAGACCTCGTAACGCTGCCATAAATGCTTACCGGTTACATCTACGCGAACGAAGGTGTATCCGTGCGAAAGAGTTCGAAAGAGGAGACTTAGCTAAGTAGGCTGTGTAAGCAGTATGCTTGTTAAAAAGAATTATTAGGTCACCCGCGGAGCAGCGATCGATTTTACGTCCAACAATCATTCGTTTTATAGAGAACATCTGTTCCCCTTGATGGCCGTCTTCAGTCACAACGGCCACTGTTGTATATGCTGACCATATGTACGAAACTATCGTCTAAGTCTAAGAGTATTAATCCGCCAGCGACAAGATTGGACGAAAACCGCATCTCCGCAACGCGCTTTAAGAAGGCGCTTAACATTTATATATATTTCAATATATTTCTTCTCATATTTAAATAAATTTATTCAATTTTCTACTTCTGCCGGAATGTCCAACGTTACCACTGGCGGATATTTTTCATTTCACCACTCCCAGCATTAAGCGTATCTATACAAACGGAATTCAAAATCTTGTAATTTATTTTATCGGGATGAAATCAAGTTTGTTTTATTTTCTTTATATTTTTTCGTTCGGCGCCGAAGAAATTTCAACGCGTGTCAGTCGAATGGACTTGTGCTCGGAGTGCGACAAGGTATAACACGGAGAATTGGGATGTGATCAGATCGTTTGTGAGAACGTTCGCGGGGAGAGATTCCCGAAAGTTCACGATCGAATGTTTTTATTCGAATGGTTTCGCGCGTACTAAACGCTGAACTGTTCTGTTTCTCTGCGTATGTAGATTACGAACGGATATGTAACGGCGCCGAACTGTGATCGTCGATTCTTCGGAAGCTCGTTCCTTGTTCCTTCCCCTTTAGTTTATATGGTTGCTCGAGAGCGTGAGTTTTTATTCAGTCGAGATAGATGATCAGAGAGACAGGATCGGCAAGCGCGCGAGATCGTTTTGCTCACGATTCGCGAACCACACCACAATCGATCCGAATTATGAGTCCTACCGTATCCCCCATAGCACTCTCTCTTCTTTGTATTATACTCTTAGCTGCTACCCATCTAATATATATTCAGCGTTAAAAAACACATCGTGGTAACAATAACGTCTCTCGGCGCACGCGTAGAGAGTATACATATATATTATATATAAATATATATATATTATATATATATGTAGGTCCAGAGGTATGTTCCGGGACTGTTTACGTTTTTTGAAATGTACAGTCCTGGAATATAACGCATATATATGTAATCAGATTCAAAAAACTGTCCCAAAAAATGCCGTAGGACATCAATTTTTTCCAGGACAGTCCTGGAAACTGCCAAATGTCCCGGAATATACCGATATCAAAAATAAAAGTCCCGGAACATACTTCCAGACCTACATATATATATATATATATATATATATATATATATTTTTTTTGTATTTTACTTCTACCTCTTCTCTCTTTCTTCTTCTCTTTCCTCTCTGCTCTCCTTCCTCTCTCTCTTTCTCTCTCTTATCTCTCTTGGCTGCGTTGGATTGTATTATATTGACTGTATGTGGCATGCTGAGGGCGTGTACAAATACGAAATAAAGATGAAGTAAATCACGATGTGTGCGGTGAGTATTTCCTTAATCGATTTCATCAAAAACATTACGTGGCCCGGGATAATTCCATTTTTAATTTTTGAACGCCATCGCTACGATGTGTCAAATAAATTTATAATATTTTTGTAAAGTCTTAACGCCGGCGCTTCCTGGCGACAACGGCGACGCGACGACCGTCCGAAGAGCGCAGGTCCGCGCATCGAGAGATGGTCCCACGAGGTCGGGAGAGACGCGGAGGGCGTAGCGATTCTCTCGACGCGTCTCTCATCTCTCTCTACGTGCAGTAGTCGACAACATCCCGCGATTCCCGCGGGTGGTCGCGATCGAAGTACCAGAAGCGGGAGGACCGACGAAGGGTGTCCGCTCTCTCTCTCTCTTACTCTCTGATTCTCTTTTTCTCTCTCTTTGTTTATTTTTGTATCTATCCTTCACTCTTCACTCTTCAGCATATCTCCGCTTCTTCCGGAAAAAAGAGACATATTTTTGTATCTATCCCTCACTCTTCACTCTTCAGCATATCTCCGCTTCTTCCGGAAAAAAGAGACATATATAAGAAAATGCACCCTGCCCGTGTGAGAGGATTGTTCGTAGCTCTTTCAAGAGACGGAGGGAAACACAGAGAGAGAAACGGAGAGTTCTCGACTCGCGCGACGCCTTTTATACGTATATAAATAGAGCGGGGCACACCTCTCTCGGCGACGAAGAGGATTCCGGACGTGCTCCGGAAACGTCCCCGCGCGGTCGACCCGCGGTTACTCACGACAGTGTTTTAACGGTGTATCGCGGAGTGATCGTGCCCAAAAAGATCCGTGTCCCACCGGGGACAGTCCTCCTCCCGAGGGAGGGCGCCTCGCTTATCACCCTCGCGAGCTGCCAATCTCCATCAACGGGACCCAGCATCGCGACAGGATATCGCGAAGTGCGCCGTCAAGATGTACTGATGCATTGTATCTCGTATCTCGAGAGGAATCCGCGTCGACGTCGCAACGCAACGGACCAAACGCGCTCGTCGACAAGAAACATTGCCTCGTCGTTCTTCCTTAATTCCTACAGCATCTCAATAGAATCAAGTAATTTCCTGATCTCGCGTATTCCGGACGTTTACCGTATATATTCATCGAGTATGTGTGTGTATATATATTTCGTGTCGCGTCGCGCGTTGCATTGTACTCGTTGCCTCGCATTAATATCAATGCCGGTATCAGCATCGAAAAGGGATAGATGTTTTCTAAATAAAGTCGCGTCTCCAGCTACAGGAAATATCACTGGCTCGCGTTGCTAGCTACGGCGATGCTGCTTCCAGCACGCGCCACCGGTTAACAATACCGCCCAGACAACAACGCGGGGCGTTTACGCGTATGAAATATCGGAATTCTCCTTAGAGCTTTCAGCTCTCGTGCCACGTAAACGTTATCACGCCTAGCGCATTTGTGCTTTCAATCGGAATTATTTAGATACTCTCTTAATACTCGTTTCTTCCAAAGCAACATTTTCATTCTATCTCCCTCTCGCGATCAATTCTCTTAATTGCTTCGCTACCACGCCCATTATCGCGCATCGCTAGGGCTTCAATCGCTTATCGCCCGGATATTCGTTAACGGGTAGGGAAAGGCCCTCCTTCGTCCCATCGTTTAAATTGCTGCGCGGTGACATATTTACCGCGAATTTCTATTCACTGTTTCCGCTCGGGTGCCAAGATATGGGAGCAGAACGAGCGACTCCCAGAGGTACGCGACTTAGGCGCGCGTTATCCACGCCACGTGCCTAATCGTTACGCGGGTATCAGCATCGCGAAGCACGTGTTCCACGCAGCAGTAACTTACGATAATTCCTTCGCGTAAACGGGATTTTGTAGTAACTTACGATAATTTATTCCGCGTAAACGGGTGAATTATCATAAGCTACTACAGAAGTAACGCTCGCGTAAACGTAGTATACGATAATGAAGAAGAGTTTCTCGGCTATCGCGCGCGACCGAGGATGATCGATGAGCAGATAGTGGATTTATTCACGGTACATTTCGCTCTTACGCGACAGAAGAAGAGACAGAGAAAGAGAAATTTCTGAACGAGGGGATGCTTCGATGAAAACCAGCGGATCGATTAAAGAAAAATTTGACCTCACATCCGCGGTATCGTCGATCTCTCGCGGATAATTTGTTTCTGTGTCGAAGTAATATACCCCGCGGTGCTCCGGATGTCGTGCGTATATATCGATACGATGATATCTCTCTCGAGCTCGCGTTTCCACATAGACTCTCACGAAACGACACAAGCTACTCCGTTATTAGAAGCGAAAGCTCGGTATTTGCACTTTAATAAGCGAGTTAACGGGGCCACGTTCTTCCGGGGAGGACTCTCCGTGCAACACACAAGACGGATTCGTAGTATTAGGTGCGTGCGTGCTCGCCAAGTGCCGTTTCCACGACGAGGAACGTGGACGGTCCGTTGGAACATTCAACGGAGAGGAGAAGTACCTAACGCGCGTCAAAACGTAGAAAATGTCTCGCGGCGATATTTAAAAGCTTTTCTATCAAATACACCACGATAATCCAATAATATCCACCGCTATCTCTGCATTTTACACCCAGAAGGAATCCTAAAGATGATAGATGGATAGTGACGAAGAAAACATACATTTTTCACGGCGAAACGTTCGCACCGCGCAAATTTATCTGCAATGTGATAAGGAAGCCACCTTTTATCTATAATTTAATTCTTTCAATTTTTTCAGATAGACTTCTTTTCCTTTACGAGAAACTTGATCGATATCAATATTCTCCGCTCGTCTCTATAAATTTTCAATCATTTTTCATAGCCCATTTGTACATTTTGCCCCGAAAAAATCCTGAGAAATCCTGAGAAGAAAAGAGCGAGGGATATACGCCGTGTAAACTTCGTATCACCGCGGACGATACATTCGCCTCCCGGAGTCCGCGCGCGTAACCCTCTCTCCCTCTCCCTCTTTTCTTTCTCTGTCCGCTAAAGCGTAACACTCATCGGCACACGCCAGGTAGCTGCGCTTTAATTACACATTTTTCTTCACCGCTCCAAAAAGCCACCGATGTGTAATAGAGCCAGCGCGGGGCTCCTCCCGCCATGCGCGCGCGCGCGGTTTTACGCGCGCGGCCGGAGCGGAGCAGAGCGGAGTGTGGCAGTGAATCCCAGCGACGCGCGAAGCGCGGACGTGTCCGACGTTCCTGCGTTTTGTTAGCCGGCTCGAGCCGGCTGGACGTTATACGGAATTTTGTTTTTTAATTCAGCGTTCACGCGACTCTGATATTTCGATCAACGTGGATCGACGGTTAGCCAATTTACTCCCTGCATGCCTTTCTCCAATCTTATCGTACGTAGTGTACGCACGGTGTGCTCTCGCAGTGTTTATACATATATACATACACCTCTCTCTGGGAAACTTTAAAGTTCTTCTAATTCAACGCGCACGTATCTCGCACGGCTTAATTTTGACCGACGTTGACGGATACCGGCGGTTGTTCCATCTCTAATAACGCTTTCGTTCAATTTTACTTCCGCGTTGCGTTTCGCGCTCGACGCACAAGATGCAAAAAAGGCGACGTGGATGCCCGAGCTATTGTACGCGACCAGTACTAAAAATACACGTCAAAGCGTAACGGGTATATCCTTCTCTCGTCACGATCCGACGACTCGACGGTTTTTACCCCTGGAAACCGCCGTCGGACGATTCTCTCGAGATGCTCCGCGATAATGGCCAGGTCCGATAAAGAGCGGCGCGTCATTCTCACGTAAGTGTAATCGTTCGTGTCCTTCGCTCGTTGCGTAGTTTCCGGACCGTGCCGTGCCGTGCCGTGCACGAGCGCGGGACGACGCCTCTCGGGATTCTCGCCCACGTCGCGCGTCGCCTCGCGATACTCGCCTGGCCGCAAGCCGCAACGCTCCCGATGGTCTCCTCCGCGGAAGCCTACTCGCGTTAATTAATTACCTCTCTCTTTCTCTCCCTCGCGGCTGGAAGTCCCCGCGAATCTCGCGTCACGTTACATCAGCGTTTTCTTCACACCTATCGAGCTACCGAACTACAGTACCGTTTTCTAAACATCATAACATGAGAACGGGATTCTTTTTTTAGATTTTGCGATGGAACGTGAGCGCTAATGCGAAGTGAGATTCGGGACTCGCCGTCTTTGTGTCGCGTCGCGAGTTTTAGATTCTTCTTAACCTCGTGGCTCAAGCTTTGTGTATCGGCAAACAGCGAGAGGAAGAAGGAGAGACTCGAGAACGTCGAAAAGCGCGTCCCGGATTAAAACCACCGTGTCGACAGCTCATGATACAATCGCGCGGCACAATACCTTCCTCTATATAAACGACTTTTTAGACATTCTCGTCCGCACCACGGACAAACGCTCGCTTCAACGATGTTGAAACGCTCCTCCGAATTAAATGCCGCCGTAAAAAATGACCTTGGCGAGAAAAAACTTGCCTCTCTTCCTTTTTCACTTCTTTTCGCCGTTCTACCACGACTGTGTTATCTCGATGACGCAATTAAAAAAAAGCGGAGTGTTCGATTTCCAAGCAGAGATAGCGCGAAAGCTGTATAGCGTCGTCACGAGAATTCCGATAAGTCATTTTCTGATATTCACTTAAACGCAACTGAACCAGAAGAGTTGGATCTTTAGGCAAACACGCTGTCTCAAATCTAAGAGAAAGGGACTTTGCGCAAAGTCCAGTTAAGAATAATCGAAAATAAGAACGTATGTAGATTGAATTGGAAAAAAAAGAACATCGCGAACGTAAGTATAGCTTGTAAATCACGAGATTCCCCGATCTTATTCTCGAGGCAAACTAGTCACGTATTTGAACGTCAATTCCACGACGTAACATTTGCATTTGCACGAGAGGGAAAAAACGCGGAAGCGCATTCCATCGCGCTGAACGATAATTCCGCTCGCGATTGCCCGTGCCCGTGCCGCGGTTGGTCGGCGCAATAATTAAGCTTACGATCCAATTCCGGGGTGTCGGCGACCTTCCTCTTCCGTTTGGTCACAGAGAAATCCGACGGTGGAGTCGCGTTGACGTCAAGCTGAAGGGAAATGTGCGCGTCCTCGCGGATAAATTTAGCCCTTTACCGTGCGATTTTAGGGGCGTCACTCCCTCTGACCTTTCCGAATGAACGACGACTGTGCCGCGAAATATTTCTGGGACGGCAGAGAAGCTGAGAATTGGGACAGACGTGATCGAGTGGAGTTTCCGAGAAAAAGCTCGAGGGCTACGAAAAAGACGGTCGGTAGCATTTCCAACTTCCAAGCAATCGTCTCGATTATCCTGGAAGTTGGAAATTCCTCGCGCCCACCGTTCTTCTTCAATCAAATAAAACGGAAACGTTCCGAGCGCGATGGCGGCGATAACGTGATAACGCTTTTCAAAAAATCGTCCAGGTGCGTAAATGTCAAAATATAGGTCATCGATCAAATGCGCGATCGAGCGAGATTTCCCGGCGCCCTGATATCGAAGCGGCATTAATGAAGACGAAGAGAAGAATATGTCGGTTAACGCAACGAAAAGTTTTGCTTGAAAAATCTCGAGAAGCACGTACTTACGCGCGCGTTCTTCTCGAGTCTAGAGACGTGCGATGCGTGAGATCCACCCCACCACATGAGGGACACCGTCGTCGCCGTCGCCGTCGCCGTCGCAGTCGCTCGAAATTAATTCGATCGGCGTCGATTGACTCGCGTTATTCGTTGTGGCACGTTGCGATATAGGTCGGACGGACGGACATTGTTGCGTGACGTACAAGGCCGCGGTGGAAGCTGCTATAAATGGGGAAATGAAACGAGGGAG
Source organism: Temnothorax americanus (assembly GCF_048541705.1). NCBI lineage: Eukaryota > Metazoa > Arthropoda > Insecta > Hymenoptera > Formicidae > Temnothorax > Temnothorax americanus. The sequence continues at coordinate 3,817,734 of NW_027509275.1, forward strand.
AAAAGAAAGACGTGACGGGGACGTTACGCGTGAATGGTCGCATTCGCGGCGCGGCTAAACAGCGGCTTTAGCGGGATATCCAATACGTCCGAGCTCGATTTTTCAATCGAAAAACGATACTCGCACGCGCGGAAACATTACAATTAAAGCGCGTCCACTCGCGTTTACGCGTGTGAAATTATATAATGTAAAGTTACGTGATGTAATTACGTGTATTATTAAAACGACGCGTTTTTGCGCCAGGAAATCGCGAGCACCGCCGCGATGAGAGAGAATAAAACTCAACAATTCTATTTATCTCTTAATGTAGATCTTTCTACAACGAAGATTTTGTATAGCCGATACAGTCTGCGCGATGTCCGTTTTCAACATACCATCTCGTCTTATTAAATCTTATGCGCGATTTTTATGTATCCAGGGGATTGGTGCGTCGTAAAATAATTTTATACGAGCGTGCTAGCGCGTCGTCGAATCGATCTTATCATTTCATTTCCGTTCTCACTTTCCCCGAGAAGCTGATGCACGATGGGAACGATTTGAGTGTCGATGCACACGTGTCAGCCCGGAGGCGGAAAGAGGAGCAGCGTTACAGTTCGCGAGTGTTCAGTGCGGATCTCCGAGCCGGTTTTTCTTCTCTTTCGAAGAAGATAGGCGACACGTGGCGGCAGAAACGGGAGAGGCCGCGAGTGAAATGACATGGTCCAGAAACGTTAATTTCGGAAACCAAACGGCGGAGATCTCGCGACGCGATTCGCGCGCGCGCGATCTTTCGCCGCATGCGTACGCGCACGCATACGCACGCGTGAGCAATTCAATTAAGGAAGCGCGGGCGTGCGTGCCCGCCCGCTCGCGTGCGCTCGAGCCCGATCGCGCAGCGAGATAATTTACACGTTGTACTCCTCCCCGTGGGATGAATGAACGTGACCCACATTTCTTCCTCCCGCCCGGGTCGCGACGCCAAGACGAGAAGAAGGAAGAAGGGGGGGGAACAGATAGAGAGAGAGAGAGAGAGAGAGAGAGAGAGAGAGAGAGAGAGAGAGAGAGAGGGAGAGAGAGAGAGAAGGAGAGCGAAGGATCGAAGAGACGAGCGCGGAGCGCTTTCTTCCCACACCACGAGAATCGAATCTACGACCATCTACGACTGCCAGACGTACGTCGAGATCCGCGTTACAGCGCGTGTTGCGCACGCGACCGATGTGTCACGCATCGAGGAAGCGAACGAGAAAAACAAGGACGCGTTGCGCGCCGATCGTCCGAAGATCGTTCGGAAAGATCGCAGCGCATCGTGATAATCCTCTCGCGCTTTTTCTACCGTTAACGACGCAAGTGCGGTACAATACATAGATTTCCAATCTTATACTCGCGGCTTTGTTTACGCGCGAGGGGGTTGAGCGTATCGGCGCCTGTCGTTCTCCAATTTTCCGCAATTACGGCGCGGAAGTATCTCGCGATTTCACGAACGAGATAGTAAAATCGCCGCTGAGAGAAAGAGGAGGAAGAGACGAGGAGACGAGAGAGCGAGAAGAGATGTGCCGAGGGCATCTGCTCAAACGTGACGCACGCCAGCGATTTCTCCCCTTCCCCCTCCCGCGATGCGGATAGATGCGACGTGGGAGGATCGTTATCGGGCGGACAATAAGGTCGAGAGCAATTGAACTCTCGGCGCGGCGTCGGTGGATTTCGCCGTTGATCCAGAAGAACGGACGACGTCGCCTTCCGTCGATCATGGAAAGGAAGAGCGGCGGAGAGGCGCGGCCGAAGATCGAGATCGTGCGGGTCTCGTCCATCGAGCGCGGCAACTTCCGGCCGCTGGACGGGGTGCAGCTACGCGCGACCTACAGCCACGTGCGAGTGGGTACTTACTGCCCGGAACCGGAACCCGCGGCCGGCGGACCGACCGAAAACAAGCCGCCGATCGAGCAGACGCGACGCTTCAAGAAGTGAGTGACTTTCGTCGCACCTCCTCGATCGATATTAATTTTAATTGCGAGAGACGGACGCGGAATATTTCGTTATCGCGACGGGACACAATCAGCTTCGCGGAGATTAACAAGCCTACCGCGCGGCCAATCGATAACGCCAATTTTTTTTTTTTATCGTGCCTTGTATCGTTACCTTGCGCCGTATTTAATAAGTTGTAAGTAGGTAGTAAATATCATTTATTTTCTTTCTTGCTTGGCGATGCACGAAATAGAACGACTTGAGAAGTGCTGTAATATGCTTCGCAGAAATTTGGGACCAGTATCAAGACTGCTGAGACGTCGTCATCACGCGACATGCCTTGCCACCAAATCCTGTGATAACATTTATAGCGTGAATAGGAATAGTAATTCTCTGGACTGGAGAGTCAACCAGAACGCCAACGAACAAGGTAATTCATTAACCGTGACTCATCGCGTCGTTAGCAAACTGAAGAACTCGGCACTGCCACTCGCAATTGCGACTTCTTCATAATATGTGTTTTTCTTTTAATCTTATTATACATATAGACACGTACAATTTTTTTTATATGTTCATATTTGAATTTTCTCCCTATAACTCTTATTGTATATGTAAATCTGTTTTAAAAAAATTGTTTTTATTTAAACGTATATTTGACGCGAGATATTATCGCATCTCTCGATCGATGATTTTACTTTTTATTGAATTCGTATTCGCACTCATCCTTTATACGAGGAAAAAATATTTGTTAAATTTAATTTAATTCAATTAAACAGATTGAATGAAATTAGTTAAACAAGTAAAATATTTTTGTGGTTTCTGAGGAAAATATAGATGCATCTTGTGTGCAAGGTCAATCGTCGCGATTGAACCGAAATTAAGCCGAAAAAGTTCGCGATTACCTTTCAAAGCTTCGATCATCCTTCGTTCGGTTCCTTCCCAGATCTGCAAGCCAGACAGAGCAGCAGCCTAGACTGGAGAGTGGGAAGGTCCGTCACTTTCAGCTCCAACCGACTCCACTGGGGAAACGCGACGCGAAGCGCCGAGCAGCTTTCCAGGAGCGCGCCTCTCGCTTCCGATCGTCTTCAGACACCGAGCACGAGGTATGCTAATAATCCACGCCGATGCACCTAGCGCGCAGATCCGTTTCGCGCGCGCAACGAAAGCAAATAATTTATGACAAGCTCGCGCCCGAGAGCGCGGCCGCCGAGCAGAAAAGTATAACGGTTAGACTTTTGCGAGTCGAGAAGAAATCAGTAGGCGGTAATAACGGGAGGAGGGCGGGGGAGGTTTAGCGAGAGGCGAATCGCGATAACGTTGTGTACGTGCAGCGAGGGTACCGAGAAAACGCCGTATTCGAGCTACGTTACATTGAAAACGGCAATTAATTTGCTGAAAAACAAAGAGTGGGTAACGACGTTCGCCCGGAAGACATGCGATGGGAATGTAAAGCTCGGCGGAAATGCAGTTCGCCGCGGAAAAACATGATAAATTGATTACACTTTTGCGAAATAATTAGCAAAGACTGAAAAAACTGCGCGGCATACGGTAGATTCCGTTTATTTTAGGATTCAAGACACAATAAAAATATTGACGCACTAAAAAACGCTTAATAAAAAATCTTCGATCTTATGCGCAAAGTTAGAAAGAGAAAGGGAGACGTTTGATAATTTTCTTATCATCTACGAATCGTTTTCATTCTATATACAATTACACATGTTTCTCTCGTCGCTCTTTCCGTACTGCATATTGCCGGAAAATGAATGACAAACGTGTCGCTTTAGATCGAAACTTGTGTCGCTATTGAGACGACTCTCTCCACGCCTGTCCCGTCCCGGAAGCAAGGGCTCGCTGCAATCGTCGCCGACGATTTGTCCCTGGGTCCAAGTCGAGTACTCGACAGAATCGATCGAGGGCGGCAAGCGAGAGGAGTCGCAGGAGAACGACGCCAGCTTCCAGCAGGAATTGCAGTTGAACGAGCTGCGGAAACGGATGGCCGTGACTGCCTCCACGTCCCAGGTGATTGTTAATCTGCGTAAACGTTCCGTTCTGTCTCGTCTCGTCTCGTCTCGTGCAATAATCGATAGTTGTCTAATTACGAATTAGTCGTCTGATAAGCGTGCACTAAAGAAAAGTTATCGTATTCGCGCTGATGATCGATTACAAACAAATGGACGTGCAAATACGTGATAATGATAAATTTTGTGCATAGATACATTGCACATACGTGCCAAAAAGTGAAGACGTAACAATCTTAATAATCATTCAATAATAATAACCGATAATTTGATAGTTAAAATGAGAGACAAAAAGTAGGACAATTTTTATCGTCCGATCTTCTTCTCGCGGTAGTTGAGCAACGATCGATCAAACGAATGAATTTACGATCGCTTAAAGAATGCCCGATTAGGTCACCCGGAACGGGGAGCTACATCGGAGGTGCGCCCATTAATAGCTTCCGGCGCGATCGCCCGAAATAGAATACGACGCGGGAGGAAAAACGAATACGAACGGCGAATAAACTCCCCATTCAATTCGTCGGGCGACTAAACTTTCTCAACGCGCCCTTAAGCCATTCACCCCGATTCGCGCCAAGTTACAATCTCGCCGTGTCGTCACGATTTTCGCACTAAAACGGGTTTTATTACGTTCGTTCGTTCATTCAGGTCGCGACGAAGACCGCTACCAAGGATGACACAAGGCAACGGAGTCTACCGCGACCCAGGATTCAAGTGCAGGAACCCGAAACCGAATGTAACCACCGGAACGTCCGCACAGCGTAAGCCTTTAACTCTTCTCTCGATCTTTCTTCTTTCTTCCCCTCCTCTCCCTCTGCAACCAACTAGACGTGCGATGGGACACTTTGTCTCACCGGTATAATAGAATCGCGCCGATTCTCGCAAAACGACGAAGCGGGCGCGTCGTTTTCCCGTCTCGCGCGCGAATCGCATTACGCGCGTTTCATGCTCCAAGAATGGGCGAGAGAAAAGTTTCCGGACATCAGCACATTCGAAATGCGAATTTACCGAGGGAGACTTTTCTTTCGAGCATTCAGTGCAAATTTCTCGCTGTACCCACATCAACTTCACACGACTGCACGAACCTCACGTTTGCTGTGATTCTCGCAAATGAAACGAAGGATTTTCTTTTATGTCATGTATATACCGCGTCCAATAAACAATTGTGCGTATGTTTCCCGCATCGTAATCTTAATCTCCACCTTAGCAAAATCACCGCAAAACTTTTGTAACTTAAAAGCACATAAATCGCTAACGTACCGATGATTTCTCGAACGCGTAACGCGATACCTGATGTTGAAAAATTCTTTCCTAGGAATTAGAAAGAAATATTTTCTATGACTGGAATATATCTGTACTTATACCGAGATTTCTCGTTTGACGTCGCAAATAAGAATTATTCTCGAGATACTTGAATATCTCGATCATATAAATCTTTTGTCAGCAGCTTTCACAAACATTTCTTCGTTACCGCATTCAATATGTTCTTCGTTAAAGAACAAAAATGAGATATTCGCTCTATGATAATAAATTTATAAAAATATAGATATTATATTTAATTCGCGAAACAAATCGATCAGAGAACACATTTAAAGTTTCATCAATCGCTAAAAGGATAATTCGTCATACGCTAACAGTTTTATAAAACGATTTATTTTTCTCTATTTTAATATTTGTCAATGAAACAATTCATATATGATTATGAAAATATTTTTCACGACGTACAGATGATTTTTATATACACCGTCTTATACATTTGGTTCTAAATATTAGAAAGAAATATTTTTTTAATAGTCAGATACATATATCTAGTTGCATTAAAATTTCTCGTGAAACATTTCTATCGTCTATTTCTATCGTCCTTCTTTATACATTTTCTTTAGGAGGTATTATCAATCGCTTAAATTAGCAGCTTTCATAACAATTTATGCGTGCGTGCGCGTCCTTCGTACGTTTCTCTTTAATAAGAAAAATTGCGGAGAGATATTAGACGATCTGCGTTCGCGCGCGCGATAAACATTGGTGAATCGAATAAAATAAAAATATTATATTTAAAGGGAAAATATTTCATTCGTAAAGAGGATATTGCTCGTCTTTATACGATTAATCCGAGAATACGTTGGTCGTGAAATTAACAGTTACGTCAGACTTGAAACGCGAATCTTTTCTTTTTAATCTCTTTCTGCAGAATATGATATCGATTTAACCATCAAAAAACTGTGCTAAACTACTTGTAATACGAACATATAAAAGTATACGAATAGCCATCGTACAAATGATTCAGGTATTTTTGAAGACGAGATATCAAGACTGACCTATAGACTAGACATAAATGATTGTTCCGCATCGGAACCTGCATCAGAACACCTCCGCGCTCGCTGACGTCCACATAATCTATCGTGTCTTCCGTCTTCGGTTTGCCTTTGGCATCTTCGGCATGGAACTGTATCATCGCGTCAAGCTGGAACTCGTCATCCTCGCTGGCGGAATCATCTTCGCTAGCCGGTGTATCGCTACGAAACAACTTCTCGTCTGGAGACGAAGAAATTTCACCCGTGTCACGCTCGCGCTTACTCGAAACCTGCACGCCAACGTCCGATTGGCTGTCAAGCCACCTGGCCACCTTTTTCTTATCGGGCGAATTTGCTGGGGAAGGGGAATCGCCGAACCGTTCCCTTTTCAACTCTCGACGCGTTCCATTTGCGTCCAGGTTGATCTCGCCGGTCGAGAAACCCGAAGTCGACGCACGCGCCGATGCTGCGGCGTCATCGGCACTCGCGTCGTCGTCAAGCTGATCAAGCTCCACCGACTCGTCCGAAGCATCTTGAAACAGCAATCTGTCGTACAGCAACGTGTAACAACCCGATGACCACCTCTGTAACTCTAGCGTCATCTTAAGTCCCTTGATCTCGTCGGGCACCAGTTCGAGCCCTGTATATTTATTTAGCAACAATTGAATGAAGAAGATGGATTTAAACAGACGACAGAAATCTTTTAACAGCTTCGGCAAGGTTTGCTCGTCGGCTATCTCGTAGCGGCGCATATCCGGTGGGCCGATCATCCGCCAGCTGATATCCCGCGACGTCAAATCATTCGCGATTCGCTGATACACGGATTCCTTCAAGAAACCTTTAAGAAACGTGTAAGACGACGTCTCGACTTCCTCTTGAATTTGTGCCGTTATGTTGGGCGTCAGGTAATCGTCGGAAATCCAAGAGCGCGAGTCCACTTCGACAGAGTTGGTCGGCACGAAAGTCACCTCCGGCTCGCGTCTCAGCGGCGGGAAATTCTGTTTTAACGGGCCGTGAAACCAACCGTTGATCGACCACCTGCACTTGTCGCTCGTCACCTCGGCTACTCGATGATAGGACGTGTCCACCACTTCGAAGAACACGAGAGAGTTATATTCGGGGATCAATGATTTCACCGTCTTCCTGGGCGAGCCGTCCTCATCCGTGTCGAAAAGATCTAAAGCCCCGCCATCCTCCTCCGACCACGCCTTGGTCAGGTAAAATATATAAGCGATTCTTCTGTCACCCATATTATCATCGTGACACAATAAACGGTCCGTGTCGCGGTAACGGGCACTCGACATCGAGACTTTTCCGTTCAGCTCGATGTCCGTGTTTCGCTTCATCCACGATACCAAATCTGTTTGAAAAGATCTGTTCAGCCTTCGTATGCACTTGTCGGTGGCACAGGACAGATCCTCGGTTTTCTCCAACTGATAGAGATCGAGGACTCGACGTATATGATCGTGACGGTCTAATTCGCATTTCAAGTTCTCTACGATCTCGTCTCTTAAGAAATTTGATATCCTACATACTTTAAAGGGTTTCGATATGATTTCCAGATTGGTGCTCTTAAAATCGCTTTGGGAGTGCCAGAGTTTTTTGAATTCTTCTTGAAATTTGGCACTGTTTATGTGTTCCGAGAACAACGTCTGACCCGCCATATTCTCTCCGTTTTTTTTTTTTTTTTTTTATATATCATAGAAATCTTAAATCTACGAATCTACTCCTTTCCTCAATACGTAACAACCTTGGCAGAAAGATATCGGCGCTACGCACACATTATCCCTATATCTCGGTAGAGATTCTCCTAAGCTTGTTTAATCCTACAGAGTTCTCTTTTCACATTTATTCGATCGACAACGCGTTACCGGTTTTTCGCTGCTTTCCGACCGAAAAGTCGCGATAAACGATTCGCGAGTCTCAAACGCACGGGGTAACGCTTGGCCGACTACCTAACCTCTTTGCCGATTCCAATTCTTCGTCGATCCCGTCGGCGAAGTCTTATCGGCGTGTCTCCGAGACGGCGCACGGTGCATCCGGTATCCGGTTGTGTGGTTTCGTCGGTCAGTTGTTCCACTGCGTAAAATCCACGTGACGTTCCAACCGTGCCACGTGTCGTGCCCTGCGAACACGGCGAGCGAAAAGACGCCGTTAATCGCGAATGTCACTCGTGATCGTCACGACCGGTCAGTAGCGACGATTCGGACGATTCTCTTGGATTCTACGTACCACGTAAATCGCGGTGAAGTCCGTCTCTCCCTTCGTGCGCGCGTAAACACGCGCGACGACGAACGGCACGGCTAGCGGCACCGACTGCTCCGACGGCCTCGAGCCTCGAGGAGTAGTTTCGCGTACTAACCTTTCGAAGAACGTTCGTTCTCCGAAGGCGGCTTGGATTTCTCGTCCTTCTCAGAGCCCATTCGGACAAACTTGCGTAGTTGCAAATTATTCAACCGCATCTCTGTCACATATAGACGCGCGTAAAATGCGACCGGATAATTTTCTTCGCGCTATCTAAAATTTGTTTGGATTGGCCCTCAACGTTATTTTATTTCACGTACGTAAAAAGTGTGACAATAGGGTTGCGTTCCAAAATTCACTCTGGGTAACTAAAATCTATAGTTTACGTCACGTACACTATAGCATTTTAGGGCTACGGGCATGTCGGCGCGTTCGAATTTCGAAATTGGCGCGGCCGGCGGCCGCCGGCGCCGGTTCGCTCCAGGTTCGCCGCCGCGCTGTCGGGCGGCGCCGACGTCGCCGGTCGCCGTGGCAACATGGCGGGCGCGCGTCACGTTTGACGGCTACGTCGCGGCTCGCGGCTCAGGCTACTGTTGCGTGGTCGCGCGTGGAGAGAAGAGAGACTCGCGGGACGCGGAGCGCGGCACGGCCCTGGGACCGGACCGCCGTCAGCCGTGTGCGAGCGCGGTGCGCCGCGAGACGTGACGTCCGACATCGTCGAATCCATCCCGGAACGCGCGCATATACCGTGAGTAAATATTGCGTTTCGCGTGGAAACGCGCGACGCGCGTCCCGACCGCGGTCGCGGTCCACGCGGTTCCCCCATCCTCGTCGAGGCGCGGCGCGATTCCGTCGCTCCCTCGCGGCACGTTGCCCGTGCCCGTCGTGCGTCGCCCACGCCGAAGCTGCAGAGGGTGGGGCCTTCCGGAGTCGCGAACACGCGTCCCAGGACACGCGGGGCTACCGGGACCTTTGCCTTCGCCGGGGTGCTCTCGCCATCCAGTGTTCTCTCGTTTGTGCCGCGAGCGTCGCGGGTTCGCAGGCAGAATCGTCGTCGACGTTACGCCACCGGCCTTCCCGGGGATCTCCTAGATTTCGAAATTCCTCCCGTCCGTTTCGGAGTTGGACGGCTGCGCCTACTCGGAATATTCGAGAAATACGAGGATCGAAAAACGTTCTCTTCCGCCCCTTGAGATTCGGAGCCGTCCGGCGGCGGCGCCGCGCCGCGGCGGTCGAATTTGGCAGGTGTGCTCCGGTCTGTGGGGTGCTCGCCGTCATTCCCACCTTTCAACCTGGCGTGGCGCGGTGTATTTATATATCTCGACCCGGTTATACAATGGCATTGATGCGACTGGTGGATCGGTATAACAACGTGGAATGACGTTACATTTTCTAACGTGAAAATTGACGTCGTCGGATTCTCGAATCGATCGTCGCTGGTGCCTTCGCACGACGACCGCGTCATCGTCGGAGCCCACTCGTTCGGAGTACCCCCGTACAATGCCGTATATACATTCGTCCGCCTCGCGTCATTCGTACGTGACGCGTTTGAACGTCACGCTTCACAGCCGAACGCGAGTCGTCGATCGGCGACCCGTCGTTCCTAGTTTTCTATATACGCGCGAGCACGGCAGCGGGCCTTGAGCCGACACTTTCCTGCGACGTCCTATACGACGAGAACGGGCCTTCGAATTTTGAAACGACCGTGTCGGCGTTCGTTCGCGGACGCGGAGGCGAACCAGCCAGCGGTGTTTCTTGTCGCGAGCCGTGGGGTTTGTGTATACCGTGTTGTTCGAGTCGCGGAGATTGCGCGACTTATTATCGATTAGCAAGCGCGGTCACGCGTTGGCCGTCGACCGACGCCGTTTTTCTCACAGTCCGCTCCAATGTCGTGGCTGACGCTTATAGCCGTATACCGAAGCGAAGACCCATTTCCGACCGGAGATACCTCGATTATCGATATCTCCGTTCAGCTGCGACTCACGTGTGAGTCTCTCGCGCGCGCGCGACTCCACTCTCTATAAATTAACTTTAGTATAACTAGAGATTCGATTTATAATTTTATCGATTTTCCCCGCTATTCTATTTCGCGGAGTTGATCAGGTTCTTCGCAGAGGCTCGTATATATTTCGGTCGCTCCAATTTTCATATAAATTTACTTCGTATTTCAACGTCAACGATCTTTCGCTCCAAGCGCGAGTCAAAGTCGCGCGAGTAAGGCACTTTGGAGCGATCGATGGTCACGCGGGAAAAGAACGCGCGCGCTCTTTGATAGGATGGGATCGTGCGCGCCCTAATCGATGCACCTCCCGCGATGAGGGTTCATTATCCTTTCTCCTCTCCGTTCGCTGATAGGATACCTCCGGAGTGTCGGGTTTAACGACTGCGCCACTTCAGTCGCTAAACTGTCAATCGCGTCGTTAAGGTTGTAGTTGTAGTTGAAGTTCGACGTACACGTCGATTGACGCGGCCGTGCGTGTTCATGCGCGTGAACCGTTATCTTGTATTGGAAAAAAAAAATAAACGGACGACATGCATAACCCCATTTATTTGATCTTCACGCACGTGATGTGAAGATTTAATTAGGCAAAAATTGAGGGAAAATGAAAAAATTACGCTTCTTCCCCGAAGCTTGAAAAAAGTAAGAGAATTACGTCTTGCCCCAGATTTTAGAAATATACATCTATTATTTGTAAAAAAAAAAAAAAAAGAGAAAAGAGCAGCCGATCAATGACAGTTTACGTTAATTTAAATGTGATAACGTGTGAAATTTTTAATCGCAATTCGTGAAACGATATTTCCCGATTCTTTTTCCGATACACCCTATATTTCTCGCTGGCACCTGCTGGCAGCGAGGTGGTCAGATCACTTGGAGATTGTGAGAGAGTTTGATCAATGACGCGTACGAGCTTTGATAAAGCAATAACGGTAGTGTCCGCAAGAGCCCAAGGCTCGCACACGTCGCTCGCAAACGTAGCGCATTAAATAAATATCGTATATGGATTTCGGGGAACTTAACAGAAATCTATCGACAAAAATTTAAAAATTGCGTGTTTAACGTTATGATGAATTATAATGTTTAACCAGCATTGATTTGTAGCTGCGAAATTGCAACTTCTCGAGAGTATTATTTGTACGATAGTCTCATTTTCTTTTCGAAAGTTTTTCGTCTATCTCTCAGTTGTATATATATATATATATATATATATATATATATATATATAATAGAAATTGTATATTAAATAAATACAAAACTCTTCACATATCGGGATTAAACGTACCGCACTTTTTCGGGCGTACCGCGGATAAATAGCGCTAATGGTTGCAATTGAACGTGCCGAAGAACGTAAAATTATAATTTTTTTTATTGGTAACGTTAACACATATATTTCATTGCTTAATTAGTTTGTCATTGATTACGTACACATAATATAACATTATAAATTTAATTATATATATTTACACTAGGGAAAATTATATATATATTACAATATAGTTTTATTATTTAATACCAACGAGATGTGTGTCGAAGTAACCCAGCTGGTCACCGACGATCGGCGCCGTACGCAACATGTTAAAATTGTGTCCCGGCCGCATTTCCTTCTCTCTTCTTCGCGACGGCAGCGTAGCGGCTCGCCGCAGCCGTAGTATGTTCGATTCGCTTACGGCATCGGCATCCTCCGTTCGTCAGTAGAGTGCTTTCGAGTGCGGCGTGTGCGCGCCGTCCGCGTCGAAGAGATTCCCGGGTGGTCGGTCGAGGGCTCCTCGCACGCGCGCGCTGTTTACGCCGTCATTGTTTCCGCGCGCGGATCGTTACGAGAGTGATTCTCAACTTTTGCTCCCGGCGATGGTGCAGCGAGCAGGTAATTCGGAGCGATTGCGAGCAGGATGATTGGCGATCGATGGCCGATCTAACGACAGACACGCGTACATACATTTTATCGAAGACACATAGCTCGAAGGCGAATTTTATATACAAGAATCGTTTGTTTATTTGTTTTTGTGCAACACACGGGATAAGTCTGCTATTATCAGTCCTTTTTTTTCACAGTTTCTCAGCTTAACGCTTATCTCTCTGGATATTTGATATACTGTTACAATTGGGACTATATTTGAATTGATGAGAATTCGTTGCCAGATACACAAGCGCGATTCACGAATTGTCATTTCACCGCTCTAATGTCTCGCGGAATGACTCCCGTATGAAGTATCACGAGCACAACCGCGATAAAGTGCGCTCGACATGACGCAGCTGCCACGTTGCAACCGCAACGGAGCACGCGTGCCGCATAATTTCTCTCGACGACTATAATATTTCGCGCTGATCGTGTACGGTATATACGAGTGACAGCTTAAAGCGAAGTCAAAAACCAGCTTGTTCGTAACGGTTTGGAATCGCGAACCACTTAAGGAGTCACTTGAAACTAATTGTGATAAATGCAATTGAGATTTTCGATTAAGATTCTATGTTTCCGTGCTATCGCGCGCAAACGTCATTTTCTGAGTCGCGCCTCTACCCAGTCTACAAAAAGCTGATTCGATCACGAGATTGCGGGTCGACTCGTTTATCATTTAAACTTCAATGTCCTGCCTTCGGATTATCGACTACAATTTTATCGGTATAATATATTACAAATATAATCGCGCTTTCACAAAGTGGATTGCCTAAATAAAAACAGATCCGCTATTCGGACATAGGCACACATCCGATATGATTCATTCATTCATTCGGCTATAAACGTCGGTCAAATCACGATACGAAAGTACGAGAACAAACTTCTCACTCGTTAAAGTGTTAAAACGATGTGAGCGATTCGTACAGCCCCATTAAAGAGCGATCCGAGCGTGCGGTCGAGCGGTGACAGATTCTCGTGAGCGCAGCTTCTATTTTTATTCTGGACGTGTGCTAAATACGACCGCGTCATCTCCGGCATCGAGTATTGTTGTCTTTATTGCCCTGCGATGCCTTATTCGCGCGTTTTCACACCGGGCCTTGTAATTACGATATAGCGTCGGCGAAACTATACCGTACGAACCCTCCTCGCGCTCTTTGTTGCCCGTGTTGCCCGTTTTACACGAAACACCGCATAGTACGGTACGTATAGTACCGGTTCTGTTGCCCCGATCGATAAAGAGGAATAAAGAACCGCACACACGGTATACTCGGTAAAACGCTCCGGCGTTCCTGCGGAGGCAAGTAACTGCCTCGAACGAAATTTCGCGCCCGAAGAGAGAATCGTCTCTTTTTTTTTTCTTTTTCAAAAAGTTACGCTTGCGGAGCAAAATAACGGGACAGTCGGGATATCGGAATTAACTGGGGAAAACGTGCTTTTGTCTTTACTTTGGACATTTTGTGGAAACAATCGCGGTTATCGTACTCCGTGACAAAAATTTTTGAGGAATGGTATATACGGTACTTTTACTGGAAGTAACTATAATCGTTGGCGTTGGCTCCATATGTGGGGCATAACGCGCTCTTAAAGGCAGTCACAACGGACTCGCAAGCCTGTACTTATTTATTGTGTAACGGTGATGCCATTAACCGCGTCGAGGATTACCCCGGTGACCCTGTTTGCGTTTATTTCCCACCCAGCTTTCATTGTGATCGCGTCGACGTCTTATGCCAGGGGAGGGGAGGGGGTGAGAGGGCAAGCATATCCCCCTCACAATGCAGCCGATTTTATATGCGCTCGTCGGACTAATATCTGGAACGTAACAGGTTCTTTTATGGTGGGCCCTCTACGCTCTGGTGTCGCGAGGCCCGCCTCCTCACATAATTTATCGCATTCGCGTGGGCGCGTACGTGCGTGCGCGCGTGCTGCGAGACGCACGGGCAACCTGCATCCCGCGCGGCTCGCTTTCCCTTTTTCGGAAATCCGGTTCTCCCTTTTCTCCCCTCTCGACGGAAAGATAAAAGGCCGTGCAGCGTGTCCTGCGTCGGGACACCCCTGTATTGTTCTTCGAATGTGACCGTTCGAGACGGAAATGGACGTTGACGTTTCTCTCCTTTCGTTCCTCGTCTCGCGCGAAAATATCGAACGCGAACTGTGACTAAATGTTCATTGACAAAGATTTCTACATAGCTATTTGTACGTTCCTCGTAATTATATAGGATATACTAATCTGAAATACGAACATCTGTAAGCATGTTATATGAAAATAGTTGTCGACTGACTTTTCGTTCGAGTCTAATGTTTCCTCGTCTTAATAGAACAACATTAATGCGCACACGACTACAATTGGACACGTATGTGTGGCACGACATTCCATAGAACGACACAGATGCACGCAACCTCACGCACTCGCCCATGTTCACATTATAATACATCCATAATAACCAAAACGGCGCTTTGTGACCGAATATGTAGAGCATAACATTGCACACGCGTGATCGTGACATTTTTCGCTGCATGCGCTATCGACACCGTTTACAAAGAAGAGACTATATAGATGTAGTTTCCGTAGGAGTCATAGGAAAAATAGCCGATGAATTCGCGATGCCTTTTAGCCGTTCCTCGCTCGTTTTCCATAAATGCATCGAATATAAAGCGCGGGCGTTTCACCGAGAATCGTTCGGCGAAACGTTTGCGCGACAAACTCCAGCCGCTTCGTTCTCCGCGATCCCCGATGCTTTCGACATCGCGAATAATTGCCGAAGCTCATTGTGATTCAACAACGTCGGAATGCATTTTCGTCAGCGTCGCGCTTTGCGCGCTCGCGTTCAACTCGAGCTCATTTTTATTCATACGTCGCGCGAATAAAAGCGCAGAGAGCGCGCTTGATGTATAATTTATTTTTAATTTCCGCTTGTACGTATGTAACATTGACTGATATAGCTGAAGACATTTTGAAAATTAAACGTCTCCCGAGGAGCACAGCCTTGACACGATTTGGACAGAACCGGAAAGGCGGGTTCACCTCTGCTCTAATACACGGCGCAATCAACACAATGGCTTAAAATATAATACAGAGGCTGAAGCGATTCTTTATTGTCTCGTTAGTAATTGGCCTAGCCAACCCACGCTCAATTTAATAGGCACGAGAACTCGTTAGAGAGCCCTGATTACTTCGGAGCCGAATCGTATATTGAAACATGTACATACATAAAACATAAAACGGTCTCGTACGAGATATGACATGCATCGATCCTCTTGCGGACAGAAACGTTTACGCACTTGGTCATTAGCTTGACGCGTATCCGCAGGCGGATACGCCTTTAATTAAAGCCACGTGGGAGATTTAATGGCGCGCAATTGAAGCAGTAAAATCAAGATATCGTGACTTACGACACGTTATCGTCAAATTTCGATTCTGATAGCTTCTCGGGCAAAACTAACAATATAGCGATTGGATTCTTCCTACGCGGATTTCGCGATCGAGGTTTCTCTCTTTTTCATCACTCGGTATGCAATCTTCCGCTGCGACGTACGTGAGTTCTCGTACCTCTTACTTCCTGCGACGACAATGTCGATGGTATCGCGAATATTTTTATGGGCGAGTGGACAATTAAGTGTTTCTCCTTCGGACAATGGCACATCTTCACGATAATTTGCGTAGCGGATTAGTTTCTTTAAAGCTCAATCGATAAACAATTTGCTTCGTGCGATTATTACGTGAAGATTATTAAAACGGTGCATGGTTTTAGCGCATCTGCCGCGCGAATATAATTAATCTATCCAATTGGAATTGAATATTTTGCTAGCGATTATTATTATTATATATTTGAATGACTGCAATGTTTCAACGGGCAGTCCAATCCAATTGCAATCTTGCGAATTTACGACTGAACACCATTGGCTTTTCTCTTCTATCTCGATCATTTCATCATTCCCTGCACAAGAGCACATTAGTCGGAAAGCCATTTGCGGGGTTCCTTCCGCGATGCCGATGAATCAGGCTACAAATGCAGCATTACGTTGACATCGCAGCATCAGGATTACAATGAATGCGTCACGCATTCAGTGAATCGTCGACGTCCTGTTTTTGGCGTTAGGAGGCTCGCTTAAACCTCGCAAACTTTATACCCTCAAGATACGACGTAGCTCCATACGAGCACGCCGGAAATTCGCAGGTAATTGTATAAAGAAGAATAATACGACGGGGAAGATGGAAAAGCTTAAGGGAGGTATATAGGCGCCTCCTGATTTAGCTGACACAATTTTTCTCAGACGTTCGTCGCGACGCGCCCCGGTCCCTCTCGTCCTTCTCCTCCGCGTTTCACTTTTGGCCTGTCGCGGCAAGGAGGGGCGACATCGGTGAGAGTATAGTTCAAATGTCATTCTGGTTTATTTTCGTTTATATATAGACGCGAGAGAGTTCAGCCGGTGTCACTTACCCCTGAATACCGACGACGCTCGTCCGATGATTTTCAGAAAGCGCGACGAGGAGGAATTCCTCCTCCGTCGCTTGGGAGTCGCGAAACTGCATGGACCATGCCGAGGAATAGGTACAATCTTACGCGAAATATGTCTGACAGATTAAAAACGCGACTTCTAATATTAAAATTAATATGTATTATGTATACACACATATCCGAGAGATAAAAATATACAATCGACTATCGAGATTTCTAATTTTTATCGTCTCTCGCGTCGGTGAATCTCGCGCATGTTAAACCGTTCGTGCAGACGCGTATTTTCTCTGTTGCATGTTGGATGGGTAAACCGGAAAACGGTTCTAATACCGGTATTTGAACTGTCTAGCTGCGACAGCGGCTCTCTATTTTAAGCCAGACTTCTTACAATTTGCCGTTTAATTCGTAACTTAATATATCTCGTAAGCTTTCAACTGCGATGTCCTGATAAGATTTCCGTCTATATGTTCGATCTGAGTGTCTATAAATTTGCGTAAACATTCGACTGATGTACATGCTGAAAGAAAGATTCTGCGATATGTATAAATTTTAAAATTGGAATTGAATTTAGAGATTGTAAAACTAATCATTTCCGCGTACAATAGCGACAATGTAAATTAGTATATTTTAATCTGTTATGTATATTTCTGGAGCTTCTAATTTTATGATTGCTGTGAATTAAGGCAAACGATGTGCACCTTAATTTTTATTTTGTTTAATTATTTTTCTCGAAGCAAGCCTAGCCTAGAAGATAACATTTTCTTTGCCTAAGTATGGAAAATCTCGTGTCAATGTACTCCGTGACGAAACGTGAAATCATGAGAACAAACGGCATTTTGCATTCAGGTCACGCGTGACAATAAAAGAGCCTCTTGCTATACACGCTGCCGTCAATTGCTGGTCGTGTATAGAAGTCGTCGATTAATTAGCGTTGCTCGATAACGAATGACGTTTACATAGCTCATCGACGCGATGCTTTGATAGGTATATTAAGCTATCTATATAAGCCAAATTATCAGAACATTTTTTTTGCTTTTAAAAGTAATTTTTTTGTTCCAGCTATTAAAAAGTTACGAAGGGCTGTTTTTTACCATGGCGTGGCAGCTTAATCTTAAGCTTAAGCTATCCAGCCCTTCGTAACTTTTTAATAGCTGGAGCAAAAAAATTAATTTTTAAAAGCAAAAAATAGCAAATAATTAGCAAATTAATTCCATATAAAATTTTTTGTGTTCTGATAATTTGGCTTAGATCTTAGATAGCTTAATGTACCTTGCTTTGATCGCTAGCGATCTAATGTTCCTCTGTCTCCTGTGAATAATTGCTCGCCACGATGGCAGGTATAAATAATGGAAAGAAAGGAGGAGTAAATACGCGAAACGTGCAGATTCGAACCTTCGCTCAAAGGCAGGTGCATTCGAAAGAGATGGATGGTATTGACACGCGAGATATATTTTAAGGCCTCTTGCAGAAGATGAGATAATGTTGTGCATACACGCACCTCTCTCTTTCTACAGGAAGGAACGAACGTACCTCATTCTCTCGCGAATTCATTCGTTTGTTCATTCGCGCAACAGCACAATCGTATTTCACGGATCTCGTTGAGCGTCGAATCGTAATCTGTCAAACTTGGTGCACGAGCTATTGACTCGCCATCTCTAGATGAACATCAGGTGCATGGTACTTGAATCCGTACTTTTAACGGATTATATTAATTATATATATATATATATATTAATTATTAGGATATTAGGAAATAGTTTTTTTTTTATACGCCCCACGCGTGAAATTCTTCATTAGACTCGCTTATGTTAAGCCTCTGAGTCGCGGTGCGGCCACTATATCGCACTTGAATTCATATAGCTGCGCTCTTGGCATTCCCAGACGGCAGCTCTTGTTTCGCGCTACTCATGCTTTCAACATTTAGGTCTTATTTATGTTCTCACCGTACTTTTTCGCGAATCTTATATTTGGAACTGTCGCGCGAATATGTTGCGCCAACAATATATCTCATTTTCATTCTTATAAAACAAATTATGATTTTATCATAGATCTCTACTGTGTCAGATATTTTATTAGGCTTATAATGTGCAGTTTCGTGACATTGTTGAAGATCGACTTATCCAATATCGGAAAGTTTTATGAATGCTAATTCGCGAATGCATTCTAATCGAGTGTAAATCGTTGCTCACGAAATTTGCTCCCATCGATGGCTCGCGCTTTTCGTGACCGAGGATCGTTTGGCGAGCGTCGTGACGAGCACAATCGTATAAGTAACGAGAAGGAAAAGGAACCGGCCCAAAGTGTACAGGTCGAGGAACTCTCTCTCGTTCGATAGCGCCGAACTTCAAATTCGGCCGAAACCTGCATTTCGGGTTAATACTTCGCGTGGCATAAATTTTTGCGAGAGAAGGATGACCCCAACGCGCTTTCTCTCTCTCTCTCTCTCTCTCTCTCTCTCTCTCTCTCTCTCTCTCTCTCTCTCTCTCTCTTTCTCTCTTTCGTACTCGGCGCGATCTTCGTGATCAGATGGCATTTGTTCTCCGACGATCCCGGTCGAGGGATCCGCTGAAATTACGCGGGTCCCTCGAACGAAGAATACCGAGTTTGACGTGATCTCCAGGTCGCTCGGGACACTCGGTGCCGGTGCAAACGAACCGAGACGCGACGACATGAATCGCCGATCCCTTCGACGACATCCCGCATCTTGTCGGTTTCAATTGCCGAACTCGTAAATCTCGTCGCGAACGGCCTGCACCGAAATAGAACAGTAATAGAGGAAAACCCTTGCGTGAATTATCCGGAAGACGAGAGATTTCCGCCATGCGGACATTCGTTGCTCTCTGGTGATATTTCGAGGCAGTGCAAAGAGGAGGAGAGATAAAATGTGTCTTTTATCTTGCTTCCGTCTTCTTTCGAATCTATTTAATTCTTTCGTTACAATGTAAGAACAATTTTTATTACGCTGGATAAATTTTTGCGTAAATTCTAATTTTTTCGCGCACGTTTCCAAGTCATTGTTGGAGCATAATTCATTGCTACGTGAAGACTTTTTGTTGAACTTTCAGAGAGTTTGGCACTCGCCATAAATTGTAATTTTTATTATAGGCTTGGTTTGCGCGCGTTCCTCGGAAACTTTTCGCAGAAAATTTATCGCATTTTTCTTCGGAAACTCCTATCTCAACAGGCAGATGGCGGGTCACGCCAAGTTATTTAAAATACAAACAAAGTTCAAACGTAGTCCTTTATACGCATCTTTTATATACGATGTTTTGTCACGTGGGTCGAGTTCGGGAACAGACACATACCCTGCAATGCCACGAAGAAGGAGAAACTATTACGCAGGCCGTAAAAGCTCTTACGGATTAACGATCCGTAAAAGACCACGATGACAGGAACCGAAAGGAGTTATTAGCCCTTGCTAGCGACTTACACGGCACTTATCCGCTCGCCCGCATGTAAAATCGAAGCTGCTCAAGTTCGTTTACGAGAGGAGGCGCATTATTTCGATCATTAAAAACCTTGCACCGTTTATCAGTCCAATTCTTGGAAGTGTTTAGATTTGTTTTATCGCGTGTCATATAATGTTTCAGCAAGAAGAAGCATTTTTATCTCTGATAATTTTTATCTCTGGTAATCTTCGGTTTCACGTTTGAACAGCTAGAAATCGGCGAAGTAATTCTGACGATTTCAAATATTTTTACAAGCAAAAAAAGCATGTCGCATTTGTTTCAGTGTTTTAATAATCAAGTTCCATAAAACTCGAGAGGATAAGACATGAAGATTTCTCGCAAGTTACATGGATGCGACCAGCTTCATTTGAAGCGCGTTTCTCTTCAAGGCGTGCGCGCGCGCGTGCCGGGCACGTGTACCCGCGCTCGCGGTCCCCTTTAAGTTTACGTACCCTTCCACATTCGTTCACGCGTTAATGCCCGCGTAAAGAGAGAGAGAGAGAGAGAGAGAGAGAGAGAGAGAGAGAGAGAGAGAGAGAGAGAGAGAGAGAGAGAGAGAGAGAGAGAGAGAGAGAGAGAGGGAGAGAGAGGAGAAGCAGGAATAGAAGGAGAGACAGGACGCGGGGAAAGACGCGGCACCGTGTGCCATCGTGGTTTTTTGAGCGTTCCAAAAATATACCCTCGACTTGGGGAAAGATAAAGAGACCGGCTGGAATGGCGGGGATTTGGAGGGACCGGGCGAAGGTGCGAGAGAGAAAGAAAAGGAGGATGCATCTCGAGAGAGAAAGCGAAAGAGTCTCGACGGCGGCTGAGACGAGATTGGAAATGCCAGTCTTCGGCAACTAGTCATCCTAGAAACGTGCTCGCGAGTGCCACGCCGACAAAAGACAACGCGAAAAAGAGAGAAATCACAATCACCGATACGATCTGACTCCTCTCGATTTTTCTATCCCACGATTAGAATAAATAAATTGGCGCCGATTGGTGAAACAGCGCCACGGATGTATCCTCCCTATTTTTGCGAGATCATCGGCCGAGATGAGTCAAGCATGACGTGCTTATAAATGCACGATATTGACAATAAAGATATTGGTAATAATTTGTACAATTACGAAGGAAATTCCAATTTCTCTAGTTTCTAGTTGACACCATTGAATTAGAAAAAAAAAGATCGTATACGAATAACACGCGCGGACACGCAATAACGCTTGGAGTCACATTTTAACGGCGCTTATTTGCCACTCGAAATACGAAGCGAGAGTGATGCGCGTGCAATATCATCCCCTTTGACATTCGCAGATCATCTTGCGATCGATATATCGGCTCGCGGCGACCGCACGCCGCCGACGCGCCTCGGGCGCAATCCGCAGTGACGCGTTCGTGGCTAAGGATGCCCTTAAAAATTGAGAGCGGCACCTACACGGTGAACCCGGTCGCGAAAAAGAATGTCTCCAAGTTCCTCCTCTGGAAACATTGGCGGCGAAGGTAGGCAGTGAGAAAGAGACGTTTGCGAAAGATTGAAAAATCCCTTCAGCGAGTTTTAACAGCGAGTCCCTAAAATTTTAACAATGAATCTACTCTGACATTAATATTGCGTTACACTTTTGGATGCATGTTTTTTTTTCTCATAGAAGATAACACGTTGCGTTCAGGTGTACGATGTTTTTATCCGATGTGGATAACTGTTAATATAATTGATATTTAATGTGTGATATTAACAATTAATCGACCATAAATTAACGCGTTCTACTAGCACAACACGCAATATGTTATAAGCATCTGTTGGATCCCTAGATGTTTCACGGTGAAGCGATAGAACGTGAATAGATATTATCGAGATTCATTTAATGGTGCAATGCAGCGATGCATCCGCATCATGCATGCGTCACTCCTGTAGCGCGCTGAGAAGAATCCAGGATTCGAGATGTGCTCAATAAACGTCGAGCGAGACTAAATCCATCGGGCTATCGCGGTCAGCGTCGCCTTACGAGAACGTCGAGGTTCTCCCAAGTGACCCAGCTAGAGGAATTGTTATATGTCCACGTGTAATAACCCTTTGACATTTTCCAACGCTGTCGATTATTCCCCGTCCGACCACGTGCGTCCACGCATACAAACACACGCCATCGTCATCATCATCATCATCATCATCGGCGATCGAGCATGATTCGTTCACTTTGCACACCTTAGTCTTGCTTGGCCGCACGCCTGTACCCCACGATGCACTTTAAACCGTTAACTCGCAATTATGTCAGCGCCGATTTCCGCATCGTAAACAACATTGTACAACACTCGTTTCTTCAATCCGTTACGGGCGCCATATATTGATACATTACACGCACGAGTGCTGTTTGGAGCTCGGCGTGTTTTTTTGACCGAGGAGCCGCATCAGTGGCAGTGAAAGCGCTAGAAAGTATAATGGCATTTGTAAGTCTTAAAAAATATAATTTGAAAAATACGTACAACTTGACGACAGTTTTACTAAAGTTAGATATTCTATAATAATTATAATTATAAATACGTATTATAATTCCACTTGTGTATACGTGTAAATGATTTCAGTATGTAACGGTTTGAGAGAAACGAGACCCTACATCTCATATTGTGTTACTTGTTCGAAGAAACTTCCTCCGTTTCTATGTACATTACACTTTCGCGATTACACGAGCGAGTAAACGTGCGACATTTGTCGAAGGACGATCTGTGTGTGTTTTTTTCTTCTTTTTTTTTGCGCAAGACGTCGCAGAGCTGTCGCGAGTTTAATCGCCGATGTGAGAGCGATTTTATTGCATGCAGTTTGTGTAATCGCATCTGATACGCACCCGCTTGCGCTGATCCGCGATTGTGTACATAAAGGCTCGTTCTTTTTAGTCGCACTCTCTGGTAATCTCTCATTTTTCTCTCTGAGACAAGAGTGCCGCCTGTCTTTCAAGAAGAAAAGTGCGACTGAAATGAACGGATCTGTAGTTGATAACTCCCATGCGATTCGCGACGAGTGACCGATGCATTTTTGTGCAATTAGCGCGTGCAATTAACACCGGCGCCAATTTCTCGACGATTTAATTTGCGTGCCGGAGCTATTTGCACGAGTTTCTCATCTGCGAGCGACAAATCAAACGTCGGAAGCTGGTGCCACTCCTGCAATAATTCTCGAAATTCAGATACACATCGTTTTCCAAATGTTTCTTTGTAGATTAGATAATGATTGTTCAATTCGTAGTTACGTAGCGTCATTTCCGATACTTTTTTTCTATATAATTTTTACCTCCAGATTTTCAGTATCGTAAAAAGATTAAGGATACGCGGGGTTTTTTTCTCGTGCACATAATCGTCATATAATGCAATACGGGAAAAATATGGTATTGCCGCGCGTTTCGTGACTCGCGGCAATAAAAACTTGTGCCTTATATTCATTGTCTCGATATCATGCAGAAAAATACGAAAGTCACGGTGAAATTAATGAGACTGCCTGCACGTATAATAACGTATGATGTTTGCCTTCGTTAAATCATGAATCTGATCGTTATTGCGCCGCAAAAAAAAAAACTTTCCACTGAGTTTTCTCCGCGTTACAGGCATTAAAACGCCGCGCTCCTGTCGGAAAGTTATGCGCTACGCGACTTCGATATCGCTAATTACTCTCTTTACATCGGTAATGAGAATATTCGGCTCGTTAACGCCACTTCGGCGTCGCAGAGAACTTAGCGCGTCGCGCGCGCGGTGAAAGAATTCCGAGGAAATTCTCGCGACGAAACCGAGACCTCCCGCCCGTGGCCGCGAGGAACGCCGTTGTAAAATCTATTTTTGCTGTCTTCGAGATTCTCTGCATCGACGTTATATCGTCGAACCTCTCGGCAAGGTCCCTCTCGATCCCCTCCGTCCCTCCCAATCGTAATATTATACCTGCAGAATACCTCCGGTTTGTCGAGAAACCGACAATCCGTCGGATACATTGCAGTGCCACCAGTTTCCGTGCACGATGTTCTCGAGCTCCCTCGGTGATATACATACATGATGAGAGAAAACAATCGGAGGCCAACTTATCAATTGCCATTACACCGTATGAAAAAGTATAAAAAAGTAGTCGCGGCGGTTGTTGGCAAATGCTAATTCGTGCCACTTTCTCGCTTGCTTCGAGGCGACGTGACATTCACAAAAAAAAACGGAGAAATGCAACTTGTTCCGTTAAACTCGATAAAGGCCGCCGGAAGACGGTTTTTCAACACGTCTCGTTATCAATCGAGGTCGCTCCGCTAAACTTGTCCATTTTTAAACTTTTCCAAAGTCAAATCAATGTATGTCAAAGTTTCATATAGAAATACTTGGTGTCCGATAATAAGCGCACTTGGTGAACAGCGTGATATTTCTTGTTGAAAAGGAGTTAAAGTAATATTTCCTCAGAGTTTAATCGGAGATCAATTTTTAAAGCTATACTGTTAAACATCTGGGTGACAAGGGTCACGACTAAAAATTTCATTAAAGTAATGTGTATTAAAAGATGATCTGTCCTTCGGGTTACCACTTTTAACCTTTATAGCCTTCAGCTATAATGGATCAGAAGTCTTGACAAGAAGTGATCAACGAAATTTCATTTTTTAATTAAATATCAATAAGTATCTATTATATTTACGTATGTCGCAAGACGACTTTTATCAAGGAAAAATAATTTCAGTCGTTAGTCGGAATTATCACCAAGGCGCTCACAAGTTCGCACACCGTGTATTAAAATATGTATATGCACATATAAATATCGTAACCGCACCGAGCTCGAGAACGCTCTGACAGCACGCGTGACAGCATACGGGATGAGAACCGGACCTGTGCAGTGTGCACGAGGATCGCGTGGACGAGGAGCGGCGAGCGAGCGGGCAGCCTCGGCGCGGCGGTGGCGAGGTGGCGGGTCTGGACGACGTCGACGACTCCTGTGCCGCGACGGTGACATCGTCGATACCCGGAGCCGGTGGCATCCGCTCGCATCGACGCACTAGACCGCTCTCCTTGGCGGTGCAGCCTCTCAACTATCATCGCCTCGACCCGGATCCCCGACCGTCAGCGCAGAGCGTCACCAGGCATCACCCCAACATGACCAGCCAGGAGAGCATCGGTAGCTGCAGCCTGGACGTCGACCGCTCTGCGTCCGACCGATCAGGTTGGCTATCCCGCATTGAGAGACACGTAATCCCCACGATTACGTGACGCGTTACCGATAAGAACTCGGCAATCGTCACCTTATTATCGAAAAGCATTCCCATGGCCATATAAATTATTTTTATTTCTTCAATTTGTCTAATTAATGAGATCTCTCCCAAGTTGCGTATCACTGAGAGAAAATATCTAAAAGGAAATCTGGAGATACGTCTAGAATTCGTGATATTTAAAAATCGAATAATATATAGATACGATTAACTAAAGTTTCACGGAGAGATAAGAGCTAGAAATTTAACAATTGAAATGGATTATGGATTTTTTTGTGCTAATATATTTCTAGAACGTTACGATTCTTCGGCAAAAGAATAACTTTGCTGCGATGACAGAGAATCTTCCCTATCAAAGAAAACGATCGCTTCTCGCAGAGAATTGTCTACGAGAACTCGGTCGGGTCGAGAATGATCAGCGTCGCTTGAGCGAGGAAATCATTTCATGGAAAAAAGTGGAATGCGCTTGAAAGAACACGTGGGATTATGTCGTACAGTTTATCTCTTAAACCAATTCCTTCAATTATCCGAAAATGCGACATTTAATTGACTGAAAGCCGCACGTTAAATATCTAACAACCTTGATATTGCTTAATCAGTAAAATATTCCCTCACATTATATTTTACTTTGGCTCTTTGCGAAAAACATATATTATATCGGGCATTGACTACAAATTCTGATTTGCGCATCGCGAATCGATAATGAAATTTCTTAGGAAAGAAGGATTGTGCGCGATTAGCTCAGATTTAAAGACTTGTCTTTCGTATCGCGATCTCAGGTATTCCATGGACCGAAATCCATGCAGATTTTCGAGGCTTCAAGGTCGGTGAGGTCGCCGATCTCTCCACCGTTACTTTCTCGCAGGTCGGCGGGCGCTTTTTGCTCGCTCGAAATACCGATCGGATTTAGCCCGTAGGCAAGTTTGCACCAAGTGTAAATGCTTCTTTTCCTCATCGTTGCCAAGAAGGCACTGACGAGGGAGTCTCTGCTCAGTGTTCCAGGACCGTCACGACGATTCATCTCAATTCCGCGAAGCGCGCCGGTCGATCGTAGTCGAGAACTCCAAGTGTGACCAAGCCGGATTTCCATCCGGTTGTTTCGGCGTAGCGAGCTTGGAACCGCTCCACCGGGTCCCAGGAAATAAGGTTGCGTCGCGATCACGACGCGAATAACATTCGTTTAAGTAACGCGAGTTGGCGTGTGCATAGTAGCGTGGGCGACAGGGCTTTTCGAAGGTGAATGTCTCGTCGGCCAAGCAGTTGGCTCGCGGACATTTATCGTTAATGAAGAGCATACGGTGAATCGAGATTTCGTGAATTGAGATAAAAGCGTAACAGGAGGATCTAAATGCCGACAGATAAATTTGAACGTTCTATTGCGGTTCAATCTGCGCAGCTCTAGCTCGCCACATCGTTACGATAATACGAAGCAACCAAGTTTACAGGATTGTAATATCTCATTCAATCGCGCGGTGTGCGACGTTCGTGGCGATTTCTAATACGTCTTTCGTTCCGAGCTTTTGAGAATCGGAGCCGAAGAGAATCGAGAAATATTCGCGAGTGTTAGATCGAAATTTTCGCTTTCAGAGAACACCGTGGACTCCGTGTCCGAAAAGACTCTGCACAGCCTGAACCTGTCGTGCAACGGCGAACCGGTGCCGTTATCCGAGAACTTAGCGAACGGTAGCAACGAGACGTTGCAGAAGTCACATCTCACCCCCGACGAGAAGAAGTTGAACGCCAGCAATGCTCGTCGCGGCAGCCCCGAGCCGGAGCTGACGGCAGCGAAGAAGCCTAGTTACTTGGGATTGGCGTGCAGTATAAGCGGCTACTCAGGTATCACCAGGTACGACAGTAAACTGAGGGAAGGATTCCGCTCGAGAGACAGCAGTCCTGGCACGAGGCTGATCACGAGGGACACGAGTCCTGCAGGTTTCAGGTGAGGTGTTAGATTCATCAAGAGACACGGCAGTGTCTCGCGACAAACACACGCTTAGACGCTCTTCTTTACGCGTCCTTTTTACCTCGACGCGCCGCGTAAAATGTACGTGCGACTCTCGATTAAATAAATATCTGAAATCTATATAGATCCAACGAGAATCTTAACGTCCCGTCGGCCCACCATCCGCCTAAGAGCCAGTCGATATCGCCGTTAGCGATGGAGAGACAAAACGGATTCACGAACGGCGTGAAGGAGGAGTGTAAGGTCGAAACTTATATGGAGAGTAGAAGTTCAATCAGCATGACATGCCAGGGTTACTCGGAAGTCGACAAGGGAGTGTCGTTGCACGCGGCATTTCCCGAACTCAGTCCCATCAGGATGAGCACTTCCGCCAGCAAACGGAGCCCCGGATTGTCGCCGATGATGTCCTGCGGACAACAGAACAAGTCCGTGGGCACAGGTTTCTCCTCTCCGAAGCAAGGCGTCACTAATCGTAAGAAAAATTGCTTTCCATAAACGACTTTAATACGCTATTAATTTTATTTCTCTAATGGTTTTTGTGTAATTTTTTCTCACATACCTTCTTTAAGCTATATCTAAAAACTAATTCGCCTTTCAATTATTAAAAAATCAATTTCGACAGTTGTGGATCATAATATTTCAAGAATAATTTGAATAATGCCCTCGATGAAAATTTTAACTAATTTATATTCGATATGTTGTATATTAAGTAACAAAATTATAGCCATGCTCAAATATATTTTACATTAAATATAACATTAATGTTGTATATTATTCTATGTTAAATAAGTTTAATACAGAATATATAATATTTAATTCGTCGTTAAGTTGTGGGTCATATTACATTGACCTATATATTTATTTATGTTTTGACATCACCGTTGATGTTTAACGATTGTTGTCTTTCGTTACATGTAAGAGATACACACGCGTTAGCAGTTAGTCCGTTTTGTATATCGTCTTGTTTGCTGTACCGTCTTTTATTGTCGAGTTCAGCTATGCTTAGTATATTTCCTCTAATTTGCTACGTTTCCTCTGCTAATTCCTCTGGCAAAGTAACTTCTAATTTAAAATATCTTTTTTATCTTTAATTATATCTATCGGTAAGTACTTGATATTAGGTTTTAATTCTGATTTATGTATTTATATATTGCTATTTGTTGTTAATTTTATTTTAGATTGTTCTTATGTTTATCAAAAAGAAATACTAAGAAGCCCGAAACTTTGGGCGTTATATTTTTATATCAATTGTTAAGTAATTATATAAATGTTTGCACCAACTTCATTGGTGGAGTGACTTAGTTCGAATTACTGGCCCTTCTGCATTATCATTTATATTTTATATTATTTTAGATTCCTTAATTTAATTTTTTTTCGTTTTTTTGCAGTTTCGGGTGCATCGTTTAGCGATACTTGTATTCTAAATGGCTCGTCGGTAGAGGTTGAGAGTCAAGTGCTAAACACCTCGTCGAGCAGCGAGAAATCCTTTATTCAACAGCGAGTGGAGCGGCTGTACGGTCCAGGTGCTCTAGCGCAGGGTTTCTTCTTCAAACGCAGCATCACTAAGCTAAATACTAGCGACAGTAGTTTCAATAAATCCAGTAATAACAATGACATTTCGGCAGACAACGCTAACACGGAAGAATCGTTAAAGAATCTGCCTGTCCTGCGACATTTGCGTCCGGAATTTCGGGCGCAGCTCCCTGTAGTCAGTAGTAGAAAACCCACAGACGGCACAGAACAAGTTATAAAGCCACTACAAAGGTGAGTGTTTATATTTTAATCATAAATGAAATGGAAATTGTTTTACTTTTCCTTTTTGACGACAAAATACTTTTATACCTTCAGGATAACGCCAATAACGCGAAAAAGCGAGCAGAAGATTCCTTCAACTACGAATTCACAAAACAGCTTAATTAGAAGAATCCCGATTACCATAGAGGGTGATGTACCGCAGCGCGATACGGCTAGTAAAAGCATACCTGATCAGCAGCCAGCTGCGCCGAAAGTAGTGTTACCCGTGTTAGAACCTAGCGTCAGCTCGACGAATATAGCGAAACAAGCTCAAGAGGCGGAAAAAGTAGTCGAAGAGAAAGATGGTCATTATTTTATGAAGGTAATTGGAAAATAAATGCGTATGTTACGCGACACAAATACCTATATTCTTTGGCAATGAGAATTTATAAACACTGTGCTTTTAGTTATTGAAAGAAGAGACAGATAGACTGCTGTCGTTGGCCGCATCTGCAGAGGCCGAGTTAGCCAGCGGTGATACTGTTGCACTGCCAGAAGAGGCAGCTGGGAAGCTGCGATCTGCCGCGGGAAAAGCAAGACTGTTAGCCTCACAGAAGATGCAGCAATTTGAAGGATTATGTCAAAAGAATATCGTAAGAAACTTTCTAATTGTTTGTTTCTTATCTGAAGCACTAAACCGATTACAATTAATGTCGTGTCTTGATATTTTAGAATCAGATGCCGGGTGAAGAATTTCCAACGACGAACGAGGACTTGGCTGGCTTCTGGGACATGGTGATGCTGCAGGTTGTTCAAGTAAACGAACTTTTTGACCAGATAGAGAAACTGAAGAAGTTGCAATGGCAAGAGGTATGACGAAATATTATTGTTGATACCGAATCAGCCTCTAACTTTTCGATTTATATTCCGTCTTTGAAATAAAAATCAAATTACTTTTTGTAACATTTTGATTTTCCGCGATTGTACCTCTAACACTTTATTCCGTGTGCTGTAGGTCGTGCCGGACAAGAAAACCGCGTCGGCTTCGCAGCAGAACGGTAAACGCCGAGTCATACCAGTCCACAAAGCGAAACCGACCGCGAACAGTGAAGCAAACAAAAAGGCGCGAGAAGCGAGGGAGCAAGCGCGACGACAAATGATTGAGGAACGGAGACGAGCGATGCGCTCCAACGCGCAGAACGCCGACAATTCCGTCGAGATCTTCGCTCCCGAAACGTAACGACGAACCATTGTATGTCGAGTCCGAGTTTGATCGAGCGATACTATCGCTCGACATTGCGACTCCTAAGAAATATTAGCGTGTATAGACCGTCAGTTCGAACGCGAAAGGCAGGAGAAAGAAAGGGCTCGAGCTCGTACACGAGACGGCAATCAGCTTCGGCAAAAAAAATCAAATTTGCTTGTTATAATTATTCATTCAAGATATTATCCTTCGCTGCGCGCGTGCGCGCGCGTGAATCACAAGTGAGTTATGCGCGGCGAAGAACAGGAAAGTATTGAGCAGATAGATCATGTAATATGTGTTGAAGTTGCTGAAAATTTAATACTACTACAAATAAGAGAGAGGATATACACACGAGTTAACGAAGAGCAGGTGTTTACGTTTTACAGCGATTTCTCTTTTTTTTCATCGAACTTTGATGTGTTTCGAGCATTCTAGCGCAATAACGCGATACGATATGCGTCGCTCCTTGTCCAGTAAAGATATTTTATAAACGGAAGGTGAAGTATTTACTGTAGCGCTTTATCAAATTGTTTTTCTACGTTACGTGTCTCCGGACAGAAATTATTAACTTATATTTATATTAATATTAAATGGTAATAAGTTACGTGAGACAGAAGTTAGGAACAGACGACTGAAAAAGGAACGTGGTTCCGCAAGAACTTTCACTAATGGGAATCGCATTTTAAAAGTCAGAGATGCGTCTAGGTTAAGGATAAAAAAATTGATAAGAATTTGTAACATAATAATTTGATATATACATATATATATATATAACGATTTTTTTACACAAATACATTATTTACTAATTTATTTGGGATAGGTTCCGTTTCGATGAGTCACAATCTCCTTAACCTAGACGGACAGTTTATTACGTAGCTTATGTATGTAAATAGAATTAATGAATATTCACATTTCCACAAGGCCGACTTCACGCCGCGTGTTCGCCTAATAGCTTTTTCTATCAGACGTCGATAAAGTTTCCCCCGTTGAGAGATATCGTCATCACCAGGTAGGAGTAAAAAAGATTCCTATTATTCTTATCGTATATATTGCGCGTCTCACGGCGATAAATATTATTTTATTATTATTGTTCTAATCATGATCATGTGCAGTTACACCCTCGCGTCTACCGCGCGAAACGTGGATGTACAAATTGATCCCACGTTCTCCTCGGAAACGCTCTTAGCGATGTTTCCAGGTTTCGCGCGCGAGACTAAGGCTAACAAACGCGGTAGGAACACTCGACTGGCTAACATATTTTTTGACTACTTGTAAGATGATTGTGTTTGACGAATCGTCGAATATTGCACATAATTTGAAACGCTTGTCGAAAGAGACAGAGCGAGAGGTGTATATCCGGATGCAAACGCGTGGCAGATGCATTGATAATATCCTCACTATCGCGACGAGAATCCGACTGTGATCGACGTACGTATCCGCCGAATTTGACATTCCTGCGACAAGAATATCTCTCGTCACGACACGTCACATCCTTCTTTTCTTCGCGTAGTTTTACGATAGCGTTACTCCTCGGCGTCCGATCAATGGTCAGCGGTTCTAACGGCAAGTCATCAACCAAATAACACTCATACTCTAAGTAAATAATCACACGCGCGTCGTCATACACGAACTGTAATCGCGATTCCGTTATAAATGTTACATTTCTTATTATAATTGCCAATTACACTCGTCTCATTCGAAATTTTCATACAAATTTGCCCATGTAATTTATCGATTGTCGATTCCCTTGGTGCCTTCATTATTTATACGTGTGCGTACAATACATAATCGACTGACAGCCGATAATTTCATGTACATGTATCCATTTAAGTTATACGTTCGACCGAATTTCACGAAATCTGTTAATATAATTGAAAATAAAATAAATAAATTCCATTATTTATCAGTATCAAGCGTACTTGAAAACGGAAACGGCGTTTCCGAACAATTAATCAGGCTGGCACAAATGAGAGTTGAGGAGAAATCATTATAGGATATATTCTCTCTCTCTTTCTCTGTTGCGACAGTACATTCACCTTATTCGCATCCAGTGACAAAAAGGACATCCACAAAAAACGAACATGCACGTTTTACTGTTTATTTCTCTTTGACATATAAAAACACATGTATAAGATATAAAATAGGAATTCTCCGCGAACACCGTAGGCGTCGTAAATTGCGGCGGTATAAAGTGTGGGAAGACGATAAGTACATCCGATACTTAATCTTCGTGCGTACAATGCGTCGCGTATGACATTCCAGCAAAATGTCCATTTCCCTTCCGAGCCCGCACGTAATTACTCGGATAGTGCAACAATTTCGTTCGCGAGCAAAACTTTCGTTTCCGTTCGTTTCTGCCGCGCGGTGAACACAACGAGGTGAATATTTCTGGTTGCACTGGTCTTCTTCGAGTATCCCATTTCGACGCTTCGCACCGCGGCACCCGTTACGGCGAGGCCGGACCCCTCGCTGATTTTATTTGCATGCTCAGACTAAGCATATTAGGGTCTTTCCTTCGTTCATTTTGTCTTGGACCTTGTCGCTGGCCGTCGACTTCTCCGCCTGTCCGCTAAAGGCGGCGCAGACGAAGGTGAGAGCGACGCCGATAGCCGCGCTATAAAACGCCCAACCTGGAAGAAACGATCCTCTTTTACATCCTCCAGCCGTCCCTAACTTGATTCGATCGAGAATCCAATTTAATTTTATTATTTTGTGTAACAAACAAGGAGCCTGTCGATCGATCTATTCTTGGAACTGATATCTTCATCGTATTTATTTAACGAATAAAAGTAAAACTGTCCATCTCTTGAGAAGAAAAATTGAAAAGACTGATTTTATAAGAAATTATTTTTTTTTAACTTTCGATGTTAAACATTGAATTTACCGAGACTGCAGTTAGCAAGATAGAAGGCGTCAGCTTCAGGACCGCAGATTCTCTGCACTCTCTCGGCACCCCAACCAGCAGGATAGAGGATCATCCCGAAAAGATACAGTATTCCTGTGGAAATAAATGCGCAAAACTAGAACGACAAAATTGTAAAGCATACCTCGTACAAATGCGTTTCCCGATTATTTGATTTTGTTAGAACCGTGACAATGGGACCGCTTTTTAAGTACATGCTCGTTGATTATTCCGGGCACAACCTTTCGCTACAATGGCGGTTGCGTCATTCGCACTCTCGAGATACCATTGTCAGCCTGAAAGCATGTTACGCACGCGGAATACTCAGCTGCAACGAAGCGATCATTGCTTTCTAAGATCTGCGTCATTCTCACTAATGTCACTGACAAAAGGCCAGCGAGTTTTGTATATATCGGAGCAAATGTAATTTCTAAGGAAGAAGTATTGGAAACTCAAATCCTAGTATACATATGAGAGAGAGAGAGAGAGAGAGAGAGAAATATAAATCTCTTTTTGGAACGTATAAAAATATCGGCCATCATTTCAAGGATTATTTCGTGCGCGAGCTAAGAAGCTTAGTCGCCAGTCGGGGTTTCGTCGTTTCGTCATCTCATCATCTCGATCCTGCTCGCCTCCGTCGAAGAGCAACATTATTATACATACCGGCAACGGCTTGCGCCACTCCCGCCAGATTGAAGATGCTCTTGCGGCCGATGCTCTGCACGTAGCATCCGAGCAGGGCGGCTATCACGGTCACCGACATTGCCGCCAGACCCGCGGACAGGAAGAACAGGGACGCCTTCCAGCATCCCGGGAAGACGTTGGAGTCCGTCGCGAAGCCGTCGATGTTGAAATTCGCGCAGTGCGTCTTGCCGAATAATCTCGTGCAACGATTGAAGATCCCGACGGTTGGCGTGTATAGTTCCGTGCCATTCTCTAAAATTTTAGAGTCAACGAGTGACGATATCAATGATCCGCCTTGCGATTTGCCTCGACAAATAAACAACGGGAACCGTTTCGATATCGCGCATCTGCTAGATTTAAGTGAGATACTTAATTTGACGATCATTTTCTTATTGTTACGTAAATACGTAACTCTCGTCTGAGTTGATCGGTTGAGAAGGAGATACTTACTTGTGTCCTTAATTGTCAGTGGTCCTACAAGCCATCTGGGGGTGATAAGGCCTGCTAAAACTGCCATTAACGCTGCCAAAGACAAGAGCGTCCATAGCAGGCTGCGTCCAGTGACTATCACATAGCACATGTTGACGATCGATTGATTTTCTATGCCATTCTTAAAACACTCGATCGTGTCTGAAAAATAACATATCGATCATGAATTTTAGCACCTACGCTGAATGTATAAATATTGAGATTATATCGGCATATAATTATAATGAATATAAGGATTAAGACTTTTTCAAATTCCCGCACAAGTAAGATTTGATGTTGGTAATTAACACGATCGCGTTCTTGTTGCCTTTATCGAAATTCGATTTTAATGAGCGGCCGCAATCGAATGAATGCCAGAGTAAATGCCTTTCACATTAGTATATTTCGAGGAAAACGCCGCGCCGCTCGTCGTTGCTATTCGAGGTTCTCCTTCGTCGAGCGCGAGCATTAAAAGCGTGGCGTGGCTGCGATACGGACCGAAACACGTAGGATACGCAGATCTCGGGTTACGGCATAGCGGCCAACAGTTCCGTCTTTTTATTCTGATTTCACGGAAATCGCGAAAGGGCACGGGGGCTCCTCGCCGGCTACGGAAATCACTCGATCCTCGGATCTAGCTCACGACAACGTGGAATCGCCGACAAACGGACGTTGTAAAACGTTTTGTTCGTGATCGATTCTGGGAGACCAGACCTTTGCGGTCATCCCGGGAAATAGCGGTCTCTTAAAAGCATCGCTAGTAATTTTCTTGTCGATTAGAATAACATAGATTAAAATACAACTTTAAATAGAAGTTCCTGAATAATTTTATCGTAATCTGCGCGCACGCGATAATGAGAATTTCCTTTTAAAAAGAATTTCCTTGTAAAAAGAGTGACCGATGAAAGGGTTAATTCGAGGCGACAGCCTCGAATAATAGCTCCGGCCTTCTCTTCCCGGCGTGTTCGTGGGCGACGCCTTTTCGCCTTTTACGCCACACGTCCTGCTCGAGACCACTCTCTTGCCTCTCGAGATTCTCTTGTGCTCTTCAAACCCGCAAACTTTAATCGCTCTGGCCCTCTCACCACCAATCGAAAGGTCGACTTTGATCTCCACCGGCGACGGGTCGACAAGGCTAAAAACGCGACCTATATATTAAATATGAAAAAAAGCACCTTCGCGCGAAACTTGAATTTTTTAATGTAATCTTGCGGATTCGCCAGTTTAAAAATCCGGTCTCCGATACTACTGTATTGAAATCTGTTTTCCAAAGGTATACAAATCAGTTATAGAGAAAAAACGTAATAGTATCATCGTATAAAGCCGAAGAAATTTGTCGGCACTCGCGCGGTATACCGTTGTCGCTTTTATTTCCGTCACTCCTCGCCTGCAACTCGCAACCACTTCACGAAGTATGTTTACTTAGGATCACCCCCTAATCGTTGTTTATATTTGCGCTGTCTCAAACCTCGGAACATAAATGAATCTCTCTCCCCGAGATGACGTTGATGTATCGCGAGAGTATCTTAAGAAAACGTTCCTTTTTAAGCCAGATTAATCGATCTCTTTTGCATTTTAACGACCACGAAAATCGCGAACTTAATTTACTAAGTGTCGAATCATTATTTTCAGAGAGATTATGAGAAAAATACCGACAAATTCTCATCTTCCTGATATTATTCACCAATTAACGATAACTAAATCGGCTGTCATCGCTGAACGGGTCTTTGTTTCGGCGTCCCACGGTGGTCCGCCTTCGCGCGTGATTGGGAATTAATGAGCCATGCTTCAATTGACAATCTATGGGATTCGGAACGGACGGGGAGAGACGAGAGCGCGGCATTGGGTTTGGACGCGTGGGCCGGCTGCCGTCTGCGAGTCTGCACGATGACCGACAGGCAACTGCGGGCGTTTTTCCTTTTCTCTTTTATTCTAATTATACCGGCTTCATTGTTACGCGTAGCGCTGCCACGCCTTCTCATAATGCGATACGGGCCCCTTTCGCCGAGACCACGCGCGCGAGCCACCAAGTCGTGAATTAATCCTCAAACGCGTACCGAGATCGGAATTCGCTGAAAATTTGCGCGAAATTCTTCCCATCTCGATGTCACTTCAATTATCATCGTTTATTCGTACACGGATTTCGGAGTGCAATCGCTGTCGCGTTTAAAACGGTTTTCACGTAATTGACGAGTGCGTTTTTGTGAAGAAAAGATAGGTTTATCATCGCGACGGGATCGACCGCGCAGACACCAGAGATCTGGGCTTACGAGCAGATTATTAGCATTCTCCGTTGACTTACGAATTTTTGGCCGTGAGTTACCGGACAGAGGACCCATTGGCGGATGACTAATGGTCGGAGCGTCTGTGCAACGGCTGGAAAAGAAGAGGGACGATATTGCATTCCGCGAAGATGCGCGAGCCGAATGAGAGATTCAGATGCCACCCACAGACGG
Source organism: Temnothorax americanus (assembly GCF_048541705.1). Taxonomy (NCBI): domain Eukaryota; kingdom Metazoa; phylum Arthropoda; class Insecta; order Hymenoptera; family Formicidae; genus Temnothorax; species Temnothorax americanus. The sequence continues at coordinate 3,854,678 of NW_027509275.1, forward strand.
ACCCACAATAGGGGATCCGAAATATATACGAAATATATAATCTTTTGCGAAGGGGCAAAGACGTAAAAAAAGACGGAATCGCTTAATTTATCGCTTGATTGCATAGAGATGTTAAGAAGGTTACGGAAAAGAAGACATCAGCGCCCTAGCAAACTTACGGAGAAGGAAGATTTTTCGAAGGACCCGTGTCAATGGCAGGATATTAACGCGACGCGGATTATCTTAATTGTTCCGAGGGCTCCTCTGCCAACGGCCGGCGGTTTGAAAACAAGGCACCTACACAATCTCTCTCCTTACATAATCTCGCGAGTTCGCCATATGCGAGGCAGCTGTTGGACAGGTGTTCCCTTGCATCTCGCGTCTCTTGTCTTCGTCCTCCCCCTTCGCCTTCCACCAAATCAAGTCTACGGGGAGAGAAAGAAAAACAGAGAAAGAGAGAGGGGGAGACTCACCTTTTTCTCTTTTCTTCCATGGCTTCGCCACGCCGACGTCTCGCTTGTCACCATCGATTTTACCCGTGGTGATTTATCGCGATTCCGAAGACGATCGTTTGGAAAACGATCGACCGGTCCTAGGCCGACCCGTGCCTAGCTTGCGACCAATCTCTCCCCATCGGGGTAATCTAACGTGACGCGTAATTAGTCTTCTAATCGCGCTGTGAGTCATTCGACATGGATCGCGTAACCAGGACAAGTGGGACTCGAACATGCCAGTTGATTATTGTCGGACACTTAAAGGAATATTCCTAAAACGATCGAAGTCTAGCAGAGAATTAAACACACATAGTTTCATTTTAGGTAACAGAAATTAAAACAAGCGCGAGGACGTGGAATTTTATAAAGCTTTATTGGTATACAAAACACATATACCGAACTCTCTATAAAACTTTAAGATATGCATGATATTCGTCTTGGCGTAAAAAAGCACACTCATATGCCTGCAACGAATCGAAGTGGTTTTCGTCGTTCACTACCACCGGCGCGGGCGATTATTGGCGCTCGATCAGCCGGAAGTGCATGATGCGCGCGCGAAATTGTTTCCGAGTACGAGCTCGGTGAGAATTCACGCGTGATAAGCGTGCTTGGCGATGCAGGCCGCCGCGATTCTAACGACGGGATAATTAAGAAACGACGACAACGATCCTGAGGCCTAACGGTGATCTCGCCGACCGGCATCGAAGGCTCGGCGATTAAGATAACCGTCGGCTTTAGATCCCAGCGTGCAAGGATCCATCGAAGAGAATATCCTCGTAATATGATCGCGACGATTCCGATTTTAGTTTCTCGTTATTTCCAGATATATCGACGTATAATTTTACGTATAACAGGCATAAAAGAATTATTGTCGCATTATTATTTGTGGAACAATACGCGCGCCTGTGCGTGCCATCGCGCGAAATAAAAACTGAATAGGCTGCGGAAGTAGCGGGTAGGATTTCTCGATAGGCCCGGAACATCTTGCGTACCGCACGTAACATCATTCGAATTTACAGTCGCGTATATGGAATGTGTATATGGTGTTTAGATTGGACACGCGCTGAAAACGATCCGTCAAGTTTATCGGCGGCACTTGGCGCTCGGCGCTCTCGGGCGTGCACGCATAGCAGCACGCATACAAGCGCCGTTAACGAGCTTATCTCGTGCCTCGGGAAGTTGCGCACTTGCCGCTCGCCGCTTGCCGCTTGCCGCCCGCGTCTGTGCGTGCATATTTCTGCGCGCGCGGCATTAATCGCCGAAGGCGATCGCAAGGCCAGCGCTATTAGGTCTGCCCGTTTTAGCCGCGCGCTTTCGCCTGCGCGCTCGTCGCGTTTAAAGCGAAGATGAGAGACGGATTCGGGCCCTCCGGATGAGAGAGAGAAAGAGAGAAAGGAGAGATCGAACGCAAGGGGCATGTTGCGGCTGAAATGGACGGACCCACGGGCGATTCCACGAACGCTGTTATAATCATCGCGCGGTTGCTCGAAATCGAGATTATTTCCGCGCTCTGGCGAGAGTGCGAGACTCACCACTCACGCGATCTCGTTGTTTCGCGACGCGCACTTATAGAGCCATATAACTCTGGCTCTCTTCTCTGGAAGTAAGATAAAACCACAAAGGATCCAGAAAAATCTTTGGAGAATCCGGCACAAAAGAACGAAAGATAAAAGATTGCATTTACCAGCGATGGCTGTAATAATCGGTTCTCGTAAAATAATAATGGATTTCTTAGATTTATCTTACTTAAAATAAATAAATTGCGAAAAGAGGGGGAAGACTGATCCCTCGCGGAAAATTATTCCTTGGCTACTCCTCCTAAGGTGAATTTGTTCATCATTTTCGGCGAGCATCGCTGCCAGTTAACATTAACATTCTTGAACGTTGCCGGGAGCACGCGCGCACGCACGCAGGCGGCTTCATTTATGCGCGCACACGCACGAACGCCCAGCCAATTTATATTTATGATGTATCGGGCCTCGATGACACAGCGACTGGCTATGCTGGTCTCGAACCAGCGCGGAGAGAAGGCTAGGAAGAAAGGACAAGATAGGAGCGATAGACAGAAGAGCGACCGAGACGAGAACGAGAGACGAAGGAAACGGAAAGAGAGAGGATGAGAAGGATCGAGAGGCTGCGAGAGAGACGAGGGGAAACACCCACGGAATGTAAAACGTTCCGACCGCTTGTCCCTCTGTAGGTTACTACCACTTCCGTTCGACTTGATTGAGCGAAAGAGCGAAAAATTCACGACGGACGATATTATATGCTCGATATGCTAAGTTAAAAGGGTACGATTGCACACACGAAACCATATACCTTCGATAAATTAAAATTAGAATTGTCAGAAATTTTTTCAGAAATGAGAAACTCCAACTGGAAAAAAAAACGCCAATAAAATCATTATCTTAAAGTCGATCCTCGAATCCTCGTATACTCGTCTCGGTTTCCCCATCTTCTCGTTCGGACGAGACACGCACATTCTTGAAACTTGCAACTTTTTCCTCTCTTTGTTCCCATCGGGAACGCATAAACCGCAGTCCACGCTCGTAAAATCGTAGCTGATTCGATTGGCGGTCATTACTCTTCCCCGCAGCTCATTCTTCTGCTCGCTCGCAGGCTGCCTGCTGTGTCACGCGTTCGGCCAGAACTCGCGCATTTGAGTGAAACGCACGGCGCATTTTAATTACTTACCGTTCGCGGACGTCGACTCTTAAATAAATGCGCGTCCATGCGCGACGCTACTCCTTGAGGTTTGAGGAAGGGTTCTCGAGAGGGAGAAGAGCGGATTTCCCGATAAAGTGGGCGTGACAACCGTGCGAGAATCCACTTCACGAATTTGATTCGAGCGATCGCCGTCGCAATATGGAGAAATTGAAAATACATTTCTTATTACGCGGAATCTCTCGCCATGTAAAAGATTCCATATTCCATATAGATGTTACGGATTCCGGATACTCAGTCGGTGGTGCTTTCAACGGTCATTCGTCGTGTCTTTCGACGAGATTGAGCAGAATGCAATTTTTTGATAACTTTTATATTGTATCATTCTCAAGTTTCTTTTTCTTTTCTGTTCTATCAAGTGCTCTCGTATCTTTTCGATTGACTTTTTCAAATTGTTCGATTCGTGTCTCGCGAATACAGTGCTCCGACCCACTTGAGAGCCGAACGGAAAAGACCCGGGTCCCCCCCATATAGCAAGCGGGGAACACCCTTTTGTTCAACGAGTCGCTCACCAGACGCGAGTCGCTCGCATTCCTTTCACGAAGAAAAAGAAGCACACACGCGGTTCCTTTCCGCGTTGAAAAAAAAAGGGATAAGATGAATTTACAAGCGAGTGGGTAACAAGCGATCGACCGACCGGCTGCGCCGAGTTGCATCGGCGACATCTGGAAATACGATTTCATCTCGGAAGATCTCCCGGCGTTTTTGCGCTCCACCGCATTCGATGCGAAAACTACTCGGTGGCTGGAATCGCGAAAATTTCTAAGCTTGGAAAAAAGCTTGAAATATATTAATTTAAGAAATCTCTGTCTCTCTTCTCGCGTGTCATTTTAAATAATAAATAAAATAAAATATTTTATTATATATAACTATATTACGATAATTCTTTGGTCACGATCATCTCGAATGATTGCGCACGTTTTTCCATCAGCTGTACGAAATCGATGTGAGATATTCTCCCGCGTGAACGGAGCGCAACGAGGGAATATCTTATAGCCCACAGGCTATCCCGTTTCACTGAGCAACGAGGAAATCGAATCCCGTGATCCGGGCGACGAATTAAATTTCACTTATACACGTTGGTTCTCATCGCTCGTCGAATATTTCTCCAAAACAAACACGCAGACGCGACTCGACAAGTACGTTCCGGAGAATAATGGAAACCATGAAGAAACGCGACTCCCAGCGACAAAGCGGTTTAATTGACGAGCGCGTCGCAATTTGAGCCAATTTAGCGGCGCCCGAAATTAATATTGACGACCGTTCGCGAGCGGCGCGGCGTAGGAGCGAAGCGGACCGGGATCGCGGGAGGGAATTCGAAACCACCCTGGGACGCATAATTCATAATATCGGGTGATTACCGGCGCGCCCTGACATCGTGATGTTAACACTCGTAAATCGATGCGGAACACGAGCGAGCGAGCGAACGAACGAACGAATGAACGGTTGGGCGACGAATTCTGCACGAGAATCCTTATTCCTCGTAATAGTAATCCCCTTAATCCCTTCCGCCACGGATTGGCGTAGCCGTAAATTTTTATTATTCCACTCTGATCTCACCGAGTAACTTGAGAACCTCACGCGGACATCCGGAAATAATTATTACCTCCGCCGAATTCCCGACGGGGGAATTTCGCGGAGAACGCTTCTTGAAAATTAGAAATTACAATACGTCTTATAATTACGCGCTATTATAGAATAATAGTTACAAAACAACAACAATTGGACGCAGCTTACTTTTCGTCGCCCCTCTTCCGTGTTTGATCCAGCACGGTTTATTCTTTCCGGGCAAGACCGCGGCGTCTCATCGACAAACGATGTTTCGTGGATTTAGCGTATCGAAGTCACCGTTTCGATGGGACACGCACGATTCTCCGCCGATCGTGCGTTTAATCGTGGGCTCGAAACGCGCACATAATCCAACTCGCGTGCGGCTCGCCGGACGCGCGGGGCACGACTGAAGAACGCGCCAACGCAACGCGCCGCGCGGCGTTCGCTGGAGCGGCGCTATAAGGCTATAACGAGACGCGAACTTGTCAGCCGGCGTATACATAAGCGAGGACAATCAATTTCGTTCCCCGATGATAGATCATGAACGAAAGAACGGTCTCGCGTCTCGTTGCGATAAGTGAAATTCTCGAAGGACACGTCGAAGTCAAGACTGCTGCAGAATTTAAACAAAAATGTATAATCTACATCTATATCAAAGACTTTGACAAGGGGACTTTTTTTTACCGTTAAGTATAGTTGAGAGTAGGTCTTTTGCTTATACAATTGACTTTCCGCGAATGTCGCGATTTTGCAATACATATTTCGGGGGCATTATTTACCACAAAACGCTGCATGCGCGCAGAATTCTTCGCGATGTACCGTTTGGTGCTAAAAACAAGTATTTTATTATTCTATTAAGTACGATAGAAAAATTAAATTATATATTTATGTGAGAAAGGATTAAATTTTATATATATGTATAAATTCATGCTCACTCGGTATACGATGTCCGATATCGCTACTTTTATAGCAAAAATACATAAAAACAATATTGTTTCGCGCAATAGCTACGCACAATATGACACGCGAACACTTGGCGCCTTTTTTTCACCTTTTTTAAAAAGGTGTTTTTACGGTATTGCGAAAACGTGACGACTCATCGTCTGAATTATTTGCAATGACAATATGCAATTGCAACTCGGCAGGAACTTGGATGATTATTCGAACGAATGGTCATCGTCGACGTTGTGTTAAAAAAGAAAACTTGCCTCGACAAGTTTGAAAATTGTTCGATCGCGTATCCCTCGACGATCCTTCCCCCTATTTTCCCACAAAGATTTATGATCGTAATTTTGTCTCGTTGGTCAAAAATCTCGCGCGCATGGCAGCATCGACTTAACGCGCGCGACTGTCCGCTTCCCGTCGAGATGTGTCATCGATCGAGCCCGGGGTTACACGACCGCGTCGTTTGCGGCGCCGCGCGCGCCGTTGTAGGACCCCCGACACAAATCATTTTGGCGAACGTCCCCCCGCAGCGCCTGTAATTACAGACTTTAATCCCTCGAAAGCCCGACGGCCAGTCTTTATCGCGCGACTCGATCCTCGCTGTCTTCTATTACGCGACCACGCACCGGCGTTCGCTCGATATACTTTTCCCGTAGGCTTCTCCCCCTTTCCCCTCTCTTTTGAGTTACGCGTGGTTTCATAGGGGGGTTAGTCACCCCTGTATTTCCCGAGCATCAGATTACACGTCGTTCGCAATGAGGAGGGCGCCTACGGCGCCAGGGTCCGGCGAATATATGTGACGCGTACAAAAGGGACTTGCCTCGATCACGAAACGAAATATTGAAAATCAAGGATTTGTATATTCTTAAAAATTCTGTAGTCACATAATTCAAAATATATAAATCTTTGTGCGCAGTAAAATCGATTTAATTTTTCGCGATTAAAAATCGAATGATCGCGCGCGCTCTCTAGATATTACATTTAGGATGTATTGTGCATTGAACGCTTTTTGTCATTTGTTTCTCTTTTGTCGCGAAGGAATCAAATAATGTTATAAAAGGTTAAACATGACAAGCGGAAGGAGCAAACACGCTGCACCGATGAGAGATCGAGCGTCCTGGATAAATGGTTAATATTTTTATTATAAAAATTATAAAGAGCTAGGGGAAGAATCGAGATGTAGAATTAAATGGTACATTATGATTATTTGTGTTGCATCAATAGATCACTCGGGAGGGACTTCTCAAGAAAATTTTATTACGGAGTTTCTGACGCGCTGCGAGGAATATAACGTAGAACCGTTACCTAGTTTTGTTGTAAATTTTCATAAATACTATCATACCGTAGATCTGTATGTATAATTAATTTTTATTGTATAAACAATCACGTTTTTTTGTAGGTGAGAGATGACATGGAGCAATACGCGAAGATTGAGCCAGAAAAGTAAGTATTCCGAATGTTCCTGAATGTTTCGTCATGTTTTGAAATTCACGGTCCATTTAGGGTCAAATCGGAGGAAGATGTCCCTATCTTTTACGTTTCTTTTGAAAACCCTAAAAAGATGGAGAATGTGCAGAAACTGGAATGTAAAGATAAGCCATGAAAATACATTAATATTTACCAGTCATCAACTTAGATATGGACATTCGCGTTTATGTGCTCGTATCATTTTTCCACGTTGCACGACGGGAAGTGTCGATTTGTATTCTCGATGCATTGAACGCTACGCTGCAGAGATATAACACCGTCACGGTGCTCAAGTGAGACAAAATTTAAAAAGCCGCGTGATTCGAAGCGCATTGCGACAACTGATAATTACGTTCTCTCAGATTACCCAGTTGTCGGATAAATGCCTACGGTATCCTGCAGATAGCACAAATGCTGACGGAATTCGAACGTCTGGACGATCTGAATCTAGATGACAATCCGAATGTGCAGGAGAATTATTACCTGCTCTGCGCACCGACCAGAAAGTGCATCGCAAATTCAATACAATCCCATTTCTCGCGGCAAACGCCTAATCATTGCAGTCATAAAAAAAATTGCGTCTTCCAGTTTACGCTATCTGTCGCTGAGGATGTGTAAGCTATCCGACAACGGTATACAAAAGATCGCAAACGAGTTGAGGTATCGGGACGACCCGCCAAACAACCCAAAATTGATCGCTCTTAACGTGGCGGACAACGACGTTACGGACATCGGTGCCGAGTATATCGCCGCGATGCTTCGAACCAATCGGTTATGTAGTTGCCAAACATTTTTCAGAATTCTTATCTGTAGAGATGTCAATCTCTCCCTGCGCAAAAGGAGTTTTAATGAAAATACAATGACGTTTTCCGATGCTACTCGTAGATCTCTGCAGAGCGTGGTGTTAACCGGAAACGAGATACGGGACGACGGCGCTTCATTGATAATCCAGGAACTTTCTATGTATCTTTGACAGTAGTAGCGATTAAATTAGACAATTTTCTCAATTTAGACCGCTGTTTTTAATAATATGACGCGATAGGTCTACTTTGACTCGCGAAGAAATCGTCGGCCTTCGACGTCGCAGATTTATCGAGCTGGAGAGCAAGGTTGATATAGATTATCTCGCCACGATGTTATTTTGCCTATTGATAAACAAATGATCATTATTACAGCTGGATAGGCAAGTTACCCGAGAAACTCTCGTCACGGAGCGGTCGAGGGGAAGTGAAATATGGCAGCGTCAGAATTTGTTTCAAAATTCTAATAAAAGAAGTACGTTTAGAGCTTTCCAATTTATTTTAAAATTTGTTTTATAATAATTCCCAAAATCCAGCGAGCCGAGATAGTTCGTCAAAGACGAGAATCCAATCTAATTCACCGGCGATATCGGACAATTCCATTCAAGTATTTATTTCTAATAACATTTTGATATTATTTTGTTTCTCTGTAATAAATTGAAAGGTGTAAGTATTAAATGTATATTCCTAGACCTCGAGAAGGGCCTCGAACAGCGATGTCGATCATCCATTTATAAGAGAAACTATAGCGATAAATAACTCTGTGGTGACTAGTGGAAATTTGAATTTGCAACATTTGAGTTTAAGTTGTAAGTTTTCATTATGTCATATATATCAACTAATTTCTGTTGAATATGAATTATCGCTGCAAATTACGTATTTACACCCAGTTAATCGATTGACGAATAAGACTGTGAAGAATTTGGTAGCGTGTCTGCATTATCAAAACTATATGCTATTAAGCGATTGCAGCAGAGGGTTGCTACATGTATTTTTGGAGGTATTCTTTATCGTGTGCACTATCAATATATCAAGGAGGCTTTTATCGTTGCGAGCTTCCTCTTCCCGTGATCAGGGTAACGATATCGAAAAGAACCGAGATTGGACAACATTTCAAGAACTTTTGTGTCGCAGACGACAGAACAATCAGACGATACGCGACGCGGACTTTAAGGATTCGGTGGAAAGCGAAATCTTGCGGAGCAAAATCAGCGTACGGTTACAATTTCCCTCAGTTGATTATTATCTCAGATTTCCAGTGTCTTTCACATTTCGTTTTTAACACATTCTCCTATTTTTAACACTTCTGGATAAAACTTGAAAAAATCACTGCTTTCCTTTTTTATTCAATTGGCTATTCAATTTTACGCAAAAACATATATTTTTATTTATATCAATTCTTTTACGTCTATTTGTTGGCGATTATTATGGAAAAGATTTGTGTTAGACATATAAATAAGAATGTAATTTCATTCAGCTTATTATATAGCCTGCTGGCATTGACCGGAGCTTACAATTAGCAGAAATGAACAGAAAGAAAGTTTGCAATTGAGAATTAAAATTTTAGAAATTTTTTCTTTTTCCTTAGGGTCTCCGCATTTAGATTTTCGATTCATGGTTTTCCAATTGGACTCGCTGCCGCGCGGGGTGGCGCGATCGGTAACGATGCCATTCGGAGATCTTATTGGATGAAAATCTTATCTTATCTCGCCCTGCCCAGCGCGCGATACCCTCTGCATCCGAGGGCATTCGGGAGTGAGCCCCGACCGCATTGTCACTTTCGGTCGTTGCACTTCGTGGAAATGTTGTTGCACGTCGCCGCCGTTACCGTGCTCGTTAACATCGCCATTATCGAACTGGACTCCCTTTATTCCTCCTCGCCGACGAAGAATTCGGACGTGGACTTCTCATCGGACGAGGTAACGAGCGAGCCGCATCGACGCCTTCATTAACGAAATACGATACGTCGTAAATTGTCGTATGTTTCATATATTTCACGTTGAAAATTCTGTCGCGTGAATTCATATTACATTGTTATTTTACGTAAATTCTTTAGAACTCAACCATCCCTCTGTCAAAAGTTACTAAAATTGCGATCCACTTGCTACTTTCGCGCGTCTGTTCGACATTCATGTGTAAATAAGAGTGATAATAAAATTAAAATGTGAAGAATAAGATCGTACATGCGTATATAATAAGGGGGTGAGGTCCCGATCCCACCCCACGCTTTATATTTACTTTATGGTAGATATTGCGTTATTGGGAATCAAATTGCATTTGACAGAGATAAAAGTAAATCTAAATAATCGCGCCGATCGACAGTACCGACATCTAACGACGACACGTTCGTCCGCGTCAGCTGATTATCGTGCGCCCATGTGCGCCTATGCCTATGCATTATTGTGCGCTCGTGCGTTATGGCGTCGCTGCGTGCTGTCGAGTTCTTCGTTATTTTTTTTTTCTCGCGGGCTGTCTGACGGGCCGCGGACTCGAGGGAATCTCGCGCGTTCTCCGAGTGCGGGTTCGAAGTTCGAAAGATACAATAATAAGTACTCCGTGAAAAAAACTCTCCCGAAATCATCTTTCGCCGCAACATTCCACGGTACCGTTTCAGAGAACGTAGCCTCGTTATCTCGACGATCTCTGGATCGATCGATTGACGTAATTCACTCGCGCGAATACGGCAAGTCGGCAATTCTCCGGGTCGCGATGCCGTCAGCCGGAAGTCACGCGTAACCTGGCGCTACTACCCGCGATTTTCGAAAATGTACGAAAACCTGTTCAAGAGCCCGCTCCACCGCGTGTTCGTGTACGGCACGTTGAAGCGAGGCGAGCCGAATCACGGCTTGATCAAGGACACCGCGAACGGCTACGCCAAGTTCCTGGGTCTCGGCAGAACGACGACCCGGTATCCGTTGGTCATCGCCACGAAGTATAACATTCCGTTCCTGCTGAAGAAAGCCGGTGCTGGCCACGTGAGTTGAAAAAAGGAGCTCCTTGAACAATTGAATCTATGTTAATTGTGAATTTTGAATCCAGTTAATCTCACAAATCTTCCACTTTTCAAAATTTTTTAATTTTTTAATTTTTTTATTTACGCGCTTGCGATTTTAATTCCGACTTAAAAGACCTTTATTCGTCACGCTACGTCAATCGTAATAAAATTTTCTTAAACAACTCGTTTCAAACCAGTACGTGCTCGGAGAGATATACGACGTGGATTCCAACATGATGAAAAAATTGGACGAGTTGGAGGAACATCCCAAGTTCTACGAGCGAACGGAAGAAGAGATTTTGTTAGCGCCGGAGGCCGCGCTCAAACCTGGAAAACCTTTCGAGGAGGTAATTCGATGGATTTACGCATGTGCGTGCGTACGAATGCAACAGGCATCTGTATTTTTCTTCTGACGGACCTGCTCCTTCCTTTTAGGTCGGCGAGTCGACGAAAGCCTGGATATACTTTCTGCCGAGATACAAATCTTCCCTGCTGGACAGTACCGTGTACGCGTCTTACACCAACAACGGAAGTCACGGGCTGAAGTATCGCGAGAAGTATGTCCGCGACGCGTCCCACGATCACCGAAAGGAGGTGCAATAAATAATTGCCGGCGGCTTTCGTCTCTTTGCAGCGACAACGACGCGTCGAGCCCCAACGATGTTCTTTGAACATTCGATCGAGGGTGCGATTACTTATGGCGAGCGGTCTCTCCTACGTTAATTCTCGTGAATTCAGGAAAAGTGACGACGCAGAAAACAACGAGTGAATTATACAAGGCTGTTTTGTATCGCACGCATAGCGGCGCAATTATTTGAAGCTGTATTTTTAAGGAAGCAACTCCACGTCTCTTCCGAACCAATTACATTATTACACAATAGATAAAAATAATTTATATATATATACACACAATTATAGTTTTATATATTTGTGATACAACAATCGTTCCTATATCAACATAATTATCTACTCTTCCAAATCTTCAAATTGAAAGAATTAGCCGACAGACATATAAAATGGGATTTTGCAAATGAAGGAGCGAAAGAAACTGGCATAAAAGTATATCTCGGTGATTAAGTTTTATTAAATACGTCACGTACGCTCGCATCCCACACTTTCGCGCACTCTCACTTCCCGTCATTCTATCGTTCGCTCTCGCGTAACGGTAGCGATAAAATTATCGTATCTCAATTATTCTGTAACAAAGGGCAGGCTAGTCCGCGTTGCCGCGGCGATCAAAATCAATTCGAAACCGTCTCCAAGAGGCACCGGTGTTGCGCGCTTCCGCCGCGTGCTCAAGTTAAACTTCTCCTGGGCGTTACGCAACGCGACGTTCATCCGCGGCCGACGCGCTTCCGACGGACGTGGGTCGCGGTCGCGGAAAGACGATCGGCCAGATCACCGATCACTCGCGCGCGCGGGTAATCGAGCGTTGCGCTTCTCCTCGCTTCGAGAATCGGTTGATCGACGATGTACGGTACGGCAAATTAAAAAAAAATGCTCGGAGGCAATACGCGTACGAGTTATCCTAAGAAATTTATTTATAAATAATCACATTTTATCACGCGCTATACAAGAATTCTTATTATTATCAACCGTTTCCGTATGGCATTCTCTCTCCTCCTCGTGTTCGGTAAACGACACGCGTCACCCCGCCGAGGAGGATCCGCCAACGAGAGAAATCGTTCCCCGAGAAACGGATTCGATATTTATTCGCCGCGCGTTCTTCATCTTGGGAAAGAAACTCTTTATATCGACAAAAAAAGGAATTATACAATCGTCAACAAAAGCGTACATAGAATTTCCGTTTTATGTTTAACACGTGTGTATGCGTATGTCTTTCTCCCTCCTATTTTGTGCACAACCCCATCGCGACACGGTAGCTTGTGTTTCACGCTTTTAATTAACTATTTTGCCCCTCGTTACTCTCACTCAAAAAGTTGCGTTTGCGTTACTTTGTCGTCGTTCTCGAAACTCTTACCGTTTCCGCGCCGTTCCAAAGCCCAGCCCCGCGGAAAATTCGATTATTAATATACATACACATATATATATATATATATATATATATATATATATATATATAATACATATATACCTTAATTTATCTAGAAATTTTCGTTCGTTGACGCACGTTGCCATTTTGAGCGAAGCGATACTCTCCCTCCACTCGAAAGTGGAGAGAAAAAGAGAGAGAGAGAGAGAGAGAGAGTCCAAGAAGCATCCCGCGATCCTTCAAAGATGTTATTCGAGGATAGCTCTCGTACAGAGCCGCTCGCATCAATCGCGTGAATTTCGATCTCGAAGCTTATCGTGTTCGGACGTGTCAACGTGATCAGTCCTATTTACATCGATAATACTCAATGAGAAGGCATCGATCGTGGCAGTAATTATGCACGCTAAATTAAAAGTAGCACCGTATGAAAAAGAAAGTGCGAATACCACGTAAAATACCTTAACGAACGATACTTTTCCTTTAGACTATAATCCGCGTAACGATAACGCATTACTCGCGGTAATAACGTCGCGTTCCGGCCCACCGGTTTTTGAGGATTCGAGCGTCAGAATCCATTCTTCCATCGTCCTGACGCTTTCCTGGAAGCGGCATACCACACCCTATGCCGATTACAAAATGAAATATATAAAAATCGATTTCCAACCACGTTGTCTATACGGTATGAAAATAAGCTTGCGCACACTTGCACGATATTCATTTCGAATTAGTTACAAGGTCCATGAGCGCACGTGTGTGTGTGTGTGTGTGTGTGTGTGTGTGCGTGTGTGCGTGCGTGTGTGTGTGCAAATACCTATCAAGTATAGAATCGACGATCCGTCCCACGATCATTTCGGAATCGCCGACGAGAGAACCGGAATTAACATCCCCGGAATTTTATCAACTCGGGGCGTGTGTACGCGCGCATACACCTAGTCTATAAAATAGATTTTCTCGGCGAGGTTGAGGTTGGGCCACGAAGCGGAGAGGGGCGACGATGCGATCGATTGTTTTTGATTCCGTCGATCAGAGCTGAAAAAAGGCGTTTTCAGCTCTGATCTTGCGACAGGGCGCCGTATTTGTTGCCAAGGGAGAGCTTGGCTTGCGAATCCGGCACATTGTACGATCTACCGCCACCTCGGTTGCGAACTTCCTCAAACGCTCCTTCCTCTCGCCGCCTGTAATTAAAACCACCAACGTTACACTTGGTAATCGGACTACGATATCGCTCGAAGCGACGTAAGTGCCTCCTTATCCGCGTGAAATTGATTATCTCGTACCGCGGCTAAGGGAACGTTATTACCAAGACTTCGGTTACGTCTTACCGTCTGGTGCCCCATGGACCGCTGCCATTATTTGGCTGGGGGGGCTTGGAGTTCAGGGTTGGGAAGTATTCCTCGCTATTTATATCGGGCGCGATATTTCTTCCTCGCGGTCGCGGACTAGCGAACGTAGGTTGATTTCGCAAGTGCGGCGCTTTGTAACTACTTCCGGTCGAGGAGGCGGCGGCAGGTGGGGCGGGCGGGGTCGGTTCCACCACCTCGGCGGCGACGGCGGCGGGCGCTTCCGGCACCGCTTCCCGCTTTTTCCACGGTCCCGTGTGCTTCGCGCCGCCCTCGACGATCTCTCCGTCCGAACCGATTTCGAAGGCACCACCCTCTCCGTCTGATTCCGCGTCAACGCTGTCGTTTACCGTTAAGTGTCCTATTTTCAAACCGCTGTAGTCTTTCTTCTCTTCCTCGAACTCCTTCCACTCGTCTTCGTCCTGAAAACAAAATACCCTCGTGACATATTCGCGTCGCTTTTTCTAATTCATCTTCCCAATTATCATCGTCACGATCCACCCAAGTCCTTCGCGACTCTCGCGCGCAGTCGTGCGCGAGACGGTGCACATTCGTGGCTCACGATGAAACGCTTCGCAGCTCGTAACGCAATTGCAATTTGTGAGAACGACGGGTTGGAGTAGGAAGGTACTCGGCTAATCGTCACGTCGCGTACGCCGCTCTCCGCCGAGGGCTTTCGCAAAAGAGAGGGGGAGGAAGATCCGAAGAACACGCGCGCGCGAAACAGCTGCGGGTCCGGGGGGATTACGTAAGGCGCCCCGGGACGTCCGGCGTCGTCGTCGCCGTCGGCCCACTCCACGCGACCGTTCCCCCTTCGCGAAGAATCAAACATGGCAGCGCCGTAGCGCGGACACGAGGTTTCGGAATTCCGCGACGAAAACGCGTGAAACGCCCGCGCCGTGCCCGTTCTCGGCTCACCTCGGTGTGCTGGGACTCCTCGCCCTCGGGATTCGCCGGCTTCTCCTTCGGCTTGGGCTTCTCGGCGGGCCGCTTGCCCGTTTCCTCCAGTTTCTTGGCGACCTCGTCGGTCGTGGCGAATTTCTTGCCCTTGGCCTTCTTCCGGTCTTTCTTGGCGAAAAAATCGTCCAGGTCCGCCATGGCGACGAGACGGAGTCCGGATGGCGCGACGAGGGCACAACCGGGGGGAGAGCGGAAAGATCTGCGACGTGCGAGAACGCGCGGACACGGGCGCGCCGAGAATCACGCTCGATCACGACGGACTGATCCGATCGTGGATCGTGGCATCCGCCGTGCCGTCCACATGGGCTTGTCTCCGCCGGAAGTCGGCAGCGCCGACGCGACGCGACGCGGCGCGGCACACGGCGGAACGCGGAACGGCCGGCGCGCGCTGCGCGCGCCTGAACGCTCGCGGCCGCGGGAGAACGACGATATTGAGAATATCGCGCGAGAAACGCTCGTAGCTCGTCTCGCTACTCGCGACGCCGACGATATTTCGCGCGGGCCGCGACGCGCTTCCACGTCCGATCGACGGAACTCGAGACTCCGGCGGAAGATCGCGGGCGCGCGGCGCGGCGAACGAGTGATCCCTAACCTGAAAACCATGCACATGCACGCGTCGCTCCGCGCACGTGACGGACGACCGGACCATTCGCACCGATCTGCCGACGACCGCGACGCAAGTCGCAAACTCGTCAACCGCGCGAGGCCGAGGCCGAGGCGTGCGAGAGTGCAAAGGTTATCGCTGCGTTGACAGCACGGCGCCGTTCGTCACTTCCGGAACACGAATGGTTGAGAAAAACGAAACGCAGCGGCACGACGAGCAGCAATCCTCTTCTCTCGGCCTAATTTGATACAAAAGAACGTTATACTTGTTTATATTTCTTTTCTTTTCCATTGAAAATATTTTTTGTGCGCTAAAGCGATCGAATCGTTTTTGAGACCCTTACGTCACAACTTTCGCAGCGGGATGATTCGCGTCAAGTTAGGCAGGATACTTTCAAGCGCGTTGAAAATTGAAAATTTTAAAAACTTGACGCCTAGAAGTTCGGAACGCTTTGCTTTGCGCGTCGTTAATTATGCGGTCGCGCGTCGAAATTAAGTGCATACGTGCGACGAGCGACGAGCTCCGCCCGTTAACGTACGTAGCAGTACGTACACGTATACGTTCATTCCCCCAGCCGCGCGCGCGCGCGAGTGGCCGGCGTGGCCGCAAGGCCCGCAAGTCGCAAGTGCCTCGACTCTCGACGATTCGCGGCAATCGCGGCAGAGAGCGGGGCCAGCGGGGGGCGCATGGCGCATGCGCGGCCGGGCGCGAATCCCGCATATACCGCAGGCGCACCGCGCACCCCGCACCCGCACCGCGGCCGCCCGCGCTCCGCGTCCGCGGTGTTCTTAGCAGATTAGCAGGAATAGCGAGCACTCGGGCACTAGGCAGCGGCAGCGGCACTCGTCGACGCGAATCCCTCACGGCTGTGCCCGGCGACCGGCGGTCCGTCTCTCGCGCATCTCCCGCGTCGCGTCGAGGAAAAAACGCGAGCGCGGCGTGATACCTCCTGCCTTTGCCGATACTCCACGGCGACGGACGACGGAAACCAGAAACCAGAAACCAGAAACGGCCAGTTCGGTGGGCCGGAACTCGGCTCTTCTCTTCCCCCCTCGCTTTCTCGACCGACCGCGATCGCGCCGGGTTTAATGCGTAACGTTAACGAGACGCCGGCGAGATGAGGCTCACGCGGAACTGCCTGAACAACATCGGCAAGATGTTGGACTTCTACTCGCAATTCAACCCCTCGCCGCTCTCGATAAAACAGTTCATCGATTTCGGTGAGTCCTACCCTGGTCAGGCGCGTCGCCTCGCTTTTCCTCGCCGTGCTTCGCGTCACGTAGCCTTAAGGGGTTCGGTCGCCGCGCACCGCGCTCGATCGTTATGTCGATTAAGCGCGATTGACGGGCCTGAGACCCTGAGAGACGTGACGCGACGCGGCCGTAATTTTCGGCGTGCGCTGGTACAGTTAACTTTTCTTAGCGACGACGTTACGAACGAAACATTCGCTCGGAATATATCTCAGACTTGTATATAAGTAATACGTCTCGCTGGAAATCACATACGCTCCACCTCCGCGTATACCAGCGCATGCCGTATGCGTATTATATGTTTTTTACGTTTATGTTCCGATTTCTTACTTACCATTTTCGTGGACGAAGCAATCGTGACATTGACAGCTTTCCGACGTCGCAGGAATGATACATGAATCTCGCGCGATACTGATTGAAATAAACAAGTTTCACAGGTGTGTTTCGAACAGTTGGCATATGATTGTTGTCTACGAGGACGAAGTAGATGGTAAAAGATGAAAATATACATTTGAGAGGGAGCTTCTTATTTCCTTTTCTTTTCTTCGAGACGAATATTCGGATGTGCGTTCGACTCGTGACCCTCGATATCCAAAAAATTTTTCCTAAATTATTTCTAATATTAAACGTTCTCTTGATATAATTTCTAATGCTTCGTGCTTAACCTAACGAGCGGGAATAAAAAGTATTCCCGATTCTTAATGATTAACGAAACGTTATCTGTACAATATTCTTTTGCGATCGACGTCCTGTCTTCTACGTTTCGATACACCCGGGACCTTGGTGCCCCACGCGACCGTCTCGCGACGCGCGACGCAGCCCGTCACTGAATTTACGCGTTAAACAACACGGCGACGCGACGTTATTATGCTACTCCGTTTCCCCGTGGCGCGCACGCGCCTGGCACCTGGCACACGTGCGAATTCGATGAAAAATTCGTAATATGGTTTGGACGCGCGCGCGAGTTCCCGTAACAGAGGTTCCTATTTCTCGATTCTCGCGGTGAAAGCCACGCGCTCCGTTTCCTCTCCCTTTTTCGCGAACGAAAGGAGAGTTGCTTGCTCGCGACTCTCGTCGTCGATAAGAAGCGATAACACGCTCGTGATGCGATTCGCCCCGGACGTAAATAAGTCACGACGTATTTCTCTTTGCCAGTGGAACACTCGGCGATAATTATGTATTTATAGCGATAAATATTCACGTGATCGAGGATACGTCGTTACCGTAAAATAAGCGTTCGTAAGCGTTTGTATCGGAAAATACGTAAAGATAAAGTCGATGAAAAAAAAAATCGAAAACATTTCTCGAAAGGATGGGAGAATATTTCGAAACACGCGATTCGTCGACGAGTAATGAGTCAGCGAATGATGAAAAGAGAAATATTTTGGAGACGTGGGGGAAAGAGCGAGATGAACGGCCGAGGTCATTCACCCCTATACGACTTCCCGTCTTAATACACGAGTACGTTGCGCGTTTTGCCTAGCGGTCGTGTAAAACGTCGCCAAACGTTACAGACGCGTCTAAATAATAAATGTCCCGTGCTCCAATTATCCCAGAGTCCATCGTAACGCCAACTTTATAGAAATGCGCGCCGTCACTCTCATGGTCTATCGATCTCCGACGTGTTCTACCGATTAATGTGTACAGCGACGAGAAAATGATTAATATACGCTATACAGCAACTGCGAAAATATACGATTCAAACGTGTAACGCGCCCCGGAAAATGTATTATACGGGATGCCTCGCGAGACGTATATACGTGAAGCTTCGAGAATGCGTATCTCGAGGAAGACTTTTATTTACATCCCGTTATTTCGCGAGCGTGTCGAATATTCCACCGCGTAATCTCGATGGCAAATAATTATACGACGGCGTGGCGTCACAACGTACTGCCTCACCTGCGATTTCCTTGAACGAAGCGTGCACTAAAAATTCAATTGGACGCGCACCAGAGGATCCATTTAATTTTAACGCGAACGGTGAATCGATGTTTTAGCCGAGGTATCGAATTAAATGAACGTCCGCCCGCGCGCGTGTTTTTCGCCGTAGAAACGTATTTGGATGGGATTCGCGTCAAAGAGGAACGCGCCGCCCTTCGCCTCGCATCGGGTCAAGGTCGCAGGCGTGTCGCGAATTTGGAGAAAGGTATATGTACATCCGTCGGTTTCGGTCACTGATGCCATTGGTGACGTTACGGTCTTTATGTGAAACCTGAAGAATTAATATCGCGTATAAGCGCAGTATTAACCCACTTTGGAGCGTTGCCCGCGACTTGGCGCGAATTCGAATGATACGAGGGACCGGGAGTGGACGCACGCCTGATGGAATTTGTACCCCGCGAATAGTGTCGTCTTAAGATCATACCCGCCCACGTGTGTGCGCGCGCGTCTGACGCACATCCCGCGTTTTCCTGGTGAAAATATGCGCGTCACGAGGTACCGTGAACTTTGGTACTGTGAAATCGATACATTTTCAAGGGTAGGGTAATGAGAGGACGCGTGGAAATAGAAAAACCTGGACCGATGCGTCTACCTCTTTTCACAGTTCTGTGCAAATTGGTGTGAAAAAAGGCATAGTTCCTTTAAGAAAAAATATGTAATTTGCAACACGCATCTGCATACTTTTTCTTGAAAGCAACCGTGTCTTTTTTCATACCATGCACGCGATTCGTCTCATTATTCTGTGCGTAAAAGTATTAAGGTAACATTACCGAAAAATTATTGTTTCACAAGATATTTTGTATTTTATGTCAAAATACTAGAACCTTCGAGCCTCATAATTCCAAAAGTTTTTAACGAAAAAATACTTTATTATAGCGTTTCGTGAAAAGCTCTCGAGATCAGCTACAAGAATATGCATTGAAAAATAGAGGTTTCCATCGAAGAACGTAAAGGTGTCGTTCGCGTGAGCTTTAAACGACCATCCATGGCCAAACCACGGACACCGTCTTATGTCCCCCTTCGAACCGAACAACTTTTGTCTGAAACACGTTTTCCACGCTCTTTTACTTTAAGAGATATTCAGCTGAATCACTTAAAATGATACACCCTATAGAATGGAAGCTAATCGCGAGTTGTTAATTTCGTTCTCGTTTTATTCGCGCGCGATGTATTCCGTATCGTTAATCTACATTCCCGCGGTTATGCGCGTTCTATTTATATGTTGCGTTAGTTATTAAACTTTCATTAGAGATTTTTGTCACGTGGCGGGGAAGAGATGATCGATATCGCATCGCATAGCGTGCATTATCGGTACAAAATAGTTCGTACGACCGATTTTTCTCCATGTTATACATTCGCGAGGAATGATAAGTCAGATTAAACGTGTGGCGTGACCGTGGTATATTTGACGTCGACAAAGATGCGATTAAGGTTGTCGGATGAATGTAGCACTGATTAAAATTAGTGGGCACTCTGTATAGCGTAACGCGATGCCGAATGAATACCAGTCGCGAACGAATATTTTACACAGAACTGATACTTTTGATATCCTTCATATTATTTTTCAATTTGACCCAATTCTATGTTTTTCTGAAATGTTTTTTTAAGATATACCGCCAAATTCTATAGTTATAAGGAGAAGAATAATTTATTATTTCAAACACACACACACACACACACACACACACACACACACACTAATTTCAACGGTACTTTAGCCTGACAATATTGAGGTCAAAGCATCGGTAAACAAAATCAAATCTGACGGTCGTTTTCGAAGTCGGAAAGGAAACGCGACGCGCGTTTTATTTACGATAAGCGAATCGATACTGCCAGTCTCTGTCAATATTACAATATTATAATGGAGCGTGCCATTTTAACATTTAAACCATACATTCGGCATTATAAGAAAGAGAAATTGTTTATGTATCGCTAATAGCAATTGCTAGTCAAATGATTACCCGATAATTGTTTTTTATCGTTGCTCCATCGAAAACAAGTTTATTACGCACTTTGATTTTATATGCTCCTACTATGAAGATTACATATCTGTGGATAAGCAATTTTTTACCGTGAATTGTAATCTTGAATTATCTAACGCTGATAGTTTCACAGAATTCTATTATCAATTGTGTAAGCTTCGTCGAAAAAACAGGTTACGAGATCGTTGAAAATGATACAATGAGAAATGCAAAAATATTTTGCAATATTTTGCAGCTATGTTATCTTATCACGGACCGGCGCGGCAGTTCTAAAGGGCATCGTTCTAAAATCGATTGACGGCGAAATTAGAGTTAACTTTTCGAGACTATCTTTCCTGCGCAGAATACTCTCGAAAAACGAGATATTCTTAATCGCTTTCTAACTCGATACGCAAAGAACTGTTATTCTCAATCCTTCTGTTCTCTTTAAAAAAAAGGTGATGCAACGTGTGTATTTTTGCATGCAACTGATCTCAACGAACGGCAAGTTGAGAGACACTCGCGTCTCCCTCCTACAACGAGGGAGATTAGTAAGATGACGCTTGGGAAACAGCTGTTCAATTTTACATACCCGTCTGACTTTAAAGCCCTCACCGCACCAATCGCGGTGCGCTGCCGCGCTGGTGCGGTGATCCACTCGAAACCTGAGCGCTTATCACGTATTATACTTTATACTACTCGTGTTTGTTGTCTTCCTCGCGCTTCGGCATTTGCAAGTAAACGAGTCTATATGATAGCCCGTATCTGCACAGATGTACCTACAGACTACAGAGATTATCCACGGACTGTATATGCGTAAACATATTTAAATCCAATCGATATAGAATAAGCGACGTGGTCCAGCGTGGTAGTTCGGGGCCTGGGACGTGAAATCCTTAGCGATTTATTTCCACGGGACGCATACCGCATACCGTCTATGCCCGCGAGGCTTCGTTCATGAACAGTGTATGGTTTTTGCACTGAGAAAACCTTTATTATGCTATCCCTTATTTGTCCGCGCCAGTCCGGTTTCTCGACTTCGTAGAAACGCTCTTGGAGCACGTTCCGGTTTCGCGGAATGTTCATCCGCGCGATGTTCCCTCAAGTGTTTTGTCACGATGTGTAGAATTTTATCTTTCGTATTATTTTTCGATTTATCTTGCGATAATGCCAATCGTTTTAAAAATGCGAGTGAAACATTTCGCAATTTGCGGAAGAGGCCGTCGGTCTCTCTCTCCCTTGCGTTCCATTATCAGGTAGCGATTTTATTGTTGCTCATTCTCGCAAGAAGCAAGGTAATAACAAAATATATATTGTCATAAACGGTAGAAACTTCGATACTTTGCATTTGTTTAATTTAATGAGAAAAACCATTTATGTAGCATAACATGATGTACGTTCCTGAATGCCGCGGGAAGTGATAAACCGACGAATGAGAAGTCTTTCGCATTACGCAGAATTCTCACGCGCTCGCGATTATATCATCGGCAGATTACGTAATCCGCAATACGGAGTATCCGTTTATGTCCCTTCTTTTTTTTTTTTAGAAAAACGATTAATTTCAACTTAATAAGTCACGCAATTATCGTGTGGAATAATCAACAATTGCGTGGTTTTTCTCGAAAATGCGTATAATTGAGATAATACATATTTAATTTGCTTTCCTTATTTGCGCACGCAGAAGCTTGTGAATACGTCGAATTTCTATACCCGACTTAACAACATCCGCGAATTTACAGGCTGCACACATCAGACCATCATAGAATATAAAAACAAATATTTAAACACAAGACTATCTGATATCTGAGATCTATACTGCGAGACAGCACTAATTATATATATATAGTGCTCATTTCCTCGTAAAGTCTTTAAAAGTCTTCAGAAATATCTCTGAAGATTTTACGAAAAAGAAGAGGGAAGGATGCACTATAAATCAATCTTCATCTTAAGCTGCTTCGTTATCTGTTCTTTCAAACATAATGATGATAATTACGCCGCAAAACAGTTTGGTTTTGCGGAATATATGCTTCACGTGATCGTTCCGTTTTCATATTAAACGAGAGGCATATATACAGTTCGCGAGAATGTAAATGGAATTAAATAAAGCCAAGATTGTGTGGTTAATTCAATCTAAATACGTAACTTATTTAATGAGAAGTAGATCAGAGTCAATGAAAGATGACTATTTGTCACGATCAAATAAATTCAAAGTTAAATCTCGAATCTCGTTGCACTTTTTATTCTAGTCCAAGAGTTATATCATAACCCTAGTCTTTGTGGTACATTTTGCTATATATGCCGCAACAATCATACTCGTAATTGTTTCGTACATTGGCCATATCGAAAATCGTTGGTAAAAATGACGTTTGATAAGTTTTTCATGGAAGCGTTTGTTTTGAAAGAACATCGCGCTATCTTTAACTTGACGTGATATTACTTAATTAGTATTTTTTTGTGTGTGGATTTTGAAACGCATACCAGTATAATAGCGCGATTAAGATATCAAAATGATTATCCCTTCCACGCGAAAGCAGCTAAATTTTTCGACTCTCATTACAATGACTCAGAACTAAACAATTACTATGATTTAAAAATGCACCAATGTTTAACCAGAGATATTTTTGTTTCCTCGGAATAATTACATTGATTACTTTATCTTTTTTTGTGCATGGATATGTCTACGCTTGATATTTTAATTTCTAATAAATAAACGAATATATTCTAAAAAGTTAAATCAGTAACTGTAAGATGCAATTTCATACAATTTTACGGTGCGCAAACATCGTCGTAAATAATACTAAATGCACGATACGAGAAGTCTCTGATAATGAAATAAATAGAACGATAATAAACGCGTGCGCTTATCATTTTAGAAGGCCGCAAGTTCTAATTTTGCATATCGCTGCTATCTGTTAGCGTGAAAAAATAATATATTATTGCAGATGAGTCTCGATGATACAATCACCGTATCGCGCACATTGTAAAAGTCAATTTGTCACAAATACATCTTATGTCATTGAATGTACTCGAATTATAAATCTACTTTTATATTATTCCGAATATCTCTCGAGCGTGACGCGTAACCCTGCTGCGAGCATTAACGTTTCTCAGCAGAAGACATTTTCATATGGAATATATTTTTTTCTCATTGAGATTTTGCGGTTGTCATAGATGAGATTATTCGAGGAGAAATAATTTATATATTCTCCAACTTCGCTGAATTTTTAAAACGAAGGACAATTGTCGAATCACAGAAGTGCTTATTTTAAGATGCACTTTTCCTGCATCTCAGATAAAAATAGAATGCGGTAAAGTATATTCAGAACTTGGAAAGAAAGCGAGGAGATATAGAACACGGTATAGGAAGTGCAACACTGAGCGAATAAATTTAAAGTTTTGTGTGCAATTTTTGAGAATCACTTGGCGCGATCGACACACATTTTGCGCCACTTCAAAAAAGGCCGGTACACAGATTTGGCAAACCGAGTATCGCCGCGATTATAGGCGTGAGCACTAGGAACAAAGTCCAAAGGCGAGAAGGCTCGTCCGTCTCAGGTTGCCATATTACACGGCCGATAAACAATTGATTTCATTTGACGTCATCTTTCGTTATCTGTGAGATTTCAAGGTGACGCTTCTTTCTTTTCTTCTGGTCATCGCCATTGGCACGATTTCGTGACCGTGAGGAACGCTGAAAAAGAATTTCATGTTGCTTTATTTTCATTGCATTTGGTTCAAGAACGTCGATTCGGCGCTATCGGAGTGATCGAGAGAAGGTCAAGCGTAAGATAAAATTCTTAGATCTCGTTTCCTTTAGCCCTTATCTACTTTAGTCTTTATTAGGGCGAAATGTGACGATAACCTTTTGGATAAGGAAATATATGCGCATTTCTTGTAACGAAACTACCGCAAACGACATTTGCACGCGCAAAAATATTTGCTGTCTACTCATTGTCAAAAAGTCTTTTGTCAGTTAATGTCAAACGATAACGAACAATAAAATATTATAATAGTGGGTAATACAATGCGCATGTGTAACGATCGCTATCTTCGTTCGAACAAAGCGATATTTTTATCTGTTGTTCTGTTTGGCACGCATGTGACGGTGACTCAGAATAAAGAATGACGAGAGTGAGATGAGACATTTATTTTGCTCTTCGTAAATGGATTATCCTACGGCGGTTGAGAGTTGAGAAAGAATTAATACGCACGTATAGTTGTTGACAATCTTATTTTACAAGGCGAGATCTACGATATCAACGAGTTCATGCCCGTGTATGTTTATCTGCGTCAGATAAGGTGCGGCTAAGTTATGCTAATTGCCGAGGGTAATGTCCTTACGTGTCACTTCCAGCGTATCTAACAATCCTCGTTAAATTCTGCACGACTTCATTCATCTTCAGAAGTCCAGCCTCATTGTTTTTCGATAGCTTCTAGTTACTCCAAAAATTGTGCACATTAATTACTTATCATTGAACTTTTTTTTAGCAGAATCGATAATAAAACTATTAAATCCATTTAAAAATACAAATTTGCGCAGTTACTTTATATATCTGTAAAATTGTCGAGATTTATATATAGCACTGAGGTTTTTTATGATATTTAAATAGGAAAAGCTTGAAATTGGAGATTCAAAATTAATTACAGTGAACAATATTGGGAAGTCTCGGTCCTCAATCAACGCTCGACAATGTCCAATGGATCAAATCGATGCTATTGTCAATGCCCACGATGAGCAGTGAGCAGATGCCACAGAATTTTTCGCTTATCCATTTTCGCCTTGCTAAATGGAATTTTATATAAGAGCAACGAGACGGTTCAGTTGATCTGCATCTGACCAGATAAGAGCATTCAATTTCCTGGCAATTTCTCGGCTGGTCGCTTTTATAGAATCGAATCGTAAGAGCCAATTCTCATCGTAAAATTCATGAAAATCTAATCTCATTCGATGCCAACGAGTACTTTACACCTAACCATTCTCAACCGCATGAAGCCCGCAAAAATTGCGCAATTCTTTCAAACAGCACTTTTTATCACCACTTATAACGTCACGTGTTTTTCTCCGTTCAAATGGCCTCCATTTGAAATTAACTGTAAAACAAAAGTATTTTCCGTGTTAATTCGATTCAATTATATAATGGGAACAAGCGGATCACGCAACCTACATCTTTATGAATTAAGAC
Source organism: Temnothorax americanus (assembly GCF_048541705.1). Taxonomy (NCBI): domain Eukaryota; kingdom Metazoa; phylum Arthropoda; class Insecta; order Hymenoptera; family Formicidae; genus Temnothorax; species Temnothorax americanus. The sequence continues at coordinate 3,880,865 of NW_027509275.1, forward strand.
TGATTAAAATTGTACAGACATTCGTACACTTGTTGTTGTCTCTTCGACGTTTCCTATCTTTCCATTGATTACATTTCGCGTGATAAATAATCGTTATCAGTCGCCCTCCTAAGATGCATGGGAATCGGTGAATACGCTAATCTCCGTTGAGCATACAAATTTTTATGTGAACAATTGTTCCGTTCACAAAATTTATTGAACTCCTCTCGTACGTAACAATAAATGTTGATTTTCAAGTATCCGAAATGATACGTTAACAAGCAAGTTGCCGATAATTGTTGTATTTTATTTTATGATAGAAGATCAGAATAAATTATGTTTTGTGCAACTTTTTTTGCGTCCTGGTAACGAACAATTCGCTAGGATTCGTTTAAGTTCCAAGACATGGGATACGATTTAAAATTCTATTTGACGATCGATAAAAACAAATGTTTTATCAATGATTATGGAGCACATTTACATTCAGGTATTTCACGACACTCGTCACAAGTCACAACGTTCGAGCATTTGCGGTGGCCGCGGTGGGTTTAGACAAAGTTGCAATTTTTCAGACTCGCAGTCTCAAGTAACAATCTTCTCGCGTTCGCGTTGCACACTTACCAGAGAGTCGAGGTTTATTTTCAGAGCACACCGTCGTACGCAATCCGAGGACATGTCGCGAGCATGTCTAATATATAAATTAAATTGAATTTTTACTCCGACGAGAGAAGATAAGGGATCGATTTATCGATATTCACTCGTGCGTGCCGATTCCAAATATTTCACGAACGATTGACCGATGTTTCCGTCACGATCTCCTACAGCTACTTTTCGCGTGTTTAAAAATGCAAACAATTTATTTTGTGTTAGGATATTTCGTGAACTTTATATGAGAATGCGTAAAAATTTAACAAACAGGCCACATGCCCACATAAAGAAAAGAAACATTCAACTTAAAATTAGAAGAAAAAGAAATTACACTTAAAATGAAGAATTTTGCTAATTGTTCTAATAGTTCGTAATTGAGCGGTACCTTTAGCGAAGGCGTGTTATAAGAGCATACGTAAATAGGGATAGCGACACGTCGTTAAGTAGGTCAATGTATGATCACTGGAAGTTATTCGGTTTGTATTTTCGATATTCTATGGATCGTTTTTACATAGCTTCTTATGATCTTTATATTGTCACGATAACACGGCAATAATCTATCGCTTTTTTGAGAGACAATTCCACAACAAACATGTATTTTGGCGTCTGGCAGGCGAAAAAATATGATATGAGACGAAACTTGTTTTGACGGGCACCGCTGCTGCGATTGCAGCCATCATTATCTTCATGATTATTTAACGTCAACGCGTAACTCAAACGTTCATTAAGGACAACAAAGGAAGAGTAATTGAGCGAAAAGAAAATAAATCTATCGAATAAAATGCGTGATTATATTAAAATTTTATTTCTCGCAAATATTAACATGTATATCTAAATTTTACTTTCATATTAAATTCTGAAAAAGGAAGAATTTTCTGTTATTCTATAAAATATTCTAATACCGAAATATTCTAATTAAAATTCGCAATTGTGATTGTATCATGTATATTTTTCAGGTCTAAACGCCTGTGCGAGGAAGTCTTTCATATTCTTGAGGAAGGAACTGCCCGTGCGACTCGCCAACATTATGAAGGAGATCCATTTACTGCCGGAAAACTTGCTAAAGATGCCTAGTGTGGGTATTGTGAATAACATGTATGCCACGTCTTTCGAGGAAATAATACATTTCGAAAAAGTTGACGTCAACGAGACCACTTTAGACACGTGAGTAGATCAAACATTTGTAGATCAAGCACTATTTTAAACGGATTGCGATATTCATGTAAATCTTTTATAGCACAAATTACTGTACGAAAATCTCTCGCGGATTTCTTACAGATTCTGCCAAGCTCTAATAAAGATACGGAACAGGCATACCGATGTCGTCCAGACAATGGCGCAGGGAGTTTTGGAACTGAAGGAATCTCACGATGTGGACATTCAGACTGAGAACAGCATTCAGTATTTCCTGGACAGATTTTTCATGTCCCGCATTTCCATTCGTATGCTGATCAATCAACACAGTAAGTTCAACGAACATTTCACGAGTAAGCTTTAGTATGAGTCACATATTATTGCGCTTCATTGATACGCTTGATTCTTTCCAATATGTTTCAGCGCTCCTTTTTGGTGGACAATTGAACGGGCACAGTAGACACGTTGGATGTATAGATCCGTCCTGTGACGTAATCGACGTCATTAAGGACGCTTATGAGAACGCACGGTTTTTGTGCGATCAATATTATCTGGCTAGTCCGGAATTGAGAGTCAAACAGCATAACGGCAAGTTTGAACAAAGTTGATTATATTAGTGTTAGTAAGTAATTTGAGACAAATATTTTTCTGTAGAGGTAGACCAAGTGCAGTTTCTCAATCATCCATTATATATACAGTTACCATTATTTCGATATATACATATATATGTTGTATGAATAAAAATTACGATTATGTTATGTATGACTATCGTTAATTACATTTTTATTATTGGATAGAAATATTAATAAGGATTGTAAAAAATAATAGCGGCTAAGTTTGATTATAATTGTTGCATGTGGTTCGTTTTTCTAGAATTGGAGCGTAGTAGTGAGATTAGGATTATTTATGTGCCGAGCCATTTGTACCATATGCTATTCGAGCTCTTCAAAAACAGCATGAGAGCCGTGATGGAACACCATGGTGAATCGGACAATTATCCGCCGCTGGAGGTTTTGTTAGTGCGCGGTAAAGAGGATATTTGTGTGAAGGTACGATGAACCGTTTCGTCAGTGGCTCAATTCTTAAGATGCGTGATTAGATGGCAGCGAATAACCACTTATTTATCCATCTGTTTTAGATATCCGATAGAGGTGGTGGCATTCCTCGTTCACAAACGGACCATTTATTTAAATACATGTACAGCACCGCTCCACAGCCGAGCAAATCAGATGCTCATACGGTACCGCTTGCGGGATACGGCTACGGTCTGCCATTGTCTCGATTGTACGCCAGGTATCTGCACGGCGACATCGTATTGCTTAGCTGTGAGGGTTACGGAACAGACACTATTATTTATCTGAAGGTAATACTTAAAATTCATCCAAATTTTCCCAAGACCTAACCTAATGACAAATATTACATGTTGTATATATTACGTGTCATAATTTTGTTCTGCAATGCGCTTTTATTTATCAGCGATGTCCTAACTGAAAGTTTACATCCTCAGGCATTATCCACTGAGGCAAACGAGCTATTGCCGATATTTAATAAGACCTCGTCGAAGTTTTATCGTACGCCGGTACCCATCGCGGATTGGAGCAGCCAGTGTGGCGGTGGAATGGCGACGAGGCAACTTAGTATGAGTCACGCTCATGGCCACAGACTGCCTCACGGGATGGAAATCACTCATTTATAGCAGAACGCGATCGATGCGGATCAGAAAACAATTGGGTGAGTAATTTATTATAGATAATACACTCGCCAGAGAGAGTTCTTCTTTTCTTAAAATATTGAATAATCTTTTTCTTTTTCAGAAACCTCAGTAGAATTTTCTGTCCGCGTATTTTGCAAAGGATGCTTTGACAGGAAAGTTAGATCTGTGTTCAAAGTCGAGACAAAAAAATATTGAAGGAATATTCTCTACATATGAGAAACAACTAGTTATTAGACGGATAAAACACTACGCATATTGGCCAAAGATAATATTGATAATCTCTTCCTTGTGCCGTAATTGCATTACATATCAAATCAATTCTACAGATTTGATAATTGAGAATTTTGTTTTCCGTCAATATATATTCTTTGTGGCACAAGCTAGAACATCAGATTATCTACTATATGTTTTTAATAAAAAAATGTTCACAGGGTTTAAAATTGATATGAAAAAAAGAATGTTTTGATAGCTCTTGAAGCAATCATCTTTTGCGTCATCATTCGTTTTATAATGAAGCATTGCATCCAAATAACTGGATTGCGATTTGTAATATTAGGCTTGTATGACGGAATGTATTTGATCATCTCACGTTGGTTATACTACGGACAATATCAGCATTTCAATTTGAGAGATAGCATTTTTCGTTACATTATAGCTCCGAATGTCGAATAATATATTCTGGACCACGTTCTGAAATATATAAAAAATTATCATTTTTTCCGTGTTTCAATGATATAAATATTACAGATAATCATATATATTAGTAGTATAATAGATATAGTTTTCTTTTAGATTTTAAATATTGAACATTTTTGTCATTTTATTTTTTATACGTCTCATATGTTTTTCTTTATTTTATCAAATAATTTTCTAGAGAAAAATAATTATATTTATAATGAATATATCTTAGAAGGTGGTCTAGGAAAAGCGGGTATCTACTTCCAATCGACTGTATGACACACGTAACAAATTGCAGACTGTGATGTAACATGAAATTTTGATTTAGCTGCTAGACAATTACATCTGTTGGTATACGCGTACACTAGATGCGCCATGTAGTATGTTGTACATTATAATTTTGCGTCTATATATACGCCGGTTGTTCCGAATGACTACAGAGAGAACTAAGCGAAGAAAGAACTCTATCCTCTATCGCCTGAGAAAAATATTTTGTACAGTAAAAATCTATGGTTAGCCTATCAATCGGCTTTTCAATTACATTTTCTATGAGCAGATTAAATTTATACGGATCAAAATTGTTTCTTCACGGAGAAAACTTTTGGTACAGATCTCACGCATCTGAGGTATCTGTATCCACTTTAATTATATTTCGATAACATTGTATTTATTTTTGTACGCATAATATACTACGACGTGGAAAAAAGAAATCAATATCGATGGCATAATATTTGTCTTTTTTATTCCACTGCAGATTAAATTTATTGCAGAGATTGGAAAACGGCGATTTTTAACTTATGAATGTTAACGAAGGATAGGTAATCATTAAAGAAATATATTTAATACTATATAATATTATATATATAATATTAATATATATATATATATATATATATATATATATAATATAATATTATAAATAATGTACTTTTTTATGTAAAGTATTTTATTATTATTGATTTCCTAATTGATCAACTAAACAGATTTACTTGATCACGCAGATACCTCTGAGCGATAAATATTAAGTTTGTAAGTTTATACTGTATGATATGTGTTGGGAGAAGAATGTTGCAAACGGAATGACGAGTCACTTGCGAATGCTGTGTACGTTTTCTACGACCGCAGTTTTTTTAAACGTAATTTCGGGGACGTAGATTAGTACATTGAGCATGTCGTATCGCGCGCGCGTGATAACACTTCTCAGAGAATGCAGCGTTGACAATTTGCAAGACTCTCTTTTTCCGAACCGTGATTCTAGAGATGATTTAAACAAAGAATGTTATGTATATATAATGCTAGGTCGGAACGTTATGGATAAATATGTAAATTCATTAGTTATGACGAACTACATTCGTGTATGCGACATGAATAGGATCTTGTAAAGCATTGTTAATAAACATCTCGCAACAAACGTGAGGAGTACGGATTATTTCGAGCCGTGAGAAACTAGATCGGACTGTCCGGCTCTTGATCTCATAAGTTTCTGCTACTTCGTAAGTTAAGTATCCACGGTATTCGCAGTCTGATAAGGGCCCGCATGTTATCAAGGCGAACGATGAATCTAGGACACCCTGTACCACGTGCTGGCGGTTCCCGAATAACTCATTTTGCATATGCAAATTAAACACCCATATCCCGTTACTCCACGCGTACTATGATGCTGGAAAAAGAACGGTGCGTATATAAGAGCCGAAAGAGTCGTCGGAGAGCACATTCCTCGAAGCGCAACCAGGAAACTAATGCGAGCGGCATCCATCGAATAAAAAGGTAAAAATACAAACTGATATTTTCCACAAACCTGCCATAGAAGTTTCTTTTCTGAAATGAGTAGATTTCTCGAGGGATTGAAAATGAAACCCTTCTCTTTTACTTATTTATTTTTCGCAAGCGAGTGATCGCAATTACTGATTTACGTTTATAAGATGACAATCGCGTGTTACTTGTTTACAAAGAGAATCGGCAAATAAAAGGGGATTAAGTCAACAAATCACGCGCGAAAAAGATTCGATCATGTGATCTTGTATCGCTCACGTGAGGTGCGACAAAATATGCGCCAATCTTGTGATATCCAGATAAAAGGAGCATTATCTCGATCTATAATTAGGTGACAAGAATGTCTTATCGGGCTTCAATTACTTTTTTATCCAGAGATCATCCTTCGTTGAGTGTCCACACACTGTCCACGACGCAATTGAAAATGATGTCGATCACGCAATAACTAATCGACGAAGAAGAATTACAATGGAGAAATGATAGTACTATCTGATAAGAATACAAATATACGTACGAAAACTGTGTACAAACATTAGAAAAGATGCGAAGCACGCGATTGACGGAAGCAATAAAATAATTAATTATTTTAAATAAATGGAGTCACATTGAATTTACATTCACCAAAGAAGTTAATGTAAATTCAATGTGGCTTTATTCGCGCCGATGATTTATTTATCGAGAGAAGGCATATTATTCCTAGAAGAGAATACAGATTAAAATTGTTTATCGGGATATATAAAATCATGTTCTTTTTACAAAGTCGCGCAAATAAGAATTGATTTAGCGATTATTTCGTATATCAATTTCATGCATCTGTCACCTGATTTCACGCATATTGCAATCATTTTACTGCACTGTACACAATCAGATTATTGAAAACGACTTTCACTCTTTTTCTTCTATATATAAATTATTTTCCTTATACTTGTAGAATCATGACATAAAATCGCGTTATTCTTTTTCAATCGACGTTACTCTAAATTAAATAATTCGCAATATACCAACAAAACATTTTAAACATGAGCAAGAGAGAGAGAGTTAACTTTTTCTATATTAACTTCAACACAATATATGAATATATATGTAATAATAAATATTTTTATCATGTATTTAGAATACATGTTATTATTTACTGAAACTTGGTTACGATATATATAAACACGCAAAAATCTAGATCCACTTCTAGATTATAAAAAAGTACCTTTGGGTACATATATACATATAGATACACACACACACACACACACACATCCAATTTAAACGTCCGATAAAGCTGCTAGACGATTAATTGTGACACGCCGTCTCGACACCTATTGAGACGCCATACAAAATCAATCGTGATAACGTGATTCTTTTCAAGCTAATCAAAAGACAGTGTCCCGCGCCAAGTACATGTCTGATAAACGGTAAAACCCAACATAATCTTCACTTGATCGATCGATCGGCATGATTTTTCTTAATAAAATGTTCTGGATATGTGTCAATCGTTGGTGCCGTGTGCATCCAGTGTTTAAATACAATGGACGAAACAGCAGCCACAATCATAATCCCAAGTGATCCTGGCTCGCAACGGGTAAGCGCTGATATGTCTTCGAGAGAACGATTCCTGAACTGAGCATTCGGTCAATGATAATTTCGACTATCACTTTTCTAAAAATTATTTGTGTTGTCTAACAGTAACTTTAAAAAAGAAAAACATTCGTGATAGTGTTATGTCAATTAAACGAAAATTGTATATTAAAATTCATGTATTAAAATTATTCGAAAATGTTTGGTTTTATACAGAGCCACAATGTGGAAGATAATAGTGTTGTGCGCGATCGTGGGCCTGGCCAGTGGGGCTACCCAGAAGGCTCTTTACAACAATTACAAGGTCTTCAGGTTGATTCCGACCACAGAAACGCAACTCGAAAATCTACGGGAATTGGAAAACGTTTATGATGGAGTGAGTAAATTCCTTTTATGTTAACCGATACGCTTTGCAAATACAAGTACGAATCTAGAATATTACATAGAGTTCTGCTCTTGATCGATTAATTTATGTACATTAAGCATAGCTTCATTACTTGAAACTCACGCAAAATCAGTTTCACGAGACTTACAAAAAATTTTAGAAATTCTACAATTTTAAAGAATCTTCCACTTTATAAAATTATTCAGCAAATAATTCGCAAGATTAAGAATACAAAGTTAACTTCAAAATTAAACTTCGACTCTAATGCGCGAGATTGAATTATTCCTTACAGTTCTCCTTCTGGGATTCGCCGAGTATCGTGAACAAACAAGTGGACCTGATGGTCGCTCCACACAAGTTGCCCGAATTCTATGAGAAGATGGCTCAGATCGGCATCCCCTATCAAGTTCATATCAACGACGTCCAAGAGTTGATTGACGAAACGACTCCTCAGAGCCAATCGATCGATCAAATCCGATCAAAATCGTTCGATTTCACCAGTTATCACACTCTCGAGGATATCTACAAGAACCTGGACGACCTGGCCAAACAGTACCCCGACAAGGTACGGACCGTCGTGGCCGGCAGAACGTACGAGGGCCGCCAGATCAAAGGCGTCAAGGTCTCCTTTAAAGCCAACAGTCCCGGAATCTTCATCGAGGGTGGCATTCACGCCAGGGAATGGATCTCGCCGGCGACCGTCATGTACATCCTGCATCAATTGCTGACCAGCAACGAGCCGGACGTCAGAGCTCTAGCTGAGAGCCACGATTGGTACATCTTCCCCTCGTTCAATCCCGACGGATACGCGTACACGCATACTACGGTAAGCTCCGTTTCATAACGTGCTTGCGGAACGCGAGCCATTAATTTATAAATCAGTTTCATCTGTATATACATTTTTTTCGGTCATTTCCAGAACCGATTGTGGAGAAAGACGCGTAAGCCGTACGGCTACTGCAGAGGTAGCGATCCGAACAGGAATTGGGGCTACAGATGGAACAGTAAGTACCCGGATTTTTAGTAAATAGCGAGTTTTCTCTCTCTCTCTCTCTCTCTAAATATTTATTAACGTTACGGTAATTTGACGTTTTCAGCTGGAGGTGCTAGCAGCATCCCGTGCTCTGAGACTTATGCCGGAAGTGCGCCATTCTCCGACATAGAGACGGAAAGCGCATCCGATTACATAAAGTCCATCTCCGATAAATTCTACGCGTACATATCGTTTCACAGTTATTCGCAAATGTTAATGTTCCCGTATGGTCACACGAGGGCTCATCTTGAAAACTATGAGGAATTGGTAAAAAGCTTTAACATTCTAAAGCAACATAGAAAATCTTAAATAAATTAATAAAGCTCTTTTTTTTGTATAATTATTTTCTTTATATCATTACTCTATTGTCGGATTAATTGTGTGTCAATTTGATTTTTCGAATTTGAGAGATTTTTGTTATCTCGTTGTTAACGTCGCGACCTGTAACATTAATAATTTATATATAATCTTTATATTTCCAGTACGCCATCGGCACGAAATCGATTACAGCTCTCAGAAAGAGATACGGAACTTCATACGTAACCGGAAATATTGCTGAGACAATCTGTAAGCGAAAAGATTTTAATTCATTTTACTTCCCTATCTTTTTTGTGAACTTAAGTATTTTGTAATCTATCTAAAATGATTTATCTGATTTAAAGATCTCTTTTTATTTCTATTTCTTTAAGATCGAAATATAATCTGCTATAATTGAAATTGAATTATCGCATTCCAAGATTAAAGTAATCGTAAGTAAAAAAAGACGTGATCTTTCTATATTAACGTTCTTATCGAATCACTTTCAGACATAGCTACCGGAAGTTCTGTGGATTATGTCAAAGGCGTTCTTCGTAAACCTATCGCCTACACCTACGAGTTGCGCGATACAGGTCGTTACGGTTTTCTGTTACCGCCTAATCAGATTATCCCGACTGGAGAGGAGACTATGGACTCTCTCGTAGCGATGTTTAAAGAAGCAAAGGCACGTGGGCATCCCAAACCTTGAGAATGCCGATTTAATTTATTGTAAATATTTCACTATCTCAATGTATTACGTTTATTACCTCGATAATACATTTTTTTGACAAAGTGCTAGAGTCTCACTCTCCCTATTCTGCTCTGTAATCTAATGACGATAATAAATATTTTGGTATATTTATCCCTCGCATTGTCACTACGCTTAAACATGGTCCTTTCCGGTGGACAATTAACAATCTAATAAATCCACCTGATTATTTGTAACGATATCGCAGTATCAACTGTTTCACGAAGCGACTCTTTTTAATTGAGAAATTTACGCGCAATTGTTAATTTCTTGTGAATACTTAAAAAAAAATCTTATATCGTACATTTCAAAATGTTTCTCTTATATCCATTTCTATTAACCCCTGGAAACTGGCGCCTGATATTTTTTGCATAAATAATTACCTAACTTTTACACCCTAATTAAGTGTTATTAATTACATATTGCATATTTTTTATTGTTCTATAATTCATTAGTATTTAAGAACAATATGTAGATTTACGCAACATTTTCTGAAAAAAGTAAGGAGAAATAAAAAAAAAATTTTTTTTTAAGTACAATATATTATAAAATTATTATAGCGTGAGCTTTATTTTTTCAATGCTGGTGTGTAAAATAAATCACTCTAGGTGTGCCCGTTCCCAGCATCTTAACGTAGCTAATTTTAATCTTGGTTTATAATTTATTTTTTTCTAATTTTTAAAACTAGATCAAACCGAGATTAAAATTAATCTATATTGATAATGGATATTATAGAAAACTATTTCAGTGCGCTGTGGAACAGAACCGAAGACTGTGAACGTGACGTGCTAGAAATACTTGTAAACATGGTTACATAATTTAACGTACATATTTTTTGTGCACATAAAGATGCCAACAAACGGGTTTCGCAAAACGCGGGCGTGCCCAATCTCAGGCATCTCTCTTCGGTGATTCCTAGTGTACAGAGAAAGATATATATTTTCGTTAGCCAAGTTGGTCACAATGTTTCTAGTGAAATACACAGTTTAGACTTTAGACTTTGAGCCACCTTTGTGAAGGACTGTTATCAATTTATTATTAGCCTTAATTAAAAGGAATTAAACGGAAATAGTTGCATAGCATTAGCATTGGCATAGCATTTTTTCGTTGTGCAAAAATGGCGCGTGTGCTTGTAGGTGTAAAAAGAGTAATCGATTATGCAGTGAAGGTAAAGAAAAACAACGTAATCTCTACTTGTTAAGAAAAATTAGAACGTTATTACGAAGTCCAATATTTTTTCTCTAACAACATGTTAAAAAGTACAACAATCACATCTCTATTAATAAACTAAGATTCTGAAAGTACTGGCTTGCAACATCGACAAGTTAAAAACAAGTTAAAAACGTATTTCTACACGCTCTTACAGATTCGTGTCAAGCCGGATAAGTCCGGGGTAGTTACAGATGGCATTAAACATTCGATGAACCCTTTCGATGAGATAGCTATCGAAGAAGCAGTCAGAATGAAGGAGAAGAAAATAGCTCAGGAAATAATAGCGGTCAGCTGTGGACCGACGCAGTCGCAGGACACAATCAGGACTGCGCTCGCCATGGGTGCGGATCGCGGGATTCACGTAGAAGTATCTGGTCCCGAATATCAGACGTTGCAGCCCATTCACGTCTCCAAGATACTAGCCAAACTGGCACAGGATGAGAAAGTGGATTTGGTGATACTTGGAAAACAGGCCATAGACGATGATAACAATCAAACCGCACAAATGACCGCTGGCGTCCTGGATTGGCCGTCCGGCACTTTCTGCAGCAAGGTAAGAAGACAAAACATGATTTTGTTACATTGCATACGATTATTTCAATATTCTCTTTTATCCAGATCGAAAACAATAACGGCGAATTGACTATTACGCGCGAGATTGACGGTGGATTAGAAGTCGTCGAGATGAAAGTCCCTGCGGTCCTGAGCGCCGATCTTCGCCTAAATGAACCGCGTTACGCGACTTTGCCGAATATTATGAAGGCCAAGAAGAAACCAATTAAGAAGATTACCCCGAAGGATCTTGGAGTAGATACGGCACCGAGAATTGAGATACTCTCGGTAGAAGATCCGCCAGTTAGGCAGGCCGGTGCTATATTACCGGACGTGGACACCCTGATAGTCAAATTGAAAGAAGGCGGCCACGTTTAACCAAATAATGGAACAATTGTAAGAAGAACAAACGTTGTCTTTTAACTCTTCTTATATTTTGATAACTCGTTTTGTATATAGTACAATGCTTTTGTACATCATCAGAAATTGTATATGATATAGATATATATGTATATATATTTTTTTTCAATATAAATTTGTACCGCGGTGCGCGTGCACGCTCATAAGGAGAGAAGAACATTAAATATACACAATTAGGAATATATATTTAATAAAATACTGTCCACACGAATTTTATACATATATACATACATATATATATGTATATACATATAAATAAAAATATGTCTTACGTTTCTTATCCACGATTAGACAAACGAATGTTCAATCTATTTTAAAAGCGGAACAATATTAGACACATTTCTGAAACGATGTTGTATACCTAAATATATACATATAAACGTTATTCTTTCTGTAAAAGGTAACATCGATAGCGATACCATAAATATATCTTCATTTTGTGCATCACTTTATTACGATGCAACGCAGATATCATTAAGTTAGATTCAACGTCACACTTAATTGACACACGTCATAAGCCTAAATTTCCCAAGGAATGGTAAAGCTCGCATGGAACATTTTTCTACGGAGACCATGAATAATGTGCGTAAGAGCACCTCATTGATTTCCCTGTACACTTCTACTTTGATATATAATTTCATATGTTGAAGAGAAAAAATAGTGTGTGTGTGTGTGTGTGTGTGTGTGTGTGTGTGTGTGTGTGTGAGAGAGAGAGAGAGAGAGAGAGAGAGAGAGATATGAATTCTAAAATCAGAAAATAGTATATTACTTTAAAATACTATATAAATATCATATTTTGTAAAATTCTTTGTTCAATGCTTCGTCCAAGAACTCGGCAAGAAAATGCGTCCAATCAAGACTAGTATGCCCCTTATATATTACACATTTCACCAGATTGGTACAGCACGATACCGATAACAACATCGTGGCTAGTATTTGTTCTATATCCGTAATTAAAAAATAAACTATACCTCACAATACCCGTATCAATCATAATCCGAGGAAGCAAATATTGTTCAATCGTGTCGTGCAATCGGTTAGGTTTTATCGTATTGATCAATATTATCGTATACCAATAATAGATCCTTTCCGAAAAAAACTTTTATCTTAATTCGTTAGATATCGTTTCAAATATCCTCGATATCAGATAAAGCCCTGCATAAAAATTCATCGTATTATAACAGTCTTTTATATTTATATAGGCTTCGTAAAGTGCCTTCCTCAACAAAAGCTGTGCTCATTAACGTTATTACATTAGAACTTTCCAATCGAATCTGCTATTACTGGTATGGGTGATCGGTGGGAAGGGAGTAGGATGGAGCTGCCAGCCGTCAATATCTTGACGCGCCGTCAAGCACGCCAGATAAGGTACTCTTTGAACTAATCTAGTGACTTCAGCCGCCGGGGGTATTCTACCACCGGTTAACTGTCTGGTGCACGCAGCTAAGGAAGCGGCATGCGCTACTATCAAAATATTACCAACTGTGCTTTCTATGATCTTCTTGATCAGCTCGTAACTGCGTTCGTAATACTGTGCCGCGTTCTCTTTCAGCGGGAGTTCTTTAGCCTTCACGATCGGATCGTAATCGGTGTCGACGTTAAAACCCGCCTTTATCAACTCTTCGGAGGTCATCCAAACGGGTATGCCGTTCGGATACCACGCCAACCATTCTATCAGGCCTGGCTCTACTTTGATCGGAATATCGGACTCGAGTCCCTTTAGGATATGGGCCAGCGTTTGAACGCAACGTAACGACGGTGACGCGAAGGCTACGTCTATCTTAATACTAGACGATTTCATGGCTTCGCCTACCAAACTCGCCTGCATCTCGCCTACAGTCGTCAGCGGGCTATCGTTTTGGAAGTCCTGGATATTCCTGGACGGTACTTCTTTGGGCATGTTCAAGTCACGGCGCACGTAACAACCGTTCGACTCGAAGCAATACGGGATCCACGCGCCGAAAGTGAAGTCCACCCTCTCGCCGTGTCGGCATACGAAGATCTCTCTAGACGGGGTCTCGGGCGCTTCCGACGCTGCCATCTGCTCGAAAGCGCAACAGATTACACAAATCTGCCTGTGTGGGGGGTGTTTCCGCGAGATATATTCTTTCCAAAAATAATTACCGGCTCCTCCGCGGTGGGAATCCCATCGGGCGCGTCGGTGGACTCGCTTGGAGACAAAACTGGCGGTGGTCTCCCGATCTTCGGTATCTCCTCCTCTTCCGCGCTCTCGCATTTAACGTCGGTGATCGGCACAGTGGCGTGCAACGTCCACGAGTCCGATTCCGCAGTCCTCTTGGTATGATTCAACGGCAAATGACCCGATATACCGGTCAACCAAGAGATACCTTCCACCCAACCGTCCGTGGACGCGTTACACGCTCCTTCTGGAACGTAAATGTAATCGCCTACTCTTAACTCTAACTCGTCGTGTTCCCGTGGCACGTGAGCGTGCGTCACTTTGTGTACGTGCAAATTCTGCAATCTCGAGTCTCTCGAGTATAATCTGAGTTCCCAATTGGCCGGGGTGTTTGGTCCTAGCTTCTCGACCATCGAGCGGAGCGGTGGAAACATATTGCCGGGAAATTGGTAAGCCAGCGTAAGGTGCAGAGACTTTACTTGCGGTTCGGCAGTGATACCTAGGTCGGCAATTTTATTGACGTAGCGAAGAGCGACGTTCTTCAGCCACTCCGCGTTCGCGTCCTTGACGAAGAGACCCATGAAATTAGGCGACACGTATGTCTCCAGCTCGATACGTTCGTGTAATCCATCCTGATGAACCACACTTTCAAGAGCGTTCGCTAATTCCTTTGTGAACTCATCGGGAGCCTACAAAAATGTTTGACAATGCGTATTCGTAAATTTTAAGTCGTCCAAGACACAAATATTTTATACATCGCCAAATATGCAATAAATTAGGTATCTTACGTCAAAGAAGGAGACGAGGGTAATATGCGGTATAAAGTTGTGAGCACCATTCCATCCTAGGTCTTTACTCTCCGACCAAAACAGCTCGAGCTGCTCGGCTAACGGCCCGGTCGGACAAGCGTACAGAACGTACCGCCGTTGCGTATCAGAGTCCAGAGTCGGATCTCTTACGTGAGCCAGCAACCAGTCTGACGCTAATTGCACGCCGCGGTGTCCCGTGGCCGCTAGCGCCTTTTCCCTGAGAATACACGATTTCATGAACGACGCTGTAACATTTTCCTAAGAAGTATACGTCAAATAAACATCCGTCAGCATCGGAACTGGCCTATATCTCAGCGATATCTCGGCAACGGCAACAACTTCGGGTAACGCAAAGATCTACTCTAAGCGTGAAAATTTTGGGACAAAGTCGACTCGATCGGAGAATTAAGTCGCGCGAAATAGCGCTGGCCAAGGCCACGTTTGACAGCTGTTTGTTTACAGTGGGGCAGGCCGCAGGGGCGACGCGAGTTTACGCGGGACGACGCGCCACGTGTGCGGTACGCGCGTAAACACGAGCCCGCGCGTTCCCGCGGGGGCCGGGGGCCACATACGTACGCCCGGTGTTTCGGGAAGCCCAGCTGCAGAAGCGTTTGCAACGGCGTCAAGTGCTGCTTCGAAATTTTTGTGGGAGTCGGATTTTTCCGCGGCGGCAGCGTCGCCATGACGGCACATTACTGCGTTCGCGACCCAGGCTGGCCAATCACCGCGCGCGACTTTCCGCGGTACAAATGGGTACAAATAATGCAAAGGGCAGGGGGAGCAATTTTTGAAATTGCGGCAATTGCGCGCCCGAGGCGGGTCGTTCGTCGATGAAAAAATGGTAATGCGACGATGCGACGATATTCGGCACATGTTCCATTAACAAATTGTAGCTCGTCGTGGAGACGTGGAGAGTAGTTGACGGTTCTTGAGTTGCTTGTCCTGAACGTCATATCGCCGATCGCCGCGATATCAAAGATATCAGATAGCGATAAATGCGATATTATATAATCTCTTCGAACGCGAGATATCTCTCAAAACGCAGATCTTTCGAAGCTTAACTAGTTAAATTCAATCTTAATAAACAGACGATTTCAAGGATCGAATATTATAGTCGAGTAAAATTTTAACAGATAATTTTGATATAAGATTGAGAATTAAACAATTGAATTATTTTCCCGCAGTATAATATTCTGCGAGATGTTCAGCAATCTTTATGCTATTTTATTGAACAAGGTTGATCGCTTGATTATATATATAGGTATCATTATCAAAAACTCAACGGAGTTAAAATTCAATTTTAATCAGATGATTTTAGAGATCGAATATTTATTTTAATAACTAATTGTTTTAAAAAAACTAATATAACTTTCTCACTTTCCAAAACGGAGTTGTACGCCATATTTTTTTAACAGCTGAAACTCTATTTTTAATTTTAAACGTTTTTTTCTTCGATCTGTAGAAAAACAAAGCAGTTGCATGCAATGGCCAAGATCTCAAATATTGAATCTAATAATTTGTATATTTGTTTGCTTTCTTCTTCTTCACCTCGCAGAAACTTTAACCCGGGAACGGGGTGATTTATTTCACATCCAAGTGTCGAAAAAATAAAGCTCACGTCGCAGTAATTTTAATATGCTTCCGTTTTTTAAATATTTTTTAACTTCTTACTCTCTTTTTTCAGAAAATATTGAGTAAATATATATACGTACATACTGTTCTTATAATAAGTTATAAAATTTAAATTATAGGTCAATGAAAAATATGCCATATGTAATTACAATAATAACCATAATTCTTAATTGGGGTGTAAAAATCACCCCAGGTGACTATTTGTACAAAAAATGAGATGACCGTTTCCGGGAATAACAGCACATAATTGACACGATTATTATCTAGAATTAGTGTAAAGAGAGAGAAAGAAAACGGTGACACGTGGAGTTTATACGTTTTTTTCTTTTCATTCGTTACGGCATCCTGTTACAAACACTCTTCACGCTGTAGTATTTCAGTACAGAAGTAATAAAAAAGTTATAGTTTATACATATATATATATATATATATATATATATCTCTATCTATATATGGGGCATTCCATGCCAAATCGACTAGGGTCAAGCCCTGGTCGATTTGGCATGGAATGCCCCATATATATAATATTTATATATAAAATAGGTAAAGTAAAACGTAATATACACGTTATTGCTCGTCTCCTATGGGATTCTTCGCTCGCGTTCGCAACTCGTACATCTTTTGTACACGGTGTCCCGAAAAAGCTGATTTAGACTCACGATCATATATAACATATGTCGTTTTTCAGCACGTCGCCAAACATTGAATAACGAAGCTTTTTTTCTGTCTCAGAGAATTTCTTACGGATCTCTTTTCTTATCTCCGATTAATCGAAAGAATAAGCTAAATCGCGAAGGTTTAACTTACACCATTGCAAAATTACAAATTTCAACGCAAGCGTTTTCGATTGGATGAGGCGAACGTTTCGCACAACCTACGGGATATTCATTAAAACAAGAGAGAATCAAACACGTTTGAAGCGCACACGTAAAATTGCGGGCGCGAAATATCCATTATAAACGGATAAGCGAGTAGCGTAAATAAAGTAAAAGAGTCTTTCATTATCTTACAGTCCGCGTATCGCAAGGAGGAACTTAAGTACAAGCTTTTCTCAAAAAGTTTACGATTTATCGTTACTGAATTAATAAAAGAGATAAATGCAGTTTAAATGATAATTATTATCAATTTTAGGCGGTAATAATATATTGTACGATAATTATTATTATTTAAACTGTCTCTCATCTTTTCACTTAAAAAGATTCAAATTTCACTCAACAATATCGTACTTCGATACTTCGTTTTGTTTTATCCACACTGCCATACGTGTCTGTTCGTACAACGCATAATGAGTTACGCTAAAATCTACTAAAACAATAACAATTGCCCTCCAACTTGGAAGTTCTCAATATTGCACATTTTAGTATATATCCGCTAATCGCGACAAATCTCCTGTCAAAGTTCACGATTTGCAAATTCAAGACTACGTCGCAACTATATGGAGCACTTACAACACAATGATCGCCGTTTACAGCATTCTGATCACAGGTGATCCTCGCGCTATATTTATTTGCGTTTAGTATCTCGAGTTTTCGTCGTGCTATATTTTATATACAGATCCATGAATTGCAATATTTCATAACAATAAACCGCACATGTCGTTTTTCATCTTTGAAAATCGGATTAATCGCTGTTCAAATCTCATTGATTTGAGTGTCGCTCGTGACGTTTACGAGATATGTAACTGTCTTCGTAAAGATTTGCTTCCGATCCGAAGATTAATCGAATCGTCGTCAATGGATTCGCCGAGAATTCCATGTTTTTCGCACACTTTTAACATATCATGATAAAATCTGTTAAATACAATAGATTCTGTCGTGTATAATTAAATGATTCCTTCCATGCCTATACCGTACAGCAGGCTAAAACGCTAAATGGAAGATATACGTTACATTCGCTATTTCGGGGTGTGATTTTGTCATTAACAGCTTTATCTCTGCACAAAAGTGCTCGAGAATCGTCGAGTCCTAGTCGATTCCAAATAAAAATTAAGCTAATAATAGCGGCACGGTATTACGAATTACGGGCTTTTGATGTGGAAACAAGATGAAGTCGATCGAATGGAGATGCGCGCAAGAATGGACTAATCATATTTGTAAATTGGATAAACGAGGTGAAAGCTTATATCTGCGATCCAATATACGATTAGTTACAATAAAATAAAAATGATTTCTCATAATTCGCTTTTGTGTGCGCGCGCAATATCAATTTTGTAAGATTCTTCTTAGTTAGACACTTCTTATCGCATTTTTCACGCTAATTTAAGAGTACCAATATTTATAAAAATATTGGTGCAAATCGCACGCATATTTTGTAAATCTATAGACAACAGGGTTTATACATATATATATGTATTGGCGGTAAATTGACAGAATACTCGGATCCGCAATATCCTCGATAACATCGTTAACATACATTTTGACGAGATGATATCGTTCGAACGGTGGCCCGATAAAAACTCGGGGGAAAGTCGTCGTCCATTATTTCATAAATGTTGTTTATCTCGTACGCGTGCTCCTTTTTACCGCACCGCGTCGCGCACCTGCGCCGCGTTGGCAAAATATCGCGATACGCAACGACGAAGTTTATCGTTTCTACGTAAAAGTCGCGACACGCGGGTGATACTCGCGTCTATCAGAATGAAAAACGTTGATGTCTATCAATAAGAAAGTTCATACACGCAGTTTAGGATAGCGCGAATATTCACGTAAAAAAATATACGCATAATATACTCGCTTTGGAGAACTTAGTTTTTTAATGCATCGAACTTTTCCTACGGGTAAACGGAGAATGCAAATTATCCGAAAAGTTTTATCAAGAGTATATAGAACGTTTCGGAAACGCTGATCTCTTTAGGCTAGTTCTATCGGCAATTATAAATATATTTCTTTAAAATTAATTTTTGAACGCCTAATATAATATCGGAGAATATTTCCTATGCGAGAATGAATTTTCAATACACTGGATCTAAAAGAATTAAATTCTAGCGTGAGCTATATTTTTACTCAAATATACTTCGGTATACACTCTCGCTTGAGTTTAACGCTTCAACAGTCGCAAAAAAAAAGCTGATGCGCATCGTCAACGGTGCGCAATACGTGGGCGAAACTGATGTCCAAGTCGATAATTCAAGGATTACAAATTAAAGAAGAACTGCTGGCTTCTCCATGTCGGTAGTCGCCCTCTGCTCATTGCAAGATGCGTGAACGTACGATTGAGGATGTACGATTTTCCAGGTTTTGCAACGATAAACAATTTGTATTTTGGAATTTCAGATTATTAATTATTATATTATACCGATAAGTAACAATGCCGCGATAATTACAAAGTGAATTTATTTTCAGAATGCAGAAGTTCATAGAGACACCCGCAATGAAGTATCGAAGAAGCATCTGTTTCCATTTATTATAAAGAGCATAAAAATCTGATCATGCGTAATTTATTTTTGATGATCATGTGCCACGCTTTTTTAATAAGATCGGGACGCGTGAATAAATCAACTCTCATAAAAATAATTTGAAATAATTCGACAAAATGATCGTTCGATATAATCAAAACCAAACGCTCGACGCGACTGCCTAAACGGGATACGTATTGCATTCGTATGCGATGTCAGTCTCATAATTGGCAGTGAGTATTTTCGGAATACGCTACCGAGGTCCGTCTAGAGTGTATTTTTTGTTCCGGTTTTTATTCGGATATTTATAATGCGATTCAGATTAGGCATATTACGATAGTAAAGCACACGAGGGTGGCGGAATATCATCGATATATGTAATGTATCTTTTTACATGTATATATATCGCACACGAGGAGAGAAGTTCTCAAGTCTATTCCGCGGTACTATCGACGAGAATATCCGAATACGCGTATTGACCGAACTGTCCATTTGCTACGCTGGATACTCGCCAGATATATATGCGACTCGGGCATCTAACGCTGAAGTTATGCAGATTTTTAGAAGGAGGTATATTTTTAATCTTGCTTTTTAATAATTAATTAAACAAGATTTAAGCCGTTTATATTTAGAAAGGTACGACAAGTGGAACGTCATGTAAAAAAAACTCTGCAGAAATCTCAAAGAATCAAATTTAAAAGTTTACGAAATAAGATCTGAAATAATATGAATCAAAAAAAGGTGAAATCTCGGTCGTTTTTTATTTTCTAGGCAAAACAGTGTTTTAGAGTTTTATTATTAAAGTTTTACTAACGTTTAAAAATATCGAACAGTCACAATTGACGAGTTTATCACGCAATACTTTGAGATATCCAGTTCATCATTCAGATAAAAATCTTCGATCAATCTACAATCATCGTATTCCGTAAATAGGACATTTGTTTAGGATAAGAAGTTTATTGTTCGATCGCCCCATCATTAGAAACCCTATTGTCGTTCCGTTATTAATTTAATTTCACGTTCGTGTCTACGTTCTCTATCAACCGAAAAGTGAATGGTTACTAGCAGGTCCTAGGTTCGTCTAGTTTATCTCGTACAAAAGCACGTAAACATTCATTCCCGAGAACGAGAGCACGAAGGGGGGGGGGGCGAAGAATCCCACACTACGATGGGGTCATAGTTGCTCGTAATCCGCTCGAAAAAAACCTGGATCACTCGCCCCGCTGTTATCCCGGACATGGAAGTATCACAAGTCCGGAGATATCCGCGCGAGAATCCGCTTCCGCGACTCGTCCGACAAATTCGCACGACGAATTTCCGTCTGCGGCGAGCGAGAAAGCGGAGGCTTAACTGCCACTTTCGTCGTCGTCGGAGACTCCGCTCGTCGCAAAATTCCGCCGTCATTTCCGATCTTTGCTCAGGTCGGAAGGCAAGTCGCCGCAGCTGGACATCGCCGCCGCTGCCGCCGCCGCCGCCGTCGTCGTTGTCAACGTCGTCGTCGGCGACCTGGAGGTCATCCTGGAGGTCACCGGTAAGGACAATCCCGCCGCGCTCATCGCGACGCTCAGAGGTATCGTGATGAACGGCTGGTTCGATTGCGACGAGTTCGCTACCGGTGCTACTGTACCTATAAGGAAGCCGCAAAGGAAAATCAAATCAGACGCACCGCGTCACGGGGAGAAAGAAGCACGACGCTACATTTCCTGCTCGATCTTTCCTTCTTTGCGGCCCCGCGATTGTTTTTTTCCACTTTCGATCCGTCCACGAACGTGTCTTTGGAAAAACTGCTCGTTCTTTACTCGCATCGCGTAAAATCAAATTGATCGATAAAACTGACGATGCTATTTATACGATATCCCTCTTTTTCGATTGCTTTACTTCTGATTAATATACAGTTTCCACGTACGCGTAATTGCAATAAACTTGGAAATTGAAACCTCGATGCAATCGCAAATAATTTTATTACGATTGGGTCATTATTGGCTATAATACCTAACCAGATTTTCAATATTGACCCAGTACTGGCAATCGATACACTGGGTCTAACCCAGCGTTGGATTATATAATCGGATGATAAATTGGGCCCAAAAATGGCAAATAATAATGACTCACGAACAAATTAGGAGTATTAGGTAATACATAGATTAATTTTACGTAAAAACCGCATGCCGTATTGTAATACTCGTAGAAGTAAAGACATATCCGATTATTTGCCAACAATGACTCGGTATTGAATGACAAATTCTTGTTCATAAATCGACCGAGGCTTTCCATATACTGTAACGTCTGATGGGAAGTGTTACACATGGGGCATTTTCGCGAAAAGTTTAAGTTCGTGACCATGAAATTAAAAATGATCAATTACAACGAAAAACCGTAAGTATACGATGAAATTGGTGTTTGGCAAAAAGATCGGACCGTTTAACCACATTCCTTGATTCGTCATTTACCGTTGCCATCCATCTCTTGCGCGCGCGCGCGCGCGTTTCCACCCCTTTATTATTCCTGCATCGTCTCGATGATAAATGCGCGCGCGCGCGAAACGCATTATTTATTTTCATGCCATCGGCTGCAGCTCTCGTTATGTTAATTTATATTAGTCATAATCTCGCGCGTCCGGTAGGCAATTGTCACCCGACGTTATCGCCGGTGATTCAAACGAAGCTCGGAGAACGATTTCCGCGAGTCCGCCGTAGCCTCCGACATACATAAGAACCGATTCCTCTCGCGAATCGTGCCACCCGAGTACCCTCGCCTCTCGCGTAAAAGGGCATTTCGAAATGCGTATACCGCGCGCGACATTGCGTAAACCCCCGCGACTCGCGTTCCTCCGCGGCAGCGGCGCGGCGGCAGCGCGAAAGAAAACCTACCTCCGTCTTGAGATATTTGCACCGGTTGCCCGTTTTGTCCTATGCCGAGCAAGACCCCTGGACTGGGCGAATAAATGACACTCTGAGGCACCTGGTACATAATCCCTGCAGAGAACGAAGGCACATTTCCTAGGAAATCAAAGAGGAATTGAGCGTGTGAGCGGTTGTAAGCCGCCGGACGCGATCGGCGCGATATTTCCCGCGAGGAAACGCCCTGGGAGGTACGCAATTGCGATGAGCGTACACTTTACATAAAAGTCCGCGCGCGGTTTGGATACACATATATTTTAAAATATTTTAAATATTTTATATACTCTCCCTTCTCTCCCCCTCCCCGCGAGACATCCGTGAATTACGTGACGAATTTACTCCGTTTTTCTGAACGGAGAATCTACGAGCGCAACGTATACCTTATCCGAGAATGGACGTGAGATACCAATGACGTAAAATACAGAGAGAGGCTTCGCGTATATCCCTTATTTGTATCGAAATTGTGAAATGCATCGTCCGACGTTAAAGTTAAACTTGTTTTCTCTCCCTCGGTACAGATGTATATCGTTGAGAAAAACTTAGGAATGGCGGGGCCGAGTCTCGAGACTCGAAACCGGACCACCCAAGTGCGAATCTGCGCTCTGATTCACCATATCTCCATGAATTATTACGCATTTCGCGTATGCGTGTTTCTTAGCGATATACGATAAACTTTCAATCGTTAACAAAAAAAAATAATTAAAAAAAAAAAAATAACAGTCGGGCGGGCGATCTACGAGATCGTTTATCGGGAGTACGATTAGCAATCTTTTCAAATTGATGTGAATATTCGTGAAATATAGTGTCGTAAAGTTGTTGAAAATGTAGCATATCTTAAATTTACAATCTATCGCATTCAACGTTTCCAATAGTTATTTCATACCGTAACGCTCAATAGTTTGTCAATCAAGACGCGAATAGAACTCTTGGTAACGATAAGATATAGGCGTTAGTTCGTATTAATGGCAAACATTCCTCTTTAAGCGTATTCTGTACTTGGAAATAAGTAACGTTATTCGCTAATATATTATCCCCCGAATTTTTCCTTATGTACTCATTGTCGGATAACGAATCTGTTACATATAGTCTTCGCAAAACTATTACGTACATTAGTGCTCGCTAACTCGGTACGAAAGGCGTCCGTATTTAATATTCGAAAACTCTCTCGAGAACGACTCTATGCGGATGAGGTATATGTTTTTGCCTGGAAAAAACGTCTTCCCGCGTGCGCTTTCTACATATTCCAAAACCATCCAACCGAACGAACGCGCGCCTAATTAAAGGTGGCCTGGCGCGATACACATCCGTCCATTCGCCCGATAACGATGAGATCTCTCGCACGCGCCTTCGTTATACCGCCAGAGATATATTACGCATTCGTCGGCCTCTCGTATATAAAATAAGGTATATAAAATAAAAGTCAACGGGTCGGCTACCGTCGAATTCGCGTGGCCGACGCCGACGGGAGCGACGGCCGCGACCGGTCGGCCGAGTCGCGAGGGGGGTGAAGAAAAAAAAAAGCGCGATCGCGACGCGGCGATCGGTTAAGCAGGACGGTAGAATGGCATCCACGCGACGCATTAGCATCGATATTTATGTGTACACCTGCGCACGCTCGCGCGCGCGCTCTTTGCGGAGCGCGGCGCGGCGCGGCGCGGCGCGGACGGAGCGGCTTTCGACCGGATCCTACTTCCCAGTTAGGCAGCACGGTTGCCGTCTAAGTTTGGTCATCGCCGTGCCGCGCGCGACTGCTCGCGTACTCCCTACACGGATAACGCCGTCATCGCTCGCACGCCTTTCGCATTTTAAACGTCCTCTCTCCCTCCACAGCCACCTCCCTCCCACCTTTTCTCACGCTTCGCTCCCTCTTTCGCCGTCTCCTCCTCCTCCGCGCACCGAGTGTGTGCGTACACACGCGTATGCGGCGTATGTTTACCCCGCCCGCGCTCGCTCACCTCCGTCCGACCGACCAGCTGTTCACTATCAACGCGCGTTGAGGTCAAGCGCGACGCGAATGGTATCGGCGCGACAATTAGATGCGATTAGCATACAAACGGCGCGAAGGAGGGCGACCGCCGAGTGCCGGCACACGCTCGATCTCGGATCGTCCTTAATCGCGATCTTGATAATTCGACGCGGAAACGCGTCTCTTTTAGCGCAAAGAGAAAAGATCGGGATAACGTGCGCGGCATCGCAAAATTTACCCCACGCGCGGCCCCAGTTTACGTTTATAATAAAACACATAATACGTCTCGCGCGACTTCCAACGTAATACGATTTGCAAAACGCGCGTTGCATGAAAATTAGTTAAAAAATGGATTACGTGGGAGGCCTGCCTCTCCATGTGGAGCAGCGAAAGGTATATATCGTGAATAATCGCGCGGCCGTGAATGACAGAAAATCGACGTAACCGCAGAACTTAATCTAAATGAACCTTGCGCAAACTCGGGCGGCTAATGATGCCCGCGCGGTGGCAAATGATACGGTATTCAAAAGCGCTCCGTTTCTCTTGCGGAGAAAACTTCTCCGCAAACCTTGTTGAATCCGCAAGTGCACGACTCAACGAGATCGAATCAAATGCGAGGGTGCCATTTTTATCCGACCTATACGTTTCCTTTCCGCATATTACATTTCCGAGGACGCTATAATTTTCATCATTTTCAACAAAAATATCGCGATAGAGAAGCTGTACATTGATTCTGTAGCGCTTAGTCGTATAAATGAAAAAAATGCATGATTTCCCATAATTTCGATACAAACGCGTACGAAATAACGTCCAAGATCCAAGAGAAACGCACGACGGAATTAAAGCAGACTACGTATACATCCGTTTATCTTCATCGAGACTTCAACTTCCTGTGCGTGAATCCTGAACATTTCTCTTTCATACTAGATGCATTTCGTACCTGATCTTGTTCGCTCGTATATATGTTACAATGACAATTAAAAACAGAGTTCTTGCTCTCGTATTCGCGACCTTCGCGACGAATGCTATGATACTAGCCGTATCTTTACAATATTCCTCTCGCGTACCAAGACTCTCGTTGTCAGAGGGGAGGACGAGAAGCCCACGGACTTTACGAATTCCGATCCAAGCACAGCCGTCCCCCAGCGGCGATCCTACGGCGGCCGCGCGCGAGACTCACCCGAGTGATTGTTCTTGAGAGGATCCTTAGGGACGACGGAAGAGTCGCCGTCGCTGCTCTCGGCGTCGCTCTCGTTGGCGCAGACGTCGGACCTCGGCGACGCGCCGTCCTCCTGAAACCGAGAAAACCGGCATTATCGAGGGTCCGTCTCGAATCCGCGGATCGTTGTCGACGGGGCGAGGGCGGGATCGGAGCGGGTGGATCACGCGAGGGGGTACCTATTCTCGTGAAAAGGGGATCTTGGTGCGAATGACAACAAACAGCGACGCGCGAGCGAGGAAACGTGGATACGCTGCCGAACGTTACGTATATACGTATATGTATGTGCAAACGTGCGTATACCTCTACCTACCTACCTACCAACCTACCTACCTACCTACCTACCTAGCGGACGCAGAGAGAGATGCGCGAGCATCTTGTCCGCGCTC
Source organism: Temnothorax americanus (assembly GCF_048541705.1). Lineage (NCBI taxonomy): Eukaryota > Metazoa > Arthropoda > Insecta > Hymenoptera > Formicidae > Temnothorax > Temnothorax americanus. The sequence goes on from NW_027509275.1 coordinate 3,907,456, forward strand.
CTTATATGGCCATCTCTCGCGGACTCCACTCGCGCGAGTGCGCGCGACGCACCCGCGGAAAAGAGGCATCCTCTTCGCGAATTCGCTCGCGACCCCTCGGGGTCGGGGGAGCGCTTCTCGCGCACGAGACTTTCCCGCCCCCGACGTTTCCTCTCTGATCTCGCTTCGCGTGGAGAACGGAGTCCGCTCGCGCGGCGCGGCGCCGACAAGCGGAAAAGTATACGAGTGCATATGCGAGCGCTTCTCGCACGTTTCGCATTCCTTCGAGTAAATACAGTGAGATTTCGGTTTCCATCGGTTTATCACCCGCCATTCGGTTAAATGCTGACAACCATGATTTATTTATTGCACTTTACCGTTGCAGTTCTACTCGCAAGTATTATAGCCGATCGATTCTTCTCTTTTGCAATAAAAGTCAAAACGCAAGACCTGCTCTTCGCTCCTTTTCATCGTGAGAAATTAAACGTCTTTATTCTCCTCGCCTCCGCAACGACACTTTCAGTCACATAGCATACGCATATAGTTGTGTACAGATTGGACCGCGGAAAATTAATTTCCTGAATTTCCTCAGTTATATTGCACGCATACTCTATTGTTAAGGATCTCTCGAGTTAAACGAGAACACACGTTTACCGTCTTGCAATTTGCGCCGATCACCGTCCTCCGATGCAGCGATGGCTGGAATGCGCGCGTGCGTGCGAGTCGCACGCTCGTCGAATCGTCCGCGGGAAAGTGCGGTATACCAATTGGAAAGCTCGCAAAAGCCGTGGCGGCGACGGGACGAACGCACGCGGCCGCAGCCGCGGCCGCGTTCTCTCGCTTCCGCGCCGTTTCTCACACCGCTTTTCCTACCCCGCCATTTACCGCGGAACAGACAGGAGGGTGTGCGCGTGTATGTGTAGAGAAGGCGCGACAAAAAGCAACATTCCCGACTCTTAACTCGGGCTCTATATAAGTGTCTGCCATCGCGAACATTGCCTGTATATGGCGACAACCGGGCTTTGACAAAGGTGACCGTATATGGAACTCCGCTTCCACCTTTCGTGCGTGCGTACGTGCGTACGCGCGTGAGTGCGCGGGGTCTCTCTCTCTCTCTCCCTCTTTCTCTTTCGGTCTCCCTCGCGGAGGCATCTCGAGGCCCCGTTCTCTATTCCTCTCTCTTTCTCTCCCTCCCTCGCTTTTGCCCTCTCTCTTCTGCCCGCTCGCGCCGAGAGGCGATACACCTGGATGAGCGTCTTCTTCGTCTGCAACCCCGGCGAACGAACGAACGAACGAATGACGGCATTCGCGGGCAAATCATAAACCGTGCTTTGACCCCACGGTATCTATATTGCCCTCGGGATATCGAAATCTCCATGCGCATTTCCGGTACCACTGGTACCAGGCATATCTCCGGTACGCGAGCGCCATCGGCGAATAGGGTGCCCTCGCAGTTGAAGAAATAAACGAAGAATCACCGAAAAAGTCCGTGAAAAATTTATTTAAAAAAGTATTTAATTTCTGGCAATTTGTAAATTGACGTTTGCAAAAATCCTTTTTTTTTTCTTTGAAAAACAAAATGGAGAACAATCTCACGGCGGGGGCATTCGGTATACGTCGAAGAAGACCGAGGATCTTCGTAAGCTGCATGTCGTATACGCCATCTTGACGTGCGTTTCTTACCCTTTAACTTTTACTTCCGCTTCCTTTAAGCGAGCATCGGGCGCTCGTTGTTGAACTTTATTTTCGAAAATCGTATATACAAACGGAACAGTTGGATAAAGATAAGAAAACGTCGCGTCGATCAACATAAAATAAAATCATGGAAACATTCAGGCGCATCATTATTTTGTATTTTGAGATACAATATTTCGTAATCCGCATTATAATTGTTACTTACTATATATTAACGCTGTCTCTATGTGCTACAGAAAAAAAACGTGCGATAAAAATTGCCTGCGTCCATTGCTTAATGCGATGTAACGCGTCTGCTATTCACAGTATTTCGACGGCTTTCTTTAATGTGATTTCGATTCTTCTTGACATTTTATTTCAATCGCCACGCGAGTGTCATCGATGTTTCGCTAATCGAAATCATGTTAGGCGAAGGCGATCGAAGATCGACGCTTGTCTATGTTCGTGCACATGTATTGTTATTGTTAGTCAATTGGTAAGAAAAAAATAGCGATGGCCGAATGCCTCTGTTAAAAATGTATCGAGTATATTATTTCGATTGAAACGCAAACCTACCTTGCCTACTTTGCGCGCGCGCGCGCGCGCGTGTCTTTCATCTTCGAGCATCACAAATGACATTATTTTCCAGAATATGCAATAATATAATTGGACTCTCGATATAACTTACATGCGGTGATTCTAACGCACCGTTAGAAATAAAGGAATCCCTAACACACCGCGGAATGTTTCTGGACCTCTAAATATATCCCGAACCAGATTGTCAAAAATAGGCATATGTCGGGCCCGTGGCCGAAACGCGAAATATAAGATTGTAACATCTCCGTTTACCAATGCTCGTGCTTCGGAATCTTTTACCGCGAGAAGGATTCAACGAAGCGTTTCGACAAAGATCGGAACAAGTTTGTATATACCGATTCAACGAACACATCTGCCGAATTATTTTAGAACGATGACAGCATTTTCAACGAATTATCAATAATTATCTAAAAGTTTTACATATTATTATCCAAAAGATTCACGTATATATCGTGAAAAATATTCTACACTTTTTTATAGATTTTTGTGAGAACTTTCATATATTTCCACTCAACTTTACTTGAAAGTCGAAAGCATATACCTATTATCCCCCGCGTGAGATAGAAATTTTTTCACAACCATTTTAATGCAAAGATTGTTTAAATTAATACAATTTGTTAAGAAAACTATAAATTTTGAGAGATACCTACCTGGTCCGCGAGAGCAAAACTTGACATCGGTAACATCATGCGCAATGAGAATCTATATCGGTAGAAAATCAAGTCACTTGATCGCAGGGGCTATATTGTCAAAGACAAAGGTGAAATTTGTGTGTGTGTGTATGTGTCTTCATAGGTCTTCATAAAAATATATAAATATTATCACAGTATTTTTTACAGTTACTACGCTATGTACAAAAATGCCAAAATACAAACTAATAATGTGAAAAAGCCGCATTATTCGCAGATTATCGTCAAAAACATAATCGATATTACTATTAATATTATTATTATTTGTACTCTCTGCATGTCGAGACGCGCGGTAGATTACAATTTCTACATGTCTATTCGAGGCCTAGAAAGGCCCTCGCTCCCGGCCTCGCTTCTCTTTTTACCTTTGTCTTCTCTTCAGAGTTCTCTTTTTCACGATGTAATACAGAATATCAGCAAACAATACGTACACACGTATACGCATGCACAATATCGATGAACGGATCGATACGGGATATGGAGAGATGGGAGAGGGGGTTGGATAAATTAAAAGGTGTAATCTAAATACTAGCTACTTATTCTGCGAGAAAAGACAATCCAAATAACTACACATGCCAGTACGCAACACATTACACAGCAAACAATAAAAGAAAGAAACAATGGACCGATACGCAACGATGCTCAATATAAAAAAAAAGGGATGCGTAACAGTATTAAGCGTGCACCGCCGAATTCGCACCCACACCACACCGATTCGGTGAATCAAATATCATCGTAGAACAATTTCTTCCAATAGGGATCTTTGCTCCTCGATAAGATCAACGGAGATAAGTAAGTGCGTCCAATCTCTCTCGCAAAGAGAAAAAGAAAAGAGTATTTTCTGCAACGCTTATAAAATACACGATACCAATAAGAGTACCGATGCCAACATCGCGACCAATGTCAGCTTACAATAACGGTATTCGTACACTGCTGCACTTTTGTTTCTAATAATAAATAAAAAATATTAACCGCCTCAATAAATAATACGATTTAATTTAAATAAAAAAAAAAGTAAAAAAAAAGAACAAAAGAGACAAAGAGAAAACTGAGAGAGAGCTGTTGGATGAACGAGTGCTAAACAAAGTACTCGATGTTTCATTAGCCAGATAGCAAAACACCTGTCATGTTTACGAAATATGTCCGCAAACTCGCGTTTGACGAGTGTTGCGCAAATAACATGTAAAACCGCAACGGTTTATTCAATGTCCGTTACATTTTTGCAGCAATAGTTCATGCCCGGAGACTCCATTATTGATGTACAGTTTACATAATATTGATGGAAACAATTTACATATTGTTGCTGCAAAAGCACCATAAGTATGAATCCTTGGCGGAGCTACGATTCATGTTTACGCAATGTTTGTAGCAACTACATAAATTGTCTTTTTCAACACGTTTGCATCATGATTCTTCATACTCACGTTTCGCTATCTGAGTAATTTTTCACCGAGTAATTGATCACACGACGCTACGCTACGTACCTATGTATAATCTACGCTATAATTAATTAATTAATCCATTAAGTGATCCATTCTTTTCCTCGCAATGTCTTTCCGTTACACGGTGACTCTCGTCGATGCATACTACCGGTATTCTACCGTCATCTACGCCGAGCTTTGGACTTGGCCTAACCACAGAGATTCACCCGTTGGGGGACCGATATTGACCGATATACTCGTCCCATCGAATCTTACGATCCGCTCGTGATCTCGGAGATCATCGATCGTGGACGAGTCATCCGTGATCCGCTCCTGGGAACGCTGACAGCTAGGGGACTCGCGTTCGTTCGTTAGGCAAAATCGTCTCAAGCGGAAACCACTCTACTTTTCATATTTCGACGATACAACGCGCTTCCGCCCTTCCACCCCTTTCGCGCGCGGGAGCGCAAAATTCGAAGCACGCAATATTTGATCGAGATTCACCGATATACATACATATATAGGTATGCATATAACGTATGGATATATGTATATATATATATGTTTAAGTAAAAACGTGTCGAGAGATTGGACTAGATTTGCGCGCGCGTCATCAGTCGTAGTCATGTACGACCAAACGAAGAATACTCGATCGCAAGGGAAGCCTACAATCCTCCTTTCGCGCGTCCGCCGCGTATATAATTCAATAAATATACCATACGTGACTCTACGGCACGCTCGCCGGCGCGATTCAACGTCTAGCGGGAAATTACGTCAGTGGTACACGCGATATCCGAAGAGAAAATTATTTCGGTATCTAAAAACCGCGCGCGGCTTCGCGTCGGTGTATGCTAAAATAGTTGTACGCCGTATATTTCACGGGAGAGCAGAGTTAATCGTGAAAAATCATCAAAAGTTTGCGATATTGAGACATATTTAAAAAATGTCAAATATGTAATACGCAATTTGAACGGTGATTTACTTCATTTTTGGAGCCATTTGGCTTATAACATTCGCCAAATTGAACCTTTTAACCATCGATCTTCGATTAAAAGATTTCTGAACGCGCGCCGCATGACGTTTCATAAATAATTGCGCGATAATTGTCGCGATAACCGTTGCTCTTTGTACGCAACATAAATTACACAAATTTATGACAAATATTATTACTCGCGTCGTTCTATCAAACCAAACCCACCCACGGTGAGCATAACAAGACGCGAGATAAGTCTCCTCTCTCTCTCTCTCTCTCTCTCTCTTCGGAATACATTCGGACTCACGGACTCGCGATACAACGACGCGTCTCACAGCAACGTCGTCGGTATCGCGTTAATACTCGCGACGCGATCTCTTCGATTGCACCGATTTTTCAACGTCTTAAAAGTTAAAACGTGAAATGTGGCGGAAACGGGGGACGGAGCGCGAAGGGCCGACGAGCGGCGAGCGCGTACTACCGTTGGGGGTGCGAGTGCGACATATGGGGATGATAGGCGGCGTGATGGGGCGGCAGGGGCGAGGGACATGATTGCTGGTACGGGCCTCCGGCGAGCATCGGGCCCGGGCTCGAGCACGGCACGAGGTGCGAGGTCGGCGACGCGGCGGCGGCGGCCGCCGCCGCCGCCGCGTGTGCGTGCGCTATGAGGTGCGCGTGCTGCGCGTGCGAGGGTGGCGCGTGCTGCGAGCCCGGCGGCGGCGGTGGCGGCGGCTGCGGATGGGCCCCCGCGGTCGGGCCGCCCGCTGGCCCGCTACCGGGCCCGGCGGCACCGGGATAGCCGGCGTGCAGCGAGCCACCGTGCGGCGAGCCGTACACCAGTTGCCTTACTTTCTGCTCGTCGTCGGCGATGTTGTACGTCAGCTCGGTCTCCTCGAAGCCGGTCGCCGACATCCTCTGGTCGCCCGACGAGCCCGACGGCGGCGGGTCCGGACTGTTGAGACACGTCTGGATCAGCGCCTTCCCGGCGTCACTCGTGATCATCGGTTGTAGCTTGCGCGTCGCGAACGTGTACACGTGCCCGGTCTCGCTCGCCACCAGTAACATCACCTGCGTCCCAGTCAACGTCGATAGCTCGTACGCCTGCAAGTGTCGAGATAAACTGTTGCAACGTTTCACACTGATGCTCGACTCGTAAAATAACAGAATATGTTTGCCTCGTTCGATAAACGGAAGATTAAACGTCAATGGGGGTGCTATAATATCAACGTAAAACATTGAACGCACTAACGTGAAAAATAACTTTCAAATTAAAAGAAACGATATAAACACGGACAACAAAAATCACGTCGTAGGCCATTTAGACGACGTCGCGCGATAATCAGATAAATTTTTTTCAAGTAGTGACTAGACACATTTCTCGTATGTGAAGCATTTATGTTTACGTACGTTGATATTCATAAATGTTTATAAGAATGAAATCGGTCAGTTGTTTTTAAAAGGGGAACAGCGTTACTAATTTTATATCTTTCCTGAGTAGAGTTGAGTAGAATAGACAAGAATCATCCGATATCTTTATATTAGAAATTCTCATCGCGAAGCACGGCATTATCAATCTAAAAGGTGACGAAATTAAATTGCGTGAAACTTTAGACTGTGATCAGTGTCACAATTGAAGTTTAAGAACGTGACGAGTAGATCGCGACGTAACAGGTCTTATCTCAAGCAAATGCGCATATCTGTATTTACGTGTATGTACGTATCAATAATGTGTCTTTCGCACATTATGTACTTTTGAAACGTTTTGCGAAACGTGCAAAAATTGAAATTGAAATTTCTTTGCTGAGAAGTCGAGTTAATAGTTTTTTTTATTAAAACGCAACCTAGATCATTCCTAAAATAATTGAAAATGTATATGAACGTTTCGACACGGATACCTAAAATCTAAAAGTTAAAGATAAAATAGCATATAGTTAGTTAGAGAGAGAGAGAGAGAGAGAGATAGTCATCGTTTTTAATACGTTTATTTACGAACGTTCTTTGTAAATATACAGTTTCAATGGCATATCTTTAATCGAACATAAAGTTAATTCGTTTCCGAAGCAATACGAATCGTTTTAATTCGAAACTCTTGCCAAAATGATATAATTTGACATATCTTGGAGTTTCTCTTGATATTACTCCGATGTTCTAAGTTATAAAAGCTTTAACTCTTCATTTCTAGTATCTTCAATATATATTTTTTCAATAATTATAACCGATCGGCAATATTTTTTCAAGCATTTGTCAATACAATTTGTGTTATTGATAAAGCAATGATACATATATATGATTTAAACACATTGTGATTGTTTACAAATAACGCCGTAAAAATATTTGCAGATTATAAATATAAGAATATCGTAGAATTCCAAATTATTACTTTGCTCTTACGACAACAAATGTCTTTTACACTCAAGAAAGAGGTACTTGTTTAAAATATAGTAAAGAACATAAACCTAAGCGATAAAGTGATAAACTGAAAGACGAGAAAAAAAGAGAACACGGTTCAGAATTAACAAAGTTAACGGTCAGAATTAACACTTTCTGTAAAATTTTATTTAAATCTATTCAGCTCGAAAAATATATCACAAAAAAAGCGGGAAAGAAAGATATCGAGAAAAAGTATTCTTTTTTTAAGAAACAATCTAACTTTTTATGTTTATTTCTAAATCGTTTAGATACCTTTACGCGATCGTCGTCTAAAATGCTTAGCGATAAATTTTAATAACAATGTATTTTCATCGTCGTTCGAATTCCGACAGACAAGTTTCATTGGTCGCGACAGATGTAAAAAATATTTAAGCACTTGTTAACTCAAGCAAGAAAACAGAAGTTATCTTCGTTAACTGTATACGCATATATCAATTTTAACAACGATCAATGTCAGACTGGATCTGAATTAAATACGTTTGATTTTAAACAGCAAAATATTAACGAAGAAAAAAATAATTATTTAAAAATTTGCGCGCGCGCGCGACAATTTTCGGACCGATCGATATCTTTCGTTTCCGCTCGCGAAAATCATCTTTTCGAATAATGCGTGAAAATTTCTATTCACTTCTGACTGTCAAAATTCACGACGGAGCACTCTAATGTTCATTTACAACATTGCAGAATTAATAATCCGTTGTTTATCGGATTCATCGAATACTACCGATATTTATCGGTAGGATTAGAGACGCGACTCGGTTGATTCTCGATTGCATTCTCCTCTCTTTTTCGGGTCCCTAATGAAAAAAGAAACAAAAAAAAAAGATCAAGGAGTCGGAAGGGATTTGCGCTTCCCACTTGGATTACAGTCCCCGGGCCAGAGACGTATACAAAAAGTTAATCGGAGCAAACGCTAACCGCTGGCTCGCGAGCGCGAGCGCGAGCGACCGGCCCCCTTTCGGCAGGCGTAAATCGCGCACGCGCGCACACCCGCTGGAGCCGTCGCGCGTCGCGCAGCATCCCGTATCCCGTCGCTGTCCGCTGTCGTCGCGGACCTCGCGCGACAATCGGAGAGAAAACGCGCGAGGCGAGAGGAGCGTCGCGCGTTGACGCGCCGGATACTATTTTCACCAGAGTTTTAACGCGCGCACGCGCGCATGCACCAACTTCTTTTTTCCCTCTTTCTCTCGCGGAGCGAGAGCGAGAGGCTTGAAGGCTGCATTCCGATATTCACCGTCAGTGCTGCAAATCTATATTTTGCGTCACGTATACCGTATACTATAGATTTTCAGTACTGAAAGTTGCCGACGGTGAATTTCGGAATGCAGCCGAAGTTACGAGACTCGTAAACGCGCGAGAGAGAGGTACGTACACATACGCAACGCCCACGTCCCACGCGAGCGCGGCGATATCGCGCTTATATAGGAGAGCGGTCTCAGCGGGAGAAGCCGGTAACCGCGTGCCGCGTGTGCGTTAGATCGTTAGCCAACCGCATACGAACCTTCTTCATGATGCCGGTCTTTCTCTTGGAGAAGGTGGTGTACCTCCTGAGCTTGTTGTCGATGTACTCCATCTTAATCTTAACCCGGCCCTTGGTCTTCTTGCCGTTCGAGGGGGGTGACTTCTTGGGCTGGCCCAGGTTGGTGAAGGACTCGTCGAGGTTGTCGGGCACGCAGTCGCCGGGCATGCCCTGCGAGAGGGACTGCTGGCGCGGATCGTTACCGTCGTCCCCGTAGCATACGTCGGAGGTGGAGCGCTTGATGCCCCGCTGGACGGGACCGACGCCCGGCGTCGCGGCGCCGACGTTCGACATCATGGTGGCGCCGCCGCCGCCGCCGCCGCCGCCGCGGCCCAACTGGGAGGCCGCCGCCGCTGCCGCCGCCGCCGCCGCGAGCTGGGAGGTGGACGGTCGGCCGTAGATTTCCGTCCCGGCATCGCTCCCGATCATCCCCATGCTGTAGCCGAGGCTCGCGTACCGACCGTCTCTTCCGCCGCTAGGGTTGTCCATCGCGGCGTCGACGCGCACATCTAATCCCTTCCCCACGACGCGTCTTCGCGACGGAATCGCGTGCGGAACTCGGCGCAGGGTCCACCACGTGATCGATCATCTAGAGGAACACGGGACAACAACGCGCACCGCACGAGCGCTCCCCGCGAACTGAATGCGCCGCGCCGGAGCCGCGAGAAGCGGAGTATCGTAACTTGACCTACGTGCCTAACCACGACGACGACGACGGCGGCGGCGACGGCGGCGGCGGCGGCGGCGGCACGGCGATCGGCGATGCCTCCGCGTGTCGCGCGGCGCTGCGCGGCCCCCCACCGCCGTGCGACCACGCGACCGCGCGACCACGCCGCGAAAAACTAGTCCGCCGTAACGGCGTGGCCGCGACCGCGCGAGGATCCGCGCCGAAACCGACGTCGAAAAATCGCCCGGGCTCCGCACCGTCCGATCCGCGCGGCGGAACGCCCGCGCGCGGTTCCGCGCGCGAGATATTCGGCCGCGAGTGCGGCCGCGCAGTGGTGCGCCGCGCATCGAGAGGGCGTCCCCGGCTGCCATATTTAGAAGTAGACGTTACCATATTAGGGAAAGTTTGCCAAATATGGCGAACAGAGGTGGTCCTTCCTTTTCGAACGATCGCTTGGCGCGCCGCTACGAAACACCAATCCAATCGACGGTAGCGCTTCCCGCACGCCTTTCCGGACCCGGACCCCCCCTGGCCGCGGGCCGACTCCCGAGTCGAGTCGCGTGTCGCATTTCCGCGCTGTACTCTGTACCGATATACCGAGTATATATACGGTATACGTGACCGCAAATCGCCGACGGCCGCGTTAGCTCGTATACGGAACGTAAACGCGCTTCCGAGTTTATTGTCCCGCGTCCCGCCCGCTACGTGCGAATTTTCGGCACGTTAATCAGGGTAGAGGGGGTGGAAAACGTGGAACGCGTGTCTTCGGGCATACGGTCTCGCGCAACTCCCGATCGAACATTCGAATTCGATACGTTTCGCGATCGACTCGAGATCTACGAGATCGTCTCGCGTAACGATGATTTATATCGCGCGTGGAATTTCTGAGTCGTGTCAAACGTTTCGCAGTTTGTAGGTCGAAATCGTAATCGATTATTTTCCCGTAAAAGTATATTACACTGAAAATGTTACTCCTATTTATGCGACGGAACACGTCTCGAAGTGGCCGAACTAAAACTCAAATCGTCCCAGCGTTAAATTTCATCCATTTCGACTCTCAAACTTGAAGATATATACGTAAAATTCCTCGGACACATTAATTACGTAAGACGATTACATACATTTTGGTTTGCAAATAATTTATTAAATAACATCTCTGTAAAAAAAACTTATCGCTATTTTTTTAACGTATCACTGTATCACGAAATGACGATCGCTCTCTGGTGGCACCTTCGATAACGTCTCTTCTAAAACGTTTTACCGCACCCTGAAAACGTTTTTTTTTTTTTCCAGAATTTATAAAAAATTAAGATTGTTCCCCGGATGATATCGTGCGAGCGTGAGACATGAGCGTGTCGTGAATCTCGCGAGCGTACGCAACCTGCGCGCGTACCGTCATCAGAAACTGCGGGTAGGATAACGCCGCTCCCTCCTGCGTGCTCACCGTGTCGGTGCGAGTCGTTATAACGGACATTGGCAGGTACCGGACCGAACTGGAGTTCTGGGACAGACACTCCACGGAGGTCTTGAGGTGTAACTCTATTTGATCGCAAATGGAGTAGAACTCCTCCGTGTTCTTGTTGAATCGATGATCCGGCTGCTCTATACCCTTCATAGTCCCTACGTCGACCAAGCTATTTTGAACCAACGTCTGCGCCGCGGTTTTGAGAGCTATAGCCAACGACTCTCTCAAAGATCCAACCAGAGATTTTACTTTGGAGATATTATCGAGCTTGTCCTGCGTCTGCTGCTGCTGCTGCTGCTGTTGTTGCTGTTGCTGCTGCTGTTGCTGCTGAACCTGTTGCTGCTGCGTCTGTTGCGCCTGCTGTTGATTCTGGGGCAATTGAGGATTTACCGGCTGTCCCATTTGTCCAACCCCCATAGCCCCCGGTTGTTGGATCGGCGGAATATTCATCTTGATCCTATCGCGTTTGATTTGTCACGTTCGATATATGCTTGATCGACGTGCAACAAAAATCACAAAATCTAATAAGGGAAATGCAAGTATTTTCCGAAAGTGTTTCCTCAAAAGCAATTAAGAGTTTATCCTTTAACCAGTAACAACAAAATTATATCAACTATTTTCAACAATTTATTACATAAGTATAACAATTGGTATGAAATATTTACGTTCAATATTTTTACGCGTATACGTTACTTCTTTCGAACACTTGGACAAGTCATGTCTTTTAGCGATACGAATTTCATTTACTGGTTATAATCGATTTGAAAGTTCGTTTTATCAATTTAAAAGTACACCTTCGCGCTTCTTACCGATTTCTTCTATTAAATTAGTTGATCAAATCGGAGATCCTCGACGGCAGTCAGCGCGAGGGTATCGTAGGTTAGTTAGGCAAGCTTTCGCGATCGTCGAACTGCGTCGAAGTCGAACGTCGAAACTGGCGTTTCGGAACTCGGACCCGGAGCGCTCGGCGCGCCGCTGCGCGCCGCTCGCGCTGTGAATCGCGCCTTAACGTCTGGCGAGGGCGGTGATTGGCGGCCTCGTCGGCCAATCGGCGGGCGCGGCGACGCGGAGCGAGTCGAATCACGCATGGCGTCCGGTCCGGGGGGAACCGACGCCATCTAACGACTGGCATTCCTGCTCGCTCCCGCTGGTAAATCCAGGACCATCGTCGAAGAAGCGCGGAAAGCAAAGCTCCTCGTCGCCTCGTCGGTGTTCCGTTGTTCGGCGAATCGTGCGTGTCGCCGTGTTTTTAACCGTGCTCCCCCCGTGTGCGCCGCCCCTACGTACGTCGTACGTCGGCTACGTCGTCGCGTTGTCCGCTATGGCGCGTGTACGCCGCGTGAAATGATAGGCGTGGGACGGGGCTCCCTGCGTGCCGGCCAAGCGTCTGGGCGAACGAGCTAACCCGAGTGTGTGCGTGCGTGCGTGCGTGCGCGCGTGCTACGTGCGTTGCCAACGCGGGTCGCAGATCAGCGACGGCGACGGCGGTCGGCGCTCGGCGGTCGGCCTCCCGGACACGGCGGGCACCCTCCACTTGCGCGCTCACGGATTCCTGTTACACGGCCACCCCCACCCCGCGCCTCCGCTCGCGGAGCGAGGAGCCGAGGATCACAGGTAACGGCGCCGCGCCGCGCGCGCGTTCCGTCCCGCCAGCTGCGTCTCCGAGGCGAAAATTCGCCCGTGTTTATGTTTACTCCTTTAATTACCCCTTCCTCCTCCCCCCGCGCGCTCCCCGCCCGCACCCCTCGTGTCCGCTCGCGCCGCGTATCCCGCCTTTCGCGATTTTCTCGCCGCTTTTCGCCACGCGCCCGCTTCCTCGCGCTCGCCTTTCTCTCTCTCTCTCTCTCTCTCCTTCCCTTTCTCTTTCGCTCGCTTTCGTTCGCGTTCTCGCTTTCGCTCTCCCTACGTTTTCCTCCCTGCCTCGCACTCTTCGACTGTTAACGGAAACAAACGCGTTTCCATTTTTTTTTTTTTTTCACCGCCGGATCACGTCCGCGGTAAGGTATACCCGGATCGCTGTAGGAGTACGGAAAAGTGCCCGTATAATGTACTCGCGATGATAATTGTGTTACATAAACTTTGTATTATCATGTGACTTTTTTTCTTGTTTTCTCAATTGCTCCGATGTGTTCGGGAATAGCAATAGATACGAGACTTGCAGCGTATTTCGGCTCAATTAGCGGAATAATCGTCGAACGCAAACAGTAATCGTCCGATCGACGTCGTCGCGCGTAACTTGACTCCGCGTTTCGAGGAATCACGGTAAAAATATAGTTTGTTGACTGTACATAAGTCAACGGCACGTCACCGAAATATAATCTAATGTAAACAAGTTACGTGCGAAAGATTATTTAATCTCCCACTTGTTGTTTTGTTCGATTTTATGCGTGTGAATTTGACGAACGTACTCCTGCGATTGAGAGTGAGCGCATCTGTCCTAAAAACAATGTACCTATCTAGATACGTCGCTGTATTCCACCAGCCGCTCCATGCTCCCTATAAATGCCATGGCACAGAAAGTGGTACCAGGATCAGAGTCGGGATCGATGAAGCCCCTGACCGGCGGTGGACTGAGCTACGTCACGCTACAGCCACCCAGTCAGCCGCTCAGTCTGGTGCAGGATCACAGACCCTCGGTATACCAGACCCCGCCATACATCGGAAGTAACGTGGAGAAGGAACCGGAGGCCGAGAAGCTGATTCCGAACGGTGTCGAGATTACGAAAACCGAAACCGAGCGAGATGTGCCTGCCGTTGTTAAGCAAAATGAGTCCAACAGGAACAACAATCTAAGTCCTGAGACTCCTGCTCGAGAACAACCGTGCGAAGTGCAATCGGAACAGGTGCTAACGACTTTGATGGAGTTTCCCCTGAATACTCGTGAGTAATTTTACACATTGTTCCTTTCCCTCTCTCTTGTAAATCGAACATTTTTTACTTGACGAGTAAAGGAATGTATCCAATAATGAATCGACACTCGAGAGTTTATTGTCGACGTAATATTGTTCGTTTTGCATTGCTATTATAAAATCTATATTACGAAGGAATAGAACGAGATAAGTGCAAAACTTATACGTATATGCAATTACGTTTATTTTTATAGCGGTATGCCCCCCAGCGCAAAATAAGGTTGAGGAAAAGAAGATTCCTGTAAATAATGGATCGAAGGAATCAGACGGCAAAACTGTCAATACTTCTGTACATATAAAACAATCTCCACATAAGCCAGAAGAAACACAAGCGAAGAACGAAGTTCCAAAGGCAAAACCCACAAATCAGAGTTTGAAAGTATCGAGCGACAATGCCGCTGCGACGGTAACTGGTACACATAAACCTGACGCGAAAGTCACTACCTCTCCCAAGACAACTAAACGAAAATCTAGAGAACTGAAAGATTTGAAGGCAGCATCCGCTGTAGTCGCTGACGAAGCGAGTAAACCTAAGAGAAACCGGATTCAAACCCAGCCCTATCAAAGTCCATTGCCGGAGATCGCTTTACTGGTCAAAAATCTCAGCAAAACTCCTGGTGGTTCTAAAGCTCCCGACGACAAACTCATCGTATTCTATAAGTAAGCGTCCTATTTTGCGCAAGTATTCCAACGATTTAATATCTATTCGTGAGTGTGAATCAATTGTTAAATATTTATTATCAGAAACGAATTTTTGGCTGTGAGAAATGCAGAAGGAAGCTTTTATGTTTGCCAAGCGATGCAAAACATCTACAAATCGAGCAGACGCATCCGCATACGTTGGCTATCTCAAGATAAAACCAATGGTGAATTCTATTCGCCTGATTTCTATGATACCATAGGTATCGTCACATTTTCATTCATACTGTACGCTTGTCTGTGTTATATTAATATATGTATTTAATCTTGTTATTTAATTTTCAGATTTTGATTGTATATTAACAAATCTGAACCTAAACAAGGTCGACAAACATAAATTCTGGTTAACCAGAATAGAACTGCTGCGTACAGAAAATATCTTGAAACGGGCTATCGACGTTGAGGCTGGGGTATCTGAAAAACCTCGAGTTACGGAAGAACATCCTGATGGACGTATGTAATCGTAATATTACACACGTATTGATTAAACGTTTAATAATTTTATAGTCTATTGTCTTTATGACAATATTAGGTATGAAATGAATAACCGTAATATATTTCTGTTTTTGCAGTGGATCTGTCGCTTTATAAAGATGAGTCGCAGCTGAAGAGAAGAAAAGGCTTGCACAACGAGAAGTCGAATCGTAAAAAGTCTAAGCGTGTCGCGAGTTCTACGGATGACGACGCGGACGAGGAAGAAACGGATCGAAATCGAAAAGCGTCCAAAGTGAGTCGCTCGAAGAAACGATCGGTCAAGGCATTGGCGATCGCTAAATCTGTCGCGAAAGGCAGCAGCAGAGCAGAGAGAGCGCTAAACAGAAGCACGAAATCTGGCTTGGACAACGATCTTGTTACTACTACTGTTACTGCTGCTGCTGCAGCTGCCGTTACGTCTATCGTGACTACCGCTACGGCTGCTACACCAGTTGCCACCACTACTACTACTACTACTGCTGCTGCTGCTGCTAGTGCTCCTGCAACTGCTGCTACCGCTGCAACTACTGTCAGTCCCGCCACCAATGTTTCCGTCGTAGCGGATACCAAAAATAATGTAGAAACGAAGAAGTTGGATTTAAAGAAGAACGGCAAGCAGCAAAGTAATAATGGCACCAGAGGGGTTCCAAGAACAAAACCCGGAGGTACGAAACGTTTTGTATTATGTATTAAAAAAATAATCCCTGTGCGATTTTTTTAAATATATCTCGTTAAGAAAATAAAATTTTGCCAAAAATTTAGCCGTTTAACTAGAACTTCATAAAGCGCTTATTTAATTGGCTGAAGTTTGAATTATCGTTCTTATTATGATGTATCAAACTTAAAGGTTCTGCTCAAGCCACGCAGCAATCGAGTAAAATAGCAGGACGTCCGAAGCGTGTGGCCGCTACCACCGGCGTTGTTTCGACTGAGGAAGCACCAAGGAAGAAACCACGCGGTCGGGCATAAAATTAACTTAAGCGTTGCTTTTTTATGCTACAGTTACAGCCGAGTCTGTATCGTAGGCAATATGTACGTGTGGTACACGCACACACACACACACCACTTAAAATTGCAATCAATTTGTTATGTAATATATACATGTACGGATCTCAAGATCCTTAAATGTATCATGTTCTGCGATAATATTATAGTCCAATGATACGGGATCAACGACTTGTGTCTCTGATTCGTCAAGTCGCATTTGAAAAAAAAAGTAAAAAATAAAAATTAAGGAAAAGAGACTCGGAGATTTATGCGAGCGATATTGTGATATCATGCAAAATTTGTACATATCGTCTACGTCTCAGACTCCTTCAGGGGAAGAAAGTCACGGAATGTGTGGGAACGGTACCTTGAGTTGAGTAATAACTAATCTACAGGGTGTCACATACTAATGCACTCTTGCAATAGTCTATTTTTGATGTTGTGAGTGAACCGTACGTGATTCAGTTAATTTTAATGTACACTTTCCATTGGATATGATATACACTATGTACAAATATACATGTCTGGGAGAGGTAGGAGTTATATGTATTCTGTAAAACAGAGAGAAAGAGAGAGCGAAAGAGTAAGATACAAAGAAATGAAAAAAATAGTGTCGATAAAAAAAACGAGAACAATCCCGAGTATTACCGATCCCCCGAGTTAATTCTCGGTCGATCGATCGGTAAAGGATTTCGAAGTACAATACATTTCTGTACATTATGCTGAATCCTTGTTGTTAAAACAAAATAGCACGTAAAAATGGTCCAGCGCCTATATAAAGACAAGCAGAGTAAAGAAGTGCCCTGAATTGTCTCCTTGTCGAGTCGAGGATTCGCGAGAGACTCGCGACTCGCGAGCGGAAAGTAGCACGTTGCTTATAGTTTGTTTTTTTCAATTCGCACTTGCGACGGCCCGTTGTAAAATCGCAGGGTTCGTAATTGAACAGAGAGAGAAAGAGAGAGAGAGAGAGAGAGAGAGAGAGAGAGAGAGAGAGAGAGAGAGAGTGGTGCCACATTATTACGATTTAAGTTATATAGACGTAATTTTTAGGAGAAGAGAAAGAAACAATACTTATTTAGAGCGATAAGTCTTGAATTTCAATTGTATAAATCTTGATTTATATACGTGTTAATTTTAATCTCCCCCTTTTTTTTCGTCGAAGGTTTTAGAATGACGAAGTGTACATTTAATGTCATATGTTAAGACAGTTATGATTTATATATTTCGCCAAATTTATATAAATTTACATATATTTTAATATAGCGTATATTTTATATTCTGTACGTTTGTTGCGAAGAACGCAAGCTTGTGTCAGTGTATTTTTTTTTCCGTGGAGAAACCGTTAAGAACGTGTATCGTTTGATTCGTGTAATGTGTAATGAGACATGTATGTTTCTCTTTTTATACACTATGACAGTAGAGATACGAGGATCTTGCGAAGCAGATAGATTATTTATAATGTTGTAAGAGGTCGGCGGTTTCGAGCAGTAACGACGGAGTATCCGTACGTCGTCGACCGCGAAAATGGATTTCTTTTGATTAGGATTCCGTGTCGGGATATGTGTGTAAACATGTGTATTTTATACATCAGACCGTTAAAGTACTGTTGTTTTCTTGCTTGATTTCGCCCGGACGTTAAGCGTGTACATAAAGCGATTAGATAATCAAAATTGTGCATACGAGTGTTAACCTACCGAGGGGACCTTCCTTCGTGGCATTCCGAGTGAAATTAGGACGATCACACACATTGCAATTCGCTTAGCGCGTATCGCACGACACCCGCTTTTCATTTATGCAATTCTCTCGATAATCGCTTATTATTTCTCGATGATCATGGGCGCTTATAAGTTGAGTGCAAACACGTGACGACCCCCCCCCCTCCCCCGCGACGTCGTTTGAGAAAGGGAAAGAACACTGAGAACAGGCATATCGACCTCTGCTCGAAAAAAACGAAGAAGATAGAATACGATATAATTATAACTAAATGGTTAAGGTGGAATTTTTAATTCTCGAGATGGGACACGCATACACGAGTAAGATATCAATCCTGTCATACTTGGTCCATTGCACATTGTATTTGAGAAATATACGCATACAAGGCATACTGTATAAATTTAAGTAAAGAATTCTAATAACAATACACACACGCAGAACTGTTTGCTCATCTTATTATTACTCGATTTCGCTTTAGGAATGCTTGACGCGTTTTTCTTCTTTTCAAGGAACAGAAAAGAGAGAAAGGAGGAAAAGTACAAGCGCCGATCGTCAGCTAAGTGCAATCGGGAAACGCATAAACTGTCAACGCGAAGACGATGACGCGTCGTTCGACGCTTGCACGCATCTTCTGGAGTTCGTTCTTCGTTCCTCATCTTGACCTCATCATTAAGTGCGACTAAGAGATGCGTTAACGAAATGTAATTCAACGTTGCGCGAGAAATTGTTTTTCCCCCCGATTCGGAGAGAAAAATGAATTCATCGCCGGGGAAACTCGCCTGCCGGAATTCTCTTCGTTCTTACACATATTCGATACCTTCGTCTCAAGCTCGCTCCCCGATGGGGGTTGATTCTGTATCTTGGGACAAGGTAAAAATTACAAAATTACAAAAGTGAGGAAATTCACTAGAGAATCTACAATTTCATTTGTCGAAATCTAGTAAATCTGTTCATTTTTGTAATTTTCACCTCGTCTCAAAATACAGAATCGACCTCAGGGATGGACGAAACGTGAGAGATCGCCGAGATGACGACGTTGTCGATGCTCTCGTATGAAGATACGTCACACCGTTCGACGACCGAGTTTAAATCACGTTAAATGCGACCATGCCAAGGGGCTATACGGAGGAGCGTTTTTTCGACTCGCGTAACGATTAAGTGTCTTAACGTTAGCTCTTATTAGATATATATAAGTGCTTCGGATGCTGGTTTGCTAAAGTAATCAAATAAACTAACTGTACGATGTATATATTCGTTAACATATATCGATCGTGGTATATGCGTACGATAGGACTCTAAGTGATCATATCTTTCTCGCACCGCGCGTCTTCTTACGTTCTTCTCGACTTGTCGTACGTCCTCGTGGCGGTAAATTCTCCCCCTCCTCGAGTACAACGTGTACATATATTCCTGCTCTCAAACATATTCGCGCGGTTTCTCGTCGTTGGATGGATCCCTTTTCCTCCCCGCTCTCGATCACGATTGTAAAAATTTTTGAACAAGCAAACACGCGTATCTTCCTTTTTTTTCTTTAAATTTTAGCTGGAATAAGCTTGCAGCTTTACGGGCGCGTCTCACGATCGACAAATTAAAGCGTGCATTATTCACTCTGTCACATGCGCGAATTGGAGGGCAAACCAGGGCAAACGTCTTGCGGCTATTCCCTACCCTCAAACTATACCTTCCGAGACACGTCGAGATTTTACTTTCGAATTTTTATCTGCGATTACAATGCAATTACAAAATGAGACATATTTATTAAAGACGCGAATAGAACGTACAGCCATCTGTCGCGAAGCGTGGCAGGATGGGCATCAGGATCAACGATACGCGTTGAAAAGAAAAAAGAATGGCCGTTAAAAATGTGGGAACGATATGATGACCGACTAAACGCAAATTGAATAAGTTTCTCTACTTGCACCCGAAGTTTCGCCGAATCGGCGCGATTCGCGCGTTCTTAAGTAGCGAGAATTTTTATATACCCGTAGAAAAGAAACGTCCTCCTTTTCTCTTCTCTCCCCCGGGGAGGCGTTTCTTCATCCCTCTGATGATTTCGACGAAAGTTATTTTGTCTCGTAGGCTAACCGTAAGAGTAAGATAAGCATTTTACGATCGAATAGAGGGTGAGATACGTATTGTATTAACTTCACCTGCGGTTTACGCAGCTCTCTTGATAGTCTCGATGGCGTCGGAAAATTCACGCAGCACACATACACACACACACACACACACACACACACAGGTGTTTTGTACAAAGATCCTTTGGTTATGTATGTATAATAAAGTGACGTCCAGAAATATTGCGGGTGATCGTTCTTTCGAAGCGGCAGCGAGGCGCGAATCTCGTGGAAAAACCACAAATTAACATCAACTTGAAAATCGTCGAGTTGACGTCTATCTTACCGCGGGCAAAAATCACGTCTCTTCTTTTTCGGATAACTGCGTATAGCGATTCAGATTTCTCTTTCAGTCACTTTAGTTTCTTATCGATCAAAGGACAAGCGAATCTTTAAGTAATTATAGTCCCAACGATTTTTCCACGGGATGATACGTCGCGTAGCGCATAAGTCCACGCAAAAATAAGTATACGAGTGGCATAGTATAAAAAACGTGTTTTAATAAATATCAATAGAAAAAAAAGTTACAGAAAATATCTACAGGGGATTACAAAATGTCGATATATAAAATTACATGTCTCGCAACGCAATTATCTAGGACCCTTACATCTGTCAATGTCAACTATCTAGTCTTAAGATTAGCCTTAACAGTAATATTGATCGCTATCACTAAAGGTAATCGTAATACTCTTCATTGCGACACCCGATTGAGAAGTATTGTCGATTTTTCATATAGTTCCGTTCACGCGCGCGTATATCCCTTCGCGCGTTAGTAAATAAATAGCATGCGATTCAACGATCAAAATTCCTGGCGGCGAGGTGTAACGACGAAAACGACCAGTCCGAAAAATACAGATTGCCCAGATCCGGGCACAGTCTTCGATCGTGCGACGAGTAGAAGAAAAAGAAGAGGTTTTTGCAAAATAAAAAAGGGACCAATATTCGCGAGTACAAAACGAGTTCTAGATTACAAGGCACTAGTAAGAACTCAATTGTCACTCTCTTTCCAAGTATCCATTGTACTTCGCGGATAATGAAAGAGCTTTATTTGTCGTAATACGTAGGACTAGCAAGATATACAGGGGGTACCACCGCTAAGGCATCGTTCTTCAATGGCAGATTTCATAGCGGAAATGTTACCCTTTATCGTCCCTAATCATACAATCTTTCAGTTTTTAACATTATATATCTATCGAACTGAGCCTTGAAGTTAAAATTCTATCAAGGTTTATTCGCGAACGCGAGATTAGTTGCAGAATAACGCGCTTGTTACCTATCTCTTCTCTAAGACGTAATTTCTTCTAAAACTTAATTAAACAAATCGCTCTTCATTCGTCAATGCTCCGATATTTCCGCCGGAAAGAACTTCGTCTGGAGTGGCCGAGAGAAATGTTCATTACTGAAATCTAGACCCGATAGAAGTGAAACGCCCTGTATATGAGAGATTCAAGCGTTTATTCATCGAAATTACGCGTTTGAGATTTTCTAGAATACTACGTTCGATAAAGAGAATTATAACAACTCTTCGATTATACAGGAACGTTCGTAGTGGAGTCTTTACGTTTCGAACTTGTTACGACTCTAGATCGTTTCCCTGAATTGTAACGCTTGTATACCGAAAAAAAGATGCTCTTTGGGATATTTCTATGTACAACGCGATGGGTAGCCGTCGTAGTTTTATCGCGCTTGAATAAGAAAGAGCGACTGCATTCTTCTTCCTTTCGTCTAAAACTGTAATTTTGCCTCATAGCGCACGATAGCCCGTGCGCGTATCGCTTCTCAATTCTGGAGAATATCGCGAATATAGTATACATATTTTATTATACTAAACTGCGATCCTAATCGGGTGACGTTTCGTCATTGTCGTAGGGTGACGTGTAGGTATATGTATATCGTAAGCCTGAGATTTATAGTACCTCTTTGCTCAAGAAAACCTGCGCAAATAACACATGTAATTTACATCGAGCGCGCATGTCTTCCACAAAAGTTTCTTTGAGCAAATCTCAGTGCCATTTTTTACTTGCGATGTGAAAACAATCGCATTTTGCCTAATCCCGACGCTTATAAATTCATACCAAAAAAATTATATTAATGAGCGCCGCAAACGTCTGTACGTTTGTCGATACTCGAGGAAAAACTCAGTCGCTTACATGAAAAATACATGATACAGCGTGTTCGTATTAAAAATAGATATATTCGAACGATTTAATTATGTATGAATTGGTTTGCCTTCGCGAAGACAAAATGCGAGATTCAATGAACAATTCATAGTACACGATTTCCTAAAATAATCGATACGATATGTATATAGGAGAGCTCGGAAATAAAACGCGCCATATCGAATCCTTATAGTACAATTTAAAAAAACCATTCGCGACGTAAAATATTAAGCCGTTTTCCTAAATAACAATAGATACAAATTACGCCTCGAGAATTTCTTTCTAAAATTTACTTGATCGTATCGCGACGAGTTTCAAGTTGAAAAAAAAAACTTGAAACTCAAATTTATTTTTTCGGCGGTTGCCGATTTCAAACCAGGGCCTCGGCGTGATAGTGATGATAGTGATGATGTATGTGCTCGTGGACGTGCCTTCGGCTGGACGTGGCCGCCACCGCGTTCTGCGAGAATTCACGTTCGAGCCAACGCACGACTTGCGCCATCGCTCGGGCTTGATCCTGCTCCCGCGTGGCATGCTTCAGCTGATGCTTCTTGCTCGCTCTGCCGCATTGTTGCGAATTCACAAATTGCGCGTCGTTGCGCTGCAAATTGTTGTGATTGTCGGTAATCGTCTGATGATTAGCCGTTTGCTGGTTATTGTTGGGCACGAGGTTGACGATGTTGCGGTGAGTATTGCCGCTGCTAGGGGTGTGCTGCGGCGTGTCGTTGTAGACCGTTGTCGGAGCGATCACATTACGATTCAGTATCTGCGAATACGTCGCGTAGGTCTGAGGAGAGGAATGCGTCGCGTTGTTTCTCGGTGTCGCGTGCCGCGTTTTTCTGAGATTCGCCGACCGCGATTTGACCGGCGTTTTGGGAAACGACACGGAACGATGAGTACTCTCCCGGATTGGTTTGTGATAGTTCGCGGCCGTTTGACGAGGCTCCAGCGACGTGTGACAATCCTGATTATTATGATTCGGGTTTTCTACGTGGGGACTATGAGATGGAATGCGCGATTGTTCGTTTTGGTGTCGTTTCCTGCAGACAAAAAAGTAAATTCGATCTACAGCCAAGATCCTTTCGAGAATTTTATCTGTTTTAAACATTATATAGCCTTATGAATTTTATATAATAAACAAGAAAAGTGGATTGGATTAAAAAAATAGAGATTTCAATTAAATTATAATATTGGAGAATATTAAAATATTGCTAATTCGAGGAAGAATTTTAATTATTTATGATGCATATGTGTGTAAAGCAAAGTTAATATACGAAATTTTCAATATAAACTTAATTTTGTAAACTGATCGCAATTAACTCTCACCGTGACGTGTGAAAACTGAGATTATTTTTTTCCATGTTGGCCTGAATAATCTCAAGCAATTGTTGCCTTTGTAGGGCGCCGCTGCGTTTCCTCTGATTCGTCGTAAGAAGCGGCGTTAATGGCGAGAACGCGGGGGAAGTGTCACTATCATCGCTCACATCACCCTCCGAGCTATTTGAATAGGGAGATGGTAAATGGGGCACCGGACCGACTCTTCTACGAAGCTCCTCCTGCTGCACTCGATTCGTTCGGGCATTCTCATCGTCGTCCTCGCTGTGGGTCTCCACTTCTTTTCGCTCGGTCTGCAATGGAAATCGAAATGACGAACAAAATAAAACAACCGCAAGCGCGATGTACCGAGAGCAACGCAATGCTCTCTATTAATGCTTTATTAAATAAACGCATAATTTATAAAATAACGAGAAAAGGCGTAAATATGTTTTGTTATTTGTGTCAAAAATGGCGAGAAGAAAGTTTGTCTAAGTAGACATCTATGAAGTATCAAACGGGGAAATTATAACGTTTACTCATAAGCTCAAAAGTAGTAAAAAGCTTCGAATGTAATTCGTAATATAATTTGACGATTACGCGAATCATCATCAAAAATCTCGCGAGAGAAAACGCGCTCACATATGCATGTGCAACGTGGTTCATATACCAGGAGGAACGTAGGTCTCACCTGACAACGATACCGCGTAACTCTTCTCCTTCTAGGAACTCTGCTCGCGCCATGCCGAGCGGTAGCGGTGGCCGCTGTTGCGTGGCCGCACGGGGCGGCGTGCTTCAAATGGCAGCAGGACGACGGATTGGGCTGGTGACCGGGCAGCGTCGCGGCCTGTGGCGTTTGCGTGGCATTTAGGCAGGTGCCGGCGGCATTGCGCGGCGCCTGGCTGCTGCTGCTGCTGGCCCGCTGATCCGGCGACACCGTCAGCTTCACCTTGATCGTCTTACTGCCGCACGGCGGTACTTGGATCGAGGCGCCTAGCGCGTCGTAAATGGTGGTCACCAAACCAGCTATGTCGTCCTTGGTGATCTTCCCGTGCCCGTCGAAGTCGTACAGAGTGAAGGAGAACTCCTGCCGCCTCCTGTCACCATCCGCGACCGACACGTCGCACTCGAATTCCTGCAACGAGAACAAGGTCGATCGGATTAAAGAAAAAAATCTCGGGTGCGTGACTCTAATAATTACGGATAGCGGATAGCACAACTGTAGCGTGTTGAAAAAAAAAGTCTTAATAACGTGGAAATGATACGTGCGCGGTTAAGAATATATGTTACAGTCATTGTACATTTCTCTTTTATTTATATATAATTTCTTGGGAATTCTCTCATTAAATTAACTGATGATAACTATCGATTTTCGCCAATCAATTAACATTATAAAGTGAATTATAAAGTGAAAACAAAACACGAAGGAGAAATGCAAAATAAGAAATTATCGTTATACGAATAAAATTTGTCGCGAATTAAAAATAAGTAACGAACAATGCGATCTTTACGCAAGATATCTCATTGGACAGTATTGACAAACTACTACAAATTTTTACGGTAAATTAACAAATTTGAAATTTCTAACATACGCGACGGCATTTCGTTCCCTATACCAAGATATATAAATAAAAATATTTCACCTCGAAACTAAGCTGTTTCGTTGTACCGCAAGTAGGCTGTTCATCATTAGCGGTAGGTCCCGCAGGTACGCTCGTACTATCGGGCGCAACCGGCGGCGACTCCACGGGAGAAATTAATATCGGCGGTTGCGACTCCGTCGTCGGTGGTGACGAAACGTTGCAGGCCGTCGGGACGCCCGTGAGCAATTCCTCGGAATCGCTACCCTCCGTATTGGTCCCTACGACTGAACAGGTAACAAGGAAGATTCGTTAAGCGAGGATGCATAAGCAGCTGAAACTTT
Organism: Temnothorax americanus; assembly: GCF_048541705.1. NCBI lineage: Eukaryota > Metazoa > Arthropoda > Insecta > Hymenoptera > Formicidae > Temnothorax > Temnothorax americanus. The sequence goes on from NW_027509275.1 coordinate 3,933,166, forward strand.
GTTCGACCTGCGCAACCGCGTCTCTCTCCCTCCCTCTCTCTCGTAGCGTACAAGAGAACCAAGATTCGACTCTCTCGTCGCGTTTTTCTTTTCTATCTTTTCCATCTTAAGCGGAGCAATGATTTCTCGGGATCGTTTTATCGTATATCGACGCGCAAACGCGCGATTGCAGGATTGGGCGCGGCGCGATCCGGGAAGCCGTTCTCCAGCTCGCCCGCTCGCTTTCCCGTCGCGCGCGCGATCGCGATTTCTGCCCTCGGGCTGCGAGCTGGCGAGCTGGCGAGCTGCGAGAGAGGCAGAGGAGCGAATAAAAGGCGGCATTTAACACGCGCCGCGGCATCCGCGACCGGTGGCGTGTTTGGTGCACAGACGGTATTTTTACGCTTCTCCGCGCCGACAGTCGCGCGGCGCGGCGCGGCGCGGCGCGGCCCGGCGTTCCATCGGGGAGGAAGCCTTTCAGTGACTGGTATAACCGGGGGGAAGCAGCTGGAATTCTAACCAGAACCATCGAATCTCAATGCCGTGAGGTTTTATACGCATCTTTCACCGGCGCGGGCGCGAGCGGTAAAATCCCGATTTTCACAATTTCAAAGAACGAGAATCTCGACGCTCGTAAAAAAAGGGGGGGGAAAATTCTCGCGTTTGCTTTCGCGATCGATATCAAATGATTTCCAACAGACAGGAACTAACAACGTGGTACGACAATTTTCAGTTTTATTTTTTTCCTCGAAAACGGAGCCTCGCGTACTGAATTTTAATCTATATTTCTTGCTTTTCGCGAGCTCTTTTCGATTCTTTTGATATCGCATTAGGCGAGTACGATTCTAAGCAGATTCCAGACTACACCTGGATCGAATTTTGCTATGTCGTATCGTACTATGCTCGCTATCCATTTTCATCGAACTTGTAATGCAGGATCATTGTGCGAGGAACGCAACGTCAGCTCTAGGGTGAAAGGGACGATGTCGAGCCGCATCTCGTTCCGCGTGTCCGGCATCTCGGCTTGAATAGCATTTCGGCTTTTATGTCCTGAATCGCGAGCTTCGGTTTTATCGTCAACCATTGTGCAATGGGCCGTAAACTCGTCCCACCTAACGGGCACGAAGCGCGGATGTGCGATAGACGTGGCTGTTAAACTCGGACTCGACAGAGATACCTATACTCGACGACTCGACGGTCGACGCGTACGCGGTTTCGCGTTTTACGTACCTATGTACGTATGCGTAAGAGGTGCGCAAATTCACCTCCGACATTCGATACCCGCTACCATCGCGCGCGAAAAACTCACGAATATTCGTGCGAGTTGCGGCTTGACGAGCGATCGTTAATCTGTCTTTTCAAACGGTGCCTGCATAATACGGAAAAAGAGACGCGTTACAATCTAAATCTTAATAATTATATCAGAACGCAATTGCTGTATTGAGACTCGTGGGCCGTTCCGTATACATTTCAATCTTTGAAGATGCTTTCAGACTTTCACGTTATCGTTATAAGCAAATCTCATATAAAGCTGAAAAAATATAATAGAAATAATAATTATTAAAAATATAAATTATATTGTAATCATTGAAAAAAAGGCGTTACGCGTTACATGTAACTCAAACAATTCTTTTATCTGGTAATTGAGATTCATGGAAATCGCGACGGGAAATTAAGGAGCCTCGAGTAATTTTGTTGTCGCTGAACGCACGCACCGCAATTTCCGCGCTATTTTCAACGACGCGTTACGGAGACAAGCGTGTATAGGTATAGACTATAGACACACAGGCCGAAAGCCGAAAGCTAAGAAAAGTATGATGTAAGACCACGTGGTATCCGCCTCGATAACATCTCGGCATTATCCACCGCTGACGACGGTCATTCTTTTGCGGCAGCACGATTGATCTTTCAAACGCCACCGCTGCGCTAATCATATTCTTTTTCTCTCTCTACGCTGCTTTTCCGTTGAACCTTTCTCCCTCTGCCCCCGCCCCAACCGTCGCTCTTTAACCGCTTGCCTGGTTTTTCTCAGGTATATCCGAAAGTCGTTTTGACCCGAGGAAAATTTGCTTAAAACCTTAACGAGAGATATACGCGGGAATGCAAATGGGAAACAAGCGTATCTTCGACAAGACTACGTTACTAAAAAGGAGTCGGGACTAAGCCGTAGCTAAAAATTTAATTTCGAAGGCTTTTTTTTTTACGTTTCTATCTGCTTTCCAGGAATGTACCCGATAAGAAAATGGGTCGAAGAGTAGTTCACTTATAAATGACAGTTTTCTTTCGGGTTATCTCGTCAGGTATATGTACGTACTTCAATCCCGGGCATACCTAATCTTAAAAGGAAACTTATCGTAACAAAATCTATCTCGTTGGCAGGCGAAACAAATTGAAACAACCAAAATTTCAATGGTATTAAATGGTTGATTCAGGGATTTATATGTTCCGCGAATCCGTTGTGCACAGAATTCTTTAAGACGGTTTTATCGAGTTTTGCGACAAACGTTTGCGCGCGATAATCATTCTCGCTCTTCACAGTTCACGGTTAAATCGCGTCATCATTGTATTTAGGAAACATTTCGTAAACACGATATACGGCATGTCGTAGTTACACCAGGCAGATATAATTATACAAATAATTTGAAACAAATGCCGCATGAGCTTCGCGAACAGATTATCAAGCTGATAAACTATAAATTATTCGTAACGATTAAGGAGAGTTTAATTCAATATTATTTCACCGTCACATGAGAGAAACCGTGTAACTATACGTATAGTTTTTAAATGTCTGAAATAAAGCCAACAAGATGTGTGTGTCACGTGTACGCGGTCTCACATGTTTATCGTTTATATTAGCTGTAATCAGAGCTCGTTAAAATTAAAGATTCATCCGAAAACTGTCAATAAGAGAAATTAGCAGTAAGTTGAATTAGCATTGTGCGTTTCTTTCGCCTTTTTCAGGCCCGAGAGTCTCAATATCGCAGCACGCGCGTTCCCCGAAAGGGAAGGAACGATGTATGTGAAGTTAGCCCCGCACTTTTTGAATTTTTAGTTTTTTTTTATTGTGCCGTATTGTGCTACGTTTGTGCTGTATTGTGCCGCAAACCGCAACTCCGTAACCCAAAGCGTATTCGAGAAAATTAAAAAAAACAAAATTTTTGATAGCCCCGCACTTTTCGAATTTTCAGTTTTTTTTTATTGTGCCGTATTGTGCTAGATTTGTGCTGACTTGTGCCGCAAACGAGAGATTGATAACTTCGATAACAATTAAGAAAAAAAATAAAAAAAAAATTATACTAGCCCCGCACTTTTATCGAAATAAACCCATTTTTTTTTGGTTGATAGATAATAATTTGTGCCACGTTGTGCCGTTGGAACTAACTCGATATTTCTTTTCGTTGGGCAGATAAAAAATATTAAATTTTTAAACAAAATAACAATTAATTACTTCAAAATTAATTACTTCGCATTTATCAAACTTCTGTAAACTGTGCTGAGTTTCGCTAGATGCGAGTACAACAAAGAAATGGCCAAAAATGCATAGAAAGTTGCAGGGGTTGAAAATAATGAGCTAAGGGAGAGGGAGAAATAGGGGTGAAAAAAAAATTTTACAATTTAAAATTTTTTAAAATTGTGCCGGGTTGTGCTCAAAGAGTACAATAACTTTTCTTAATGACAAAATGTCCGCAAGTCGTTAGTTTTCGCAGCACAACCATCTAGAGAAAGCAGTTTTTAGGAATTCCAATTTTCAAATTGCTATAACTTTAGAACCGTGACAGGGAATGAAATTTTGCGACTTGTGCTGAATTGTGCTGGACGGGCACAACAAGAAAACGGCTAAAAAAGAATCGAAAGTAGCATGGGGTTTAGAATTCTTCTACAACTAAAACCCAAGTTTCTAGTTGTATTGTAACAGTTGTATTGTAAAATCCATAAAATGTGACCTGTCGACATTTTGTCACTAACGAAAGTCATTGTACTCGCCTAGCACAATCCGGCACAATTTTAAAAAATTTAAAAATGCGAATTTTTCTTCTCACCCCCATCCCCTTTGGCTCATTATTTTCAACCCCTGCTACTTTCGATTCTTTTTTAGCCGTTTTCTTGTTGTGCCCGTCCAGCACAACTCAGCACAAGTCGCAAAATTTCATTCCCTGTCACGGTTCTAAAGTTATAGCGCCTTGAAAATTGGAATTCCTAAAAACTGCTTTCTCTAGATGGTTGTGCTGCGAAAACTAACGACTTGCGGACATTTTGTCATTAACAAAAGTCATTGTACTCGCCTAGCACAATCCGGCACAATTTTAAAAAATTTGAAAATGCGAATTTTTTTTCTCACCCCCATCCCCTTTGGCTCATTATTTTCAACCCCTGCTACTTTCGATTCTTTTTTAGCCGTCTTCTTGTTGTGCCCGTCCAGCACAATTCAGCACAAGTCGCAAAATTTCATTCCCTGTCACGGTTCTAAAGTTATAGCAATTTGAAAATTGGAATTCCTAAAAACTGCTTTCTCTAGATGGTTGTGCTGCGAAAACTAACGACTTGCGGACATTTTGTTATTAACGAAAGTCATTGTACTCGCCTAGCACAATCCGGCACAATTTTAAAAAATTTGAAAATGCGAATTTTTTTCTCACCCCCATCCCCTTTGGCTCATTATTTTCAACCCCTGCTACTTTCGATTCTTTTTTAGCCGTTTTCTTGTTGTGCCCGTCCAGCACAACTCAGCACAAGTCGCAAAATTTCATTCCCTGTCACGGTTCTAAAGTTATAGCGCCTTGAAAATTGGAATTCCTAAAAACTGCTTTCTCTAGATGGTTGTGCTGCGAAAACTAACGACTTGCGGACATTTTGTCATTAACAAAAGTCATTGTACTCGCCTAGCACAATCCGGCACAATTTTAAAAAATTTGAAAATGCAAATTTTTCTTCTCACCCCCATCCCCTTTGGCTCATTATTTTCAACCCCTGCTACTTTCGATTCTTTTTTAGCCGTTTTCTTGTTGTGCTTGTCCAGCACAATTCAGCACAAGTCGCAAAATTTCATTCCCTGTCACGGTTCTAAAGTTATAGCAATTTGAAAATTGGAATTCCTAAAAACTGCTTTCTCTAGATGGTTGTGCTGCGAAAACTAACGACTTGCGGACATTTTGTTATTAACGAAAATCATTGTACTCGCCTAGCACAATCCGGCACAATTTTAAAAAATTTGAAAATGCGAATTTTTTTTCTCACCCCCATCCCCTTTGGCTCATTATTTTCAACCCCTGCTACTTTCGATTCTTTTTTAGCCGTTTTCTTGTTGTGCCCGTCCAGCACAACTCAGCACAAGTCGCAAAATTTCATTCCCTGTCACGGTTCTAAAGTTATAGCGCCTTGAAAATTGGAATTCCTAAAAACTGCTTTCTCTAGATGGTTGTGCTGCGAAAACTAACGACTTGCGGACATTTTGTCATTAACAAAAGTCATTGTACTCGCCTAGCACAATCCGGCACAATTTTAAAAAATTTGAAAATGCGAATTTTTCTTCTCACCCCCATTCCCTTTGGCTCATTATTTTCAACCCCTGCTACTTTCGATTCTTTTTTAGCCGTCTTCTTGTTGTGCCCGTCCAGCACAATTCAGCACAAGTCGCAAAATTTCATTCCCTGTCACGGTTCTAAAGTTATAGCAATTTGAAAATTGGAATTCCTAAAAACTGCTTTCTCTAGATGGTTGTGCTGCGAAAACTAACGACTTGCGGACATTTTGTTATTAACGAAAGTCATTGTACTCGCCTAGCACAATCCGGCACAATTTTAAAAAATTTTAAATTGTAAAATTTTTTTCTCACCCCTATTTCTCCCTCTCCCTTAGCCCATTATTTTCAACCCCTGCAACTTTCTATGCATTTTTGGCCATTTCTTTGTTGTACTCATCTAGCGAAACTCAGCACAGTTTACAGAAGTTTGATAAATGCGAAGTAATTAATTTTGAAGTAATTAATTGTTATTTTGTTTAAAAATTTAATATTTTTTATCTGCCCAACGAAAAGAGATATCGAGTTAGTTCCAACGGCACAACGTGGCACAAATTATTATCTATCAACCAAAAAAAAATGGGTTTATTTCGATAAAAATGCGGGGCTAGTATAATTTTTTTTTTATTTTTTTTCTTAATTGTTATCGAAGTTATCAATCTCTTGTTTGCGGCACAAGTCAGCACAAATCTAGCACAATACGGCACAATAAAAAAAAACTGAAAATTCGAAAAATGCGGGGCTATCAAAAATTTTGTTTTTTTTAATTTTCTCGAATACGCTTTGGGTTACGGAGTTGCGGTTTGCGGCACAATACAGCACAAACGTAGCACAATACGGCACAATAAAAAAAAACTAAAAATTCAAAAAGTGCGGGGCTAACTTCACATATATGAAGGAACGATCATTACCAGAAAAGGGTCTGTAGCCAGCGAGGAACCTTGCTCGCCACCACTTTACCAATCCGGTAGCCATGGGACCTTCATGCGTGCATGCGTGCGTGCGTGCGTGTGCGCGGGCGACGATCGCCGTGATCCCTCTACCGCTTCGGCTCCCCGCTCTCGGGATCGGCGGCACACTTTGTTCCTCCTCCGTAACTACCGATACGCCGCGGTCGCGCGGTATTACGTGCCGCGCCGTGCCCTCTCCCTCGGTACTTCCGGTTAGGCGCGCCTCTCCGCACCCCGCGCTCGATCTGTCATCCGGCAGCGGCTCGTGAACTATACACGAGAGGCACAAACGCGCACTCGGCTCGACTTTGTACCGTCCGGACCGTCAAAATTTTTCGAACGGATAGGTGTGTAGGGCCGTTGCCGTCACCGTCGCAGACGCACACTGCACGCACGTGTTCGTCGCGGAGCGCGCCTCGCGGCAGCGGGCAGTCGGCGCTCGCTCGTAAACGTCGCGCGGCACTGCCGGGAGTGCCGGGAAGACGACGCGGTTTTGCCGCTCGCGCATCGAGGCGAAACGAAGCGCGGACACGAGGCACGGAAAAAAAACCTCCTCTCCTCCACCACCTCTTTCTCCGCGCAAGCAGGTAGAAACCCGCCCGTCACCGCGGTTCGGACACGACTACGGGCGCGCTCGTCCTCGCCTAAAAGCACGTTCCCCGTAATTCCCCTACCTACCCGCGCGCCATACCGCCATACCACCACTACCATCGTCACTGTCGACATACGGCACCATCGTCGCAGCAGCCACCATCGTACCAGCCAGCCAGCCAGCCAGCCAGGCGGGCGGCCTGGCAGCGTGGCGCAGCCCGTATTCCTCGCTTCGTCGTCGGCCTGGCTTGGTCGGCCAGTGCCGAGCCGAGGAGACGCGCGGCGCGGCGGCTCTTCAACCTCTACCTACTCAGCCTACTCTTCTCTTCTTCTCTCTTCTCTTATTTTCTCTTTCTCCTTTGCATACCCGTTCGCCAGAGAGCCAGCGCGTTCAGCGCTCTGCCGTCTTCCCGCAAGAATCTCGCGGTGTGAAGCGTGAAGCCCCGTTTACACGACCCAGAACTATAACAGTACTCCGTCTACATAATTGCAGACGCACGCCGCCTTCCGCGACGAATTTCTTATAAATTCGTGCGCCCCTTCTGTATAAAAGATATCCTTCTCCCTCTCATTTCCACGCAACTTTCCCAAAAACCAAATATGCAACGAGAGCTAACGGCTAATAAATTGTGGAACTTGAACTCATTCGAGTAATCTCTAGCTTTAATTCGCCAATTATAAAAAGATTATTCTCTGTAAAGATATTTCCTTGTAAGAGTACAACGTAATTTAATTAATTCGATTGATTCGCTTTCTCTCGATCATTTATAAGCAGCGTGGAACAGGCTTAACGACGAGGAAGGACCGACCAGCTTCGCGGTTGCTCCGAGTTTCGAGATGCGAGAAGAGACGACGCCGACGCCGATCCGACGCTCGGTGCCGTCAATCTCGGAGGCTAACGCGAATTTCGTTGCCGATCGTCACGATCGCTGTGCGACAATCGATTTCCGTTATCTTCCGGCACGTCAAATCAAACCTGCCTTCCGCAAAACCGACCTCGTTACGTTCGTTGAACTCGTCGATTTATCGCGCGTTCGACGTCGCGACGGGTCCGATCTTTGACTATCTTCGAAAATTACTGGAGGCTGGAGAAACGAACGCGGACGCTTTTGTTACGCGATGATTCTGACGCGGAACGTACGTCTTGCTTTTCTTCCGCGCGAAGAAACGCCGCGCGTCGTAATTGACGTTGACGCTTTTCCAAACCTCATCTTTGCAGGTCGTGAGACTTGGAGAACGTCATGTGCCAATGTTTTGCTATTCGAGAGGTTACGATATCTGTATTGTACGATTTGTCATATATAAATTTGTATCGTAATGATTAATCAACATTGTGTCAATATTTTTCAATCGCGACAATAAATATTAATATCGGAAACAAAGTTCTTCCGTGTCCTTAATCCTCGACGCCTAAAAAAGAATTTTATATAAATACTTAATAAACTACCAACAGGTATTCTCTTTAAAATATTGTTTTATTTATTCATTTGATGCTTTTGTCGGCTTTTCCACCGACTACGATGATCGATAAAGAAAAATCAAGTTAGACGTACTTCTCTCGTAGCGCCACGACGCTTTAAAATATGACGCTATTTATCTCGAAAAATTGTGACCTGTATTATAGTAATCACGCGTTAGAGTAATCGCCCGAATTTAACGGCGGTACTCGAGAATCGATAACCAAAAGCTTGAATTCGTTATTTCGCGCGGTAAATAAATGATTCCTCCTCTCCCGCGTGTGTAAAATTACGCACGGATTGTTATTAAAAAGAAAGGGAAAGGGGAAACCCTACACTTCCGGCCTATTTCCGCCGTAAGCCGTACGAATCGATACCCTCGTCATTGAGATCACTTCGGTGTTTACGTCGGCGACACACACGCGCGTCATCGTTCGCAAACGCGCGGTCGTGTTGTTTCGACGCTTCAATGAATCACGAGTCGGAGACGGGGGACGGGGGGAGAGAGACCGAGAGAGAAAGAGAGAAAAAGGGAGTGGATGAAAAGGGGAGAAGGGGGAGTGGAGGGTGACGGGCAAATTAGAGAAATGCGCGCTTCGATTTCGCATTTCTTCTTTTCGTCGGAAGACACGTTCTTTATTCACATTGCTTCACCGAAAACGCTCTCGCGGCCGAGAGTGCTGCGCAATACCACTCGGAAAGTCCGTCCGTGTCAAATCGGAGATATTCTTTTTGGAGACTGTACCCGCACGCTATTATCTCCTAGCGGTGTTTCAGAAGAAACATAGGCGTCGCCGCGCGGAAGGAGTCTCGCGGGGCTTGAGTCGCTTGGGTGTTTCGGGCTTACCTTCCATCTCTCGTTCATCCTTCGGCAACCTCCTTCTTCCCCCCCCCCCCGTAGACGTCCTACTAACGTGCCGTGCGCTACTGTTAGCAGCACGCTCGATCGAAATAAAAAGAGAAGAGAAACAATTAACTTGGACAAAAACACGACAGGCCCCCTTTGTACGCAACGTCCCGCGCTGACTGCGTAAGCGCGAAATTAAATATTATACGTCGCGAGATACATATATACTGACACCTCTAAGCTTTTACATAGTCCCTCGTCAGTCCCCTCTCACGTTCTACACGGCGCGTAATATGATTTCAAAAAATAAAACACTAACTAATTCTTTAATCTCAAAAAACGTACCTATACCTTTTATTAATCCATCTATCCTTGAATTCTCGCGTAACGAATAATAAAGATTGAGTAAATCAAATTATACGTTGTTGCACTTATTTCGTTTTTAATAATTTTCAAAAGTAGGAATACGCATTTTTTTTTTTTTTAGAAGATTAATTTCACTGAGAGGTAATTTCTTCGATTAATATACCGGTGTATTGCCCGAACTCTCAAAAAAAGAAATATTAAAATATTACGATGTTAATGACGATTTACAGATTTTTCTATTTTAAAAATTTACCCAGTGACAACGATTAGTAATGTATGTATATACGTTTCCTTAATTTTTTAAATTTATATTTATTAGACGCTGTTTTCTTCATTAAAATCAAATCTTATTCCGTTTACTTTAGTAACGCGCATTCTCGTGTTACTAAATGTGTTTTTTCAAATGTGTTCTTCTCTCTCTCTCTCTCTTTCCCCTTTTGTATGCAGTAAAGACCGATATTGAGAAGAATATCCGCGAAGTTGTATCTTAAAACGAATCGTACAGACTCGACGCGTAACAGCAGAATCGAGTAACGACAAAATCCCTGTTGCGGATGCAACACAAATTCTCCGAGAAAGAGAGAAAAGGAAGAAAAAGAGAGAGAACCAAATAAATACGGCGCAATTCCACCGTTGGAAATTTTCTATTTCCTAGGACGAGTCCCCGGACGGTGACGCCACTGAACGACCGACCGGTCGGTCGGTCGGCGGACGGTCGGCCCGAAGCATCCCTCTCACACTCCCTATGTATAATACAGAAAGGCTCTCTACCCGCCATGCCACGATGCGCTGTGCCACGCCATGCCGTACCGTGCCGTGCCGTGCCGTGCCGCGCCGCGTTGCGGTACGGTTTGCCGTGCCATCCTCAGCCGAGTAGCGTGGCTAGTTGTTTCTTTTCTTTATTCCTTTGTCGGAAAGTCGGCGGCAAGCGGCAAGTCTCGTTTTTAAGAGGCGGCAGAGAGGGCCGGGTGAACGGCGAGCGGCGCGGCGGAGCGGAGCGCGGCGATGGCAGGACGAGAGGCAAAAGGGAAACGGCGCGGCGCGGCAACCAGCCAGCGGGGGTTGCGAGGGGGATCGGAGGGAGCCAGGATGGTGGCTCGGTGCGGCCTGCCTGGGTAGAAGCAAGAAGGGGACCAAGGGGGAAGAGGAGCCCCGCGCACGAACGCGCGCTCTTCGTCGGTGAGGGGAAATAAAACGCGCGGCTCAAAAACGCGGGTACAGACTAATCTCGAAATAACGCCGGCAGCGGGCACAAACTCTCTCCCTTTCTCTCCCTTCCCCTCTCCCCTTCCTCCCTCCCACCCTCTCTCTCTCTCTCTCTCTCTCTATCTATCTATCTATCTGTCCGCGGGTGTTGAATTCGAGTCATCTATTAATAATAAACTATTTCCAGATGCGTCTTGTGCCACCATCAGGAACTCAATCGCTGCTCCCTTTCTCCCTTTCTCTCCAGCTTCGCGCCCAAGCGCTTTGATCTCGCCAGTGATCTCACCTGTGCGTCAGATCGAGCGCCAAAGAAGAACCGAAACCGATTATAACTCGGATTCGCATTCGATCTCACATTAGTCGCATCAATCAGCGTATTTCTAATCTCTAATCCTTTGGTGAACGAATGTATAAGTCGAGTTTATTTGTCTCGAACGTATCGGAAATTGAACGCGACGATGTTATTACGCGTCAATTTCAATTATCCGGCCGCGAAAGGAGGAGAGATAGATAGCTGGACGCCGCGCATTCGCGATGTCAGAGTCGCTAATTAGATCCGCGGGAAGATGAAGCTTGTCACGCGGATCGGAGATCGGGATGTCGATCGAATCGACCGAATCGAGCGTCACGCGCGCGATCGCGTCGATTAGACGGTAACGGCGTCAAAAGGGCGAGGTAAATATTTATCGCGAGGGAGACGATTTGAGGAGAGGGACGGGAAGAGGGCCCCGAGATGCGCTGGACGGGATACGGAGAAGGCCTATCCCGTAATGCCTATAATACAGTTTTGCCGCGAGCGAGCGCGGAGAGAGCGGACTGCGGAGAGCGACTCGTCGCTCACCGCTCGCCGGCCAACCGGCGCGGCGTCCGTCGGTTTTGCTCGTTGGGCTCTCTCTCTCGCCGTCTCTCGAGCCTCGGCGAAGGTTCGCCGGATGATACCGGGTGGGAAAAGGGAAGAGAGAGAGAGAACGCGCGAAGGGGGTATAGGGGACGGAGAGGTCGGAGCGGAGGAACGAACGGACGAACAGACGGACGGACGGTGGAGCCTTGGTCGTGTTACGGCGCGGGGGAAAGGAGGAAGCGGCCGCGGCCGCGGTGCGTTTGATCTCGGCCGCGGGCGCCGACAAAGCGTTCGTCCACTCTCCTACAACGGCGGACCGTCCCTTGGGTGCGCGCGCGAGAGCGGCATCCGCATGTGTTGGCCGAGAGGGAGAGAGGCGAACGGAGAGGGAGGCTGAACGAGCAAGCGAGCGAGCGAGAGCGAGAAAGACGCGAAGCGGAAAGGAGGGAGAAAAAGCGAGCGGGACGGCAAAGGACCGCGCGAAGAACGAGAAGGACGGAACGATCGGAGTGGCTGAGCTGGGAGAGAGAGGGAGAGAGAGAGAGAGAGAGAGAGGACGATGGAAAGGAGGAAGATGGAAAGGAACGGGGAAGGGGGGCAAGGGGGCATGAGGGATCCGTTCCACGATTCATCGTGCTGTTGCCGCTGTTGCGCTCGCTCTAGCATGGCGCTCCGCCACGCCACTCCCTCGTGCCGGTGGTACCCCGCACACATAATATTCCACGCATACACGCGCGTATACGCGCGCGCATCATCGGGTTCGCTATTAATAAATAATGCTCGCCGTAGTCCGCATTACAACTAAGATTCCTTCCCACACCATCGTCGCGGTTGTTGTCGTCGCGAGGATGTATTCTCGATTTCGAACACTCGACCGCTCGTGAACTCCGCCTTCTCTCCTTCTGTCCCCGGCCGACAACGACGGACATGCGGTCTGTCACACATCGCGGAGGGACGCATTGATGTTCACGGCCTCTCTCCCTCTCTCTCCCCCCCCTCCCCGTGTGTGTCGGATCTATACATGCGCGCGCGTTTCGTGGGATCGCCACGATGGAGAAACGCGTCAATTATTTCACATCGAGAAAAAGTTGCACCGGAGAAAAGACGGAGATATAGAGGCGGGGAGAGAAAGAGAGGGACGAGCTCCCGGGACCAGCGACGATCGTCCGTTGCCCGACGAGAATTCCCTTCTTTCGACAATATTCCTGAATCCATAATATAAGATATTGATTTGTCTTTAATAATATATAAACGACTGTGTACGTTAAACGGTAATGCGATTTTAATGTATTTGCGTACACGTTAAAATCGCATTATCGTTCTCTGTTTTCTACCCATTTTCTCACATTTAATATCGAAAAAAATCTTCACTTGAAATCTCACAGAGGCAAAAAAAAACTGGTGATTTAAATTTAAATAATAAAATAAGTGATACGTAATTATCAAATCTAACTGAATGCTAAAATGCTGCTTTATCGATGTTGGAACATTTAATACTAATTGATGATCCTTGTCCGTTTAATTACTAGATCGGGCATCGCGTGCAATTACACGCGGTTTAATTTGCGGGCGCAAAAATAACCGAATTACAAAATCCTCGACGATCGCGCCCGGCGATAGCCGTTCGAATAACGTGTGACACATAAATGATAAGGGGAGGCCTTTGAAGTCCCCGGTTTCCGCGCCCAATAAACCGACAAAAGCAGCCGCCGCGCATTATAAATTACGGCGTTCATTAGGAAGGCTGCAATAGTTGCGCGCGGTAATAAGAGAGGCATTAAAGTCCGAGAGAGAGAGAGGGAGATAGCCCCCTGTATATATGTATATATACATATGTATATCTACGTGGCGCGTATCGGAATGAAAGGAAAAAAAAGAAGGAAAAAAAAAGAAAGAAGTGAAAAGTTGGAGAAACGTTGAATTAACGCGAACGATTCAAGCGCGGCTTCCTCGAACTCGAAAGTAATAATCGGCGATTAGAGACCCCGCGAGAGACAGAGAGAGAGAGAGAGAGAGAAGAGCGAGAAGAGAGAGAGAGAGAGAGAGAGAGAGAGAGAGAGAGAGAGAGAGAGACAGAGAGAGAGAGAAGACGGCGAAAAGTCCAAGAGGCCGTTTCTGGCGACTGGCGACACAGCGAGGCATATCGTGGTGCCTCGACCGACCACACTCCTCGACGAGAAGTGTTTTCGTTCATTGAGGACCTTGTGTTCGTTTTACTCCGGTCGCGGAACACGACCGTGGTCGATTGGACCGTTGCCCGTGTTGGTAGTCGTTGTAGATTGTAGAAGAGAAAAAATAGAACGCCGCGCCGCGCCGCGCCGGCGAAAAAAAAGCGACCGATATTCGTGGAGGATTTTTCTGAAAGCGATCGCGATAAAAGCGCGGACGGAATAATTGAGCGCTTCAATGCGGAGACGGGATGTCGCCGTGAAATGGGAACCGATCTATCAATCTTTGGCGCGTATATTAATCGGAATAAAATATATATAGTTATAGATAGATAAACAAAAATCTCCCGAAGGTTTTGACATTTTTCGAAATGTTAAGTCATTTGTTTAGAATTAGGATTCATAAATGTATCTTGGATTTCAGGAAAACGATCTTATATAACATTGGAGCAATTTGATCTTTGAGACCCCGAGATTTGCCGAACGCTCAGAGCAACGGAAATGCTGTCGATCCGTATGCTTGAGAGCAATTTTCGTTCTGGTGGTTCCATCTGGTAGTTGCAATCGTTAGTCGATGTTATACCGAGGAACGCCGCGCCGCGCGCCGGCATACAGTCGCGTGAATCAATATGCGATACATTTTACCGAAAGAGATTTCTAAAAAGATTATTATTATATTACGGCAAAAATAACATAATGCATTTTTGAAATTACTTATTTCAAGTTACCCTATAACACCACCCATATTAATTAGTTAATTATATTTGGATTATCTGTTTTCGATGTCGTTTTACGCATGCAACTTAGAGAGCAACGTGACGCGGTATGTTTACGGAAAAAACTTTATTTTCCGTAAAAAAATAATAAACTCGAAAGTAAATTGCAAGAGATCCATTTCTGCTTTTATGAAACTGCATGGATAATATCCGTAACTTCGCGAGAAATCTTCTCCGCTATTGCTTGTTTGAACAAAAATCGAGATCAACGCATCAATCCTTCTTCTAAACTCGAGTTATTGCTTTCCGGTTACTTTTCTTACAAATTTTATCAAATTACAAGTAAAGATAGTTTTTTTTTATTTATAAAACAATCGCTAAACAAATTATTAACTTAAAATCCGCGTAGAAAAATTTGTGACTAGTTAGCTCGATAAATTTATTAAAAAATATTTGATAAATTATTCCAAATCAATTTTCGCTGAACGGTAAGAAACTAACTTCGATTTTATAGAGAAGGAACTTATATATTTATCTAAACTTTAATCGAATCGAGATCAGGACCAACGCCTGATGTCCTCATTTAAGAAACTATCAGACGCGATATAAACTTTGCAAGGACGATTGAATAGATTTTTCTTAAGTGTTACTGGCGAGGAAAACGTCAATCGTAAACTTTCGTTGAACTCGCAAACGGATGAGGAAACCGTTTGTTTCATTAGATCTGGAAAAAAAGCGCGGCGTATATACCAGCGCGACATTCATTGACCTTTCGTACACGCGCGATGGCAGCGTGGTGATGAACCGTGACATAAATTACAATAATTCCGCGTCGGCCGCCGGCTCACGACTCGCGGCGTCCCGTAATTCGATGCTTAATGATAGCGGCAGCCGCGTCGAGGCGATTCGCGTAATTTTGCGATACCGGTTCCTCAAAACATCAAACCGGTATTACGACGATGAATCGCTGTGAGAAAGAGAGGGAAAGAAAGAGAATCCTAATCGGTTTTAATAGCGCGGAGAATTGTTTCTTGTATATATATATATATATATATATATATATATATATATATATATATATATATATATCACACATATAAATCGCGAATGCGTAACAGCGTAGTTGCCGACGTCATTCATGGATCAAAATCCCCCGTTTCACCTAGTAGTACGTACAGTTGATTGCGTTAATCGAATTCAGTCGGCCACCGGATGCGCAGAGAGGATGAGGTTGCGCGTTAATAAATCGCTATATAAGGAAACGACGCCGTAACATTCGGCTCATTAGCCAAGAACGGTTTTTTCCCCGTTAATCGTGGCTTTCCGGGTGTTCCTTCGCCGAGCCTGGTGTTAATCCTGTTTGTAAGTGAAGCGAAGCTGCGATCGATCCACGAATTTAGCAGACCGTTTTACCGTACGTAAATTGTCTAATTAAAAATATTGCATATTTTTTTTTTTACGCGACTCGACGAAAACTCGACAATGTCTGAAGTTTAGAAAATTTATTAAGTACGATAGAAATATGAAGATACCGTTGGTCGCCGTTGCGTTGCTCGTAGCCATCGAGGAGTGGACTGAAGCTAAACCAGGCTGGGCGGCTTATCCTGGCTTCCAAAATACAAGAGGAAACTTTGATGGCCGTGGTCCACCTTGGGCACAACCGCAATCGATGGAAAATCAGAACATCAATAGATTCACGATCAATTCCGACATCGAGTGGATATGCCAAAATCCAAGGACGAACGACATAGTACATATGCACTTATAATAATCACGAGTATTCTCAAATCCTTAAACGCAATGTTTCCGCGACGAATCAATTTTTTATGTATTAAAAAAAAAAAACTTGTCAAGTAATCGTGATCATCTACAATATTTTCATAGACTTGGAAAACATTTTCTCATACAAACTTTGATCGGAAAAAAATTAGAGAGCGAAAAGATGGTCGATTGAATTTACGCATATATCCAGTTAAGTGGACTTGGATAGATATTTAACGGTATAATTAAAAAAAAAAAAAAAAACCATTCCGATATATTGATATACATTCATATATGGCATTTTACCATAGTAGAATGTAAATCCTCTATTTAATATGTTTAAAAAACATTTCACATTTCGCGTAGATGATTATTGCCCCCGACGACACACGAAATACGCCGCAACAGAATCCCGATGGGAGACCGTGGCAATGGCATAACGTTCCACCGGGACACCAACATCATCCACACGGGAATCATTGGACTCACGCTCACAATCAGCCAATCATCGTAATCCAAGAAACTCCGAACACCGATGATAAGACTCAAACGCCACTACCATTTCCAACAACAACGGAAATTCCTAATAATAATGACGAACAAACGCAACCGCCTTATAACGGTGGAGAAGGATCTATCGACATTAGAGTTGGAGCAGAATAATTAAGCAGAGCAATGTGTATTTTTATACTTAATTAAGTCAGTTTAATTTGATTTTTCTACAGACAAATATTTTATATAATATGCCATCAACATACCATATGTATAGTTTTATATAATTTGTCGAGCTTTCTTCATTAAAATGTTAATGGCTAAATAATTGATAAATTGTTAATATTAGAAAATTATAAAAATATTATAAAAATACGACAAAAAGATTAGTACGTAATTAGCCTTAATATATAAGAAGAAATATATATCTTCAATATTATGTATATGTAGAGCCACATATATTTTGTAATTCTAAGAATTTTTAAATAAAGATTACAGCGCAAATGAGTCACGTAAGATTGTGCTCTTAAACATGACTATACTGGTCTAACTGCTCACCTTGAGTAACTTTGGCTGCGTTTAGCGGAAGAAGCGGCTCGGTTAGCTCGGTGAACGTTCAGTAATTCTTTATTACTAATTGTAAGTATTGGTTTCTACGCTTACAAGTAGCGAAAAGAATTGAAGACGACTGAACGCGGCCGTAGGGAGCGCTCGTGTCCGGCACGGAAATCTAGAGACCGTAATTACCGGTTACCGGTACCCTAAGTCCTAGTGGCAACACTGGCCAACCCTGAGCGGTTGCATGGCAGTTTGCAGTTTGCAGTTTGCAGTACTGCGGATGCATCTTCTGTTGGAGGTTGGAGGTTGGAGTTGGACTACTCGATACAGTGGATACTGGAGAGTGGAGACTGGAGTTCGGAGCAGTGTTGGTCTACCTACAGTACCTACACGCGAATGCGAAAATATGGCAAGTTCGTCACGGTAAGCTTCGCGAAAAATAAATCTCACTTTCGGCCGTCGATCATCGAAGACGATAACAATCGTCATCAGTCGTCACGAGACTCGCGATTCGCATCGCACTTGAGATCGTATCGATGTCGCGGCTGAAGGTTAAGATTGCGTACAGCTGTACGATTTTATTTACGGTACGAGGCACGCTTCTCACAGAAGTCAACGCAAGAATGAATAATCGCGACAAGGCCGAGCTGCGATACAAACTTTAATACTCAAATTGGGTAATTAATTTGCACGATCGTAAAGCTACGTTACACTTGGACGTGTCAAACGTTCGCGACTTGGGTCTATATTTATAGTCCGTTCTTATTTCAAGACTGTCTTAAGTAACATCTCGAAATGTTAATACGACTTTGGGATTGATTCGCAACGTGTTAAGATTGTACTTAAGACGAAAGTCCGACTACGAATACCGCTCTTGGAGATAAAACTGAGACGAAGAACTTATTTATCCATTGGCACATTGATAGAAACATGCGATAGATTTATTTGTATTTTGTATAAATGATCTATTTAGATATGTCAAAAATACGAGATGTTCGCAAACGAGGAACGTTTATTCCTGAAATCCTTTTTTTTTTTTTACATCAGGAATGCTACAAACAAAGTTTGTTGTTACGCACATCCAGATGCTCCGCTTATAGAAGATTATAGGGCAGGGGATCAGATTTGCTCGGAATGTGGATTGGTTGTGGGAGATAGGTAAAAGAGCCGTAGATACAAGCGTAAAGCTGGCTGCGATAAATTTGACATTTATACGTTTCTCGCGTTACAGAGTGATAGACGTAGGTTCGGAATGGAGGACATTCAGCAATGAGAAATCAGGAATAGATCCATCGCGCGTGGGCGGTCCAGAGAATCCACTTCTCAACGGTGCAGACTTGTCCACGATGATTGGACCGGGAACGGGCGCTGCGTCTTTCGATGGCTTCGGTACCGCCAAGTATCAAAATCGACGTACAGTTGGTATTCAATTTCTTTTTCTTATTATTATACGTGGCAAAAGTTGCTAAACGGAGATTATATTCCTTTCAGATGAGCAGTTCTGACAGAGCTCTGCTCAATGCGTTTCGCGAGATCAATAATATGGCAGATCGTATCAATTTACCGAAAACTATCGTGGACAGAGCCAACACGTTGTTCAAGCAAGTGCACGATGGCAAAAACCTGAAGGGACGCTCAAACGACGCGATTGCTTCCGCGTGTTTGTACATCGCTTGTCGGCAGGAAGGTGTGCCGCGGACATTCAAGGAAATTTGCGCGGTCAGCAAGATAAGCAAGAAAGAAATCGGCCGATGCTTCAAGTTGATTCTCAAAGCTCTCGAAACTAGCGTGGATCTCATCACCACGGGTGATTTTATGTCCAGATTCTGTTCCAATCTCGGCCTTCCCAACATGGTACAGAGAGCCGCTACGCATATCGCTAGGAAAGCGGTGGAGATTGACATTGTACCTGGGAGATCGCCCATCTCTGTCGCAGCTGCGGCAATTTATATGGCGTCACAGGTACGCGTAGAACTACAGTGCGACGCTGCGTTTTGCAATTAAGCGGGCACTACTTTATTTTCATGCATTTTTATTCTACGCAGGCATCGGATGACAAGAGATCGCAGAAAGAAATCGGTGATATCGCCGGTGTTGCGGATGTTACGATCCGACAGTCGTACAAATTGATGTATCCGCACGCGACTAAACTCTTCCCGGAAGATTTCAGATTTGCCACGCCCATCGATCAGTTACCACAGATGTAAAGCCAGGAAAGCTTCCTTCTTCCTACGAAATACATTTGAACGTTCTAAAGGAATACTTATTTTCCATCACAAGCGCAACCGATCGTGCGTCACTCAATAATTTTTTTTAACAGGGTACATTCCTAAATAATTTGTACACGTCACTATTCTTTATTTTATCGCGGATGGTAGCGTATTAATATTTTTTCTTTTCTCTTCCATTTTATTCAGACTATGTTTTTCAAAGACGTATTGGTCCTTTGATGGAATATATTTAACGTTCAGATTCTGCTTTGTCTTACGTATTCTGCGGTATGAAAATTGTCTCGTGTAATCTATACTTCTTTTACTTTGACTTTCTGCAATTTTCTTCCATTTATAAATTTATAATATAGCACGAAAAGAAGTCCATTCATTACTGCACTGTTATAGCGGATAAGACAACTATTTTTCCATCTGCACTATTAGAAAATAAATTCTCATAAGGTGGCCTCACATTATGTGAAATACATGCGTAAGATATGCATATATATATATATATATATATATATATATATATATATATATATATAAGTAGATAGTTGATATAATAATTATTGATATATTATTAATCCTAGTTATATATTAATTATATAATTATTATACAATTTTTTATGTATATATAATTGATATATACACGTAATTATATAATTAATATTTTTAAGGTATATATATATATATATATATTAACATACAAGTTTAGAATAGACGTCTTAGGAGATATATACAAGATGGAGGGGAACAGGAAACTATGTATATATATATATATGTGTACGTGTGCGTGATATAATATGTTAAATTCTGTTTTCTACAAAGTCCTTATATTCTCTTGATAGGATTGGCCATTGATTTTCTTTCGACATATACACTTTCGACATATACGCTTTTGACATATATAAAATTTCTTTTCGCGTATGCAATAACCCGTTTTATTGCAACTGAGAACTGAGGTATCGTACAATAAGGATATTGTATAAAATTTATTCTGTGATAATTGAAAAGTGAAAAGCAAATAAACATTGCCGCAAGTGTCTGTAATTCGACAGTTTATGTCCAATGCGTACGACATTTTTAAACACATAAAAATGTACCGACTGATTATACGCCGCATTACGCGTTAATCCCCCATGTTCTTAAGACAGTAATAAAATTCGTAATTATCCATATTGGCTCTTTTCCAAGATATTTATTATTTTCTACCGATAAAGCGATTTCAATAAAACTATTTCTCGGACAAGTGGCATCTCTGTTACTCCTGCAATTCGTTCCGACTGACGCGGAGGTCTTTATTATGGAAATGCTTTGCAAATGTAACGCAAGTACGCACAACGCGTCTCCTTGACGCACGAACTGTATTTATTAGCTGTGGAAAGCCAGAGGTGTGTATGTAAGGTGCATCCGAAGAAAATAGGTCACTTCACTTTTTGTGCTTTGTTTGTGTGTCTCCTCTTTTTTTTCCTCTCAATAAAAACCTAAACCTGATTTTGAAGCACGACTGAATTATTTGCGGGCGATTTTCTCTACTGAGATTTCGCTCGGGAAATCCATTCCGGTTATTTGAAAAAATATTATTAAAAATTCTTTTGCGCGCTCTCTGTCCTCCACTGCTCCACTCTGACTCTCGGCGCACGTATAGTCACGCGTCAAGTGTCCGTGAGTAAAAGGCTGGCGACGTGAGGGGAGAATTTTGTTTAGAAGAAAACAGCTGACTTGGAGTGGAGACAAACTTCGGATGGAGAAGCTGTGTTTCGTATATAGTGAATTATATACTATATAATTGAATTGTGAATTATATATTATATACTATACAGTTCACTGCTCGTATACAATAACTTAACCTGACACGACGTGTTAAGTTGTAATACAAAATCGTCTCGTCTTTATGTTCGAAACACATTAGAAAATCTTGCAATTTAAGGGGACCGGTAGGATTTTTCGTCGTACTTTTCTCATTTATATGCGTACGTTTATGTCGACAAGAGAGAAAAGAGAGTTATATATATATAAAATTGAGAAGGGTTAACCTTAATCTCAGAATACAGATTGCTTTTATTTTGTAGCTACTTATCGTAAGATGAATGTGACGCCTCCTGTCAAACCACCGCGAGGGATTAAGCCGACGAAAGAAACGGTAAGTAAATCTCACGGTTGTGTTAGAAAGTTTCCTTAATTTGAATTCCATTGGAACGAGGCATTGTCGAATGAATTGTCACGTGTCTCGTATGCCTTAAATAGAGCGGTTTGCTGATCTCGGTGATACGCGCTTTATCGGCAAGCGAAACGAACGAGCAACGCGAGATTGAGAAAGCCAAGTTGGAAAAGGAGTACAAACGAAGCGATCAACGACTGGAGGAATTGGTTTCGTCGCACGATCAAGATCTCGTGGAAGTTATGCAAGTAAATATGGACACGCGCCGTGCATATTTGAATTGAGCAAGAATTCGGATATTTTTATTGTTGCGAGCTTGTATCCTATCTACGTGTCATTTTAGATATTCAGTGCGCTGTCTGAGAAAGTTACGTCGTCGCGAGAGAAGATTCATGCGGTGAAGGAGAATCTGAATGCCTGCAAACAATTGCTGAGATGTAAGCGAGAGGAGTTGCTGAATTTGTGGCTCGAAGGAATAGAACACAAACAAGTGTTACATCTTCTAAAACATGTGTAAGATGTATATTTGTACATATATTTCAGATTCTAAAAATAATGCTTCTCTTTTCAATGCTCAATTAAATATAGACCTAAATTAATTTCAGATCGTCGGATTCATGTGGACGTACGATATCCTTGACAGAGCCTGAGTTATTACCATTATCCAATACGTCGCACGATACTTCAACAGATCAGTAGTCGGAAATCTCTCGTCTCATTATTCTGTATATAAAAATATCTACGGTATTATATATAAGGTAATAAATAGAAATTATATAAATTTGTAGTTTCAGTTTGTAACATTAAATAAATTAGAATTACAATCAAGTTATGTAATGGTCTCCAAGTTAAACTGTACGATAAGTTTCTACGTTGTGTAAATAAAAATTCAAGAAATTTTTGTCTACATTATCGTTTCGTAATTAAAAAGAAATTACAATTTACACGTGCTCCCGTTATCCAACGGCAATATAATATGTTTCAGATTTAAGATTTTTGTGGCTAGAGTTCCATATAAATCTTAAAATTCTACAAGTTTTCATAATAAATCGTAATTCTTGAAATTTTAAGTGATATTACTTTTTATATGACTATATATTTGAAAGGTGTAATTTTGTATCAGAGTATAATGCATATTTTATTATATTTTTAATAAAAATTACAAAATATATACATGTAACCAACAGTCATAACGCATCGCATGAGTATTATTCATGAAATAATGGACGCGCGTTCAACAGGGCTGCGTTCGAGAACCAATCAATGCCGTGGAAAGGTGGCGCTCTGGCGCTCTGGCGCTTCTGCTACACTTCCGTAATTCCGTGTCAGCACTGTCAGCCACTGTCAGCTGATGACATATGCCACGAATGTCCGAAGGGCGATCGCGGATATATTGTATGATTCCGACCGAATTCCGACCATTCCGATTTCTTCCGTGTTCACGAGCGGTGTACATACCCGGTCCAACACGCGGCTTCTTTCGATAAGCCGTTTTTTAATTATTTAATTTTCTTTACACGCGCGCGCGTCCGGTGTTTATACTGCCCTTCATTTTAGACGAAAATACGCGTGATTGATATATCACGATTAAAATATAGACGCGATATTCAACAAGTTTAATTAATTTAGTCAAAATGAGCAGCCAAAAGACAGTACCGAACGGTGTAAAATTCCTCATTGGTGGGACTTCTGGGTTTGTGTCCTTTTTTTTTTTTTTTTACATTTATTTTAGACATGTGACATCTGTGAATGCATAGTCTTGAGACGACAATCTTAGATGACAAGTGTACTGTTTTCTAATAATTATTAGAGGATTTCGCAATCACTAAAAGTTGAGGTTCGAAGGTCGAGATTAAATCTTATCAGAATCACTTGTTGTAAATTACATAACTGACGCTACTATTTCACTAACTAGAAGCAGAGGAAAAAAGTAAATTTTAATTTTTCACGATGATGCAATATATATATATATATATGTATATCTATATACCTTATTCGCATACTATAAATAGAGTTTGTAACCCTGGATAAACTAATATAGCTCTTCGTATATATCGATAGCGCCATAAAAAATTCATTTTCTAATTTTTAACAATTTACAGATACAATATAATATTTATATATTTTTAAAATAAATTGACCGACTTTTTTTTCATTTTTAATTCCTAAAAAATAAAAAATGTAATTTTATTTTTTGCTTACATTTACACACAAAAAATGATATTTTATCAAAATATATTTATATCCCGATTGCTAATTTTTTCATTAAAAATGTAACCGTTAATATATATTATGAAATTTAATTGTATATATCAGAGAGTATATAGTTTCTCCTATATAGGAGATAGTATATAAAGGATATAATACGTGTGTGTTTAATTACAGCATGGCAGCAACATGTTTCGTACAACCATTGGATTTAATAAAGAATCGTATGCAGTTAAGCGGCACAAAAACGTCGACGTTAAGCGTTACCTCGGGCATTCTGAAAAATGAAGGTGTTTTGGCGTTATACTCCGGTCTATCCGCTGGTTTAATGCGACAGGCCACTTATACTACTACTAGACTTGGTATATATACTTGGCTTATGGAAGTGTCTTCGTAAGTTAACTTTATGTGTGGTCCAGATTGATTAAATTATTCTTATAAAGAAAAGCGAATATCTCAAAGTGAATTTTTTAAAAATACACTCGTCTTATTTAGAAAAGACAACGAGCAGCCAAGTTTTGTTGTAAAAGCACTACTTGGTATGGTAGCTGGGTGTGTCGGAGCATTTGTAGGTACACCAGCTGAAGTAGCTTTAATTAGGATGACTGCAGATGGAAGATTACCTATTGGTAAATTTTTATTTTATTTTTCCACGTGATAGGACTTTAGCGTATATTATTAGTTTAGTATACATATCCATGTACATAGTGTAGAATTTAAACATTTTATACGCTTTAAATACAGCTGAGAGGCGTAATTACAAAAACGTATTCAATGCGTTATTCCGTATAATTAGAGAGGAAGGTCTTTTTACGTTATGGCGTGGCGCCATTCCTACTATGGGACGAGCTATGGTTGTAAACGCAGCACAGTTGGCATCGTACTCTCAAGCCAAACAAACATTGCTGGACACAGGTTTGTAGAAAGATTTGTAACGTTCTTCGATTGTACAATTATACATATAAATGTTATTTACATTTGTTGTGTTGTATTTTTTCTTTTAAAATAGGATATTTTGAGGAAAATATTTTATTACACTTTGCAAGCTCTATGATTTCTGGTTTAGTCACCACTGCTGCCTCCATGCCTGTAGATATAGCTAAAACAAGGTATTATACGATAAATTTAGTTTTATTTAAAATTCGATTAACACTTTTAATTTAGGATTCAGATTACTATAACGATTCTCCTTTCAGAATTCAAAACATGAAAACGATAAACGGCAAACCAGAGTTTACGGGCGCAATTGATGTTCTGACCAAGGTTGTGAGGAACGAAGGATTGTTTGCATTGTGGAAAGGATTCTTCCCATACTATGCACGTTTAGGGCCTCATACAGTCCTGACATTCATTTTCCTCGAACAAATGACCGCTGCTTATAAAACACACTTGGCATAGTTGTAACCGTGTGCGCTTGCCGAGAGTTGTTGTTGATGGTTTAAAGATTGACAGAATCTTTGTTTTCTCTTTGCTTTATCATGTCATTGTGTCTTCAGAAACATTATTTTTGTAATAAGCTCATTTTGTAATATATATTTACTGTTAGATATTGCGCACATAATTTGCAATATCATTTTATATAAAACATATAAAATTCACAATTTATAATAAAGATTATTTAGAGCAGCTTTTATGAAATTGATCACGTATAAAATTTTTAATTTCTGAAAATTTATTCTCATTTTCTAATTGAAGAACGATACAAAGATAAATTTCCATTTCGATGTAAGTGTATAGTTTTGTGCATTTTTAATTTCCTGCCATACAATTTAATATATGTGTGCAATATAAAGATATATTAAGATTATATTTTGCTATTATATATTTTGTAGAGAGAGAAAGATATATATATTCCATGAATATGTGTACACGCGAACGCAGAGCTCGTCTGGTACGAACTCTAGTCTTATATGTATAGGTATATGCCGCTTAATTCAGCTTTTTGATCGTTATTCCCAATGTTATTTAGTATAAGATTTGTCTTATAAGCACACTTTAGATAATACATCTTGTATAAAATGAGGTGCCATTATTGTTACTAGGTATGAAAGTTGAACAGGTGTATCGAAGTAATGTGTTAAAATGTATTAAAATATTAATACAAAAAAATGTGTTAATATTGCGCATTATTGAAATATAACAAAGATTTAAGTAATAAAAACCTATTTTGAGTGCCAGTGTCATCTACTACATTTTATTTACACGTGAGGATATATAACAGACGTTGAAAAATTTTTATCAACAAATATATAAGAATAAAAAAAAGGACAATAATAATTATTACTATACAATTAAAGAATTATTAATAATATCATTGTCGATAATAGCGAGACAACTCTAAAACTACGTTTTTCACGTAATTATGTTATACTTTTCAATTTGTGCGAGAAGTACGTTTCCGCACGTGTATTATATTACGTTGTAAATTTTTGCAACAAAAATTGTTGGCGAAACGAAATATATATGGTCAAATCGGCACACGCAACAAGTGTCATGAAACCGAGAATGGAGCTCAGGGACGTTTCGATTAAACTTAATTCGCATATAGAACACGGTGCGAGCGTGACGGATGTCCAAATATTGATTTTGTACATTGAAAAACGCCCCGGGGATAATCTTTATATAAATCTCTCGTTGTTGGAGCCGGACCCGCGCGAGGCAGATGACGGAAAATAAAAATGTGCCTTGGACCTTGGACACGCAAACACTTTTGGCGGCAAAAAATAGACTCGCTCGCATATTTATTGTTCATGCCGCACAAATATCCACAAGTGCATAATCCATTGGTTGCCGTTATGTAAGTCACGAATAGATATTCAACGTGATACAATAAAATACGGTCAATTTAAATCTTGAAGTGGACTTGTGCGATGCTGTTTTCTATATTTGAGGTTACAAATGCTATATGTCAACGTGACGTCGATATTTACATGTTTACATCAATCAAATAATTAGAGCTAAAAATATGAAATCAAGCGTCAAATTGTTATATATCAATCTCGCCCGGCAGGAAAAAAAATGTAACGTGCTAATTAAAGTTTTAAGAAATCAAATTCTGAGGAAGTTATAATTTTACATAATTAAATCCTTTTTTATTAATTCTTCTTGTTCCAGGATGCATCTATCGCATGACAATTATCAATTGCGAAATTTCCACTTGGCCAAATTAATATAATTATGTCAAAGAAAAAAAAAGATCGGGCTTGGGCAGACAATGGCTTTGAAGAATGGGTGAGTATATAATTAATATATTTATTATTCTCATCTATTTTTACTCTTTGCATCATTTTTTAATATTTTGTCAGGGTGGTTATATGTCTGCGAAGAAAGCCAAGCTGGAGGAACAGTTTCGTGACACAGCCAGCAAAGAATTTAAAGAATCATCGAAACTGTTTGAAGGGATTGCGATATTTGTTAACGGTTATACAGATCCAACGTCGGATGAGCTCAGACGTCTAATGATGATGCATGGAGGAATATATCATCATTATATGCGTCCTAAAATCACGACTCACATTATAGCGTCTAATCTGCCGTATTCCAAGATAATGTTATACAGAAAGAGCCAAAATCCAATTCCTATTTGTAAACCGCAGTGGATCGTCGATAGCATAGCAGCCGGAAAGATCCTGAATTTTCAGAATTATTTACTTTATTCTAATAACACTAATGCGCAGCCTCAGTTGGCATATAAATTAAATAAGGATAAAGATAACGCTAGCTCAGTCACGCATAATAAACAGGATATTGAGAAGCCTGAAGCTTCAGCGAGTACCGACATAAATAAGGGAAATTCATCGAAACACGATGCCTTTAATAATGCATTGAAGCAAGGCGCGAGCAACTTTTGTCGATCTTCGAATACAAAACCAAGCGCGCGATGTACAAAAGATGCTGAATTTCTGTCGACGTTTTACAGTAACTCGAGATTGCATTATATTTCTACCATGGGAACTATGTTTAAAGATTACGTGAATGAGTTGAGGAACAAAAGTGACGGAGCATTTCCCGGCCTTGAGCGTTTAATAAGATTAAACAGTATCAAGAAGGCCACGACGTCGGCTAATTGCGAATCAGATTCTGAAGATGAGACAGTTTGTTTTACAGATAAAATTACAAGTAAATCAAACCACAAGCAAGAACCTGTCGTAATGCACATTGATATGGACTGTTTTTTCGTATCTGTGGGGATCAGAAATAGACCGGAATTGCAAGGCGTGCCGGTAGCGGTAACGCACGCGAAAGGCAACACGTTTTCGGCGAATTACGATAGCAAAGAGGAGTTTGGATCGATGTCAGAAGTAGCTTCGTGCTCGTACGCTGCGAGAAAGGCTGGCGTGAAGAATGGCATGTTTCTGGGAGAGGCGT
This sequence comes from Temnothorax americanus, assembly GCF_048541705.1. Taxonomy (NCBI): domain Eukaryota; kingdom Metazoa; phylum Arthropoda; class Insecta; order Hymenoptera; family Formicidae; genus Temnothorax; species Temnothorax americanus. Next base: position 3,961,566 of record NW_027509275.1, read on the forward strand.
TAAAACTGTGTCCAGATTTAAAGACAATTCAGTACGATTTCGAGGGTTACAAGGAAGTTTCGTACGTATTGTACGACACTGTGGCATCCTACACTTTAGATATCGAAGCGGTAAGCTGCGACGAAATGTATGTTGATTGCACGAAAATTCTTGAGACATCTGGACTCTCGCCGTTGGAGTTTGCTACTGTAATTAGGAACGAGATAAAGCGGAAAACAGATTGCCCGGTATCCACAGGATTCGGTAATAATAAGTTGCAGGCGAGATTGGCGACGCGAAAAGCTAAACCCGATAATCAATTCTATCTCAGCGCTCAAAATGCAGAGACATATATTCAAACTTTTAATATAAGAGATTTACCAGGTACATTTGAGTGATCAATATTGTTTATATTATTTTGCAAAAACAAAGAAACACCTTTGTTAAGCAAATATATTGGATTTGTATTTTTTTTCTATAATAAGTAGAAATACGTTAGATTCGATTCTTTTTCTCATTTAATCATTTTATTACCTTTGTTAGGATTAATTTAATTCTCCTATTTTTTCGTCTGTATTTAGGAGTTGGCGGAACAACAACACATAAGTTACATAAAATGAATGTGCATACGTGCGAAGATTTGCGGAAGATATCGTTGGGGGTTTTACAAAAAGAATTCGGCAAAAAGACGGGAGAGCAGTTGTACAAGATGTGCCGTGGGTTAGACGACACAAAGCTGAATCTGGAATATGTTAGAAAATCTGTATCGGCTGAAGTTAATTATGGCATAAGATTCCAGAATAATGGCGATGCTGTCGATTTTTTGAGCGAATTATCTGTAGAGGTGTGCGATCGATTGACAGCGGCTCGTGCAAAGGGTAGATGCATCACGCTGAAATTAATGGTCAGAGCCGAGGAGGCACCGAAGGAAACCCCGAAGTTCATGGGTCACGGTCTTTGCAATTATATAACGAAATCGAAAAATCTTATAGCGGCTGTTGACGACATCAATATCATTAGAAAGTGAGTTTACTATTAATCTGTTAATCTTGTACATTTTATGCTTTCTTGAAATATATATTTCGTGAAATTATAAGCACATGTTTTACGTGATCTAGGGAAGTTATAAATATTTGGAATCAGTTGCATTTAATACCTGAAGATATGAGAGGAATAGGAATACAAATATCCAGGCTAGAAATATGCAGGGCTAAGCAAGCTAAAAGCAGCTTAATCAATTTCTTTGATAAAACGAAAAAATTACAACAAACGTGTGATGAAATGTTGGGAGATGACAAAGAAGATCATTGCGTCTCGAATTTTAATAAGAAATCTAAACCGGATTGTTCTGAAGTGCCTTTAACTACAGAATTAGTAGCAACGAGAAAAATTTGTGATACAGAAATTAGTAATTTGCCGCCGAAAACGGCAAAATCCTCGGAATCGACCGGTGTAATTCCAGTCGATGTTCAAGTCGAATCGTCGACATTTGCAGCTAAATCGAAAAATAAAAAGTTACACAATCCTAAGGTAAATGAAAATATTATAAAAGTAAAGGATTTACTTGGAAAATCCAATGGGAAAACAATCCAAAGGCAAACGTCTCAAGAGAATTTCTTTAGACAAGTGAAACCAAATGGCGGAAGGTCATCAAAATATGAGATGCCGCGAATACAAGATATCGATATGTCCGTATTAATCGAATTACCTGCAGATATAAGAAACGAGATAATTGACGAATACAAAAAAAACAAGAAACAATCTCAAGCTGCAGCAAATACCGCCAGTACGGTTGATTCGGTGAATCAAGTTGAGCGTGATGAGGAAAGTTCAAATGTACATAATTGTTCGCAAGTTGATCCGGACGTTTTATCAGCTTTAATGAAAAGCGATCTGCATCCCGATGTACAACGCGATGTGCAGATATATTGTGATATGAAAAGAGAAACGAATAGAGTGAATTTCAAAGAAACAAGTGAAAAGAGCGATAGTGAGAGATTACAAGAAGCGGGAGCGTCTTCAAAGATCAGTGATAATAAAGAAAACGCAATAGTTATTGTAAATAGCACTTGTATAAATAAAGCCGAATCACAAGAGAACGTAATGCATGGGGGAGACCAATTGTATGAAAAGGACAATACTGTCGAAGCTAAATCAACCTCGTGTCAAGTCAATCACGTTGAGATTTCACACAATAATGTTACGGTGGATAAAGCCGATACCTTTATTTTACAGAATTTAAGTATTTTACATAACAATGAGAACGTAGATAAACATCAGGAAATGTTAATTAATCTTGTGAATCATCTCTTCACCCTTCCATTACAACAGGTACCACATAATTATTTCATTAAGACAAATTATTAAATAGGAACTGAGTTCTAGCTTTCTTCTATTTTTTGAGATCTAGTGCACGTAACCGCAATTCCAATCAATATTAAACATTTGTATAAAATTATTTCGTAACAAGTAATACGAATTGTTTACCTGTTATTGCCGTAATATTGACATATCAGATGATACAGATGTGCATCAGAGATATCTATTTTTTTTTCCTATCTATTTTTTTCCTGTATATTTACCAGATTTTGCATTTTACAAAAGATGGTGAATTCTATACACTTCAAAATGTTATTTTTTAGTTATCTGTGAATATTTAATGCATTGGTGTTCAGATCCCTCGATCTGTATGGAATTAGCGCAGTTGTAAAATATATTTAGTATGTAAATGTCATGAACGTGACAATTATGCCGAATATTAAATGGTAACTGTGACATTGGCACAGTAACGAGTAAAATTATGGAAGATTCAAGTCTAATAAAAAAGTGTGTCAGTAATATCCCATGACAATAATTAGCTTATCACAGTACGTTACGCGGTGCAATTTTATTTCGATATTTTCAGTTTTAGATTTACCCTTATTGTACATTCGGAAATGACAACTTTGAAAACTTAATTCTAGTTTAGAAACACAAACATATGACTATGGATTATTACTTTATACGTGAATATCGAAATAAATACTAATAAAAAACATTCAACTCTCGTATATATATATATTATATTAAAATTATTAAATAATTAAAGAGAACGACAAAAAAAAACGGAAATTTGAATATTTAGCAGATTTTTGAAAACTTTCTATTGCCACCAATATTCACGCATACAGTGCAAGATTTTATCCAATCTTGATCATAAAATCAAACAAAATCCTCTTCTTCGGTAAATATAGTTTTGAATGAAGAATCGTGTCACCTTTTCCTCTTTTCGCTTATCCTTTTCCTTTATATAATTTTATCAAGTAATATATTCGGATAACTGTTTGAAAAATTACGTATATTATGTAAAGATGATATTTTTGTTTCAACCGAACTAAATGCAATATTTTCATAGGTAAAACTGCAAATACAAACATGGGTTACTAAATCTAATGCCGTGAATGAAGTAGACTTTTTGTCACTAGCGACGTTTCTTAGCATGCTTCCAGAAAAGAAACGCATCGAAGATTTACATATCTTGTTGAAAACCATGTATAGGTAATTTATCTTTGAAGTATTTCTGTTATTATAATAGACGTTTTTTTTTCACTTCGTAACAAATGGATAATAAATAATACAACGCTGCAGATTTTAAGGAACAGATATCGCTTTACTCGGTCATGATCGATAAATAAAAATATTCGGCATATGATACATTAAACGTACTTATATGTCTATCTGTTTTTTTAGATGTACAACGAAAACTGAGAACTGCATTTGGCATAGAACATATAGAAGAACCGTGAAACATGTTCAACGTTACATGCAGATCGAGTACAATAACAATCTAATGGTACCGCTGATCAGATGTAATGATCCGAGATGTAATAACGATAATTGAATTCTCGTAAATTTAATAAATTAAATTTCTACTAATGAGTGTGTAATATAAGAAATCTATTTACAAGCAAATGTGATACCTTTAATTTTAATCGAACGCAAATGCTGTTCTTTGTCTAGAGAAGCCATACACGACTCGTTTAATGTATGCCTTTGGAAAAGTTTTGCTCGGTCTTGTATAAATTAGTAAGAAGTCGTCAACCTCGAATTCGTGTATTTCTTTTGTAATATTTATATATATATATATATATATTTATATACTTTTTAAATATATTTTTTCGCTTTGTAATCGTTACGCGCGCAGGGATGGTGAAAAAATAGAAAGGAGCCAGATGAGCGTTTACTACTCCCATTCGGTTGTTCCCGGTGGTTTAGACGTTAGGTCATATAAAACGCGTGAGATTCCGGGCACCGTGGATATTTCAGTTACCATCTTTTTCACCACCTATGACACATTGAAATAAATTATACAATTATTCTCATGTTAAACAGTTGAGTATATATATATATGTGTGTGTGTGTGTGTGTGTGTGTGTGTGTGTGTGTGTGTGTGTGTGTGTGTGTGTGTGTGTGTGTGTATATATAGACATGAAAAGCTATGTGAACTTACATGTATTGGCAAATCTTTGCCAGGAATGGCGGGGATGCCAGTCATGAAATCGTTAGTGCAAAACGGCCTAAGAACAACGGAACGTTGACATGATAACGTTCGACATGCTGTGTCGCGGTCAAAGTGTATCGGTATTAGAACAACGGGCATCTGGCTAATGGCTCCCATACAGCCGTTAGAAGCCAACACTTGATTAGCTAAGTGGTCCGCCTGTCGTAAAGTCGCTATCACATTCGAGGTGAGATACGTAGGCGTGATATCCTGGATTGGATGATGAAGCTGCGGCCCAAAGATGTAGCAAACACGGTTCACATTGTGACACACGCGTGGAATTAGTTTTGCAAGAAACAACATGTCCTCCCATTCCACACCTTCGGATACAGTCTCCTCGCACGACAAACCTACTACGTAGCTATAACTTCTTCGATCACCCTATAGAGACCAAAAGATGTTTTAACATCTGGCAAAAATTAGAAATTGAATACTTCGACATTGATGATTTTCAAATACCTGAACCCCAACACTACGAATAGGCAAGAGAGTTGCCGCGATATGACGATGACTCGAAACTCTGCGGAGTTGCTGACGCTCGGCTTCGTTTGTCGCGCCTTCCACGCGATTTAACAACGCGTGTTTCTTCTGAAGCATCTGCTCATACTCGGCCATTATTTTTACTATGACCTGGAAAGTACAATTACAATTCACGTCAACGGTCTGTTGAAGAAACAATTGTATCAATATTTCAGTACTTTTTATTTTGCATCTGTAATACCTGTGTTTCGGAGAAATCTTTCTCTATATAAGGCTCATCCGCGCAAAGGATTCGTACTGCAAGTCCAGGTCCTGGGAATGGATGACGCGCAACGAGCGCCGCCGGCAATCCGAGATCACATCCCAACTGTCTTACCTCGTCCTTATGGAAATCTTTCAACGGTTCGACTACATATCCTTGCGCTCGTAGTACTCGCACAAGTTCGCTGTCGTTATGGTGCGTCTTTATGGCATCCGCTTTACCTGAATAGATAAAAAAAAAAAATCGCATTCTTGCGACACGAGGACGTAGGAATTCATTGATTATTCTAGAAATAGAAATTTACCACTGACTAAGGCGCTTGCACTTTCTATTAAATCAGGCCTGAGAGTGCCTTGTCCAAGAAAAATGTCCTCTGGCTTCAATCCCATTTCTGCCATCGCTTCATTCGCGACTCTTACAAAAACATCGCCTATAATCTTTCGTTTCTCCTCTGGATTTGTAGTCTCACATAACATCTTGGTTAACCTGGTTCTCGGGCTACTCGCTGTACCGCACATCCCTTTATTATTCGTAACATTGGCGTTCATTACAGGCGCGACATTGTCCAATGGGACAGTCGTCGTTCCTTGCATGAAATAGCGAGCAGCGTTCACTACTCTTAACGTAACACACAATTGGGCTAGACTTTGTTCCACGAATTGCGTTTCTCCTTTACGCATGAAGCCGTTATTAATATGTAGGGCTATAACTTGCTCTTTACTTAAAGCTTTTTGTAATAAAGCTGCGCACACTGTCGAGTCCACACCACCGCTCACTAATAACTATAACAAAAAAATTCAGATAAATTTAAATGGCATCTCTCTTGTTACATGTTTAAAATAAAAATTATTGCATATTTAATATTATTTCAAAAGCTCTTAACTTATATTTTGAATTAGAGTATTAATTACATACCAAAACCTTTTTGTCGCCTACAGTATTTCTGATGTACTGGATACACTGTGCCTCCCGATCGCGGAGCGTATAATTACCCGTAAGGCCAGCGATACCAAATAAAAAGTTATGTAACATCGATTTTCCGTTAGGCGTTAAATCCACTTCCGGATGAAACTGCACACCGTACAAACTCATCTTATCGCTCGCTATACCTGCTATAAAGCTTGACGATCTGGCAGTAGTACGAAAACAGTCAGCCACCCTGTCTATGCTATCTCCATGGCTCAATAGTACCATTTGCTCCTTGTCCAAGCCCCTAATAAACAATATATCACTTATTACATCATGTTAAACAATGTTTTTCACGAGATTCTTATAGTTCAAATAAGCATTATTTAATTTAATCATTTAATACTTTATAACATGATTTGAAATTTACATACTTAAATAACAGGCACTTGGTATCAACTTCAATGGGAAACTGGCCATCCTCTCGACTCTCCCTTCGAGTTACACTACCTCCGAATTCCTTATTCATCATCTGCATCCCGTAACAAATACCTAATACAGGAATTCCTATTCGAAAGATATCGGCATCGTATCTAGGTGCATCTTCCGCATATACTGAACTAGGACCACCAGAAATTATAATAGCCCTGAAAAGATAATCAAATTAATAATCCATATTTGTATATCGCATGCGTGCAATTGTGATAACTAGTTAATTGATATTAAACATGTATGTGTCTTACTTGTATCCTTTCTCCTGAAGAGTAAATGCAGGTGTATCGAGTGCCAGAATTTCACTATGAACATTTAATTCACGAATCTTCCGGTCTATTACTTTCCCATATTGAGCACCTGCATCTAAAATAGCTACTCTCTCGTCAACAATGTCCATGGCTACTTCATCGGCACCATTATTTCTCTCAGTGCGAAACAGCAACCCATCGGCACTTTTTTCCATTTCAATTTACGTTTGTCAATGTTAATATATTACTATATTACTAAATCTGCAATGATTTGGAAAGAGAATAACAGCATTGCATACCAAAGAATGGCTATAAATTATAATAAAATTATAATTTAACATTTTATTATGGAACAAAAAGATATGATAAATCTATGCATTATTCAATTTTACTTCCAAGAAATACAATCCTCTCATATATATATATATATATATATATATATATATATATATATATATACTGATTAATTATATTAAATATATAACAGGCTAGTTTTCTTTACTCATTCTTTAATCATTACACTAGTAGTCTTTATGATTATGTAACTAAACTTGCTCAATATTGTTTTCGCTTAATATCTCAGAGACGTTGATAATAAAGTCCAAGTATGTTTATGTTGAAAAAAATGAGCAACAAAACTAAACGAGATAATTAAATTGGTGTATATAAATGTCCTAGCATAGATTCTAGATACAAGCAAAAGTTGTTTCATATGTATTTTAAACTGTATTTTGTAATTCTCTTTAATTGCTGTTAATTATAATCAATACTTGATTATAGTAAAGGCTTATAAAACATACGCAAAGAAAAAATATTGGTAACCTTTTTATATTTAACCATATTATAATTTCTCAATAATCTTTCGATATTTTTTATATCAGCAAATAGACTTTTTTTAACTATCTTAAGAGATTAATTATATTTTCTAAAACCAATTGTTTTAAGTGTTAATACTTATTGCATATGTATATATATATGTATAAATTAGATACATATTTTTTGCATACGTGTTAATAGAATAAATGAAATGCATGTATAATAAAATAAAAATTTTGATGCAACAAAGAAGCTTGAGGTCAAGCGAACGTGAAAAATTGTACATGTATAATTATACTTAATTGCAATTACGACTTTACGAATATTCGTACACTAAGAATTTCTCATTCCAGGTTGTATTTTACATAGCAAATATCAACTTCGAAGGATTCTTATTGATACCCATCCTTCCTTGTTAATTATACAAAAAGTGACAAGAGGTGCAGGTGATAAGAACGTTAATACCTCACATGTTAAATGGATATCTCGATATCTCGACGTGAGCTACTATACGTATACAGTTGCCGTTCGCCAGCTGGACAATTCGCTCGACACACCCTATACACGTGCCCGCGGGATCGACGGAACCGCGCTCACGAATTTCGGCGGCGCCCCGCGTAGCCGCCAGTTGGTTATTTAACGAAAAACAAATCTCACCGGGCGTACCGCGAGGTGCACCTCGGCGGTACGTTCGCGCGGCGAATCCGCAGACTATAGGTTATCTCGAGCGTCGCCGTCCGTTCGGGAGACTGTCGTTCGGCTTACCGGATCGTTCAACGGGAGGAACGGGAGGCACCGCTCACGAGGATCGCCGAATAAAGTAAAACTAATCGCAGAAGAACAGAATGGACAGACATCAGACGAGGCGGCCATTCGATCGCCACAATGCAGCGCGATCGTTGACTGCTAGTGCTGCTTTCAAGTAGCGGTCGCGCGGGCGCGCCAACCCTCGTGCCGCGAAATCCCCAGAACCGCCGCGTGAGACTACGAATTCCTGTAATATTAATTACATATAATTAATGTCATATATAATTAATATTAATTAATATATATTATCAAATTTATCATATATATTATATATAATAATAAAAGTATATTACACATTTTTGTTATATATTATTATTTATATTACAATATCAAATCGCACCTTAGGCCTGAACGCAATATGGTTTCGTTATGTATATGTATCAACATATATATATATATGTGTATGTATATAAATGAATAATCGGAATCTCTTTCCTTCTCTTCTTCTTTGGACACAACTACATTTAGCGCCAAATGCGGCGAGAGTAGGGTATTTGGTTGCAAGTCACCAATGAGGTTTGGAATGCTCACTTCACGCGTACAGCAAAATATCAACGGTAAAATACTACCTCGTGAATCGTTGCCATCGTGGGCATCGATGATAGGACGAGGATATTTTTCTCTTTTGCTTATATATAAATATCTGAATAATTTAATTATAAGATTTACACTGAAAGTAAAATGATTTTCAGTGAAAAAAAAGTATAAATGGGGATCATAATTTTGCGATTAAGTTCAGAAAATTCATTCCTTGATAAATAAGAGTTTGATTGCGATTTTTTGCGCTGAGATGTAAATTCAAAAGTTCAAAAATTTTGATAAATGTTGAAAAATCAATTTCAAACTTAATGAGGAGTTTGATAGGTCGTTTTATAAAACTACTCGAGATAATTATAGTAATAATAATTACATGCAGTCCCCTAACGAAACACAACCCGTTATACTGATCATTACGTACGACAGATTTATATTATAGTAATTATAGTTTCGTTAGGACACACACACACACACATAGTTGTATCATAATCTGATCTACGTACATTTTATATTTAATCATAATTAAATTATATAAACGTTAGTTGTAAAATAAGTTAACACACATTGAGATTACGATGTATGAAATATGAATTTATAAATTTATATTTTTATGATCCTTTTTATAAGATGTAATAATTTAATATAATGTATAATATATCAATTCTAGCAAAATTTTCTGAAAAGTTCACAGTTCTATTAAGATAATAAAGAATTAAAGTAAAAAAAAATTGACTCATATATATATATATATATATATATATATATTTCTAAAAACTCTTCCTACAGTTTTAACATTATTAGAAATTTTTCGTTAGATGGCTTTTAAGCCAATAGCAGAATTTTCGTTGATTGGTTACATTGTTTTCATTATATAATGAGCATCCCATATTATTGGATTCCAAAATCTGCCCTATCGTAGATTATATCTCAGAACTTGACATAGCTCAACAATCAGTAATCTTCTGGTTACTAATTACATCATTCGTTAAAGAAAACCGCTTGTGACTCGGACAATAATTATGTAAAAAATACGCGCAGAATTATTCCCGAATACTGATTCAGCGCAAGAGCGAAAGGTACGATTACGAGTGGCATTATACACAAGTCATCGGGGTAAAATGTATTACGGTACTTGCGTGGCTTAAAACCGACAATTTTAATTGCTGCTTGTTAAGGATTCTCGGTTTCCGAGAGATGGCTAAATCAACATCGGATTCGCAAGCCGCCCCTCTAATGATCATCTTACGCGAGGGAAATAGTCGAACGCTCTTGTCTCGCGTTACAAACTCACTAATTAATTCCTTCCTTCTGTCCATCCTGTCTACCTGAAACATATGTGATTACAATCGATCCGACGTGTAACGACTATTTGCATAGTATTTACGTAAGGAACGGTCCGCCAAGGGTAAGTGCAAGCTATAAAAGATGTATCTAGCCGAATAAAATATTCAGTTTTGCACGGCACGAAATCCTAACAACACCCGATAAAATTATGGGTAGCGCGAATCTCTGCTTGTTGGCCATTCTGGCTATTTTAGCAGCCGTCACTGCCGAGGAGATGTACTCGGACATGTTCGATCACATCGATCCTGACCATATCTTGCCGAACGACGAGCTTCGAACGCAATATTACAAATGCTTCATGGACACTGGCCCGTGCGTGACAGAAGATCAGAAATTCTTCAAACGTACGATATTTCATTTCATATAAATTTGGATTTTGTAAACGACAGATATGATTTTTATTTAATATTAAAAGTAGAAGTGTGCTATTAAAATGCTCTAACTCTAATGATATTATAACGTGGACAAAAATATATTATTTTCTTAATCTGTAAACAATATAGAAAAATATATTTTCTAAGATAGAAAAATAGGATATTTATTGTCTAAAAATATAAAACATATAATAAAGGATATTATTAAGTTTAAGACGAGTACATCACCTCCATCTCAGATATTTGATTAATCTTTTCACATATGAAAATATTTTTAAATATATTTTTTTATCAAAGCATATACTAAATAGAAAAGATTTGGAATAGACATATCAATATTATCGTGTTGTAACATAATAATGTTCGTGTTAGTAAAAAGTTACTATTCGCACAATTTTCAAACAGCTTGCATCAACCAGAATATTAAAAATTTTATATTTTGCAGAGCATGCCGCTGAAGCGTTTGCAACGAAATGCCGAAAATGTACGGAAACGCAAAAGAAGAATGTGGAAAAGATAGTCGTGTGGTACACCGAGAACCGCCCTGACGAGTGGAATGCCATGGTAGGAAAGCTTTTGGAGGACGCGAAGAAGTTGAACATTACACCCGTTGCCTGATGTTGCCAAATAAATAGCACATTTCGCGCTGTCATGTATACTTAAAATTGTGAAATAACAAATAACGATCTTGCATCCATGTAGTTTTCCAAGATGTAGCTGTAATTGTAATATACGATACGAGCACGTAGACGAGAGCGAGATTTAGCGGTGTTGCATGTATAATTTTAACTGACAATAAAAGCCGTTTCGTGACGGGTTGAACGTGTATACCTCTCTCAACGAGTGCATCGGCAATCTGCGCGTGTAAATCATGGCGATATTTACCGCGTATCATGTCGAGTGTCTCCGCGGATTTAACGCATGGAATTGAGGAAAATAGTGACGACAACATGAGTTTTTTGTCACGCGTCTTTATCCTCATTATCGTCATTGGCATCGGTCTTACGCATGCGTCGGAAATGTATTTCACTGCAGAGCGCGGAGGGGTGACACTTGCTTGGTGTTCCAAGCATTCCCAAGCATCGGAGGAATCATTCCTGTTAGTCGCGAGATAATGCTCAGGGAGGAGACGTCCGTTCCCAATCGTCGACCCATATTATATTCTGACTAAAGTGTTTCGCCCCTCCGAATTCGTCATGAACCGTCGCTTACCAGCGGGACGATCGATACGGGTGGTGGAACGGGGTGGCTACGGCCTGCGAGGGTGACTACATCGTGACGTGTATGTCATATCAAGTTTGACGATTCTCTTTCCTGAAACCAACAAAATAATCCTCACGAGGGTATCGTGGTGTCGCCGCGTGATAACTGCAGCCATGCAACAATAATCCATCACTGAATATATAACTCCATAAAAAATATTTTGACGATATTTCGTGTCAGTCGGCAATCAATTCAACGATTCCGCCGGTGTCAGAATACACATTTACGCTGGTGCGTGAGGGTTTTACACGCGCGTACTACAGTACTCGTATACATGCCGGTATTCGTTTAAGCTTATCCTGAAACAGCAACGCCTTTTTTTTCAATGCGATAATTTTAACGCTGCAGTGCCAGATCAAAGTTCGGCTGGTGCGAAACGCGCTCTCGTTCCGGACAAAAGAATCAGAACGCGACCGAGTTTTTTCTTCGTTTAGGCATTCTATTAACCGATTTAATTTTTCCGTCGCGTAACACAGCGTGCGAGCGTGACATACCTAATGTGATACACGACAAATTCTCTTTTTCTGAATAAAAACAATCCACGCGTCGTGAGTATTAATTTCGTACAGTAAATAAAATAATAACATCGTGCTGCATTTGTGTTGAATCATGATGACTGGAAGAGATACTTAACCCGAAAAAATATAGATTTTTTTGTGCAAAGATAAATACAAAAGGATGCGAATTTACGAGCGAGCAGGTACCTACAAAGCAGGTATTTGTGCCATGGTTTGCTATGGATATTTAAAAAACAAACCACGATTTTTAATGGTATTTTTAACAAGACCCTCTTCCTGTTCCGAAGACTTGATCTACTAAAACTAAATAATACGCTTAAAAAAATAAATGGTTTTACTTAAAGTCAATTAACATGGATTTTTTTTGCTTTCTCACGTGCTCGCATCATTTCCTCTCGCATAAATTGAGGAAACCTTGATAGAACATATCGTGTAACGTGTTATAATAAATTGCATCTGATCACCTACAATCGTACGTATTATATATAATGATCTACTTAAATCATTGCTCTTAAGGCTTTGTATCGCAAAATGAGATCGTTTATTAGATGTGACGAACAATTTTATTTGACGTGCGTCATGCAAGACTTGCGTTCAATTTTCAAACATGTATTATATACTTTGTCATTGTTCGAACCAATAAGGAAAAAAAATTCTCACATTTTCTAGTAAATAATGTATGTATGAATTTCTCTCGCTCTTTTCTTGTTATTTTATAAGAGACAATTTATGAATTACGCGATTAAATAATTTAGACAAATGCGAACATTTAGTGAGTAAACTTTCGATTGCTTACGAAACACTCGCGGGGAGTTATCAGGTCGGTCTAACTTTAAAATCATTTCGGAAGCGATAAAGTTGCTAAAGAACATTTTGTGGTTTTTAGAGAAATCCGGTTATAACAATTAAAGACGTTGGATAAAGTAATTTTGCTCTACTGTATTTGTAATTCATGCATATTTAACATATCTCTTTTGAAGTCATCTGGTTAAAATCATGATTGTTTTTGGCATGCGATATCAAAAATAAACTTTTCCACCATCCTCTTTCTGGCTACCTGGCTACCATTTCTCGCGAATAACGCTCACTCGCAAATATATCATGTAATTTCACAACACGCGTGTATATTTATAAAACCAATTTAGAAATCTCATTGCCTCTGACATATTTTTACGCGCGTAATTTTTATATAAAAGTTTCAAATAGAAATTTTAATATAATAAAATAAAACGCACCTGCTTCAAGGGATAATGAGAATAATGTTCAAATATATCCATAAACGACAACGTATTTGCAACATTTTATCCTGACTAATTTTATCTAGTATAGTGTAATCCAATGAGAAAATCCATAAAGATGAAAAAGAGATTATTGTGGTGCGGTTTCGCTTTCGCCGTCGTGCTTCTCATCCTCATGATCTCGACTGAGAGCAACATCATCCAAAGGATACCGTTCCTCGACGTGACAACAGTCAATGATATCAGATGTTACGATGAAGTTTCGACTACAAAAGGCGTCCATGATTTCGATTTGGAAACAAGTACAAAATTTAAATTACTATCAATCTTTATACACATATTAAGAGTTTGTGAAAGAAAGTCCTTTATAAAAAAATGACATATAATTTTTATATAAAACATGACCTTTATAAAAAAATCATAGTTGCAAAAAATATCAAATGTATATCTTCAAATCAAATATGTCAAGTTTATATGTTTTATCACCTATCAAAAATTTATCCCATCTGTTTGATTTTGCGTAATTTAACAACAAGCACAATATTAAAAATATCAGATTTTATTCCCCTTTATATAAATGTCTAATCGTTTCTCAGTTTCTTTTCTGCATTTTAATGCCTCGGGTTGTTTTCTGCATTAGCGCTGAACGATTCAATGTAATAACATTCTAACCGGATTTTTTATAAACTTGAAGATATTAATATATATTATATTATAATTTCATTAAAAAAAAACAAATTATTTTATTATCTTTATTAACTAATCTCTTGCAAAAAAATTTGAAAACTGAATGTAGATCTACTTAAAAATCTTTTTCCGAGATATTTTAATAATTTTTTAGTACGAGCCTTTTCGAGATATGTACAATAATTTCATGAACTTTTATCTTTATTGAGCACAATGTAAAAAATTGGTACAATTAATCTTAACGTTCTGGTTTGACGTTTAGTTTGTGTATACAGTCTGATAACTTGACTTGAGATAGCGAGTACCACAATGGATATTGCGAGTGAAAAAATCTCGCAAGTTAATATATCTTAAATATATTATGATATATCAATACACTTACATCCACCTTATGCTTTAGGTGTCGACAAGCCAACGCCAGGTAGAAACATCTTCTTCCACGAGACTTCCTGTTTCGGTGAGGAAGGCCTCATATTAAACGCTCGACAAGCCTGTGCTGTAGAATCGGCGGCGCGGATGAATCCGTCGATGACCGTATACCTGCTATTCGTGAGCAAATCGGAGTTTTCGAACAGTACGCGCGAGATCGTCAGGCATCTCTTCAATTATCCCAACGTCAGGATCCGTCATATCGATCCGCAGAGGTACGTGAAGGACACACCCTTGGATGCGTGGTACACCAGCGGTGTCCTGAGGAAAAGCCACTGGCCGGTCAGTCACATGTCCGACATGCTGCGCTACTTGACCCTTTGGAAGTACGGCGGTATTTACCTTGATCTGGACGTAGTAGTCACTAGCTCGCTGGAGAATCTGACAAATTTTGCCGGCGCCGAGGACTGGGACGACGTCGCCGCTGGCGTCATGGGTTTTGACATGTCGAAGTTGGGTCGACGCGTGGCCGACGCTTGCGTGCGCGATCTCAAAAAGAATTTTCGTGGCGATGTCTGGGGTAACAACGGGCCCGGAGTTATCACGAGGACATTGCAGAAACTTTGCGCGACGATGTATGTGAGTATTGGATATCGAGAAAAGATTGGGAACTGCAATAACAGGAATTTACGTCTGAAAGATTCAGAACAAAACATTAATATCATTATTTACAATCACTTTAAATAGTAGAATGACATATATACATTCTATTTTTAACTTTACAAAACTTTGCAAAACGGCGTTAAACGTCCAAGAATTATCTCGAGAAAATTAGAATTAAATTGGAAATTTTAATATTTTTAATATTTAAAAAAAAACTAAAAATATATATTTTGATAAATATCAATAACTTGGACAAACCAATGATTTTATTATAAAAATTGTGAATAATTAGAACGGCTTTACATATTATCTATAGATAAGTGAACAATTATTTAAGAATGATGAGACTGGATTTAATCATCTGTTGAGCAAATGTGATAGCGATGATAAACTGGTAGAATAAATGTGAATACGTCATTTCATGGCGTTAAGAATTAAAGCTGTACTTAATTCTTGCTTAAATAAGCGAGGTCTATTATTACGAGCACAAAGTAAAGAACGAAGTATATTCGTGGCGAGTAAGAAACATGCTCCGTTTAACTGAATTTATTTTGTCCAGCGGATATGGTCCATTACTCTCTCAACACAGAATTAAAGACGCGGATAATCCACAACGAATCAAATACGTTAAAAAAATTCATTTTTGCTTGTTAATTCTCGTCAATTTACGTGCGAAAAATTAACAAAAAATATGCATTATTATTAAAACTGTTATAAATAAACGACGTGATTGGTTTTTGTGTGTGCAGTCTTTTATGTTTTATACGCATAAAATGCATCCAGAATCTCAGAATTCTCGTTACGATACTATATCTAACGCAAACAGCAGATCACAAACACAGACGTTTAACAGATAACGGATAATAGTGCTATAAATAATAATTTATAGTACTATATTCTTGTTTTATGCTTGAAGTGCGCGATTTTTTATTTGCATGATTTAATCAGGTACATTCGTGGGCGTATCTTATATGTTAATAATTGGTACTAATTGTAAATAGTGGTGTTACTTCTTTCTTTCTCTCCCTACCTTTTTATTGTACTTTTATTAATTATATAATCATTATTTCATTATTCTAATGATTAATCTACTTTTTTAAAATTAGTATTAAATCTTTTTTTATTAATACTAAGCTATTTTTTAAATTAATGTTTGGTTTTGTGTAAAGAGTATAACAGTTTTACTTATAGTTATGTAGTCTTCATAAAAAAAAAAATTAAAAATTGTAAGAATAAGGATACTTGAATAAGCTAAAAAAGTATTTTATATTTTTGTAGGCGCGTGACATGACGACCAATCGTTGCCACGGCTTCACAGTATATCCGCCTTCGGTTTTTTATCCGATTCATTATAAAAAATGGAAGAAGTATTTTGAGACAAAAGATAGCAACGCGACATTGAAGACATTAAACAAGGCAAAGGCGATTCACGTGTGGAACAAGTTGAGTAAAGCCGAAAAAGTGCGAGTGAACAGCAACGTACCGTACGCTGTTATCGCACGGAATTATTGTCCCTATGTTTTCAATAACAGCGGCACAATATTTTGAATCCAAGCGTAATTACAAATCGTAGGACAAAAAGTGGATGTTTGACTGACACAATATTGGATTGGAAACTTTCCAGGCGCGACATTCGTAGAATGAGTTTATCTAATATAATCAAAAGAACGATGTCATTCGTTATGTCAGATAAAGTGTCAGTTAAAATGCATTTAATGAGATAAAGGCTGATTTAGAAAAGTATTCCATTCATCCTGCTTTTTCTCTAAGGATATAAGGATATATTTATAATGTCTAATGGAGACGAACGCCATTTTAAATATTACCATGAATTACCGCGGTTACTAAATATTAAAAATAAATCGCTACCCTGTGTACAATGTAATGCAAACTGTAATTCATAATCTCGTATGTTTAAGTTACAATGAAGATGAGGTGATCTCGATGCAAGTCAGATGTTAATGCTTACCATATTGATCGTTTGTACAGTTCGAAGTAATAGATCCTTTTCTCCTGTTATAGAGGCAGAGAAGTCTATTTTTACAGAGAGGCTTAGAGGCTCGTCAAGTATTTTTTTCCACTTGAATAAGAGCGAAAACATTTGGCCATTTCTTGTATGTCATACAAAATTTCCTAAAATAAAATACATAAATTACTTTACGCTTAATAAATTTTTCATCAGGATGGTTTATATATTTACTGAATAACATCACGAATGTACATTTATATAACTCAATTTTACACATCCGAGATTAATATCTGTTCTATATTAAATATACAGATTGTTCTAGTCTACTTGGCGTAACAGCATATCAATTGTCAAATTAAAGTTTTTAAAAAATAAAATAAACTATATAATATATAAAAAGAGGCTGTTTATCTGTTGTAATACAATAAAAAATTCGCGGTGCATATCGAACGACAGTTACATACGTATAAAACAGATCTATCAGTACAAACTATTAAAAACAACCAATTGTTACTCTAGTATTATTACAACCAAAGAGTTCAGCACATAGCAATAATTAACCCCATTTTTTTTAAGAATTTGAGAGCCTTAATTAAAATTACCTTTTATAAGCCCCCAAGGTTAATTCTTCAAGTTCTTAAAAAAGTGGACTAAGTCATCATTGTGAATTAAATCTTTTGATTGTATAATATTAGAGATATTATAAATATTAATGTTATTGTTATTAATAACAATAATTTGCTGTACGTAAACAGTCAGTTTAAATACCAGACTATATCGTAACTTCACTGAAATTTATTCTTTTTGCAAATAATTTTGCGAATCGTGAACGATAATGTCGTTAGATCTTGTTTTAGCTTTCCATTGATAAAACCTCAATATAAACGTTACGATAGTTGATATTATAGCTGTGCGATTTTTAGTTTATGACCGAAAATAATGACACAAAGAATGTATTGTACGAATGTATATATGTATCGCATTTATCGAATAATAATATATATTTTAATCTGCAGTTTCTTTTATCTGCACAAAGGCGGACATAAATCTGTAATATAAATATGTAAATGAATTCTTATTCTTTCTTCAGTTTTTTCTGTATTTATCTTTATTACGCGTTTGATTTTGGTAGCGATCAAATAAATATTTTTTTGTCTTTATTTAATAATTTTGTATAGCAATAAGTTCCTATTCAACAATAATGTTCTTGATAGAAACGTAGAAAAATTATGATTATACTAGATTATGCGTGTATAATATGTCAAACAAGTTCAAGTACTTAGAAGCCAAAAGAGGCCTGAAATTAGAAAATGTAATTTAGTCCTTTGTACTATTGTCCATACATTGTAAAGCTATAAAATCACATGCAATAGTATAAAATTAATAAGTAAATCACACATTTATCTATCAATTTTTCTATAAATAATTATTTAACAAAAATGCACTATTTTGAAGTGTTCGCGTATATGTTTTTATGGATTACAATGGAATTCTATAAATTGTATAAAGATACTTCTGAATGCAGACTTTAAATTAAATTTTATAAATTTTGTATTTCCAATATATGATACAAAATATAATATATACGTTTTATAATATTTAAAATGCGATACGTGACTCTATTTCTACATACAAGAACTTGTAGACTTTTGGGAAAAGTTAAAGATGTATTATTTTATGTATAAATATATATATATATAAGCGAGAAATATTATACAAAGAAATCGTTCACTTGCTTAAAACAGGCAGATTGTAATTGGCTTCTTTTATTCTTTCAAAGATGTTAGATGTGTTCAAAAGCTGTAAAATTATCAAGATACACGAGAATATATATATAAATTATATGTTGTACGATTATTAATAAAATATATATGAAAATTCTTGTTCTTTATATTTCATATTATGATAACATTTTTTCCAAATTCTTTTTTATTAGTGTTTCTTGACTCTATGCACATAAAGCCTAGTAATTGTATCAATTGTAAAGCAACTGTACGCACGGGAAGTAAATTACGTTCGCCACTTTTTAGTAAAATAATTAAGTAAACGAATATTTGAAATATTAAAAAAAAAGTACAAAGTTTCCTTCACGTCCGGCTAATTCGCCAATTGGAGGACGCAAACCTCGTGCACTTGCCAAGTGATACGCTTTTGCGAAGATTATTAATACCAATGACTTGCTGCAAGATCTATATATAACACATAGTAAACTATAGATAAAGCTGCATGCAGCAGTTACGTAGGCCGAACTGCAGTTATACGAATGAGAATAAAATCTGTGCAAAAGTTTTATTTGTCTATGTGAAGTTTTACTGTCAAATACAAAAAATTATAGCCATATTTCTTGTTAAATGTTTCTCGTGCACTTTCTATATCTATAAATTTACAGTATTTTTTCAATTTTATAGATAATCGTATCAATTGATTTTTGTTTTGAAGTCGTTCTATGTGCGTTCTATTTCGCCCTTGAATGCCACTGCTTGAAAAATTAATTACTCTACGTGACTCATCGTCAACGTGACTTGGATAATTGACTGTTCATAGCAGAAACACGGTTAAACAATTTCGCAACTCTTTCTCGAATATATTTTGGTTTCATGCACGGGTAACTAATCGTTGTAAGTATCTAATCCATTTCTATTATACGTTTCGATAAAAAGATATCCGACAAGAAATTGATCTTTAACGTAAACAAACACAAATATCAGATAGAATTACATGGATTGTGTAAACTTTCACAGGTTTGTTGCAAAAAATTATCGAAGTTATCTGCAGTTATGAGGACACAACGGGCGTTTTTCATATTCTGCTCCCTCCTTGGATTAACGATTATTATCTGGATTTTTTGGAGAGAATTATCGATGATACTTACCGTCAGCTCAGCCAATCACGTTTACTGCTACTGGAGCGGATCCAGTGGTATCATGGAACTCGGACAAGGAGAATGGGGTTAGTCACAAGATTTTATTTTTCATCTCTCGAGTATCCTAAAGAATAGAACGAATATTTAATTCTATTAAAGTATCATATATTTTCTTCCGCGAGATCTTTGAATAAAATTAAAAAAGAATTTTATATTTAATTAAAACTAAGAAAGGCAAATTATTTTATAATTTTACCAAGACAAACTATCGATAACAAAAAGACATAAAGTAGAAAATTAAAAAATAAATTTTTTTCCAAAATAATGCTTTTAAGAAATATAGACTATACAAATATTTAAAGAGATTAAATAATTAATCAATTATTTCCTTTTTGGCATTTGAAGAATTTATCATAGAAATCAAGAGTAAAAGTTGATGTTATCGCAAACGATTTAGCGGCTAGACAGATACTTACAAGTTGAGCTAAGATACGATTATCAAATATAATTATCAAATATCAAATATATATATATATCTGATATACTTTGAAAATATTTAAAATTTTATCTCTGATAAACTATATGTGTATCTCGTTATAGATGATTAATATTTCAATATTATCAGCTGCAGTGGTTCGCCTACTTTTCAAGCGTGTTATTTTTAAGTAACACGTTAAAATTTCTATTTTTATCGTAACGCGTACGTATTCGTAAACATGTTTACGAAAAAATATTTATACTTTCGTACGATACATTCTTTACAATCATAAGCTATAGGCAACTCGGTGTCCTTAGTCAAGTTATCGATTTTAATATGCAATCACCTAGTTATACTAATTACAGAATACGAGAACAAAAATATGCTGTTACATACTATTCTACGTACCTTAATCGTATTTGTGTGTGTGTAATTTATTTTTTTTAATATAAAAACAATAAATAGGTACAGTAACAAATTTGTTTTGCGATATCACAGTGTTTTCTCTTTTGCTTTTAAATCTCTATGATCAATTCTCGAGAACCACATAGTTTTTAATTATTTTCTGTTTAAATGCTTTAGTTTAAGAACTAAATCATTTAAATTTGTTTTTCAAGCGTATATTACCTAATTACCCGCTTTCCTCAAATTTGTAGACGAACAAATGCTGATACCAAGCAGATGCATATTTTTTCACGAGACATCGTGTTCATTGCCGAATCTCACGCCTCAACAAGCATGCGCCGTGGAATCGGCAGCCAGAAATAATCGCAATTTGAATGTCTTCCTGCTATTCCTCGCGACAGGGCAGTTTTCCGAGAGGTCTAAGGGAATTGTCGACATTTTACAAACCTACGACAACGTGTACATAAGGCGAATACGTTTGTCGACATACATTATCAATACGCCGATAAAGGACTGGTTCTGGGCAAACATCCGTAGATTATGGGAGAACTACGATTGGCTGCGCAACGACTTTCATGATTACATCCGGATGTTAACACTGTGGAGATTTGGCGGTGTGTCATTGAATTTGAACAGCATCGTGCTGACGTAAGTTGAGCGAGTATCTCTTATCTTCAATTCTTCAAAGTTAATTCAACGACGAAGATGAAATTGATAATTTCCTAATAAGTTTCTCGTTGATATCAATGTATCATAAAATCTGTCCTACTCCAAAATATCGCAAGTAGACAAGCATCGACATCTATTGAACTCGCTGCAACATGTTAACACAAGAGGCAAACATATTTAGGTATAAATAAATATAAGAATTCGCATTTAGACCGTTGGACGAGCTAACTACTTTTGTGGGCGTGCAAGACAATCGAGATATGGGCGTCGGTGTGTTTGGCGTCGACACCAGCACGACGTTCGGAAGGAGTTTTGCCGACGCCTGTATGGAAGTCATTGAAGATATAAACGCGGACAGCTATTTGCGATACAATATCACGAGAGTCGTAACCGAAGCCGTATGGAAGCTCTGTTATCAGCGAAACGTAAATAGGGTAAACTTTATTTACTTAGCGAACAAGCAACCACCTTCAGAGTACGTTTCGTGACATACATCTATGTTTCTCTCTAAGATTTAAAAGTTTTATATGAAATGAGTTTTAATGTCAAATTCTATAACATAAATTATACAACTTTTTTATTCTTGTGTAACTTGTGTTGTTGCTCGCCTCGGTTACGTAGGGTGCATAATTGACGTGCGCGAGTAATGAAATAAATTTAGATTTAACGAACGATTGGGAGCGAAGAGTCGCAGACAGAAGCGTCGTTTTACATTGAGCATTGAGCGCGTATGTTACATTAGCTCGAACCTCGAACAAATCTCTTTCTTAATTACTTGCAGCTCTCGCGGGACAAGGAATGTCGGCGGTTCACGATCTATCCACCGGAGAAGTTCTATCCTGCGTCTTCCGCGTTGCAGAAGGTTCGTCCGAACGAAACGAGAACGGCAGAAATGCTGAAGCTGAGGATGCCCATAGGGAAGAACGCCATGACGATTCATTATTCGTGGAACAATTCGAACGATTACACGCGAGACGAAGACGTTGACGGTGTCGGTGACGATGCTGAAGCGGACAACACGGCGGCCTACAAAATGGCAGCCAGGCAACACTGCCCGAAGATATACGAGTTTGCTGGAGAAAGCTCTTTAAGCTCGCGATATTGGATAACCAATACGTAATACACACGTAGCACAAAATACGCGCACGTATCGCAAAATTGGGAATGAAATTATAATATTTATTACGCGAGCGATTTTGTATTGATTTTGTATTGAGAGAGTACGTTAAAATAATTACCTTTCTATTTTGTATTTTTGCATAATGACGCCCTGGTAACCTGGTATACATATTTCCGTCTTTCATATGAGCTTTATTTTGACAAAAACCGGGCTGAAGATATACATATTTCCACGCTATCACCGCCACCGCCGATCGCTGCAGTATCGACGATACTTTCACCAGTTTGCCGATGTTGACGTCAGATGGCGCCTCGATCGCCATCAATGACGTACGATGTTTTTTTTCTTGCCTGCTTGAATTCCTTTATTAGCACATTCAGAGGTCAAAGGTTAGGTTAGGCTGACTCCGCTGACTTCGTTCATGATTTATGTCTTTTATATCATTAATATTCATACGCAGGAATAATGTCATTTATTTTGTAGCGTACGTGTAGCATTCATACCGAATCATCAGTCTCGATGGAACTGATTTACCGTTTTAATCGAAGGTTTGCCTCGAGGACGAGGACGTTGGGGTTACGTTGCCGCTGACGTAAACAGAAACGCAGAGATGAGAAAAATTGCCGATACGCTGCTTACGCACGATCGCGCGACACGTGATATTCCGATAATATCCGATTCCTGTTATCAATTCTCGAGTGAGATCGCGCGATGGTCGATATCGTTCGACAATAATTAATTCTCGCGTCTCTCTCGCGCCGAAATCCGATGCGAAGCGCGATATTCCTTCGCGTTTCGAGAACATTGACGGCGCGGAACTCGATCATTCTTTCGCGTAGCACGCGCATCGGACAATTAAGTACGCTAGACGTCGCGATGGCTCAACGAATCTTCAAAGGCTATAACGATCACTATAATGGCATTACGATCGACTCGGTTGAAGAAGCCTGTGACAATAAAATATTCGCACAGCGTCTCAAAGGTAGAGACCTAGAGACGCATCCTTTTCGCCCCCCTTTTCTCGTATCTTTTCCTCATATCCATACAGATGCGATTAATTATATTGTATACATATAACTATTACATACATATACGTATATTGTCGTATTATAAAAGGAATATAATTAGATGTTGTGTAAAGAAATTTCGAACAACTTCTCTTTCTCTTCGAGCTCGCTAAACTTTCTAATAAAACAAAATCACTTATACATAGTTAAGTATTGTTTCTCCATCGAGAGTTTTTAAATTCAATGTTTGTTAAAAATGCTATTGAAGGAATGAATTTGATACTATAGTAGCATGCATTTTAAGAACATACTAGTTAGAAGGAATATAAACACACATATAACTTATAAATATCTTTATAGATTCTTTAGAGCAATGGACAAGGGACAAAAAACGCACTATATGGTTTCGCGTGCACATCCCGCATACCGAGTGGGTCCCGATATTAACGGGGAACGGATTCATCTTCCATCATGCGAAAGAAGAATATGTCATGTTATATCGTTGGTTGCCCACCGACGAGGAATGTAATGTCCCGAAATATGCGCATACATTTTTAGGCGTTGGTGCATTTGTGTTCAACAAGGATACTGGTGAAATACTTGTCATTAAAGAAAGATATGCTTCTACTAAAGCAAGCTGGAAGCTTCCTGGAGGCTACGTAGAGCCAGGTATCTTAATAGAAGCTATTGCGTGCCTCGTACATCAGTATTGCAATGGTACTTTGCACCATTATACATGTGCACGTATATTTATGATTGTCAGGAGAGAATATTGAAACGGCAGCCAAGAGAGAAGTTCTGGAAGAGACGGGAATTCAGGCAGACTTCAAATGTTTAATATCCTTTAGACACGGGCACGATTATTCCTTTGGATGCTCGGACATATACATGATCGCATATCTAACACCTCAGAATTTTGAAATTGACAAATGCAAACGGGAGATATCTGAATGCAAATGGATGAAGGTAGAAGTTGTACCACGAAATTAATTTCTCATATTGCCAAAAATCAAGAATTATATTTATATTTGTACATGATCTTATAACAAAACCTGCAAGCGTCATACTTGTTCGATATAACAATTAAATGTATTACGATACTACTAATACGTGGCGCATCTGTACCCCGAAGTATACCGAACATAATTGCTTCAATTTACAAATTTCTATTATTTTTCTAGCTAAGCGAATTCATGCAACATCCAGAAGTACATGCAAATAATAAAACTTTGGCAACAAAAACAATAGATTTTCTTCGACATCAAATGGGTATGGTTGTAAATTATGGAATACATCCCCTCACAAAAAAGCAAATATGTGTGTACAGTGTGGAGAATACAGACATTGGAGATACATCTGTAGAATAAACTGTCTATTTTTAGAAAAAAATGATGTGTATATATAGAATGAAATATTAGAGATTTTAATTCCAATAATGTGAAAAAATACGCACAAAAAGTTCTTTTGTTACTACCATTACTATAGAAATGAAATATACAAGATAATAATAGGTAATAATATAATTAAATAACGATATTAAGAGCTATTAAATAATAATATAAATTAAGGATTCAATTTATTGTCTAACAAATTATATTGATCTAAAGTTATATTAATTTGAAGAAGACTTATTTTATACTATATCACATATATCACAATACGTTAATTAAGTTTTTGTGTTATAGTTATTAATATCCTTTTTGGTTATCTCACAATTATTGTTAACGTGATATGTGCTAACAAACTGCCTTAAGGTAAGTTTTATCTTATTTGCATGATTACATCTTGAGTATTTTTATAGAAAATAATACACTTATAAACGTCACAGCGTAATGTTCTATCATCGTTCAATTTATAATAACGTTAGAAACGTGTGACTAACTTTAAATATGTCGACATGGCCATAAATTCGGATTTTTATACAAAATTAATGACGAACGATAGAAAAAACTGTAAATATATTTCTGCCAATTGTTGTAAACGGTAAGCATAAGTTCTGTCAATTAGCATTTTAATCAGATTACCCATGAGGAATTATAGAATTTAGCGTAATGAGCGTTACCACTGTGGCAGTAATAGGTGGCATACACCATTGATAAAAGGACGGATGCGGAGCTGCTGTCATGGAAAGAATGACCCAACTCGTGAAACGTAATATGTTGCTTAATAGAAGCGAGCGATATCCCTTATGATTAGGAGAAATCTGTACGATACCTAATGTACCGCATGCAGCTAATATTGTCCAACTTGTCGCAAGAACAGGATCTTCCGTAGAGAGTCTCATATCGTAGCTGTAATGAAAAAGTCCACTTTTGTTAACTATTTTTATAAAATTTACGACTTTATAACTAAGAATCTTGTTTTCTTATTGCAGTCATATTAAATTATGACGATGATTAATTAACTTTTTTCGCTTCTATTACAATTTAATATTATTGTAGTGAAAAAAACAGAAACCTTAAATTGAGAATTTTAGTAGATTTTAGTAGAATTAGAATTTAATACCTGAAATTTTTCGCCCAAACTAGGACAGATGGAATTGCTGGGAGTGCAGCAAAACTATACAGCAAAAACAGGATAAGATGATTATATATCTCTCGACTGATACTTCTATCGCTTTCTTCTTCGCTCTTTGTACTCTTCCAACGTTTAAACCAATTGAAATGTTGGAGTGGGGCCATTAATATGCCCTCTAAATAATCTTCGTACATCCTTGTTAACTTCAAGAAATAAAGAAATACCGAGACGAGCATACCAAGAGCGCCACATGTTGTTGGAATCAGAGATAATACGAGAACAGTTGTAATAAATGGCAACTGATTTAGACCGCTCAATAACCAGTCTGACCATGTTATTGAGAACGCTATTGCACGTGCTAAGAACCTATAAAAATACGACTTTCATGAAAATATTTTAATCGTTACCGATCAAATTGACCACGTTTTCAGTATGCATTTAATACAAGAGAATATTTTTATTTTAATATAAATAAAAAAAACCTGTACCTGACAGCTATTCCATGTGCGACAGAACCGAGAAATATGACGGAGCAACATACGCCAATGGCAGATACACCAATGATACATAAAGCAATGCAGGTTTCGTACGTAACGTTGAAGAAAAAGGACAACATTACGGTAATGACTATTGTCGGTAGCGTATCCGAACCGTAATGTATCTTTATAGAGACAAAAAGTAGGAGTAAACTCATAACGGCCATGTAAAGCAATGGCCAACGGTCTCGTATTCTACAAGAAACCTTGTCGACGATTCCTCCAGGTTGAATATTAATCATATAAGTGCATTCTGGTTCTAATGTCACTCTTAAACTTGCCGTGTCATTGGGACGTCCGTAGAGTGTCTGCATTTTCATCGTTTTCGGACCATCGTCTCTGCATAGTAATTAAATATAGAAAGGGCTTATATGAAGCTCGATTTATTGCGATAAATACACTTACGTATTCGTGAAGATTTTCGTTTGAGTCGATCCTACATTCGACGACTCTAGTAACTCGACAATAGCGTGATGCTCAAGACAATTCGGCGATTTCAACTCGATTGTTACCGCGTCTATGACGTTGGAAAGTGTTACGTAATATCTCACACTTCCCTTGACGGTTTCAATCAAATTCGGTCCACGAAAGCCAAATAGATATTTAGGATGTAAGAATCTATTTCTTGTAGATTCGATTCGATCGTTGTAAAAATAGGAATCGAAGCTGATTGTAAGGTATTTCTCCAAATCATCTGGAGTTATTCTCACAATGGCATGCGTAACGTGCGGATATCTTATCTCTTTTAGCTCTAGATCAATGGTCCTTCTCGGTCGATATGACGGATCGGGTAAAAGTCTTGTCTTATTTGTCAAATTCCAACCCCATTCACTGAAAGCACATATTATTGATCAGTAAATAATAATTTCCTTTTGGTAGGAATATGTAATTCAATGTTACCAAATTTGTTTTTGGCCTTGTTTTTTTAATGCTGAGCATACAAACAGCCAATTTTGGTTTTCTAAATTTATCGCATCAATGGTTAAGAAGTCAGATTTGTGAAATAGTTCCACCGCAAGATATATAGCAGACGATTTTTTAACTCCGTTCTTATTATTCCAGACATACTGTTGAGGTATATTCACCCATTCGGCATCGGCTTCGAATTTAATTTTTTCCGTATAACGATACAGTTTCTTGCCCGAAGTATGCTAAAATTGCAATTTTATGCATTAAAATTCATTAATGTTTTAGGACGTTTAAGATTATTAAATATTTTTTTTTGCATCAACAAAGAGCACGCGAGCAATCGTAAACTCCGACTTTGGCATCAACAATAATCACTTACTTGTAAAAAGTGATAGGACAGAGACTCCATCTTTAAATCAGGATTCGATGTAATTTTAGGTGGCTTTTCCAAACGTTCTACGGAATCAAACAACGAACGCACAATTGTGAATACGAGTTGTTTACACCACAGAATACTCAAATGATCTGTCGATTTCCAAACGACTGGTATACTCGTAGAAAGAACATTTATATCAGCTGTACGATCAAAAGTTTGCGCAGCAGGTACAAGTATATCGCGCGGTCCACCTCCAATCGATACTACCTTCACTCCCGCATCCTTAATTTTGTGCAGATGTCTTTCCAGTTCACGATAATAATTGGCAAGGACACTATCCAGAACTAAAGAGGGAGTATGAGGGGAAGCCAAGTTTATTATCATACTTGCAAACGAAGCGTTCATATTTGGTGCTAGCAACAGAGCACCTTTCGCTACAATACCACCCTGAAAGAGATGTCAGTTAATTTCAATCATTCTCTATAACATATATCTGCGTTTCTTACCATAGAATGACCGATCAACACAACATTGTCCATCTTGCCCTTGTACAAAGCTAATATTGCCTTTATGCAATGCGATACGTACACAGTTTGTTCCATAAGCACACCTTGCATTAATAAATTACAATAATTAATATTACGTGGGTCGCGATATATTAATACATATTTTTTGTAAAATTATTTTTTCACGTGTACCTCCATACAATGCAGAATAATCCTTACTAAACGAAATAGTAAAAAAGTCAAAGTGGTAGGGATACTTTCGGCTTTTTCTTAAACTTACCGAAGCAATAGATCGTACTAAAATGAAAGGAAAAATGTAAATACGTAGATTTAAATATCTGTCTTACACAATGATGAAACGTCATCATTAAATTAATATTAACATATTAATAAAGTGATGTAAACCTTGTTCGTGAGATCCAGCATTGCCTGGTATGAAAAGAACCGGTATACCAGAAAAGTGCATTCTTCTTAATTTTTCCGTTAGAAAACCTTCTCCATAGGCATACAATCCAAATCGCGGATATTCATCTTCTAAATCATCTTTCAAAGATATTCTCTGAAATATAATAAATTATTTCAAAATTAGCAAAAAAGTCATACATAATATAATATATATATATATTCAGTATTCCGTTTCAAATATTTTTCTTCTCTTATATTCGATAAACAAAAAAAATATACTCAAACAGAATAAATCACTTTTATTTCACCAGTTAAATAATAAACAACAATGGAAATATTAATCGACTCTACTGGCCATTATAAATTGTCAAGACAGCACGACCACAATTTGGTTCGATTTCTTTTAACCAAATAACAAAAAATATATCTTTCTCTTAAAAAAGAAAGCAAGTAGATATTTTTTTCAAGTTGAAAAGAACAAATACTTAGCGCAATGTGGAACAGGCAGATAAGAATTCGAGGTAGAATCCCTACTCTCACATAGCAGGCTATCTCCAATGAAAACTGGAGTAAAAAGTGAAACTCGCGTGTCCACGTACCACATACTGCGGATACTCGAACATGTACGTCATCTCGCATGTATTCTCCTCAAAATCGGTGACATATCTCGCAACTCCGAGAACGTAGAGCAGAGTGAGCATGATAAAAAACGGCACCAGCGAACCGTAGATCATTATCCGTTTTACGGACATCATTTTGAGTATCTCACCTCTCCCGAACCTTTAAATAGAAGATATTTATTACTTGATACAATTATCATTTGTCTCAATGCCGGCTCGATGCTGACATTTGTATCCTTTGAGACCGTTGGACGGCCTACCTTAATAGATAACAATTTAGGTGGTGACGCATGATGTAACGACACTTTACATAGGATAGGAAATACAGGAGCGTGTATGAATTTTCGCTAGAATACGACGGGATATCTGATGAAAGTAAAAATTATATATACCAGGCTGGATCCCTATCGTTTTCGTCGGCTTTCATCGCGTCTGTAGGTTATAATTTCTTCCGATATTCGAGAAAAACGTAAATTCGAATAAAATTTCAACACATGCGCGGCACGCGGCACTTGTTCGTTTTAGGTGCGCCCACTGCGCCCTCGGTGTTTCCGCGTTGAAAAATGAGGCAAGAGGTCCGTTCATTTTTGCGCGTCCCAAGTCCCAAGTCCCAAGTTTCTCTCGAGGTGGGTGTGGGTGGTCGAGTGCTGGGGACTTTCCTCGTAATCTGGGAACTAAAAGCTGGAGCTGGGAACAGTGGCCGAGATTTTTTCCCTCCGCGAAAAGATTCTCTTCCGTCCACTTCCTTCTTCTCATTTCCTGCGCGCGGCGCTGAGCCATGTGGCTGACCGGGCTGACGTGCTCTAACCGGCGAGGTACTTGAATTTGTTAATCTTACGTGACCATTTCTTTCTCAATTTATTCACGTTGAATATACGGATTCTCGTCCGATCACCGTGGTTGTTAAATAATGTTGAGTAAGACGGTACTGTCGCGCTGACTGCTGCGTCTCGAATCGCCGCGTGGTCGCGATCGAGCGGAGAAAAAAAGAGGGACATTACGCGTCAAGTGCACCGACTTGCACGAGGCAAATACAGACAGACACCTGGTACGCGACACGCGATACGCAATACGCATAGAAAATGAAACGAAAGAATTCGGATTCGCAAGTTGCGCGGAAGCAGAAGCGAAAGCGAGCCGACTCCGAGACGGAGACGACGGAATCGCCCAAGGAGTTCGACCCGAAGGAGCTGTCGAAGAAGCAAATTCTACAATGCGTCTCTGCGATTTTTCACTTGACTCGAGAACAGTTAAAAGAGACGAATAGTCTTCTCGCCGAGGAGGCTCGGCCGATATTCATACAAGTGACTAGCGTCAGAGTTCCGAAGATGCCTCGCAGACAGATGAGGGTGTAAGTAAATTTACCGACGCCATAGATCTTTATTTTACAATATTAAAA
Source organism: Temnothorax americanus (assembly GCF_048541705.1). Lineage (NCBI taxonomy): Eukaryota > Metazoa > Arthropoda > Insecta > Hymenoptera > Formicidae > Temnothorax > Temnothorax americanus. The sequence continues at coordinate 3,992,871 of NW_027509275.1, forward strand.
CTTTACGTGATTATATCTTACAATAACCAATGGATCCTTATGAAATGTGTTCTGATTATAAACTCCATAATGACGATAACTCATATGTAGCAAAATATTGTTGTATTTTTGTCAAATTACTATTTAAAATTCTTATCTTTTTGTTTGCAGATTGTTGCCATATTCAACAGTGGCTCCAGACGATGAAATAGCTTTGTTCGTTTGCGATTTGGAGAGAGGAAGAAGAAAGGATTATGAGCCAACCGTAGAATACTACAGAGATCTGTTGCACAAGCATGGGTGCACTCGCGTGAATGAGATAATACCCATGAATCGTGTGAAGAACGAATTTGATCAATTTGAATTGAAGAAAAAGCTCCTAGGGAGTTACGACCACTTTCTTGTCGACGGTCGCATCGCCGGTCACGTGTCTCACTTGTTAGGAAAACACTTTATCAAGAAAAGGAAGCTGCCGACTTCGATCAGAATGGAAAGCAAAGACTTGAAGCACGAGATTGATTATGCATTGAGGAAAACCAGTATGCTGCTTCATTCTCACGGCGATACTCACTTGATGCAAATCGGGAACACATTCATGGACAAGAAAAAAATCCTGAAAAATATATTGGCTGCCTGTGAAAAACTGTCCAAAAACTATCCAGGCGGTTGGACAAACGTACGAGCTCTCCGACTAAAAAGCACAACCAGTCTGGCATTGCCTTTTTATATGACGTTAAGTAAGTCGTTGAAATATAGATTATTCAATTTATTAATAACGATATATGAACTGTTTTCTTAAACGGGTTTATGAATTTCAGAGAATAAAAACACGGTCAATCCACGTGAGATCGTGGTACAGCCAAAGAGACCGAAAGCTTACCGCGACGTGGAGGGAGAGCTTTCGACATTCGTACGCGATACCACGGTCATAGTTAAACCCGAAGGCACAGTTATCCTGAAAAAACATAGGAAGAAACGAACAAGTAAGAAAATCACAAAGGAAGAAACTGAGAATTGAAATAACATGATTCTGTTGTTACTTTACAATTTGAAATCTTGTAAAAAGAAGCAATCGCAAAAATTTTTTTAATACGTAATATTATGTATGTTATCTATAGTTAATATAAATTTAATTAACATTAAATATCATCTTCGTAGTATCTAACGTGTGATCGAGGGAGATTATTGTCCTCCGATATGAAGCATATTAAGTATTGTGCTAATTGTCGGAGGACATCTCTTAGGATACAGTTATTTGACGAATAAAGGCAGTTTGTTTATATTGCTTAACAAATGGTTTCTTTTTTATTAATATACCAGATTGCGTGCAAATATTTGAAATCGTGACGAAGGTTTTCCTACTGATGCAAGTGAGATCGATCAATACAAAATGGTCTGATCCTTCTTAGATATACTCTGATATCCATTAGCTGGCAACGTTGGCAAACTGTTGGCGACACCGTTAGCATTTTGCACGCTTTTGTACACATTTGTCGCGTCTACGACCACCTCGATTTCTTGGAAGTTCTGGAGTCTCTGAATGTCCTTGTCTCTTCTCAATCTGGTATCGGGCAACTTTCGTAGCTTCTGGATTTGATGCAAATTGAGATCCAACTCCTTGCAGCACAGACACAACAGAGCCTGATATGTCAACTCGCTTCGCGGTAATTCCACCTCTATGAAATCTGGATCCGCTGTATTGGCGACCCGGATTTTCAGTACCAATTCTAAAAATACATATTCTTAAAAATTTCTTCCTCAAACATCCTATTATTTTAAGTAACAAATAACTGTCGCACTACTAAAGAAATTTATATCGATTTATCGAACCGTCTTGAAATGACGCGACGAGTCTGCTTTTGTCGTATATATTATTTCTAACTTTTGAAGAGTTTGCAGGAGCGCGCAGAAACTCCGATGCGGGATACGTAACCGCGCGTAACGACGAATCATACGTGAAATCATCGCTTAGAAGATACAAAATCTGTTGGTTGCTGCAGACAGACGCTGGGGTGTCGCCCATATCGGATCGCAGATTTTTATCGGCACCATTTTTCAAGAGCAAGGCAACAATGTCCAAGTATCCCTCTTTACACGCCCAGTGTAGGGCGGTCCTTCGGAAGCACGAATGAACGAATGCGTTATTGGAAGCATCTCGATAAGTAGATCTAACTTTTACATTGGCATTAGAGGGTGACTTTCCCGCGCAATAGAGCGCGAGTTCTCCGTTCAATAAATATTTCAAGCATAAACTTTATACATGATTTAAGAAGAAAATGGGAAATAAATGTAAGTGGACGAGTCCTGCTTCTGTTAAGGTAGGTCAAAGCAAAGCTGGAATAAGTACCATCCGCTGCCATCTCGCGCGTTTACGTCGACGCCTACGTTCAAGAGATCGTGCACGCCATCCGCATCGCCGAGGCAAACCCTTTCCCTCAGACGCTCTTCGAGTATTCTTTCCATTTTGTAACGTTTTTACACGCACCGCGTTATGGTACGTCACATATTTGTAACGATTTTACACCCGAGCGAGGCAACTCGAAAATGGGAGTACCAAATATGCAGCAAGATTCTAACGCGCCGTCTCGAAAAACAAGTTCGATAGGGCTGAGGGGTGAGGGCGGTGAGGGCTCCTCTATTCTAGATTACAGAATCGTTGGAATCGTGTTGTCACTGTTATCGCTCTATTCCGTTCTTCCATCTCCACGAAGTTCACCGTTCACTCCAGTCCAGTACTCCACTCCGAAGTCCGACGACACGGCACGTGTGTCACTTTGTGGTTTGTGGCACACAGCCAACCGCAGGACGAGAGTTCTGGATAAAATCGTCTGCATTGGTCGTCAGCGCGAGCGGCAAGGCCAATCGGAGCCCGACCTGCCCGACCAACACCGTGAAGACGATTGCGCGTTCCCTCTCGAGTCTCGCTCTCGGATGCGCCGGGATCGGGATGCGCCATGCGCGGCGGTTGGTAGCCGTCGCTAGATCTTTCATTATCATATATTTTCCCGCACGCACACTGTCGCAAGTCGCAAGTGTTAACATTCATACACCTGCGAGCTGTTTAAGGCAGTGCAGACTCATCGCCGAAAAAATCTCTACCAAAACACCGTTTTATTCTTACCGTGGAGGACTACGCGGGGTTAATTTTGCGATTGCTTGACGTACGCCGCGCGCGACGAGTTCACCATCCTCGGCAATATGATTATAACGTTGAAAAACTTACAGCAGCAAACGTTCACGATAGAGATCGACTCGTCGCAAACTGTAAGTAAAATTGGGCGAGATCGAGCGACGGAGTCGACTTTTTGGGACGGTTAACGATTCAAATATTTCTTTCTTCTCACGTTATCAGGTCAAAGATCTCAAGGAGAAGATCGAGACGCAGAAAGGCTTCCCCGCCGAGCATCAAAAGTTGATATACGCTGGTAAGGAACGCGGTTAAATAACCTAATTTATCGGGAACGTTACCCGGGGGGGCGCCCGGCGTGTTCGTCCACGCCAGTCCACGCGGCTGAACGAGAATCCGCGTTCTAATCGAACGATAAATTCCGCGCGGCCCACATACGTTTAAATATAGCTTCCTCGCGATAGGAATGATCTTGCATAAACGCTCATAGGTTATGTTTCCAATTCGCACACGTCGAGAGCTGTCGAAAGCTACGATGCATTTTTTTTTTTTGCTCTCGAGATCGTAACGATGTGCAAACGTTTGCAGGGAAAATATTAGCGGACGAGCAGCCCTTAACGGAATATAATATCGATGAGAAGAAATTTATAGTTGTTATGGTAACGAAGCCTAAAGCTGGAGCTACGCTTAAAACAAGTGAAGAGCAGCGCGCGGAGGGTGATAAGAAGGAAGAGTCTACTAGGTAACTTGAAGATTGCGACACTTTTGCGCGTAAGGCGCGACGAAAATGTCGCTTGTTGTAAAATATTCATTATATCAGTTGTGATAAGCAACGGAACCATTTGTCGAATATCGTTAAGAGGACAAACTATTCTTTTTCGAATTATGTTCGGAGTAGAAACCAGGACACCTCGTTCTTTATATTTCTGTTATAGCTCGGCAACTACGCAACCTAGTTCAAACCCTAATGTTCAGGATACTACACGAGCAGCCAGTAACGTGCAAGAGCAACCCGCGGCAGCTGCGGCAGCTGCGCCAGCGGCTGGTCAGGCGGAAAGTGCCTTGCTAATGGGAGAGGATTATAACGCTATGGTGAACAACATCATGGATATGGGGTGCGTATGAAGAAGAGTGAAGCACTTCGATATACAATTTGTTAATACTTACGTGATATTTTTGTCATTTGAATTAGGTATGAACGCGAACAGGTTGTACAGGCGTTACGTGCAAGTTTTAACAACCCTGATAGAGCTGTCGAGTATCTTCTAACGGGTATACCGGCGCAACTTTTCGAGGATCCACCTGAAGATCCGCCGGAAGCCCAAGAGCAACTTCAGGATCAAAGTCCAGATCCGTTGGCCTTTTTGCGTTTGCAGCCACAATTTCAGCAAATGCGTCAGGTCATTCAGCAGAATCCAGCGCTGCTGAACAGTCTTCTTCAGCAAATCGGTTCCACTAATCCTGCCCTTTTACAGCTTATTTCTCAAAATCAAGAAGCGTTTGTACGCATGCTCAACGAACCTGGTTAGTTCAGACGCGTGTGCTCAAAAAATCATCTATTGTGACTGATAATATAATAATAATAATCATAATAATAATTATTATTATTTAATAACATTGATAACTTATATAACTCGTATGGTTTTTTCTCGTACAGTGGAACCTACTACGGGAACGGGGGCGCGAGTTTTGCCAGCATCTGGAGGAGGCGTAGCACCCGCAGCTGCAGCTGCAGCGGGAGGTGCTGTGAATGGTGGGGCTGGCACTGGCGCAGCAGCGGCCGTAGGATCCGGTTTAATACAGATAACACCACAGGACAGAGAAGCTATCGAGAGGTTGAAGGCGTTAGGTTTCCCAGAACATTTAGTCGTACAAGCATATTTCGCCTGTGAAAAGAACGAAAATCTCGCTGCTAACTTCCTACTTTCGCAAAACCTCGACGACTGAATCGCTCATCTGATTTTATGCGGCGTTTCGAATAAAGAACAGGACTGACAGAGGGTGGATGATCGCACCATTATCATTTTTACCTTACAATAATCATCTTTATTTTGTATATAGATATATACACAATATCTGTGCTATTTTATTTGTTGTGTAGATAAAAACCCTGGTGTGTTTGGTAAGCGCGATTGAATCTTAAGATAAGCGCATACCGTAACATTACATATATGTCAACTCTTAAGCATTGTTTCATACTTTTAAAAACATTTCATTTAATATGTAACACATGTTTATGAGAGAAAGAATTGTTGCTTACGGCAGACGGTGTTATAAAATCCATCCTTACAGCCTACGAGTGCTCTAAGATATTTCTTTAATATATATGGAGCAATATATATATATATATATATATATATATATATATATATATATATATATATATATAATTGCATTTTTATATGAGAAAGCCTTACGAGCCTTAATCTGCAGAAAAATATCTTGCGGTAGTTACATATTGAGGGTCGAGCATATATAAATTGAAGATGTGTTCACTCTCGCGTTAAGGTATGTTTTATACATATCTAAATGTTCGCATGTAAGTATAATGAGTGCATTTTGTACATTTCTTGGCTTTCTGATATAAAAATTATAGAATGCATCTGTTTGGGCATGTGTACTTGCGTATATTCGTATTTATGTATGTATGTACAAAGAGATTTTCTACTTTTAAATGATAATATCGCTAAATTGACTTAAATGTTAAAAAGCTCTCTTGCTTGTCACAATTCAGTAAATTGTAACAGGGTGTAAAAAAAAAGTAACTTGTCATATATATATATATATGTATATAATTTTATTCTTAATCTTTGGATCTTGATATCTTCAAAATGTCATAATAAGTTTTTACTAGTGGTGCGATGTTTTTTGCCTATAAAATTAATTAGAATGTAATTGAAGTAAAACAGTTGAAATACTATGAATAATCTTGAAATTATAAACGTCTGAATATTAATTATTACGTATATTATTACAGAATTCCATTAGAGATAGACTATGAGACAAAGTATTATAAACTATTCCAAACGTGACTTGCCTGATTGTATCTTTCCTTGCAGCATAAAGCAATATTAACATTTTTTTTTACACAAAGAACAATTCAAACGATAACTTGTGAGTCACATAACGACATACATACGTATGTACGTATTTATGCATGTTACATAAGTAGGAAATTCTTAATTCTTAAATTTGTACCATACAGTTACTTATTAATATCATTAAAACAATAAATATTGAACAATTTTCATCGCTCTTACATATATTTAGTGCAAAAACAATATAAAGAATTATTCGTAGGAGGGTTGTAGTAACAATTACATAAAATTCCAATCTGTTTGTTATATTGACTCAAAATTTTATCCCCCCTTTTTTTTTAATAAAAATAGAGAAATTATTAATAGAGAAGAACCGCTGTTAAAACAACACATTCTCTGTTGTGTGCTCAACACACTTGTAATACATAGTATAAATGAATAAATTACGATTTTCACAAATGCAAATTAGTCCATTATATTACTATCGATAAGTAATTTTATAGAAAATTTAAACACATGAATTTTGATTTCGTTCTCCAATGCTCTATAAAGACCGTTATACACGAAGATATCTAAATATAAAAGTGCAAAAGCTATAACACTTTAAAATATATAACTAATGTACATTCCCTCAAAAATGTGAGATTAACATAAGCTATTTTATTGGTCAAAATGTACATTATGCTTCCGTCATTAAATAACTTCACGTATAATAGCTTTTTGTATGCAAAGTAAATGCCAATGTAAAGTAGTACAAGCGACCAAATTTGCTGTTAAAGTATTAAAACGCAGTTCACATATATGTAATCATGTTTGCAAATCCTGTTTGCAATATTGCAGTTTATAACATCATAAATTTTGCAAATAAGATTTATAAATATGTACCATGTTTTGTATATATATACAAAAAACTTGAAAAAAGTTTAAATGTAGAAAATTAAACATGTTCAAATATGTACACGCTAGAAAAGTTAACGTCTTTTTATTTTATTTTATACTATTTACAGGAGTTTTAAGAAGTTGAAGAAATATTTGTCCCTCGTAATGTTACACCTTTCCTCTGAAGATCCTTTTTGGCTTCTTCTATTTGCTAAAAGAGCGACAACAGAATTAGATAACAATATTGCTTATATAATTATATCTTTTTAGATAAAAGAGAAACCAACTTGCTGAAGTTCAATGGCTGCACTTTCACAAGTATTAAAAGTGAATACTCTGTACAGGATGACAGTAACTGCATATAATCCAAAGAGAAATAAGGAAATGACTGGAAGAAAAAGTATAATTTTACGCCATTCCTTGACAAAAGCAGAGTCGCTTGTAATTGTAGCAAGCCACACGCCAAAAATCACCGTTCCACACGACAGCCACTCCAGTAGTTTTGTCATCTGTGAAAAAAATTACAATATTTTCCCATTATTTATCATCATCGTCGAGATGAAACGAAATGCTTATCGTAGAATTAATATATGTGATTCTTTAAAATAAATAAATTATGGAAATAATTGACATATACATAAATTCCATATTACGATACACACGTTTGACAAAAAAATTCAATATCAATTTTACTGGAATTTTTGTCGTTATCAAATATGATTATTAAATTGTTAATACGTTTTTATACATACTTTCTTCATCTTAACCTCAAAAATCTAGGAGACACGTACACACGGAAATAATATTAACATATTATCTTCTTCTTCTTTCTTTTGTGGCACCTGCCCTCGAACAAGGGTCAATACGGCCAATATCTTGTAATTTACGAGCAGAAGGGTTGGTGATGCGTTAACAAAGTCGGATGATGCAATGCAAAGTAGAGAGTGTATATTTTTGTGTGTGTGTGTGACGCGGTGTTGGGTCTTGAACGTTTTAGTATTGTTGGGAACTCGGGAATAAGAAATAATTGAAAGAGAAAGAGAGAGAATGTGATCTGTGTGAATATAAACAGTGAACTGTCAACAAACATATATACATATATATAACCCGTATCAGATTATGCATTTGAAATTACGTCTCTCAACCAATCGGAACGAAGAAATATCGAAATTGGACAATTCTCATATCTCTTTCAATTTTTAAATTAGGTTTGAGTAATCTCTATTAATCTCTCAATTATGCTGAGACAACTCACGAACCTTTTTGTAAAGAAAAAATACAAAAGAGCTTCAGTTTTTTTCGGTATTTACAGATATTTATTAAACCATAATTTATCAACCGGTGATATCCATTTTTGGCAACCGAGCATGTTATTCTGGATCATGTATTTCCAAGTCCAAAGATTCTGATTGTTCTCTTCCAACCATTTCTCTTTAGCTGCCTGTTTATCCAAAATCTCTTGACTGACAGCTCTGGCTTTGAACGGTAGTTGATTTGCTACTTGGGTCAATACTTTCTTTACCTAGAAAATAATTTTACATATCAATACATTCCTATTTATACTTTCTATCTAGTAGCACAAATCAATTTCTAGTATTTCATTTCTATTTCTTATTTAATGTGTCGATATGCATAGCGCAAAATCTAAGATCATGAATTATCATGTAAGATATAATCCAAAGAACGAATCTGAAGATTTTTACATAAAAATTTGAATTCACGCAAATCGATAAAATATCAGGAGAATAACATAATTGACAGAGTCGCGATTCTTGGGAATATCTAGAAAATTCTTGAAACTTTAGATAGTATAGTTGCGAAAATCGTTAAAGTATCAGGAGAACGTAACTGGCAAGAAAGTTGCGCTATAAATTTCCAAAGTTGTATTCTAAAATTCCAAAAATTCCTCAAAGATGTCTTTGATATGTTCTAGGCATGTGCACCATCTGGATAAATCACTTCGAGAAATGCTAAAGAAGTATATTATCAAGATACCTCAAAATATTCGCAGTGACCACCAATTTCCATAATGACTCGTCCTGCTTTAATGGGAGTGACATAGTGGTCAATAGAACCTTTACCTCCACCCATACGTTGTCCTTGTCCCTAGATCACAAAGTGTAATAACTAATCAATGTAATAATTATTATATTGAGAAAGTAAAGGTTCTTCTAGTATCCATATCCATATTATGCGTTCTATTATCTAACGAACCTTCTTCGTAACTGGTTGCCACGGTGGATCCACACGCCAAATTGCAAACATCCTTTCTTGATCGAGTTTTCTACCAATTGTCAAACGTATCATCTCGAAGTGACCATGTTTTAATCTACCTCCTCCTGTAGCCTACAATTCAAGATAACGATTTATATATATATATATGACAGTTACATTTGTTACTAAACATAGCACACAGTAGATATGCAGACTTACAATGATACCGTATTGCCTGTACATGAGAAAATTGTGCGTCGGCTCTGGACCCCGCATGTATCTTAGTCGCTTTTGCATTTTGGGAGGACGCATTCCTGGGGGAAACTGTGGGACTTTCTCCATTACTTTGAGTCTTGCTCGCTCCGGGTATTCAATATCTGATGGTATTCAATGTATAATCATATAATTTTTAATTTATATCTTTAATATTATAATTTTTATATATATATAATTATGCACATATATATTTACCGCCAAATTTTATTGGCACAGGAAAGATCTTTAAACCAGCCGTTGGCGTTACAGATGCAGATTGCCATGCTGCAAATCCAAAGAGCTTTTAATATAACTTGTCTTCTCAAAACATATTATATTGAAAATACTTACTGGAAAGTAAAATACGTGCCACGTTCCTGGACGCTTGTATCATTTTGAAGTTAAGATGGATTTTTTAAATTAACAGTTATACGAATCGGTGTGACTCTAAGTAAAAAAAATAGATTGTATTTTAATTATGAAATACACACATGACAAAATTTGCGAGATTTATTGTGTATAGGTTATATATTTCTTCGTTTACTGAATTTCATTAGATTGGATCAAGAATGAATTTCCCAAATCCATCTTTTGGTGAGCTGCATAAGTGGTTAGTAAAAAATTTATATTGGCAATCGGTAATGCCGATAAAGTCTGCACTTTTCAATTATCTTCCGATCTCATTGACGGTCATGAAAATTTACCAAGGGAAGATAATCCCTTTACTAATTTAACAAATTAATTAATAAACTAAATACATCTCACTTTTATAAACAAACGTATGCGTTTAGCGGAAAGATTACTATAGCTCTCAAAAGTGACGACCGACGAGAATCTCGAAAAATACGAACGTTTATTTTAAGTTTTAACATTGTTATTGTTATATGCATATTGCGTGTCCGTTAATGCAAATCATGCTCTCTCAAACGAGATTTGACAACAAAGAGTTTTAAAATGCTGTTGCATATACTGTCTCTCGTTACGCGATGTGTTTTTTACCATAGATTAAAACCAAAGTATTTCTCTGTTATGTCAATTGATATTTTACTTGTTAATTAATTATCACAGATGGACGTGCACGTATGTACAATCTTTTTTATCAGACTTCGGCGATTCGCTTTCTCGATTTTCAGCGAAACGCATGTCGTCTCCGATCATTTCGACAAGTTAAATCGATAACGCAATTATAGACATACTTAATATCGCTAATAGAACGACGCGGGGGGAGGGCACTATTGTTCCGTTAGAATACTGTTATCGAGTGTGTGCTCCAGCTAGGAAATCTTTTTCTAAAACTTGAACGTTCGAATTATTACGTAAAATAATTGGTAGCTGAAATGCAGCGCGCAACGTTCCGTATAGGATGGTCATCTTAATATTCATGGAGAGTCTATAAGCGGTTGGATGAATGGCTGTTCCATATTACGATGTACCGTTCATAAATTTTTCGGCGGATCGAACGTGTTTTGAGAAAATCAAAATATAGGCTGTGTATATATAATTCGAATCTGAGTATGATGTATGTACTTATAACTAATTTTTAGTACTATTCTATTTTTGATCCGTCAAAATAAAATACATACTATTTTTATTTCGTGCAAGAGATTGCGTTTTGCATTAATCAAATCAGAAATAGAAATTATAATCTCGGATATGGGTTATTAATAAAAGCAATAATTTTTTCTACGGAATATAAACTTAGAAGACGCTTATTCTTTGTGAGATTGCCTGAATTAAAGAACGATATATAATGTACACACATCGAGTGATAATTTATTTTATATATGTATATATATATATATATATATATATATATATATATATATATATACGTACTATGTCGCTTTATATCAGAATTACAAAATAATTAATTACAAAAAAGTTAAACGAAAGTTTTAAATATATATGCTGCGTACTTGTAATTACATATCTTAAATTTATTTAATAATTTAGTTTTCTCTCACGTCGACTCTTTTCTTCTTTCTTTATAAACTCCAGTACGGAAAGAACCAAATTTCGAGTAGATCGCCGACTAAACATCAATTTCGTTATAACCGAACAAGAGTATCAGGCCAGTTTTAAGGAGAATAAAGGGCTTAGTGATATGAGAAGCTCGATATGTTACAATTACAATATTTTTATATATCTTTGATGACGGTTTGATGGTAACAACAGGTAAATACTACATATTGTACATTGAGTAGGCGATAGTCGTATCTTATTGTTTTATTAATTTTATAGCATATCGGCGGCGCGCCGACATTTATGTCGATAGGGACGACGGCTACGGCCACGATGACGATAACGGCAACGACAATCGACAACGTCAATGACACCTCATGTCTCCGGTACACGCGCGATCGACGCGGCGATGGCAACAGCAGTAGCAACAGCAGCAACAATCTTAATAACAATAACAGCAACAGCAACCATGGCAATAATATATAATGATAGTAGTACATACAAGTAACAATAGTAGTATATAGTATAATAGACATGATGATAATAATATTTTTACTAATGAGAGTAGAGGGTCATTTCAGAGTTCCGGACGCAATGCTTTAGAGATATCATTTTTTTCTCTCCATATTTTATTTGAATAAACTTGCAGTGAATGACAACCTCGGGAAAAAAATGGATCTTATAAACTATAATATTCCGCTTTTATATAAGCAAAGAAAAAGATGGAAGAAAAATCAGTTTTTTTATTCTATTTATTTGTTTCTTAAAAAAGAAAATAATATAAAAAACATTATTTTGGAAGAATCGATTAAATCTATCATCAGAATATCTGATAAAACACATTTTCACAGAAAAGATTTATTATATCTCACAGGTTTATTCTAATAAAGTGCCCAAATGTCATCTGGCATCGTGGAATGACTCCGATATCTGGGCTGATACTATATGCTTGCGACAGTATAAACGAGCAAGATGTCCCCGAACTTTCAGACCCAGGAAGATTGACGATTTCTTTGTAAGAAATGTTGACAGAAAGCTAGCGCAAAATTCTCGATTATTATTAAAATGCAGGATTATAGTCCTTTCAACGTGCAATTAAAAAATTGCTTATTTTAAAATTTTCTCAAATCCAGTCTTTATTTTTGTAAAACAAAAACTAATTGTAAGTATTACGGAGAGTATTATGAAAAAGATTTTTTTTATCGTGAAGTGATATAGATTTAAAATGAATTAGAGATAGTTTTTCATGAAAAATTTCTTGCATGTTGTCGCATATAAATAAATGTTTCAGAATTTACTCTTCGTCTCATCGGGGGACAGCTGAAATCATCGACAAACTTCTGCACTATAATCGTTTTCTTTCAAAATCGTTCAGTTCGGAGGACACTCGCGTCAAATATTGTCGTCATCGTAGATGCAGTCACCACCGCCATCGTCAACGTCCTCGAGCGTCGTCGTTGCGAGCGCAGTTATAGTAATTACTAATTATCGCTTTCTTTGCTTTTTTCTCTCTTTTCTTCTCAGTTCCGCATTTATCACACTTAAAATTAATGGGGTGTTTGAGGAATGTGCGCGGATGCAGAGTCAGCGATGCATCTATATATCATACCTCTCCAAATCAGCAGGAGTTCAGGCAAGAGGGAAGATTGGAAGGACCATATGCGACAAGCGCGTTTACTGTCGCTTTTATTACATTGGTCGTAGATAGGAATTGTCGTAGAATTTGCTGAATCGTGGAATAAATGCGGGGATAAAAAAATCTTCAAAGAGATTGCCAGTGATTCCCAAGCGATCGAAAAAAAAAAAAAATCGAATGGTCAAGAAATACTAATATAGACATGTGTTAATTGATCTATTAACTTTCTTTGTCAGGAGGATAAAAAAGGTAAAAAAGAAAGAAAAAAAAAGTAAAAAGTAAAGGAAAAAAAAATTAGAAAAAGCTTTGGTAGGAACTAGGATAAATTATAATGAGAAAACTGGATATGACAAGAAGTTGTTATAACACACAACTATGAAATCCCTCCTGCGATATAACAAAAATCTTACAGGGAATCACTGGATTCCATTGAAAGGGATGTCTAAAGGGATGTCCCGATGCCTAGTTTTGTAAGAAGTATGTTGATATTACGAAGCGCAAGTCTTTCGTCGAAATGACGTGGCCTGGAAGTGCATATGTGCACAAGTACTTTGTCTAATATATATGCATGTGTGTATGTATGTGTGTACGTATGTGTATGCGCGCCTTGCGACGATGTATACTAACATACAAGCCACTGACTCCGATCACTCTCAGTAACACTAACAATAAGTAAACGCTATGGCATCATGATAATCACCATCAGAAGTGTCCTTATATCAAAATCGTTAGATAATAGTCATATATACGAACGATTAGCGCGCGCCTGTTTCGCTTGATACTGGATATGATCGACTCGTACATGTTTTCACCGTGTTCACCGTTGAATTTCGCTTTTTCGTCCACATAAAAAGAAAGAGCAACGAAAAAGAACAAAGCAATTAACTATAGAATTGAAGCTGAAATACCCGTATCTCGCATTCAGCTAGATTTGACTTATTTATCTCATATGTGAAGATCGTACAATTGCATAGAGTTAATCCGAATAACTGTTAATTATTAAAAAGTACTGTTAATTTTATCGCTGGAAAATGTTACGGTATCAGATTTAGTATCGTATTCCTTAACTATAATATATATATATATATATATATATATATATATATATATATATATATATATATATGTTATTTTCTCAAAGGCAATATTAAGTGTCAAATGTGAGATACGAATATAAACTTCAGTATACTTTTGAGCTATTTAGATTTCTTAAGCAAAACTCTTGAGTGAGTCGCTATTGAAAGTCACTTCCAATTTTTCGCTTATAGAAGAGTATATATATTATCAAGAGCCGTTCTTAATGAGAACCGATTGCAGAAAACAATATCTATAGATTTTATATTATAAAGTAGATAAATGAGATTTTCGTAATGTTGTAAGGTAGCTGCTTTTTGACCCGATCTAGATTACTTCCGGATACATCTGGATTAAGTTTCAGGAAAAATTCATAAAGAATCGATAGTTTTATCGGATAGAAGAATATGTTTTTGCAATCGGTTCAAAAACTATTCAACCTTAACTGATATGGTGAAATTCTGTATAATGTGATATGAGACTATATATTTATTTCTTTGTTTTATGCGAGTTTAAGCCACTGGTGTGCCGAGTGCCCACATCATATCAACCAGCACGAATTTTATCGTCATTATTAACAAAAACATCTTTTCACTTGTTTTGTTTTTTTCTATGCAAGTTTAGTTTTTCGAATATATGTTAGTGTATATCTTTTTTGTTCGGTTTTAGGAACATCCAAATAGGTGAATCGTTTTTGCCATATCCGTTAAAGGTCGATTATATATGTACATTAAGCTTGATGCATCGACGGTGACCGCGGGGCATTCGTAAGATACGTATTATCATCGGGCGAAAGGCAACGTACATCGTATTGATTAATATTTTATATATTTATCTATATATATATATATGTATTATATATAATAATTATGCTATAAGACTAGATTCTCGGCGGAACGCTCTCACATTATTCCGATTCTTTCTCAATGTTTACGCAACTATGTAAACATATTCATTTTGCTGTGTTTTACGACAACGAGGCGCCGTCGATCGTTTGTTCGTTGAACGCCGTTTGCCGCCGATGGATTAAATCACTATTGTCCCACGCGATGTGCTGACACACAACTTATAGCGTTACATACATACTTAGACACCATAGTCCTTACACTTTAGATACGTACATAGCTATAAGTTTCCTGGCTGAATCCTTGGAGTAGGTCGTTTACACTTAAATTGTCTCAGCCTCGTTTCATTCGCTTCGCGATAACCAATTTTATTATGGAAAACAACCGTAGGTGAACTCGTAACTATTCTAATCAATTGGGAAAAACAAACGATTTTTTCTTTCTCTTTCTTTCTCTTTGCTGTGACAAGTACGGAGAGAAAATACATATAGACTAAGTGAACATGTTTCGACTATCCACAGATTATTCTCTTTAAAAAGTATTTTTAAGCTTTATATAGTAGCATTCGATAATTACATATTTTATTGAGGTAAAGCGTTCGAATGAAATACAAATGAAATGGATATAACAGAATAAACCACACTACAAAAAATAAAATTTATATTATAAAATATGCTATTGCTTCATGTTTCTATATTTACATATTTTTTATCAGAACATTCACTTCACTTTTATTCGTATACCTAAACCAAAGTGATTAATTATTAAGTGTGCAAGAGAATAATCGCTCAATTTTTAATCAATCTGACCATTTCGAAAAATTGTCTCAAAAAATAGTTTCTCCATTATCTTTCACTTGCTCAACGCAAACAATAAATTTATGTTTGTTTTTTTTATAAGCCAGTTATAAACAATAATATTCACTTAGTTTATACACACTTTCAACAAACGTATCGGCTATATATTTTCTTTTTGTATCTAAGTAGAAACGCGGATACACGCTAAAGATGTGTTCGCGTAATAATACATATCTTTTTTGAAATAGCACCTAAGTATACATATAATATGAGACAGTCATTAAAAATTTCGAAACACATTCTTCATATTCCGAATATTGCTAAAACATTGCGACAAGTTAATGATCATAAATAAAATCTAAATTGAATAAATATGTTACAAAATGAAGGAATTTTTTTCTTCATGCCGTACGATCGACTTCAATATTTCGGATAATATTGTTACGGTAAATATACAATTATACACTTGATATGGCAAGTATATATATATACACACGTTACAGTATCCTGTAACAGATATAATACCTAGATACAAACGTTTAAAGCAAGAACGCACTTAATTAAGATATCTCAATGCTGTACCCAAATATGTGTCGATACGTTATAATTATAGGTATCAATGTCAAGATGCTTCATATACTCAGATACCAATCTCGCTTCAACGATGTCGTACACGCGTGTAGACTCATTCACGTGATGAAAATATTTTCGGCAGAAATAAAAAGTGCCGAGAGCGCGACGTATTTAAAACGATTGTGGAGTCTCGAGGGACGAAGGGTAATTCAAAAGCGATATCAGAGAGAGTAGCGTTCGAGCATCGTAGAGTGTACAACGTATACGCGTATTTCGTCGTCGACGTTTTCTCTCGTTCGATATGAAGTCGAAGGAATTTCTCGTCGAACGACGCGTGGAACGATTCGCGATTCTCTATTAGCCATACAAATGTAACTTTAAATCTGTAAGTCGATAATTAACACGCGCTCTATCGCATCTATATATATATCTATTTATTTATATATATGTACACAGTCTTACAAAGCAAAATTTACAAACATTACGATGTACGGTCGACCGAATAAATATGTGTCCAATGCAACTGGATCGGGTCGCAAGTGAACGCTTCGTCGTACTTCGATCGCGCCTTGTATACGGATCGATCTCGACTAACTGATTGACAGTCCGTCGTTTGGCGAACTAAAAGAGCTTACCGTTGACGGCATCGCACGTGAAGCGAGTATTGAATAAAAATTAAACATTGACAGAAATAACGAAGAAGAGACACGCAGTGGTATAAAATTTTTCTTTCCTTTTGTCTCTCCGTATACATCAAAACGTCAATCAATTTTTTATATCCATGGTAAATTCAAGGCTAAGTACATATATATCTCTTTGCGCTTTCCATTGTTAAATGTAAAAATTGCACGCTTAAGATAAACGTAAGATTTTCGTAAAAATCCTGTGGATTACTCTCCGTGAATTTTGAATAAAAAAATCGGGAAATTTAGAATTGTTCGAAGGAACTTGCTATTAGATATACAGCTAGTTTATGGCACAAAACTCGGCGCAAAGAATGCAAAAATATTTGTGAAAGTCACCGGATGCACGCGCGATCGAAATACAAAGCACCTCGAATTGTCTGACGCTAGTTTTCTTGCGGCCTGACGAGGGGAGGAACCGTGGTAGCGCAGAATAAAGGACTCGAGCGAGAGATCAAGATGGCACGGGGGCAAGAGCGAGGATCCTCGACGATCCTGCACGAAATGAAGGAAAGCTCGCAGAGAGAAACGAAACGTCGAAATGCCGCGTGACGCTTTCGTCATCGAGCGAGCGATCTATCTACCCCACCGGCCACCGACAGTCAATTTTTGTAAAGCCTCTTGCGTGTACAAACAGTACTCCGACTATTTATTACGCCTGCAAGTTTTCGCAGTCGCGATACTCGAATACTACACTTCGCATGTGTACTAAAATATAAACACGATATAGAGATTAAATCTATTAAACATAATATTATCAGTCCAAGATTTAAAGTCATCAAAGAAAATATTTCGTAAATAAAAATAGCAAAAGTATTAGCATAAGAAAGAAGAGAAAGATACTCAAAGTTGAATCGTTTTGATAACAATAATTTGTAAAAATGGTAAAAAAATATAGTAAAAATATGCATCTTTGCCGCGCCTATAATATAAACTATTGATGTAATACACAATCGCTTCATCTTATTATCGCGCAATACATTTTACGTATCGTTATTTACGTATCGATGCGATAAAATACGAATATATATCAGCAAATTATATCGTACTTGAGGAACTTTTACCCGTTGCGCCCAAAAATTGCTAGCGGTCGTAACAAATTGTCGAGAGACTGTATGAATCGTGTGCGAAGGAATTATCCCTTTCTTAAGTTTTCGTCAATATGAGCGTATGTGTATGTGTTTGCGCGTTACTCATGATGTGCTGCTAGGAAGCTGACTAGATTATAGTCTAAAATACGAAATATCCAGGATCATCGTTCTCGATAATAGCAAAATCTCGTTCCCGCGAGAGCGAATTCTCAAACGGGAGAAGAGATAACTCGACGTACTCGTTATATCTACTAACGAGGATCCCGGTGTTCCGTATCGACGTTGACTACTGCTCGACCTTCGAAAAGGTCGAACGGCCTCACCTAGGCATTCGACTCTTTCAGGTTGTCGAAGTACTGCATGATCTGATTGTAGTCCATACCCAGATTAAGGTCATCGAGCGCTACCGATTCCTCTTGCTCCTGGGAAGAGGATGAGGCGCAGGAGCTAGAGGAGGATGAGGAGGAAGAAGCGGACGGTGACGAAGACGGCGGAGATGTTGTGGTGGATGAGGCCGCGCCGCCAGTAGGAGTAGATGAGTTTACGGTAGAGACGACGGTGGATACTACGGCGGAGGTAGAGAACGACGAGTACATAGGATTACCGACTATGGTCGCCCTCTTGATCTCCCGGGATCTCCCGGCATCCTTCGCGTGTCTATTGCTTTCGTCGTGATTCACCAATTCTACGAATTCCTCGTCTTCACCGTTCTGTTTGTTTGCGTTGTCCACTCTAGTTTTCCCGTGCGACTTGACTATATGATGATTTGACTGCTGCGGTGCTTTGCTACTGTGCCTATGATTATTCCCATGGTGGCCACCGCTGCCACCACTGGACGCCTTATGGCGATGCTTCCGCGGCGGTTCCGGCAGCCGCACGCCCACTCCCGTGTTCCTATGTGGCGGTACCGGCGGTTTATAATCTTCGTTATTGCCGTTGCTCACGTTGTTCGTGCCGACCGTCGTCGTGGTCGCCGTAGTTGCCGTTGTCGATGTTGAGTTTGCGATCGGCACTCCGTGTGGCGGCAAAGGCGGAGGAATATCATCGTTGCTGTAAAAAAATTCGCGATAAGGTTTACGCACTCGCGAAGCTGCCACTATAGGTAATGTTAATTTGTTGGAAGCTAAAAAGTATTACGCAAAGTTTACATCAAATATCATGCGATTCGTTATTATAAGGAATTTCTTTTTTGATATCACTTTTTTCCTTGCTAGAAGACATATTTAACTCGTCTCTGAAGAATAAATCTTCCGCATTAGGAAGGGTAATAACGTTCAATCATAATTACTCGTTCCGCGCGGTCATTATCGGAGCTACCATCGATGCCGCTGTTGACGCCGTCGTAGCCGTAGTAGGCGGTATCACTGCGGATGGCTTGACCGCGGATTTTGCCGCGAAACTATTTCGCGCTACTCTATCCCTTTTAGAATAAGTGGTAGTGTCGATGGCACTGGTACCGCTACTGGACCACTGATTGGCAGACGGTAGCTCGATGTGATTCGGATTGTCGAAACATGTGCCCAATTCGGCCTCGGGTTCGCCTTCACCGGCCAGCGGATTACTCGTTACGCGCACCTGTAACACAAACCAAATTTTTTTTTTTTTTTCCAATCAAATTGATCCAACAAAATCCCGCTTGTTTTGTTTTTAAAACAAGTTGCCACTTGGTTATCGAAATGCGTAAAGATATTTACAGCATCAAATCTCGTTGAGAGAAAACTCAAATTAATTTCAATTATCGGATTAATCCTGGATGTACTCGTTGAACCGTTATATCGTTATCGATGTTACGATGTTTGTTCAAAATTTGATTTATTCTTTAATTTTTTAGTAATCCTCAATAATTTTATGGCTATTATTATTGAATATTTGACACTCATGCTGGAGTTTGGAGATTTCAAAATTTCACCATAATCAGAAGAAATATTATTCTATATATTTGTTAACAAATTAATGTGTATTACTAATCGCCTGCGCAATCAAATTTGCAATGAAAAACGTTTTCTTCTTCCAAAAATCTAATTTTCTGGTCTCATTGATTCACAAAATAGACTAACGTAATTACATCTAATGGTGCAATTAACTATTTAGCCAGTATTTGAGGATATTGAAATTAGTTTTAATAATGATTATCGACGGCTTCATTCACGGTTTCACTCACGAATCATCGAATTCAAACCGACGTATGTACCTGTTGCGGACCGCAAGCAGCTCGTTCGAGAGTCGCTCTGCCCAGCCATACCCAGTCGTGTGCGTTGGTGGTCGATTCACGTGGCGGTCGTCTGCCAGACGCCAGCTGATTCGCGGCGGCGCGAGCCCTCGCACCCGCGCCAGAAAGCACTGGAACGGCCGCACCGGTCAACGGGGAGTCCGGTGGCTGGGGCTTGAATTTGCTGGCGTACACCACGCAGGAGACGACAAAGACAACGATCGCGAAGCAGAACGCCGCGAGCAGCACGTACATCCCGATCTCGAGCGGGCTCATCCGCGCCCCGACGCCGTGGTGACGCACGCCGACGCCGCCCATACCCCCTGAAGACATGCCATTAGCTATAGCCGTGCGATGCTGCCGTGCCTGCACCAAAGGCTCGTGCTCGTGCTCGTGCCCGTCTTTCTCGTCTTTCAGCGGTAACCCTTTGCACAGAAAAAACAAAGAGAGAGAAAGAGAGAGAGGACAGAGTGAGACGGGGCGTTTGTGCTGAGTTTCAGAGCCGCTGACAATCTTTTTCCCTTAATTGATGCCTTCAGCTAAACAGCGGCTAGACATGCTGTCGGATGTGCAAGGTTCGCGAGGATACTGAATGTGCGTCTATACTTTCAGCGCGGCAATTGGACTATGATGAACGACTTGACATTATACTATGATGTACAATACTGTCCAGATAATTCCAACTCTTGGAATTACTTGGAGATAGGAGGAAGAAAAAAAATCGCGTGAACGCTTCAAGGTTTTCATCTTCTAATTCTCACGCGAATTCTGAATCAAGAAATTTGGAGCCAACTTTTCCTTGATCAAATTTATCATTGTTCGTAAATCGTAAGAGTATTGAGATTACAATAGATATTTCACGTTGAATAATAAAATTAACAAAATTCTCCAATGACTCGTAGTA
This sequence comes from Temnothorax americanus, assembly GCF_048541705.1. NCBI lineage: Eukaryota > Metazoa > Arthropoda > Insecta > Hymenoptera > Formicidae > Temnothorax > Temnothorax americanus. The sequence goes on from NW_027509275.1 coordinate 4,014,137, forward strand.
AGATCGCGTTACGTCACAAATTATTCTTAGAGATAGACGCATTTGACATTCAGCGCAAAGGAGGAAATCTATCAGTTACGGAAGACTGGACGGAAACCGTGGGGATCACGCATAAATAGGCAGGTGGAACTTTTTACAAGCCAAACGGTGCCGCGAAGAAAGTTTTCCGCTAAGAAATGCGGAACAAAATGCATACTGTGCGCTACGTGACGGTTATAAAGCGTAGAAGAGAACAGAAAAAGTGAAGAGAATGCGAAAGAAGCGAGGCAGAAAGACAGAAAACGGCAAAGAGGAACAGGATCTATTTACCGATGAGGATGTCGTGTAAATCGGACGCCATTTCGCCCCGGCCGGTTTTACGTTCTCTGTGATGGTGAGAACCGACGGTGCCCCCGCCGTCGTTCTGAACGAATTCCGGCCGATTGGGCACCTCGCTCGAGGCGAAATCTACCTCGACGTTGGCCGATGCGCTTGCCAACGCGGCGGCCGTCGTCCTCTGAGAGCCCTTGCTTGAACGTCTGCCGGATAATCGGCAGGAGTCGGCCAGCTGTAAACTGACGCGCAGCAAGTCGCCGCGGCCCTCCCCGACCGCGATTACCCGTGGATGATGGGAAGCGACCATCGGTGCGAACGCCACAACTTCCGGGTCCAGACTCTCCACCAGTAAATGATAATCACTCACAGCGATTTCCCTGAGGGGTGTACGGGTACTGTCCGAGAACTCTACGTCAATGTCCAGCAGTCCCTCCTATCGGTACAATAACAGCGCCAAATATACTTGTTTATGCATCATAGTTTTGTTTTAATTACGAAATATACATTATATCTTCGAGGTAAATATAATATTAATTTCTCCAAAATTTAGTGGGTCAACACAATTTAACATCTTACAATTGTAGTCCTTTAAAGCTCTTTTTTTATACTTAAAAAAAGATCAATATTAAAATATCATATCTAAAAATATTTAATTTATTATTTTATATCGGTTTTTTTAATTCAAAATTTCTTAACATTTAAATACCAAATTTTTAAACACTGCACAACTGCTTTTTAACTAATTTCTCTAAATTGGCAAATTGCTCTCTTTCTCAAGATACATTTGAAGCTTCTACACAAGCAACAAAAATATTGCAGTTATCTACATTTACCTGATATTGGGCGGTCAATCTTCTCGTAACCGAGGTTTCGGCGACGTATCCGTTCTCGATCGCGGTATCGGGACTGATACTGAGTTGAAGTCCGGACACCACTCGAACCGACAGACGCGTCACAGACACGCGGTCGTTGGCCACTCTGATCTCTTTCGCGCCGATGACCCTACCGGTGATTGGTGACAGTACCTGCACCTCCGTGCGACCTATCCCGCGTCCCTGGACCAGTCTACCTTGAAGAAGCGTCGCTATTCTAAGATCGGAGACACGCAGCATGCCGGCTACGAGGTCGGTAACTCGCAGCCAGGTGCGCCGGCTGACGAAGTACGAGACCCTGCCCGAGTCGTGATCGGTCGCCAGAAATCGGGCATGCACCTCAACCGGACTCTGCTGAAAGCGCAATCTGCAATTAGCTGGGGACAGATTTCGATCGATAGAGTTGATCGTGTCCCATCCGTGATCGTTCCCATTGGATCGGAACCGCTCCTCGTGCTCGTCCTCCTCGAGAAGTCCGTCTGGATCGTCCACATCCATAGACGAGTCCTCTATCGACTCCTCCGGTTCGACGGCGCTTCTCTTCTTCGCTCGCGCGGTCACCGGCGCCGTTTCCGGTGGCATTATCGACGTCGAGGTAACTTCCGTCTTCTCTTCGAACTGCGTTGCGTTCAGCAAGCTCCGCTTGCTCTTCGTACTTGCCACGTGCTCCTCCGGTACCTTCCAACCCTTTATCTGGTTCAACCGCGTGTCAGCGACATTCACCTCCAGTGGAAACTCGGGCATCCACACGGTGAATCTCGCCAAGCCGGTATAAGTGCCGTATTTGACGAGTACCGATGCGTTGCTGGAGCCCCGAATCTCCGAACCATCTACGTACACGCTACTGCACGAGGACGATACCTGCGAGTTTAGGTTTAGGTATTCGTGACAACGATCGGGTATTAAATTTAGTTTGATCCTAAACTACAGTAGTTCGTAATGCACGGTTTAAGTGCATGGTATTGGGGCATCGATCCGCCGATTATACGAGGTGTTAAGAGTTTGACCCTCCTACTGGATATTATTCTCGTGCATTTAGGATTTAAATGACGCATTATAAAATTTAAATATTGCTGTATAGATCGTAACGTATTATATAATATATAGGTATGACTGACTCAATTTCCATTTGTAAAGAATGGACTCAGCTCAGCACTAAAAGAAAAATGAATTTATATATATAAATATATCCAATTTCACAAATTCGAACAACAACATGTAGAATAATTGTGCCAAAATATTCTTGTTCTACATACCTATATACGAATAAAACATACATAAAATCTTTTAAGTTATCGGACACGAGTCCTAGCAATAGAAATAGAAAGACAGCTATTTCTACACACGGTAGCGGTATATAAGAGATTTCGAGATTTCTTCAATTAAACTCCTAGGAATCGCGGTGTGTGCTGAAGATAAATTAAAAAGCAATTACCTTGAGGACACTCTCGTCCTCAGAATGACAGGACGACTGCAGCGTGACATCGGCGACCGTGCCGGCTTGACTCACGATGAAAACCTTCATCCCCTGCGACACCTGACGCCCCGTCAACACTGCCGTATTCATCACCTCCCAGTTCTGAAGCAAAACATAAAACGTTCCCTCTTGCTTGCCGAAGAGAAACTCATAGCTTAAACTCCTATTCCTATTTTTAATAGTATGTGATGGAAGTTTGCATATATTTTAATATATGCATCTCTGTAACCTTCATTGATAGAGCCATTATCCATTATTCATAACTGTTATCTATATTCTGCTTCGAACTTTATTCTCCTACCGTCATGACAAGACAAAAGGTGCGGTAAGCGATATTAAAAAATATGAACCGCCGGAAACATAAAATTCATAGAATATAAATTAAACAGAAATATGCAAAACAGAATAGAAAAATATTAAATTTATCTTTCTCCCCCAAAAAAACATATATTATATATATATATATATATATATATATATATATATATATATATATATATATAAACATCTTAAAATAAAATGAATAAATGCAAAAAAAATACCAATTCTATTAGGAAAAAACTCAATTTTTACGGTAAACACTCAATATATTTTATACAATTCGAAACTGATCATTATAATCATTTTTTAATATTATTCTATAAAATTAGGAAAAAATAGAATAATATTATATCTCATTTTAATTTTGTTTGATTTTACTTCTCGCAGAAAAAGCAGAAGTTGTTGACCTTTCACAAAAGGCAGAACTTCAAAGCTTGTCTCAACCATAACGAAGAGTCTTCTCGCTGTAAGCCGATGAAACTATCTTTTCTAATAGCACATACTATATATTTTTTCTAAAATAAAAAAAGTTATTATCGTAATAAATTAATTTCCGCGTTTGCGAAATAACCGATTAATTTTAATCTAACGACTTAACATCGTAAAATCGCAAAAAGTTTAAAAGCAACTCATAACGGATTTTCGTAGGCTGTAGTTATTTTACAACTGGCGAGAGGACTTGTTCTTGCTGCTTGCCACGATGTTGCTCGTACACGTGGGAGATTAATTCCCACGTTTACACGTTCACATGGACGCGTCGTCCGCGTCGGTGTACTTTACACTAGTTGAGCGTCGTCAATGGGGGAGCTCCGCAAAAGGGTTGGTTGGACAGGGTCGGTTGGTCGGTCGGTCGGCCAGACTAGTAAGCTATTTCCAAGTTCGCTTCCGTCCATACAGACTGGCGGCCTTTGGAAGGAACATCAAACGGCTCGGATATTGCAGCGAGGGAATTTAAATCCCTGACGCCACGTTGGGGTGTATATGTGTCCCAGCCAACTCCTATATCGCTCGCGTGGACGAGCGTCATGCTCTCTTGCAATGATAAAAGCAGCGGGCGGGGTTTACATTTCGAACGCGAACTGCAACTCCTTCCCTTTTTTTCGTCAAATATTTTCTCATCCGTATCAAGACTCGCGAAAATATTTACGAGACCACCACTACGCGGACTACGCGCCCGTATTTGTATTTTGTATTTCATCGTGCAGAATGCGTCGTTCGCGAAAGAGACGCGAGAAATCCTTTAAGAGGAATCACCGGTTACATACATCGATCTTTTGATTCAGTTTCCATCGCGTGATGTATATACATATAGAACGTTAATAGAGAGTACAAAAAGTCTAAGATCGTACTATTTGCGACGATTTTCAATTCTTAGATGCATAACAATTTATTATTTTTGATATCTTCGAACAACATAATTCTTCTTTTATACGTATAATTTAAAAAAATCATAATCCTTTGCAACAACGCTTAATTAAAATTTACTCAAGACATTTTTCTATTATTTGAATTTTTCAAACTTTCATTTGGAAACATCCGAGGATTAAAGTCAATCTGCTTTTATGAAAATTTGTAATTGAATGGCACTTTCTTTCCTAACCCTCTCTATTAATCATTCGCGACAATACCGGGCTAATAATAGCCTGAGACGCGATTAACGGCGCGTAATTAATTAAGAGTTTCAGAAATCAGGCTGGAAACTTTTTTATTTATCGTACAAATTTCTAGTTTACTTTCTATTCTCCGCGAAAAATGTCAATTTTTCAATTGCGAGATTTTGCAATTTGAGATTCTATTGAATTATCCTTCAGCAAATCTTCTATAAGAAATTTAAAAAAAGCGACAAATATTTCGATCAAATTAAATTGATCAGATTTGGACAATTTAGAACCGTAATTTTTTATATAATTCACAAGTTCTTACCTCTATTTTGAAGAGAAGGAGACACTATGATATATTTCTATAAGACTTGTGTGTTGTACGTAATTAATATATTCTTTACGAAAGAATGCATGTCGTTTCTATTTTCAGCTACACATTTGCTCCGTTTTGTTCTTTTTAATAGTTTAACAGATTGACTCGTTGCGAGTAAGTTTCAACAGTGTATAGTATATGCAGCAATGTACAAAGCTTGATGTATGAATTGAGCACGCTGTTCAACTTCCAGCTTCCAGGATCGTAAAATTATATTTTCATAGATGAATAAAGCACGCAGTTGCTTAGTTACTTTCCAGATATGTTCGAGATTAGTGAGATTATTTTGCGAGTTTATTAAAAGAACATGAAAAACATTTTCAACGTAGGATGATGTTTCATCGACGGCGAATGGTAGGAGGTTGACGGAGGAGAAACAAGAGAGGTGCAAGGATTTTACGTTACTGGGCGTAAAATATGCACAATACACGGGTTATTACGTTGATAAATTTCATCAGAGAGAACAAGCGCGCGTGTCGGAGGTCGCTAATTGATAAATTAGATAATTAATTCGTTTACATATCCTTTTGAAGGCGCCGCGTGCCCGCTCGCTCGCTCGCTCGCTCGCGGGAAGTTGTCGGAAACTCTGTCTGCGCTTCTTGATTATCCTTACTCTAATTGCAGCTCCTTCCACGCGCGAGACTCGAGTGAAGTTTTTAATTAAAAGAGACCTCGTGCGAGACCTCTTTTCTCGACGCCCTCGACCTTTGCCCTGCTTTATTCGCCAATATTGCGATTCTAGATTTTAAGATCGACTTCACCGACGACTTTGTCAAATTCGATATGACGCATAGATATAACACAAATTAATAACCTATAATATCATCTACCCCAAGGAGAGAGAATTATTAAATATTAATTACCCTTCACAGTTAATTTGAAGATGAGGTTTTAGCAAAAATATCAATAAAAATCAGTCGTCGCAGTTTGTAAAGTTTAAAAATTTTATGTCTTTAAAAATAATATTAAAAAATTTGACCGTTTTACACACGATTTTGATTCTTCAGCAATTATTGTTCGAAGCGGGATAAAATATTTTTCTTAGTTAATTAATCATCTAAGATTCTATCGGGTGAATGTGCCTGGTCATCGACGTAATTTCATACGCAGAGTTGTGTACTATGCACCTGCTGTGTCGTGTTACTGGAAATTGCGAGCATGTCATAGTTAGTGTGGACCCGTCAGATCTAATATACATACCAAGAGGCTTGTGTCCCAATTGCGTGGACTTGTTGTTGTGGCTTAAAAAGTGATTTATCAAAACCGCATTTGACTATCAGACATAACTACAGGCACTTTTATCACCGATTTCAATATTTTTAAATAAAATTCGATGAGACTTTGCTAGAAAATAAGTTACGGTCTAATTAAGAAAATAGTCGCTAGTATATTTTTCTTACAAAAAATAAGGAAATTAATGTTTCGCTCTACGTACATTTCACTTTGTGTAAAGGAACGCGGAAATGCGTCGATACCGCTCGAACGTGTGGCAATCGAAAATTTCATTACGATCCGTTGTTACGGCAGATGCGTCGCTGCCGTTATCAAAATGGGTGTATACGTAGCTCTGGCGATCGACTCTGCGGTATCGATGGAATTTTGCCACGGACTAAAAATATCGCCGTTATGGTGAAAGCGCGGGCGCGGAAAAGCCGAAGAGAAAAGCATCAGAGTGCTCGCCGTGGGAGCCAAAGAGTGAAAAGCATTATCCTTTGTCGGTCCTCTTCCTCTCTTTTTCTCTTTCTCTCTTCACGGAGCTTTTCCTTTTTCTCATCGCCTCTCTTTCCTTTTTCTCTCTTGTCTCGGTGCTCGCGAGGATCGTAGATTGGCCGACCGAGTGGAAACAGATTCTCGCGCGGCGGGGTGATCGATATACGTGACCGTATTGATCGCTCTCGTCGTTCGAGTTAGCTCTTTTCCGAGAAATTTTCACCGACAAAGTATGCAGTACGAAGTGCAAGAGACAAAGATCGTCGCGATGAAAATAATTATAACTGAAGAAAGAACGTCGAAATCTCAAAAATCCTTCAACTACTTTTCCTACGACATCGTTTTAAAAAGTTCTTGATCTTATCACTGCAGTCATAGAATTATGACTTTTTGCAGTATTATAGTCTCTAGTATTATATATATTTTTGTAAGTAAACTTCAAATTAGTATTCTATTTAACTGTGTAAGAATGTAATTTTGTAATCCATTTGAACTTCTGGAATTCAGTTTGCAAAAAGGCTTCCTTGTTCAGTAGCACGAAAAAGATTACTAGTCTTGATATTTCTGCTAAGAAAAAATTGACTCGAAACTGATCAAAGAATCGTTAAAAAATAATGTGTAAAAAGTAAGATATCTTGCAGATATATACGTATATACGTAAGTTACGTAATAATGTTCCACGTACGAGGGCGATACTAATTGTAAGAATTTTTAGTGCCTGGTTATTTCGTCTAAACTTTTGACCGATGTCGAAGATAAAAATAGAGAACGAAGATAAAATTCTTGGTGATGCAAAATATTCACATCGGCGCTTCACATTTTATTCTAATTTTTTCGCTCGCGCGTATAAACTTGGAATTAACATTTATATCGCTATATAGAAGAATCGCGTATTACCTTGGAGATCGGAAGCACTGCCTGTATATCGTCCTTCTGTATCTCCAGCCGTGCCTGCAGTTTCCGTCTCTCAACATGATGATGATGATGATGTTGCAGCTGGCGTTGCTGCATTCGCTGTTGCAACTGATCAGCGCCCGTCAACTGCGAGCTGTTTTCCTCCTCGCCCTCGAGCGCATAACGCACACTCCATACGATCCTACCGCCGTCCCAGTTTCCGCTTATGCCCTCCTCGCTAGCCTCCAGCAGCATCGTCATTATTTCTTCCGCGGATCTAAGAAAAGAAAACAACAATAATCTTTGAAATGCGACATCCACGCAAAAAATTAAAAAAGACTACTTTCCAAAAAGTAAAACAAAGTTTCTTTGTACAAAAATTTCTGATAAAAATTAGATAATTACGTTAGAAAAAATAACAATGGAATAGGAATTCATAAGTTCACAATAAGACGCTAATGACGATTCTCTGAAAGCTCAAAGTCGTGAATACTCCACGGAATTTGTGTATCACACCTAATGAAGGAGATTCGAATGAATGTTCGCTCATGTTCGCTCGTGTGAGTATACCTTCGACAATTAATGTCATTCTTTTCCAAATGGGTTCGCGAGAACGAATGCAGAAATTAAAAGAAACGAAAACTCGCCTGTTAGTCGGCTATTAAATCGCAAACACAGAAAATTGTACGTCATTACAAGAATTTAACGATCCTCTCGCGCGAGCTTTGTATTTTCCTCGATGTACGCTTTAAAAGCGCTCCTCCAAAACGTCTTTACTTGTTCTCAGCTACACGCGACCCCTCGTCTCATTCATATTTTACGACGAGCAATGGACGACGTCGGATTATTAAAATTACCGTAAAATGAGCAGTTTTCATGAGAATTATGAATTAAAGCGCAATTAAATATTCATAACCATGTAAATGTAATTAGACACACCAATTTATCGAATTTAATTAAACGTAACATTATTTAGTACCAATAAAATATTTTTTTGACGTTAAATAAATACATATGTATGATCTCTTGGGCGTAAAATTATATGTATGTATCAAAATTGTGAAAAAAATATTATATTCTATTAAAATGTGAAGGTGTGTTTTCATTCCACACAAAATTAGATGCTAACAATAAATACAATACCAACTGATCTTGAAAATTGACTTAAATTTTTTAGACTAAATAAAAAATTTTTATTAATAGTTTTTTTTAATTACTAAGAATATTAACACGATACATTTCATCATTAGTTTTTTTTTAGTTCAAGTTGAAAAACAATTTTCGCTCCTTCAACTTTTGGCTAAAATTAACTCGTAAGAAATTGTCGCGCATTGTTCACAGTAGATTTGAAATACGGTGTATGTAATTTGTGTTCTAGAATGATAGGAAGTAGTGCATTTAAATCATTATCGAAGGATATCACGATAAGCAACATGAAATTACAAGAGTCAACTTGAAAGTGTAAATTGCCATCGAGTTTCAAAGATGACGATAAGTTCGGTAAAGAGTTAATAATATCCATCGAGAGTTGAGTTTCTTCGACGCCCCCATCCATAATTTACGGTTTTTTCTTCTTCTTTTTGTTGAACACTCTCTTAGTAAGCGTCTCGTTCGCAGCGTCAGTCGCTCATTACGCCTTCTCGAGATTCTTATCTTATCGAGATGAAGGCAGCGACGTTATTTCAAAGTAATTATTCTGCAGCCTCGAGCCACTTGCCTAGCTATGAGGAGCCGGTATCACACGAGGTATCGGGTCTGATCTCGATGCGAGAACCGTCGCGTTCGCTATACCAGCGCGCGCCGCGTGGAATCTCGATAAGCGGAACCGCCGGCGAAGTCGAGTTCCCTTCACCCTCCACCCCTTTATCGCGGCCGTTGATCCACGTTGCGTGCGTGCCGGGTGGCGTTAACTCTTCGCTCGTGTTCGCGCGATCGATGATCCGCGGCTGAAGCGGGTGCAAATCGTCGATCTAGCGAAAGCGCGCGCGAAGCTCCCGGAGTTCGAAGTCGAATCGAAGTGGAATCAAAGCGGACCATCGACGCCGACGGGTTAACGGCGATAACGAGAATCTTGACATGCTTGCGGATTTCCCCGTCTCCCCTTCCGCCTTTATTCCACTGTTCCTCCGCCGATTTCAGCACGCATCGCATCGCTGCGTCAGCATTGGCGCGTTTCGCTCGATGACTTTTTTCTTTATCAGTGCTTCGCAACTGCGGTATATAAGGCGATCATTCGACTGCCATCGCGAGTATAAACTGTCCTTCTGACTCTTCTGAGTTACATGATCGATTATGCGTCGCAACGCGCTAGTTTTTTTAGCGGGTTTGCTCGTGGGGCTTGCAGCCACGCACGTCGTCCAGGCATACCCTGTGCGGGAGGATGTGCAGGATCAGGACGACGCGTTAACCACGTTAACGACTTTAGTGACAACGACACCGATCGTCAACGTCGATGTCGTTGTTGACGCAAACGAAAAGAAGCCCGACAGTTCAAGTTCATCTAGCGAGGAAAAGAATGCTGATAAACGTACGAGAAGAGACTTGTACCTCGGCGACAAATGGAGGTCCTTGGAGGACGAGGATCAGGAAGAAGAAATAAAGGAACTTGAGCGCGTGAGGCGTGCAAGCAAACGGAAGGTTGAGAAAGACGACGATGACAGCAGCAGTAGCAGCAGTAGTAGCAGTAGCAGCAGCAGCAGTTCTTCCAGTAGCGATGATGATGATGATGATGATGATGATGACAATGACGATGATGACAACGACAATTGTTGTAAGAAGAGCAAGAAACGTGTAAAAGCGAAGAAAGATAACGACGAAAATTGTGATGATGATGATGACGACGACGACGATGATGAGAAGTGTGACTGCGATGACAATGATAATGATCGCAAAAAAAGTAAAAAACGGCGCGTGAAATCAAAGAAGAATAATGAAGAAAATTGTGATGATGATGACGACGACGATGAGGAGGACAAGAGAAAACGAAAAACAAGACACGTTAAAGAGGATACTTCGCAAAGTATATCATCGTCCGAAGAAAGGAAGAATAAACAGAAAGAACGATTTATTCGAGCGGCTCAAGATATATCGGAGAGCAACTCGTCCGAAGAGAAGAACAATCCGAAAGATCGATTTATCAGAAGGGTCAAGGTTAACACGAAAAGCGGATCGTCATCCGAAGAGAAGAACAAGCCGAAGAACTCGCGATTTATTCGAGCGGCTGAGAATACTTCCGGAAGCGACTCGTCCGAGGAGAAGAACAAACCGAAGAATCGATTTATCAGAATGGTCGAAGATACTTTAGACGGGAGTAAATCATCGTCCGAAGAGAAAGACAAACTGAGGAATCGATTTGTCAGAACGCTCGTTGATACTTCGAAAGAGAGTAAATCGTCCTTCGCGGAAAGGAATAAATCGAAGAATCGTCTTGTTCGGTCAACCGAAGATTCCACGAGCGAATTGTCATCTGAAAAAAGGAGTGAAGCCCCTTTCTTTATTCGCGCTTACAAAGTTGAAGATGTCAGTCAACCGCAGCGTATCATAGAGCGAACCGACAAACCGCACAATCGAGTGATTCGGTCCAAGAATGACAAGAAAAAGAAGAAAAAGAAGACTACAAAGACGAAGCGCCATTGCACGCCTAAGGCGACTACCGTAGAAGCAGATACCTTGGATCAAACGACGTTATCAACGGACTATCTTCCAGTGTGACAAGCATTAATTTCGATATTATATTTCTTTTACGTTAAAAATACAACACACGAGAAGATTCCATAAGTAATATAATTTAGAATATTGTTACTTGTGTGGTTAGCTAAACTCTTTAAATCACAATAAATATACTCAAATAAACAAATTTGTCTGTTCTTCATTAATCGTCCGAAACTGTTGTGAAAAAAATGGACATAGTCTTGTATATAATAAAAAAAAACTTTAAACTTTATAATTAAAAAAATTAATATTAATAATTTAAATGGTTAAATGTTAGTTTCTGTTAAAATAAAATACTCTGATATAAAAGATGTAAAGTAAAAATAGAAAAGTCAAGTTTTGAAAGCATTATTGAAAGAAAAAATTAACAGATCTTTACTTTTGCTCGTTCGCCTGAAAATTTTTGTCTTATTCGCTTTGCAACAAGACTCAATTCCCTCGTATTCTCGGTTTAACGAACGGAAACGAGGGATTTAAGTTGCTCATTACATTAACCGCCCTCATGTTCACAATTCCAGTAAGAGTCTTTCTAAACTCGCCGACGTATGCCAGCTTAACAAGGGCAGATTGCGCGACAGAGCTATTCTGAAAGAGTACATGATGTACTTACGTGCTCGGTGCACGCGACGGGTTCTCCTTACGTCGCGCTGTAAACGTAGCTGCTGTATTCTTTACGTTGACATCGCTATCGACGATCCAGTCAGGGCTGCTGGAGGAAGCATCCAGGATCTTCACGCCGGCCTTCACACGCGCTCTGAAACACACCGTAAACGTACCATTCAAGTAATAAAAGAATGAAACAAAACACCGATGATATTGATAATGAATAGGAAAAATCTGTGATGTAATTAATCCTTTACTCTTTGCAGAGAGGTAAATATACTCTTTGTCTGTTAATTTGAGAAAAAAATAGTTTCAAACGATCTCGTTATTTAATAATTCTGTATGTGTAACCGGCTTGTTGTATAACACAAATGCGTATCGATGCAATAACACACACACCGCGATTTAGATTTCTATATATAAAAATATTATATTATATTCTCGAATTTCACACGATTCAAATCGCGCTTGGAAGATAATTAAGATAATTTTTCACGAGTTCGTATTGCACTCAAAACATGAAAACATATTAGCATCAAATACCGCAATATCGAGTAACCTGTATTTTAATACCCTTCCGATACCTTACTCTTAAAAAGAAATATTTAATTGAATTTCACCAGAAATGTAAATGTTTCATTCGTCTTATGATTATCATGTTGTAATCCAATAATTTCAAGCGATACGCCAATCTTCCAGCAAGAGATGATCAATTTTCAAAACAAAACTGATAACTTTCAGGAATTTTTATTAACAACCAACGTTCTCAAAATTGATGTAAAAAATGTGTTAAAGATGATTAATTATTAAGTACTGTCAAGAGAAAAGATAAGAAGGATAACAAAATATATGTTCAAAGAGGAATGTGTGTGTGAGTGAGAGTGTATTATCATATAAATATATATAAAATACAAGTCACGTGCAACGTTTCAAAAATGTTTCTTTTCAACGATGACTTATACAAGTACTCCGGTATTTTTATTACTCATATCACGTCGTATCGATCGACCCGCGTGCGTTTCTTTCATCCATCGTATTATTAGCTACGTCCCTCTGTCATTAAAAATGAATGAACGTACAGTTCTTTACCGACGAGACCCATTGCCCTCATGTTGCTCTAACAATACGTCAAGTGTACTTACACTATGTAGTCGACGAGTTTCCCCCTAGACTTTAAGAGTCACAAAACAACTACAGGTCGCATTTCATTGAACGCGAGTCAATAACTGATATTTAAATAGTTTCGTGACAAGTTGCATGTCTAAAAAGCACGTGTTTATATATATATATTATATATTCTTTAGTTTCTTTAATAAAATAATATTATACACATTTTTCAGTATTAATGTGACATATATACGAAAAAAAGATAAATAAGATGTGAATATAAAATCAACTTTTCCACTCTGTAATTGCATTCAATTATCTTCCCACGATCCTGCCAGTCATCCTCGGTAAGATGTCGGACATAGATATCGGATTTTCGTTCGATCGGATCCTCTGATGCAACGAGGACTCTTCACATATGGTACCGTGCTTCGAGCATCGGTTCTTGGTTGTCATCGCAATAATACCACGCTACTTCTCGTCGAGGCAATGTCGCGTGCACTCCGTTCCCGGCGGAGCCGCATCCGCGGCAATCCTGAGAGCCGGATTGAAATTTAAGCGGCACCGTATCGTCGCGTCGCCGTCGCCGCGAAACGCAGCTGCAAGAAAGCTGCAAGAGCGTCAATAATGCAGCAAACTTCGCATGCACTTCGCACTTTATCGTATATGCGTATGTGACACTTCTCGTTCATCCGGCAATCTTTCTTGCCGTTGCTTCTTATCGAGTGACATCCCGGTTTAGGAGCATTCTCGAAGCTTCCGGAAAATGCCAAAGAAAAAAACAATATAAGAGATCAAAAATAAATAATAATAACGCTAGAAACATAGCATGAGTAACGAAGTATTTGCAAAGAAATTTACTTTGATTAATTCCAAATGAACTTAAACAAAATTAATGATCTATTCTGAAAATAAAAAGAGTAATGTTTAATACAAAATATCAAGAAATTAAATGCTCTTTTAATTTCATCGATTTTCTAAAAAAGACAAAGTTAGTTTTCTATAAAAACTTAAGAAAAAAATAAATAAATAATAAAAAATCATATTCCTATGTTTTTTTGATAATTTCAAGTATATCTTATTTCAACAAAATTTATTTTGAAATTTATTGTTAGTCAGAGGTCAGCATTTTTACTAAAAACAAGAAAAAAAGAATTATCGTTAAATTGGTCAAAGAATTCGTCGAAAGAATTACGATAAAAAGCACATATGGCGAGTCTGAAACATCTATATAATCTAAAACGGTAACAGAGATCTTCACGCACGTTTCTTTCGATTTCGAGATATTCGCGTAGATTTCTGAAAAATTTCCAGAGAATCACGGACGATTACGTGGTAACATGCACATCTAAATGGAAAATTCGCGACATTCGCGTTTATCTTTGTCCTCGTAGCATCGCGAGAGAGTACGAGGCCATCTTTTCCGTGACTACGCGGGAGACGTTTTCCTCATCATTGCCAAGTCGACTCGCTCGTGCGAGGGAGGAAGCTGCGTTCCTTCGAACTAACTCACGTTCTAGTTATGTGACCGGGTCACAGGGTCGGTATCATGTACGCGGTATACAAGGCGAGAGAGGAGAGGAATGCGGCTAAAGAAATGCGTCTGTCTGTCGCCGCAACGCATAGATATTCGCCATGATGCGACGTAACATTACGGTACACTATGCGGTCGACGCAGCAAATCAGATATTGTTGTTGTCGCGATACGGTGAAGCTGGAGAACAATTCGAGAGATTATATACGTAGCTGTAAAACAATTAATATATTCATGTGTGTGTGTGTGTGTGTGTGTGTGTGTGTGTGTGTGTGATTTCGCTTTCCTTTTCAGACCTTTTTTTCTTAATATTTTTATTTCAATAATATGATCACCGTTTCCATTTGTCATTTAAAGATTTATGAAAACCATATTTTTCTACCTATGTCATCTTTAATATTTTTCATTCATTTTATTGTATTCTTTTTTTATGTAACTCACAATCAGTATTTTCGATAAAATCGGAACCTTTGATTATGTGCGAATGTGGATTGTATAATAATAACTATTTCATAGGATGTAAAAACTGATTAAAATAAAACTATATATTACCTGAAGTTAAAATTATTTAAAAAACTACAGAAATGAAAGAAAAGATATTCATACTGTCAAATGCCATATGTTACAAGTTGTATAATTTATTTGAAACGTGCACTCTACCATTACGGCAATGTATCTTCTTAAGTTTCTATTTGCGTCTCCGACTAGGGTCTTCAATCTCGTGGAGGTCGTTCTTAATTCAAGCTGAAACGGGAATTTTCGAGTGCGCGAATGCAATGTCGCCCGGCCGTAAGCGGATCCCGCTGTGGAAAAGTGCACCGAGTGGCTAATACGAAACTTCGGTCCAAGCTAGACCGGATATTGCCTCTTCAAGTTCCTTCGGCGTATTTGCCGAAGCCGAGTGAGCGGCCGGCTAATACGTATTTAAAGACGCTGCCACCAGTGCCTCCCATAATAACTCAATTTACCTTTTCCCCCGAGAAAGACGCGGACCGATGCCTTTTATCGCGCCTTTACCATCGCCAGAGCGTATTACCTTCCCTTATGCGCATTGCCATAACGTTGGTGGATCAACGAGGAAAAATTCAAAACGCGGAAACGATTACAAGAAACACGATATTTTCCTGAAATCCCGGTATGAAATATTTCTAAGGCGAAATGTCGCTCTAAGAAGTCAGCTGATTTCTTGCAGCAAATATCGAGTGAGAGATACCACGATATCGCGCCAGCCGACAGCAGTTATGGTTAAAAATTCTCAGGCAACGGATGCTCGTCCCTCGACTAATAACAAAGGAACATTCTATATTCCATTATTAGCGTAATGATATGCATCTATGTTTTATGTTGATATATTTTATAGTACATATGACCTCTTTTGAAGTTTTAGATTAATTGGTTGCAAACTGCCAAGTTTAAGATTTTTGCAGATGCCTCGCTTCAAAATTCCACTGGCGTCAAACATTATAGCATATGGCTTGCACTGCGGCGCATATACTGTGCCGCATATTGCGGACCACACCGCGGGCTTTACACACACACACACACACACACACACGTGTTAACTTTGTCTCCACAATCATACTAACGATGCGCGGATGTTCCTCCGAAAAGAACCCCAGTTGTTCTCCACCTCGAGTGTCATAATTTAAACGTACAAAAACAAGCGTAATTACTATCTCCGCATGGTACAATTCGCCTTCTCACTTCCAGCATTTAATTTACATATCTCCGGTCTTAACCGTTTCGACGGATCCAAAACCTTAATTAAATTAAGCTGAGAGTAAATTAAGCTTCAGACAACAGCAGAAAAAAGCGTGTGGTGCGCGTAACAAAAACGTAAGGGAGAAAACGTCAATTTATTCCTTCTTGCATGCGCAACACCGTAAAGACAAGCTGCATAAAAATTTACCAAAGTAGCTATATAACAGAAAATCTCTCCAGATATAACTCTTACATATTTTTTATATTATTTGTTCTTCGTAAACATTGTACTGTCTATATAATAATAAAGCTTTTCAAGTTTTGATAGTTTACTTATATTTTGAACTTTAATCAAACTTATATTTATTTGATAAGAAAAGAATTAGAGATATGATGAAAGAAACGATAAATCTTCTACGGCAAAACCAGAATTGAGGTAAAACAAAGCAAGTTCTCTATCAGATTTATTTTTCTTGCTATCGCCCTGACAAATGACAACAGAATAGTAACTACAGGTTAAATGAGAATTAGCGGAACGACGACACAAAAGAGGTGGATATTGGGTCATCGTTAAACGACGCCCAGGACTCGCCGGTCGGGCGAGTTAGGAGCGAGCCAATTACAAGTTCAAATCAAGTTATTTCCGTAAGCCTATCTTGCATTTACATACAAATCGCCGATGTGCGAAGCGACGACCGGAGAACGCTATCGGGAACGATCACGAATGCATGCCATGCGCACACGCTTTCACGCTGACGAATGACCGAATGTTGCTGTAAAATTACCGTTTATTTAATGAGTCTCTCTCTCTCTCTCTCTCTCTCTCTCTCTCTCTCTCTCTCTCTCTCTCTCTCCTCTCTCTCTCTCTCTCTCTCTCTCTCGTCTCTCTCTCTCTCTCTCTCTCTCTCTCTCTCTCTCTCTCTCTCTCCATCGTTCGTGTTTTGGCCGATCGATCGACATTGGCAGGAATACAGTCGTGTATAGGGATACGTGTAGGGAGATATAGAGAGTTAGTGAAGATCAACATCCATATGTACTACGAAAAACAGTTTGAATATCCATCAAAATAGATTTAGCGTAACTCTAATCATGAGTCGCTATCACGTACAGTTTTCCAGTCCGTGTGCAAAATAATCGTAAGTATAGACATGAGGAAAAGTTAAGAACATTTTCATTAATATCAAACAAACTATACGTTTTCCTCGATTCACGCTTCAGCATTTACAATTGAAAGTGTGAGATAACTAAGGACTCTGCATAGGTAGCTGTTGCACTGTTGAACGATGCAATATCGCAGGGGCACAGAGGCGAAGACCTATGGTTGGACTAGTGCGGCTTAAGAGGCGGCCGCGTAGGAAATCTACGGTTTAACGTGGCGCTGTAAGAGCTTTAGATTAAGGTTGCGAGACATAAAAAGCGGGATAAAGCCCCCCCTCGACGCGGACAAAGGCTACGATTAGCTCTTAGCGAGCTCTTTAACGCGTGAAGAAATTTTCGCCCAACTCGTCGTATTTCCCGAGAGCTTCTCCCACGGGATAGTTTCGCGTTTAAAATATTTAAGAAATTTGGACGAACGTTTTTTCTCATATTTTCGTATCTGGAATTACATTTTTTAAATAAATAAAAAACAAATAAAGATAAGAAGAAAGAAAGGGAGGAGATATATCGTATTTACAATGTTCGATCTTTTAAATGTTACATAGTGACATGCATGAAAATATAATTGGGAGTTATTCTAACGCGTAATCTAATGTCGCGTATGAATTATTCATTTTCGAGATCGGTCAACTGTTCGCGAAATTTTGCAACAATAGTGATAGGATACTATTCTATAACTAATAATACATGTTCGTTAAACATCACGATATTATTAATTTGATAATAGTTGCCTATCGTTATTATTGACGAGACAAAATTCAGACCAACTGACAAAAGTTAGAAAAATAATCGTCAACGCAAAACGTTTGTAAAAGATTTGCATAAAAAGATATTCTAAAATAATGTACGTAATAGAAGGATATCGTAAGCCAAATTTTCTATGTTTACGAGATTATTAGCATTGCATAACGTGATTAAATAAAGAATAATAATTTATCTGCGTAAATAACTCAACTTTTGTAAAAATATAACTATCTCATTAATTCTGTAAAATTGGCGACCGTCAAGGCTATGAGGCTACGCAGATTCTGCGTATATAAACAAACGCATTTCTGTTTTAAAATCTCTTTAGTATGCAGAAACTGCGAAGATGATCTCGATAACCTGCGACCTCCGTAATGAGTCCAACTATCGATACCGCTTGTGTTGCGCATTATCGTCCATACTATGACATTTCGAAAACAAGTAACAAAATTCACGTAAATCATATTTTAGAGAATGTTATAACTAATAAAACTTTGATTCGTTGATTATTCTCAAAGAATGGAATAGATAAAGTTTTTAACACATACGTTTAATTATCAATTTAATCCCTTAAGAATTTATATTCTAAATAAACTGCGTAATACTGGATCTCCTCATTTCGTGATAATACGAAAGGGAACTAATCGTATATTATACAAATGCTTTCCGGCTATGTCGTATGCAGAAGCTTTCAATTTGTATTCGTTTGCGATATTTTAATAAGCTTCCCGGTAATAAGAGGATTAAAGAAAGTTCATTAGTACCCCACTTTTCGCGGTACTGCTAAAAAAATCTAAATTACATTCCTGTATAATTAATAAATAAACTCGCACGGTCCCGAATATCATATTCAAAGAGGGGCGCAATTCGTATACGACCAAGCAGAAAAGGGCAATAAATAAAAAGTGCGATATCACATCTTTTCGCATGAGAAATTGCTGCAGGGCGCTGCGCCTCACCCTGTGTAAAAATAGCGTAGAGAAATTAGCCCGTCATAAAATTTTTATTAAGAAAAAATTGCTTCAATCAGCGATTATGGAATCGATATTCTACGATGTAGTGATACAGTGCGTTAAAATAATCAAAGGTTTTTTAAGTCGACCGATTTTTCGTAATGATATTAATGCAATAATATCACGGCGGAAATAGCGTTTTAAATATAATGTTATGCCTATTGCGTCACAATTAAAGTATAAAAAGACTTTTTTCGTAGTAGCGCTGTAAGTAATGGTATAGAGTTTTCGCTCACTATTTAATTTAATTGCTCGTTAATCCATTAATTATTTAAGGACACACTATGTATATGCGACGTTATGACGTCGACACTGGAACGCCCAAGTCTTTAGCATAATAGCACACGTAAATGCATATACAATAGCCTTTTAAGCGGTTCATAAATTTTGGAAGGGCTTCGTATAAACTTCCGCCAAATTATCTTGGATATACTTTCACGCATTGTGCCATAATTCGAGTTATGTCTAAAATATTACCGAGCATTAAAATTTATAAATTTTAAATAAAAAAGTATTTCCATCTCGAAAAATAATAAAGAATTTCATGTGAATTGATTGTATGTCGTAACGCGTGAATTATAATTCTTTTCAAGATATCCGAATCATCTGAATCATGAGAAATGCTAATCTGTTTTCGCGATATTTGCGGTACTCTGTGCATAATGGCGGTGGTTCGATTAATTATGTAAGCCTTACCACGTACAGCTTTATGAAACTGATGCGTGCTTTTTATTACAATGGATATGGATCTTGCGCGACTCATAGTCCGTTATAGTTCACTCGTGTCGTTATATATCACGGAACTTCTATGCTATGCTATACTATGCGACTTATAGTGTTGGTTCAAGTGTTTCGCGATTATCCGACGGAAAAAGTTCCATCCCCACGACACCGGTTCGCATTCCCAACAGCGTGTTACAGAGCCAACGATGCGTTTCTCACGCGGATTGGCTGCCGTTGGTCCGTGCTCGAGTGTACGCCGCGCGTTAGTCGCAGTCGCGGAACTTCCGAGTGCTTACTAACAACAGACGAGCTTGTAACTTCGCTCGCCAGCTTACTTGACAATTCATCCAATTAGAGAATTCCAACCCCTCCCAACGGAACGTTTCCGACCCATTTTCCGGCCGCGCGAGAGTGGTCCCCTCGAGCTGGGATTTAAAAGCACTTTCCACGAGACACGCGCGGCTAAAAAAGAGTAGATGCAAAGTGAATCTCAATGCGGAAATTGCGACTCTCGCTGTTTGTCCGAAAGTGGTTAAACGAGATATCATAAGCGTGTTTGTACTTGCCGATGCCGGCGTGAATCACCGTTTATTTGTGGATTTCCAAAGCGTGTTTGTCCAGCATCATCAATCTCATAATTAATATATTAGTGAAACTGTACCTTCGATCAATGTTTTTTTAAATGTAACTATATGTACACGTATAAAAAACGGGAGCCAACAAAAGATGCCGCAGTTTGACGACCCGCCATTTTAATTTATTTTTCCTTCTTATACTTCTCATCTTTAATTTGTCTTCAATTTATAAGTTATCACAAATAATCATCTTGACAAGTACCGCTCTTTCTATAAATAGTTAAAGTTTACTCGTCGTCGTATCTCAAAAATTCTAAAAAACTCGCTAAGTTGCTTACCTTAAATAAACCGCGACGATCAACGGCGGTCGCTCCTGCCGCGGGTCTGTCACTTTAACGGGATGTAGGAAGGCCGGGATGTGCAACCTGGACCTCGGATAGAGCGGTCCGTGTGGCACCAGCAACGTTAGCGAGTCATCCGCTCTGAGTTCCTTGTAATCCGCTTTGTTTGGCGCGAGCGGCACTTGACCCAAAGGAGTGACTGGCTGTATTTGCACTCTGGGTCTGCAGAATCCTGACCCACCGGTAGCGTCGACCGAACCGCCACCGCCACCGCCACCGTTCCCGCCACTACCAAGTCCTCCCTCCTCCGTACGCGGTTCCAACACGGAGTAAGCAACCTGGATCAATCGCGGCAGACTTTTGACGACCTTGACACGGCCGGAAGCATCGGGCGGCGGTAACGGTGCCCACCAATCGGCCGGTATGGTGATCTGCGCGAGACATACGCCGTTCTCGCCGTCAGGACTGCAGGCGGCCGTAAGCGCGGAAGATGACGAAGATGAGGAGGAGGAGGAGGAGGAGGAGGAGGAGGAGGAGGAAGAGTAACCGTGTCCATTGCTGCTCCTGCTCGCGGCATTACCCCGCGATGGACTGGCCAGGCTGGCGTGCAGCACGACACAGACTCGCTGATGCCGCGTCATCAGCAACTGACGTCTACCACCGGCCTCGCTGCCGGCGTGGAAGAGCACCCTGAGCACGGGCGAGTCGCGCGGCACGCTGTTGGCCACCAGATGAGCTGACATGTCCAGATGGCGAGCGCCGAGTTCCTGGGCGTCCAGGATCGTCGCCGCCGTGAGATTGCGTCGCGTTTCTGGTCCCGGCAATGCGTCCAACGGATCGGGGACTATGTAACGCGCCGGTACAGTCTGTTTGGTGCTAAAAGGACCGTATGTGGCCCGCACCGATACCGGCTCGCTCGTCTGGAAGACGGTGAACTTGTCGATTGAGAGAACAGAGCCAGGCGGCGGCGACGGTACCGTATTCCCCGCATTATTATTGTTATTGTTGTTACTATTCGATGCACTCGTAGATAGCGCCGGGACGGCGCTATCCGACGTGCCGCGGGCCGGATAATATTGCCGCGGTATGTGCCTCAAGAAGAATCCACCGTCCTTATTCTCGAAGTGAACCTCCACTGATGCCGCCACGTCTGAAAAGATAAAAAGAAACGACACGGTTAAACGCGAGTCTCGAGAGAGCACGCTCGTTTTAGAATTACCTGGTCTACAATCAGTTGTTGACATATTAACACCTCGCCGCGATACTGACAATCCAAATGTTTAACTTTACCTGACATAGAACACGATTTTCTTCAGGCATTGTAAAATATAATAAATGTAATTTTTTATATTTTATAGATATGTAAATGATGATCTTTGTGTATTTATAATAATAAATACACGTTATGTATTGATGTGTAAAGCATATTTATACTTTGTAGTATAACATCCATAATTCAAAGTTATCTAGATTATATAGTCACCTAATTTTTATATTTCTCAAATATCTTTAAGAGTGTCTAAATAATCTTTGGGCATTCGCCATCCTTTACTTATTTCATACTCTTTCACTGCTCTCTCGCCATTTTTCAAATTCCATAGATATTCCATATATATTCCATATATTGCTCTTAAATATTGCCGTCGTCTCACGTTAAGCCTTGGCCTTCACGACGGCAACGGCAACGGCGACGACGACGGCGTGCGATTTCCCCGACAATAAATCACGGCGTTCAACGCGAAGTCGACCATTTTTCCTATCGCGTCGATGGTACACGACGCGACGCGACGAAGAATATGGAGTCGCCGGGTTTTGGCCATTGGAGAGCTGGCGCGCGCTCATACGCGCACCCAAAAGTTGGCGCAGGTGAGCGGAGAAGTTGTAAATCGGTGGTAGGAGGGTGCTGGCCTGGCGGCGCGAGGGACGGCGCGGCTGCGCTCCATTCGGACATAAATTTCCGAGCAAATCCCGGAGTAAGCGCCAGCTGCCCGCACGGCCTCGCGTAAAATGGAGGAAAGCCTCGGAAAAGCGAGAAGAGGAAGCGAGGAGAGAAGCGAGCCGCTCCCTCCCCCACTTCCGATTCGACCCTCGTCGCTTATCTCCCGTCTCACAGCGCCCTATGGACCAACCCTCTCGTTTCTTCCGTGCTAGCGTTAGCTTCTATTTCAGCTTCTGTTTTTTTTTCTTTTTCAGATCCGATAACAGGCGATTACGTTAAAATGATTTAGTGGGGTTTCAACGGAACTTATTGCTACATTGTGATGCGAACGAAGCACAACGGCCCGGCGATGGATAATATATTATAGTGTAGGTGGTAATCACAGAGAAATGCTACCTTTAATGTTAACTTTAATTGCGGTGACTATGTGATTTACGTGGGAATATCTTCCTAGCGTGCGCACGCGTAGTTTGTTCAATATCGATAATTTATGTGACGAAACGTTGATTTATTATCAGAAATATCAATTAACGAGACAAAGTTATCGTTTGTTACTAGACGTTTAAACGTGAATCTGTAAAAGACACACTTTACGTCTCAGACATCGTTATACTGACGTATCCAACCGTGAAAATGAAACGCCTTCACAATTTGCGGTTGATTGGTGCATTTAATGACCCTCGTAATTTCCACTTTTGCGGATCATCCACCCTACAATCGACCCGCATTCTTGTGCGCGTTTTCCAGATTAACGCATCGACGAAAATTAACGCGCGTTTAAGATGGGACAAAAAAAAAGGAGAGACAGAGTGGGAATAAAGCGACCGTAAGAGCGGTTTTATTGGCACTTATTTAACTACGTTGACAGGCATAGTCGATTGCGAATTTATACGATTCTACACGCGTATGACGTTTCCTCCAGTGGTCGGCGATTCCGCACAAAATAGACTTCTATCGGTCTGCGAATGAGGTGCTGGAATCGAGTGATCGAATATGACGGCCGGCCATCACCATCCGGTGGTCGTTTTGGAAATACGTGGGTACGTCGAACCACTGATACATCTTCGGTTGGCTTTCGTCCAGCTCGTACTCCAAACAGCGTCTAGGAATGCTGCCAAGAGATCGTTAGCACATCGTTCTTAAAAGTTTCGAATGCTCGCGATAATATGCGGCTTTTTCGAATCATACGTACTCTACGGTCGCGTATACGTATAGAATTCTCTTACGTTTTCAATAATATACGTCGTATCGGAAATATGTACGCGGCGTATTGGAAAAGAAAATATAAATACCATTGAATAGATATTACGCAGATCCAACTTGAAGCGAAAAATGTATTTATTTACACACACGGATATAATTCCCGATGCATATCGGAATATGATCAGGAAGCAATGAAACTGAACACGATTCGTACATGCGTATTAAAATAGAATCGCGATGAGATCGATGAATCTCTCGTGAATGCCTGGCCCATTTGAAAATCGAGCACCGACTCGCTATCGCCATGCAAGACTCTAATACGCTTACGACTCACAGTGAATGCCGTTTGCAGCCAACGATGGGATAGTCTTCGCGGAAGCACTTCGTGTCTAACACACTGAAGTAGAGGAAGCCGACCTTCGCGCTAACGAGTTCCTCCGAGCTGTGGAGACAGTCGTAGAACCTCTCGTCGCAGGAGCAGTGTAGCCTGATTTTGCACATTTCACGACGCTTTATCAGATTACTCGGTACAAAAAGCGACCTCGCTTCATTTCAATTTAAGATTACTTATACGATCGTTGTGAGAAATACGAAATGGTGACGTTTGTAAAAAAGTGCTTTAAGATTAAAGAATAAGAATAAGATCGCGACGGATAATCGAGAGATTTGTACCAAGAGTGAACTAGGAAAAAAAGTCTACTTTAAACGCGAAGGCGCATGTCTAAAGTACAGCTTAAAAATTACAAGCTTAGTCCACTCTTGTTCTAAATCCTCCGTCGCTAACAGGAATCAGCGATTATACTAAAGTTAGTGATTTTTTTCGACAATTTTTTGGATAATATTTTTTTGGCGCATATTTGCCCTACAAGTATTAAATATTTTCCATTACGATTAGTAGACGATCAATATTGCAGTGTTTTAATTTTTCTCACGCATAAATTATTGGATATTTTGATATATTTTTCATAAAATTATATTCTGGTAATCATTCCAGTTAACGCAAACATCGGATATATTTGCAACAGTTTCAAATTACTCTGACCTAGTAATATATATAATACATAAAACGTTTTTAATATGTTATAAGGCAAACTTTTAAAATCGTTTTTTTCCGTCCTACTGCATATCGTAAAAAAATTACCTACGTAATTAATATACCAAGTTTGTAATAATGCGCGACGTCGTATATCAACGTCAAACGTCAGCCGTAACTATAGTAAGACACGCACGAAACTTGGTAACTGTTCCAGTTGCGTGAAATCGCACAACAGACTCACTGCTGCGGACTAGTTCATTGACTTTCTTCTACAATTGCTATACTGAATCTTTTCGCATGACAAAGTGATATCAGATACGATGCGCATGGATGAAAAATGCTCGTGTACTTCATTCATATAAAAGAAAAATGAAATATTAATTTTTTCTTTCGTTTTCCAGACACTTTGAATTCAATAACCGTAAAACTTCGTTTATCTATTATATATTGCATTTAGGTGTTCAACTTTTACATTAGTTATCGATATTTGTAACACGACACAAGTGCATGTGTTATACAAAAAATAACTATAATACATTGCGTGTGTGCTAAAAAAAAGATTATACGTATATATTTTCCTCTACATTGATACTGTCTAACGCTCACGAGTTAACAATATTTTTTTTCCATTATGCCACGAATTATATCAAGCATCTTTAATAAAGTTAACATGTTTTTATAAAAATAATAGCAGACACGATACAAAAATATCTATATGTACCAAATATATAGATACTAAAGATTCAAAGATATAAAGGCTCGATAACTTTATAACCTTTTCGAGTCATAGTTTTCTCACACATTTCGTAAAGATATTATAATAATTCTCAACAAAATTCAATTAATATTTCAGTTTTTACTTATCAGCTCATTAAAAAGGGGTTGACATAAGAAACATTGTTCTAAATTATATTCTTCACCTGGTATAAAAAGCAGAATTGGTCAGGCCGTGTTTGGTCTGCATCGATTCGATTATATCTTTACAATTATCGTGTTCGCGACAACAAGCGTCAGTCATCGCGAATACTCCCAAATCATTCGGACCATCCGCTATATTACCACTGCCGCACCATTTTGTCCCTGATGAAAATTCAAACGTACGACGACGAATGAGTTCTCTAAAAAATTCTCTCCACGTCATTAAACATACTAACATAAAGATAATAGTTATTTTACGATAATAATTAAGACTCCTAAACTATCCATTATGTTGTATTATTGTGCAAAATATTATACAAATCTTTTTTACACTACACTACTACTTGTGGAAATAAATGAAATTTTTATCGTTTGCATGAGACAAAATAAACTGTTAAAATATTACTATAAAAATTTAATCTATTTTATATCCTATGTTCTTCAGCAAAAATATATTTTATAACAGACCAATTTAATTTCGCAATATTTTCCATGAATCGAAAAACGAGAGTTATCAATATAGTTCTTAAATTCTATCAAATATATGAACGGTAAGAATAATTATTTTATCTTAACCGTATATTATATACGGATGGTTACTTACAATATTGCAATTTAATGATAAAAAAAATTTATGTAACACAATCATACTTTCCTTCTTTTTAAAAAGAATTGTACACACGTACGTTATACTATGATAAAAATATGTCACTTGAATGAATCCCACCTGGAAATATAAAGGCCGGCTGAAACGTAGTTTCGCGAAGATCATTGCTGTCGGTCCCGCTGTTGTTTGGAAATGCAATATGCCATCCGCGGATATTTCGGGATATTAATAAAAGCACGGAAAGCAACACAATAGTTGGACTCATCGCGACGAAATCCTACCGTCGTTTTAACGAAGGTAGAAAAAAGACTCCCTTTTATACAGTATAACGAGAATCTTGGTCCGTGCGCTCCATTTCGTTTTTAAGCCATCTAATCGCTCGAGTTACGCCCGGCGTACGAAAGAGGCGACTATTGCGTTGTGCGTTTGCATTTCCTGCGATGGAATTAATCTGCTTCGAGATAACAAAGCCAGGTTCTAAAAGGGAGAATTATCAAAGGTCTTCCTCGACACGCCCAAAAAAACACGCGCCGAAGCAAACGGCGAAGTTTGCGCGATAAACTAATACGGTCAAAGTTAAATCTAATATTTTCATGAAGGATAGGGATAAATTAACGGTCAAGTGTGTATTAAAAAGAAAGAAGCACTAATACGATACGTCTTTAAACTGAATAAAATTACTTAAATATCATCAACAATTGTTTACTTGACAAAGGTATGAAGACTTTGTAACTATTAGTAAGACTTTGTTACTATATTTTGTAAGTTATCTCTTTTTGGTAACCAAACGTTGACAATATTCAAATGAAAAAATTGAAGTACGCGATCTAGTTAAGCGACGAGTATTATTATTCACCGTTAATGAAATCAACCAGTAAATAATCGTGTATCGAATTTCAGTGAGAATTGCGTTCTACGCAACCAAGTCATACGTGAAAGCAAACAAAAATTTATTTTTACGGTAGGTGCCATAAAAACGTTTTTTTTCCACGACACATGAGTGATAAAGGTTTTCGAAATAGCATTTCTATAGGCAAACTTCTCCAGAGAGAAACGCGAATTCAAATGTAGATTTAAATGGACCGCGCGGGATACTCTCGTGTCGGAAACAAACGAAAACTCGCCTTCGACTGGATTTTTTTCCCCCGTGGTCGAAGTGGCGAGAGTGGCAGTCTCCATTTTGCATTTTGCTCCACCCTTAAAGTGAATGCAACACATTCAATGGCATGTGCTTGTCGTACGCACTGTTTGTTTCGATAGCGTGATCGTGTGATAGCGCTTGATATCAAAGTAAATCCTATAGGGCTAGAAGAGACTCGCGGGCGCGAGTTAGAGTGAGCGGGTTATGAACCCCGGAGCTGACCAGCATACGTCAATATTGTGCAACCGTGATACCAATAATAACTCGACCAATAATCGATTTGCCGAGTTGTTGTTGCCGATACGGTAGCCGATACGGTAGGCGAATTGACAAAACGCACGCTGGAACAAGCGGTTTTGGAAAATAACAGACACATGCCCTCAAAGAATATCGATCACTTCTGCTGCTCCAAAAGAAGAAATAAATTTTATACGTGTACTTCTGTCTCGTCACCGGGGAATCTATTACTTTTCTCTTCTATATTATTTATTCTATTATTTATTTTCTATATATCAATACTTTTCTCGTACGTGTAACAAAAAACACGAATAGGCAGAAAATTATATGAATGATGCAACGATTCATAATTTAATACGTTGCGCGCGTATTCTTCAAACGTATCGTGGCTCATATTCGTCCTTTTATGATAACAGTAATCGTTACCAAGATAAATTTTACTCAATACATTATATTATGACGTTTCAGTTGCAATCGCGCATGATTATAAATCAAAGATAATTGTACAACACCGACGTTGGATAATTATATGACAAAATAAAATGTAATGTGGAATGCATCTGAGAGCTAATTTGTATATATTAATTACAATTTACAAATCTCATGTGAAAAGTGGAACTTGCTTCTTCAATATAATAAAATCACAATTGAGATTGTGATTATAAATTAACGATTTCGTGATTATACGTAACGCGATTATTTTTTATTTTATCTAAAAAATTATACGAATAATGTTTCCCAACATTGAGAAGATCTCGTTCTCTTATAATTCTTCATAACATAAGTAATATTATGTGAAAGCTTACGCACATGTGCATACATAAAAAAATCTTATGATTAAAAATTACTTCGATTCGATTGGTTCGATCGCGAAAACGCCATATTGTGATGTACGGAAGAATACTTTACGAGATAGTTACGTGCAATCGCACTCCAAAATATCATCGAGATTCGGACAGAGAAAGTGGCGGATATTACGCGGCCCGACCAGACCCTCCTGACGACGCGCGCAGTCTGCCAGCCACAGTCCAACAGCTGTTACACGCTCGGGCGACACCGGCGGACCGATTCCAGATACCCGGAAGATTGTTTCCAGACGACCCGCCTCCACCTCCGCCCGCATCCTCTTCAGGAACTCTTTCAGCGGGTCGGGCGGTGGCGTCTGGTCGCTCTCGGATTCGTCGAGGCATCGGCAGATCTCCGACGAGTTTTCAAGACCGATCCAAGTAGTCGTAGTCTCGTAGTCGATCGCTTCCGCTTCCCCTATGACACCCTCCTCACTCTCCAAGTTAAACTCGAATGCATCATCAGTTGTCTCCCGCACATCGACGTTGCGTTCCGAAAAGCTCTTGCTAGTAATACCGCCATTATGCTCGATGTGATCGATGATCGAAGGAACGACAGGATGCTCGAACTTCGCCTCGACCGTTGACTAAACAAATGTTCAACCGTTTGTCACCGGCGATTGGAATTAATAAACGACGTATATATAATAGTTAAATCATATAAATATATATATATATATATATATATATATATATTTATATGATTTAACTATTATATATACGTCGTTTATTAATTCCAATCGCCGGTGATATATATATATATATATATATATATATATATATTTCGCGTATAAATATTTAATAAGTAAATAATTTAACAAAAAGAAAACAAGTTTTAGACGTGACGTATGAGAGATCTTTAAGTGTTTGAAAATATTTAACCGTTCTTTTTTTACACGATTATCACTATACAAAGAGTAAATCGAGATTAAAATCTACTTTTCACAGATCAACGAGGATACGGCGGGATATTCTGTATATTTTACGATGTAATCGCCCGATCGCAAAATTCAAAGTGACTGATCGTTTTTCCTGGGTTTTTCCAGCGTGTCCGGCGACCGGCGACGTACCTCGCTCATCCCTCCTCGGAAAACGTGACCATCAATCGATTCGATCTCAATTTCGGTTTTATCGCTGGCGACAGACCGTCTCGCCAACACTATGTCGATGTCGGAGTGCTCCGGGTCATCCCCATAATCCTTCAAGATCTCGAGGCTTTTCGAAGGTCGCTTTTCGCGAGGCGCTTTCCCGCAAACATCCTCGTCAGTGCTTCTCGCCTCCTCCTGATACGTGCTTGATTGAATACGAGTCGATCGACCGTATAAAGCCGAAACGTCCCGGTGTAGACGGAAAGAAATTATCTGTCCCGACGTAATCTCGACAAAGTTAATGATGGTCCAATCGTCGTGCGGCCCAATTATCACATTTAATAATGGATATATTTTTGTTAATAAATAATTTAAGTGTTAAAAATTTTAATTTATATTTGACAAAATTGTAACTTTTAATATTGTTAAAATTTTAAGATGGCGATAATGTTATCGAAAAATGATGAACTTTTCGGTAAAATATGCAGTGAAATCTTTGAAAGCGTTGTAAATTATTAACAGGAGAGTACGAATACTAAAAAGATTACTATCTTATCAAATATATATTCCAACAAATGTGTTTAATATTTATACGATTTAATTTAACGCGTGTATCTTATACAACTATAGGATTATAATCTTCTTATATTATCGCGACGCTATACGTAAAGTCCACGATCGCAATGCATTAATTCAGAAGTCACATTCCATGCAAGTCACTTCCGTACAAAATTGCGCGAAGTTGTTAATATTTTCCGTAATCTTCATGTGAACTGGTTAATTTTGCTCTTGCTCCGAAAAGCGAGTCCGAAACGCAAATGCGTATATGAAATATGCAGCGCTGTTTGTAATGAGAAGTAGTTAGCAGTACAGAGTGGATATTGTATGGCGAAAGCAGCTTACTCCGCGCATACGCAGGCTTATTGGCAAAATTTTACTCATCACGCGCACGTTATTACATGCCTGCAGTAATTTCCCAACTGTAACTTCTATATCACGATTCCGACACGTGTGTATATAGCTATCTATTTATTTTAACATAATACTAAATGTATGTATCAATTTAATATTTATGCGTCGAATTAGAAAATTATTAGCATGTCATATTAATGCCTTAATTAATCAGTTATTTAAATATTGCTAAATTATATTATAATTAATCAAGGTAAATTTGTGTCGTATATAACGATTAAAACGTCGCAAGTTTCCTTTTAAACGTATACTGAATAAATGGAAATGCACGCCTTGCGATTATTAAATCATTATAAAATATGCAGACGTATATGCAATCGTTCGCGTTGTTCTCTTCAGAGAAAGACTGTTGTAAATTTGTTATAATTATAACGCTTTGTGGCGGTTGGTTAAAGTGCACGTTATAATATGCTTAATCCAAACCATGCATGAATTATGTATATAAATAAATGTCAAATCTGCTCAGAATCGTGCTAATATGAATCAAGTCTATTTATTTCAACGATAAATATATGTGAGCTGTTTATTTCTGAAAAAATATTTTTGTACTATTTGTATGCAATATAGGTATATCAAATGTTACACGACTCAACCCGGATTATTATGCAATCTATCTTTGAGACAAATGTTTGTCTTCGATAATTTTGCATTCTAAAGATTGATTTTAAATTTCATGAAAAACAATGCTATAGTCTCACTTTCCTCAAATTTTCAAGCTTCTGGGACACATTTCCTCACAATTGACTCTTATCTCTATTCGTATTCCTCACCAAGATTACCTACGAACTCTCCGATAGAAATATTAGACGGAGAAAATATGATATTCCAGAACTATCTCATTAAGGGTCCTTGGAGCAATTTTTTTTTGCGATCCAATAAGACAAAACAAAAAAGAGTTACCCCGTTACTGAACGAGAGCCGCGTCAGGCCGGATATTTTATTTAACCGGAAGAGAAATGTGCCACGACTGGCCGATACCTTTTCCGTCGCTGCGAACTCACAGCTGCAAGCTCTCGTCGTCAAATCGATCGTGCCAGACGACGGCTCCGAGACGGACGTTGTCGCGTCGTGCGGGGAATCGGTGCGCTCGGCTTTGCGACGGTGAGGCTCGCCGCCGCAATCGAGATCCGCCAGATATCCGTAGAGATCCAAGAAAATCCTCAAGGGTATCATAGCCGAGCCGCCTTCCGGCTCGTGCGTCAGTAATTCGCACACGTATATCATCGTCTCGAAAAGATTCTAAAGCGGGCGTAACGTAAATTATAACCGCACGCCCGCGCCGATCGAACGCAACCAACGATATTAACAACATATTACAATAATTAGTACCAAGCTGGATTTTCTTAACACGTGAACGTAAGATATTGCCGTATAAAAAAAAAACCTCTCATGATTTGTTAAAATGTAAAAATCTGAAAAGCTATGTATTGTTAACGTTATACTCGTATTTATTGACATACACGCGCGTGTATGTGTTGTGAAAGTAAAATATCCGGACAAATATTTTATCTGACGTTTGTTCATTATTTTGTTTTCGTCGAAAATTTATTGTATATTTCTCGCGAAAAAGATTACAAAATATCGATTTTAATGCGTATGTATAGAAAAAGGCATTACTGTATCTTTTAATCAATCGTGATTTCGAATTGTTTTATTTGCGAATGTCCAATACAGTTAATGGATCTTCTATTATTACCGTTGTGTTAAAAGTTCAAAAGTTGGCAGCTGTCGCTCATATAGGTTGGTATCCAGTTAATATCGCTATATCACACTTTTGGTTTGTTCTATAATTGTAACTTTCACAGTGCAAATTTTCACAGCGACACATAAAAGAAAGAATAGTTCGTTTTTTCCATTTCGTATTAAATACCTCCTGTCATTTCACCTACTATAACAATTAACTTATGTCTTGTTTATAAGCTATAATAAATAAAAATTAATATCTTTTTTAAACTTAATAATGAATTAAAGTCAGTTATAGGTTTTTTATGTTCAACAAATTCTCACGAATATAAAAATGCGGAAATCGTTCCGCATAACAGGTACTCCCAATATATACATATATTATGCTAGTATAACGTAACGATGATACATGTTAATGGATTGATAAAAAATAATTCTGAAAATGGGATATTTTCACGAAAAGCAAAAATCCGAAAGAAAAATTCGTCACGTTTCCCGATTCCGATATCAGACACAATCGAACATGCTATAAAGAGATAATGTTCAACTAGTAGCGCTTATAACTCACATTTCCTAAAAATCCACAGGCGACCGCGAGGAATCGATAAAAGTCACAATATTCTTTATCCTGCAATAAACCGGCAACCATAAAAAGCTGATAAAGACCCGTCTCGGGTAAATCCAATCCTCGCCAGTCCTGCAGAAGGGCTTTCAGGCAGATCTTGTTCACGTGACCGAATCTGTTGAGCAGGGTCCTCAGGTAACCGGGCGTGATGCCCGAGGGGTGTATAAAGGGTGGATATTCCAGTCTGTCCTACAGGGACAATATCGCGGAGGTCGAGATTGTTTACGGTCAGTTAACAATCGGCCGTGGTTCGGTCATCGATAATGCCTGTCGCACGTACGTATATATACATAATGCGCATAACGCGAAGCCGTTACGAATCGGTTTCCCTGGCATTAGACGCGCCTGATGTCGAGTCGTCGAGTGTGTCGCGCGGCATTTCCGTCCCGAAACGCATCTCGCTTCCCAGGAGCGCGAATTACGCTGATATTTGTCTTCAGCGCTCTCTCCCTCATTCGGTTCCTATTCTGAGAGCGACGTACGTACGTCGGAAATATCGCTCTATAAGCGAGTATCGCGTGTCAGCTACGCGGTAACGCGATATCCCTCAGATAAACGGGGAATTCCAGTTAACAATGATAACGATGACGCGTGCGCGCGCGTTGTTGTGAATAATAGTTGCAAATTAGATTGCGCGCGCTGTAAATTAATCGGTAAAATGCACGAATGTCATAAAGGAGAGAGAAACAGAGACAAGGGTGGAGGGAAGAGGGGAGAGGTATAGTACACTGCACTGGATGTTTCATGAGGGGATGCAACTTTAGCAGTATAATTTGACAAAATTGAACGCAATTTCGCGTTCGCGAACATTCGAGCCATGGTATAATTGAGGAGTTATTTAACATCAAAAAGCTTCAGCAAAGCAAGCTTTTGAGCAAAAGATAGAATAACGTCCATTAAAACTAGATTGAGGTAAACTTCCCATACATTAACAGAATAATATATGCGCGATGTTTTTAATTAACAAGAAAAAGTTAACAAAGTTTAGAAATTTCACGGAACATTTAATATATAGGCAAAAATAAGTTGTGCCCGAATAAAATTAAAAATAACAACAAAATCGATATGACGTTATAAAGAACTTGATTGGCCATCGAATTAATTTCGTTAACCTATGCATTTTGCCAACAATTATATTCATTAATTTGCGTTGTATTGAAGAGTTTGCATTGTCGATAACGTACGAATAATGATAAATGGTATTAATAATGAGAATAATAATATTGCGGTGTTAATATGATTACGGTACAAATGATTTATGCGCAAATTTCGAATGTTTCAAAATTAATATAGCTCTAATAAAATTTATTTTTATATTTAATCATTTTTAAACATATTTCGGCGCAGATTTTAACTTTTAATTATCGATCAATTGCGTTCGAGAGAAAGATCGCGCGACCCACCGCACCGGTTCGTAACTTCTCTTTAATGCTGTTATCCTACAACTAGAATTGCGCAAACTTATAATTACAGACATCCGGAAGAACGCGGATGGACGAACTCAGAAGATGAACGTGCTTTACTTTGACCTGCTTCGCGAATAATATAATAATAATGAATATTCGCAAGAGCGATGTAATAGATAAATAGATCGATTGGCGCGCATGGAATTTTCATTAATTTTTATCTTGTATAAAATATTTTTAGAAATATTTTCCAATAAGTTTTTCCGCTGCTCGAGTTTGAAGAAATGGGGAAGGAGAAGCGAAAGATTGAAAAGAACAAAATAAATATTAAAGATGGATTAATAATGACAAATAAATGATATCACGCAGGATAATTCTAGTAATCAAAAATTTATTACTTCCTCTTCCCCCCTTCCCTGTATTAAATATTTACACACATAGTCCCATGTCCCATCGATGTTCCTTCAAGGAAAACTTGTTTGAACGAGAAGTAGACTTACGATTACAAAAATGTTCTCTCTTCGAGATGGAGTAGCGCGTATAAGTTCAATTTTGATATTTCTCGAAAGTTTAAAATCCTTATGTTGATTTTTTTCCAAGCTAAGTTTTCCTCATAACATGAAATTGCGCATGTTTCATGATGAATAATGGATCCGAGGAAAGGTAATACGAGTAGGAAAGGAGATCGCAAAGCTCGACCGACGCGAGAACGACGTGTTTGCACAAAAAGGAATGTACCTTCGCCGGAGGCACCTCGCCGTTCGCCAGAGCGCGGAAATACGCGGCGGTCCATTGCAGAAGATCGTGCGGCTGCGTGCGAATTGCCGCTTTCGTGTAGAGTTTCAGAATATGCGGGAACGTCGGTGGTATGTTTATCTGTTGGCCGCAGTAAATCCGCTTGGTCTGCCAATCTGACATTGTGCGCGCGCTCGCGGAGGGAAAGAAGGCCATGACAAGCGGAAGAGAGACAAGAGACGAACGGAACGAGATTCGACGTGAAACGATTCGATTGATTTGCACGAACCGCCCGTCGCTTGTTGCCTGCCGCCGTTGCCGCGCCGTCCGCGCCGTCCGCGCCGTCATATTCTATTTTCTTTGAAGAACTGTCGATGCGTATACAGGAAACAGCGATACGAACAAGGAGTTCTACATAGTTTCACGAATTGTGGCGAGGATTGTTGTTCTCGAGTTGTGATAGATAGATAGTAAAATGGAATATATTTCAGAATGCATAAAATACGAAAACGATGATTTTAGAGGAGAGAGAGAGGGGGGGGGGACTTTTCTTCTTTTCAAAGAACTTATCTTCTATTTTGTTGTAGAAAAATTAATTATGTAATACAAATTTTTATACATCATTTGACACAGGAAATTAATAGACTATGACTATGACGCACTACAATTAGTTATATAATTGTTTCTTTTTGTTATTAAAATTTTTTAGTCTGTCGTGCCACGCATGTAACGTTGCTTTAGCTTTAGCAGCTGTTCTTCGGGAGAAAACCTTTAGATTAAACAATGAAACAAAGATTTATCTAAACATGTATAATTTGAAAGAGATAAGTTATCTAATAAGCTATCTATCTTTACATAAATTTTGTATCGTAATTCAAAGCCTCCCTATAATTCGTGAAAAATTCCGCTAAAGTCCTCCACAGGGAATTTAACACACGCTTTCAGCGAACTTAAACTGCAATAACCACGATCGATGAAAAAAAACGTATTTCATTTTATACGAGGGGACACGTCGGATCTTTTAAAATTTAACTAGTCGATCGATTATTTGACTCCCATGTGCAGCTTTTATATCTACTCGTTCAATTTCGGCCAATCTACCACAATTAAGACGTATCATCTATCAACGTACCTATTTTTTAAACTTCGTAATAAACCTTTACAATAAAATATTTTGAGCAGCGAGTCTAATCCATCTGGGCAAGTGGTCGTTTTTTCGATCTTATTTTAAATGGAACATACTTAATCTAATGTAACCATAGTTCTGCAAATTGAAGAGTGTTGATATACGTCACGTACAGAAATTTAAATTAACAAATCCGCGGATGAAACGTATAATGTCAATTAAAAAATATGAAATTCAGAGAAAATTGCGATACGCAAGTTTGCAAATTCGAAATTTTTTAAATTCGAATGTTCTGTCTAATTTCATAAAATTTAGAGGTAGTTCTCAAGATGGCCGCGACCTCAATGAACATTATACATTGTATATGTGCACCGTCAATATTTTTACAAATGCGATGAAAGCTCGATGAATTATCTGGAACAATAAGACCAATACGCCGACCACCTCCGACACTCTCAATGGAATACAAATGGTGCTGGGCAAACAACAGAGATCGACAGCCCTCTGAAAATCGAATGCTTGCCACCACCGGTGTCCTCCACCACCACGTCAGAATCAATGATCGATCCGACCCCATTCCTCCCTTTACATTATTACGACCCTCATTCTATTACCCGTACGTCGGCACGTATACATTTCTCGATACGGCCTCTATCGCTTTTGTCGCGATGCATAAATGAAACATTCCTATTCAGCGCACTTGCACTGCTCAAGCTTCCCTGCGTTCTGCGTTGCCTTTTAACATGTGTAGAAAGTATGTTCCGAATAAGATAACTTTGATTTTGACTTTTCATCAGCTCATATTCTATCGACTCGATTAGTGATTTGGTATACTATTTGACGAACATTGAACGAATTAAGGATTAAGAATAAAGGTAAGTAGTAGCGCAGAATTGAATTCTCGCCTAATTCGATATCAACTGAATACTTTAATAAAAAGAGGATATATATAATTTCGAGAATATTAATGTGAGAAATATGAAACAAGTTGAAAAAATAAATTAGAAGGTTACAATAAACTTAAATTATTCTCTCCTAGGAAAAATCAAGGTAAAATTTCTTTAAGAATAGAGCATCGGTAAATTCATATTGCGCCAATGCGATGAATTATCTCGAATTTATCATCTCGAGAGAGAGATACTCGTATATATAAATTTGCTACAACATTAAATTATATCTTGAAACAGTTTCTATTTGCATTCCTGTTGTTATCGATAAATTAATAAATAGCTGTAATAAATTAGCAAGACCGGATAAAGTTCTCGTTAAAGAAAAGTTCAAGTGTCCGAGAGAGAGATCGTTGATAATTATTAGCATACTTTTAAGAAATAATATTAACAAATCTATCAGAAATTAAAAAGTCATAATCAATAGCGGACTGTAATCAGAGTTTTGTTACGAAAAAATTGCAAGCAAATTTTCTGAGTAACAGTTTGCCATTTCCCTTTTTGAGAGAGAGAGAATCCGCTCTTTATCTCCCCTTTTCATTCTTTCTCTTTCTCTCTCTCTCTCTCTAGATGCCCGTATTTCCCTCCGGCGAACATCTCGGAGGGTAATCGCTGAAATAGTTTTCAATCGATCGATCGCCAGCCGCGGGTGTGCCGCGCCGCGGAAAAAGAGCGCGCGCGCCGTCCGCCTGCCGCAATTCGCGACCTTTATACGCGGCGCGACATATCCTCCTCTGTTTCGTCGCGAGCTCTGACTCCGGGAATATCGGGAGCCTTGGGTTCAAATAGCGAGCGGAAGCAATTTCGTCGTCCTTCGGGAATGGCCTTGGCACGACCGTCGCCGCGCCGCCGGGAGCCGGGACGTCGCTCGGCGTCCCGCCGCATCAATCGTCCATTGAATGAAACTCGGTTGTGGGCTGCGGGCTGCGGGCTGCGAGCATGGGGAGCGTAATAAGCGTCGTGAAACCCATAAAATCGAAGCCGCTGCTGGTATATCGTCCTTTGACGTATGTACATACATCGCCGTGAATTAAAAAAATGCAGCCGCTGGACAGTTATTAATCGAAAGAGATGAATCGCGTTCGAACGTAACGTCCGCTTTCTTTTTTTTCTTTTACAGCGAGACGTTTTGCGTCGAGCGGAGACTTAGCGGTTGAAACGGACGTCGGTGAACAACGAAATCGTGCGCTAATGGCGACGACGAGGGAAATTTATGTGCGTGAGAGGATTGCGAGCGATGCTGGCTGAATTATTAGGATGGTTTTGGGCGAACGTTTTAACCGTACCATCCTTCTGCTGAGCGTTAAGCGGAAAATGAATGTCCCGCCCGCGTGCGTGTGAATATTGAAATTTTATCTCAAAGAATCTATATACGTATATTATATTCGCGCATATTCGCACATCCACAGATGAGGAAAATATTTTCACGTAATAGGATTTTTTAGAATTAATTTCACGCAAAGAATGAAAAGCAAAGACATGAAACGTAAAACATTTCAATGTTATTCGGGCGTCTTTATGATAATTCTATAAAATGTCTTTGAAATATTAAAATCGAGATTAAAATATCTCTCAAATGCATGACTTGAAAACGTCATAATATCTTGTAGGAGAAATTACGAAGACGTTGGATAACTTTGGCGATGTATCGTCATTATAATACATATGGACTAAAATCTAAATGACAATGACTTTTGACTCCTTTGCTTTCGCGAACAATGCTATAAAGACGACGGGAGCGGACTTGTTCGTTCTTCGACCCGCTTTCGTGAGTTTCCGTGCAAGTAATTGCGGGACAAGTCGGTCGGCCGCGGCCGGCGCGGAGCGGCAACCGTGTTCGCATATAGGTACTTCCGGCGCCTAGCTGCAAGTATTATGGCGCTTGTGGCAGAGAGAGAGAGAGAGAGAGAGAGAGAGAGAGAGCGCGCTCCTCGGTGCATCTGATACCGACAATGAATAAGCGGTAGGCGTAATGCATGCCGCTGTAACAGTTGCACGAAGCGAAACGACGCGGCGCGACTTTAATAACTAATATCGGAAAGAAATGCAGAAACAAAAACGAGGTTAAATTTATAAAATTGCCTGCGCCAGAGCTGATTTTTCTATAAAAAGTATACTCGCGAATTATATATATCTCTTTCTTTATTATCCCAGAGATACGGTCAATTTTTAATAAAATATTGCATTATTTCTTCTAAATTTTGAGAATATAAATATTCGAAATATCTCTCGAAGATTTACATAACTTGTATAAGTTGTAATGTTCTACGTTGAGTTTCTGCTTGATGTGATTGAGTAATAAAATCTTATTTTTTACTTAAATTTACACCCACACACCCACACACACCCACATACACACACACACACACGCGCGCGCGCGCGCGCGCACACAAACTTGATTTCAAATAATTTCAATTCAAATATTAATTACTAAGATTATTAATATTTAATGTTGAATGTTTTCATCCCCAAAAAAATTGATTTGTCAAACACAAATTATTATTAAAATTAAAATTAATATGTTGCGATATTACTTACTTTGCATATAATACACGCGCAGCGCGAGACCGTCGTGACTCTTTTACGCGAACGCGCACGAGCAGTTGCAAAAGTACCCGAGATTTTGAGATCTCAATAATATGTTGTTACCATGCGAGATGAACGAATTGAGCCATTTGCGTAATTAATTTTGGTTAATATTCGTTATGAACTGAAAGCTGGAGAGCATCGCAACTAATAAAATAATTAGTTAGCTGTGAGAACCCCTTCCTCCACATATGTATACAATATGCGTATGCTTATTAAGATTCGCATTATATTTCACAGCACACGCCAGATTTACTATAGCTGGGTATCATAAATTAATGATATTTCAAACTAGCTGTCTAGCTAAATAACCGCGAGAGATTAAATTTTGCGCAATAATCCAAATAACGCAATCGACAAAGATTTGTGCTCGTGCAATCGGCGGAATTGGTCCGCGATACGGCCAAAGTGTCGGTTATTAGAGCCGAGACTAATTATAGAAGCGCGATTAAATCACCCACTAGTGACACCGGTAGTTGTACCTAGCACCTGGTGCAACATTGTCTTCCATCTCGATGCACAGATTGCATCCATGAGCGGCAGCTCATGCCACGAAAGCTCGATGGATACCCTCGACATAAAGCACATTTGCATAGCAAATTCCATGGCACTCTGGCGTATAACTGAAATTTTTCTATACATTAACGTTTCGCTGTGTCTGTGTGTGTGCGTGTGTTTCCGGTTTTAACTGTATATACGCATACATCCAACTATATATTATTATAAATTTTGCACAGCAATGGGGAATAAAATTTTAATTTATTCATAATACAATTAATCCCATAAATTTACTAACAATTTGCTATGTAAATCAAACAAGACATTTCACAATAATTCTGAGATAATGTGTGTATAATATAAAAAATAAGTGTAAATATATTTAATATAAAATAAAGATAAATAAGTGAAATAATCAAATGTAAAGATAAACCATATAACTTTAGCCGTCTTAAAAGATTATTCAATGCTGCAATGTATCATCGATATACTATATAATTCGTAAAAATAAAATAATATATAAACATATTACACGCACGTTATAGAAATGCCTTTAAATTAAATAATAATGAAGGCTGGAATTTTTTTGTTCGATAAAACCAAACGTTCTGTTTCGTTGTAAGGGATGCTCGTGCCAAGCGCGACATCGTTATATACCATGCTCGTCAAACATAATCTTGGCGTGTTTGGCTAAATTAAACTCTCTTGGCGATTTGAGTGAAACCCAAAGCGGGTTCGATGTCGTTAGCGCAGATTAAAACGACGCGACGGCTCATTAGGCACGTCGTTCGGTAAACGTGGAATATCGTCGTAGGCCGCGACCGTGAGCGGGATGAAGCGTGTGGCGCAGCGAGTATAAGGTAACATATAATATATGTCTGCCGCTCGCGTAGTTACGTGACCCGGGAACGAAAATAGATGCTCGCGCCCATTTTCCGTCACGCCGCGCGGCATACGCTCATACAGCTTATCGCGCACGTTCCACGGCCGAAGTAATTCCGCGTCTCGGGATAAGGAAAAGCGCGCGGTGGGTTCAACAGCCTTCTCGGGACGTCGCGCGTCGTTTGCGACGCGACTACCACGTCGGCGTCGTGCCGGAACTTCCGAAAAGGAGATCCGCTTTACGGAAACGCGTGCGATACATATCTGCTGCAACGTGGAACAGCCAGAAATATATGATGTGCAAAAATTGCGCGCGCCTCGCCCCGCATAAGTTCTCACTGAGGATTCTTTCCGCGCGGAAGTTGATAATCTTATTTTGTCGTTGCCGTTTCCTACCTCGTCGAGAGTTCCTTGATCATTTATCGATAAATCCTCGTGGCGCTATAGAGACACGTAAAATACGTGTCTCTAAAAATCTTGATCTCACATCTTAATGTTGCATTAAGGTTCTTGAATATTCGTAAAGTTAAAAGTTGAAATCTCAGACTACTGAGTATCGATATTTCAAGTTATCTGCTTTTATGATGCATTAAATTTTCATTACAACAATTAAATTGGCAAAAGCAGAAACTGAACGATGGCTAAAATAGAATATTTATTTTTTTCAAAAAAGTTTTTCTTTTTCCATGTTATTATTACCGATTGCTAGAAATCTTTACTGTTTGGAAAGAATTATTATTGTCGTATATTATATATACATTAAGAATAATTTAATTAAAATATTGCATAATTTCTTGTAATATTGTTTTCCGAGAAGCTTAGCTCGTCACGTTTTCGATCATTTTAACAGTGCAATTTAATGATGGATCTAGATATAATTTTGGCATTATTGTGAAATGAGGATGATCGTCGAAAGCATTTTTAACATCGCCAAAGAATAGCAAAAATTACTAGCCGTTGCGGTTAGTCGTTCCTAAATCATTCTTAGAAGTAGAGAATATTATTGCAAAAACCTTTTTAACATTTTCTCTAATCCAGTTTAGTGTGGAGCTCAACTTAGCTGCAATTTATTTCTTCTGGCGACACGATACGAGCGGGAATTCAAGGAGCGGATTGTCTAATTATACCGCGCCAATGTGGCGGAAGAGCAAGAAGTCAGACAACTCAGATAAGTTAAGAAACGAGGATGACTAAATGGGTGACGAGAGACGAATTAAACATTTTAGTGAAGATGCATGCATACCCATAGTTATATGAGCGTGAAATGCGGGCTTGTAATTCTACTTGAAGGTATGTACAACGACACAAGAGGTGGAACGTCTCTTCAAAGTAGACAAGTCGAGAGCTTGAAGCAACTTCATATCCCTCTATCGCACATAATTCGTACACATATTTGATTTACATGCATGGCAGCATTGCGTTGCCGACGTATATACGTTCGTTAATCGAGCCTCGTCGCGTATCGTCGCGCAATAAAATTTATGCTCGTGATGAATGCAAAATCGCCAGACGGGACTTATGATCGATGCTCGTGAAATTCCAATGAACGCCGCATTAACGTTACGTTATGCGCGCTCTATGCACGTTAATATCGATATATACATATATTGAAGCGTAAAGAGCCCATTAGACCGATTTAACGGCAACGAGAAAATCATGTATTCGCGCCTGTTATATCCTCGGGCAAAAATCATTCGATCACGATGACATAATCGTACTGTTAGCTCGAGCAATAATAATATTCATTTAGTCACAATATTTTTCCGCATATTTGCTAAAAAATATATATATATATTTTAGAGAAGATTATCACGCAGAGCGAACGCATGTCCACTAAAAAATTGCGATTTTAGTTGCAAATTAAATTTTGCATAAATTGTTTTACTTACAAAATTGATTTACAAGCCATACATATTTTTCCGAGAAATATGTAAATAATGAAAATCCGATAGTTGATATTTACCTCATATTTTATGTTAAATATGTCCATTCAATTATATGCGAGTTTTATTTGTTGCAAAATCATAAATAAAATTTCAACGACAGTTAAACATGTATATAATACTAGAATATGAATACAAGGGTTCTTCAGGATTTTTAACGATTTCAGTGTCAATGTAATTAGCATAACGAGAAATAAAAGAAAAAAAACGAGATAGTCTATTACTTGGTTGAATAAAATATAGAAACTTTAGATTCAGCGCACTAATTAAAATTAGTTAATTCAGCACTATTTTATAAACCTATGTGCTACATAGATTTGCATATTTGTACAAACTGAAGCATTAAAACAAACCTTTCAAAAATTCTTCTTTTTAAAAATAAATTTTTCTAAAGTAAAATTTTTAGAATAAGGTAACTTTATCGCCTTTACCATAAAGGTGGGTAAAAACCCCGT
Organism: Temnothorax americanus; assembly: GCF_048541705.1. NCBI lineage: Eukaryota > Metazoa > Arthropoda > Insecta > Hymenoptera > Formicidae > Temnothorax > Temnothorax americanus. The sequence continues at coordinate 4,057,782 of NW_027509275.1, forward strand.
TTAACGTTCGTAAAATCTGCAGATTTCCGCGTATATATAAAAAAGAAAAGCTCATTTCTATTTAAATATATTTCTATTCTTTTACTCGAATTGAAATTTTTCCATCGCGCTGCTCTAGTACTATAATGGATTAATATATATGTATATTTTAAGAAGTTTAAAAATCATAATCCGTGAACCAAAAGATTTTATGTCAGGCTACACCTCCATAGCGGAATCTTCCCCTTTAGAAATTTTAGCATGTATCCTCGAGAAATCTTTTGTGTCAAACTTTTTATCGTTCTTTACACGATGTCTTCTCTTTAACCATGATTCCGTTTTACGAGAAAAACAAGTAAAATAAGTTATGCAGCAAAGATATAAAACGCTCGCTTTTCCCCATCGTCAAGAGAAATTTTCACCGCTTTAAAGACACGGAGACACAGAGCGCATCTCGTCTGTATCATATTGCGAACTCAAGATAATGCTCCGTTTGTGTTCGATAATTACTTTCCACTCTGGAGATCAGTGGAAGGTTAACAGAAAACTAAATATAATCATGTCGCATATCTTAGACCTCGTGCTTTTTTTAATGTTATTATAAAAGTAAAGATCGATCAATCTTTCCTTCGTCGTACTACTCGAGGTCGTGCCAAGCCAAACACGCTAGTAAAATTACGATATAAATGTCGACTATTTAAAACAACATATACATAATAATAATTATTATACTATAATAGTAATTTTGTTATATATGTACTATCGTATAAATGCAGCGGCACGAAACTACAACTTGAGCATAAGTGTGTAATTGTATATCATATGTATATCAAATATTTCAAGATTTTACAAATGTTTGTAAAATATTACAAAATTATCATTATATTATGATATTGTTAGCACATATGAGTTGAAGTTTATACATATAACTTAATTTCTTTGCTTTAATTTTCACTGGCTTTATAAATTAATACAACAAAGAAATATATACTGTCAAATTTAAATCCTTTAGCTCATAAATAAATGAGATACATACACATTCTTTCTTTCCTTCCCTCTTTCTCCCTCTCTCCCTCCCGCCTCTCTCTTTCTCTCTCTCTCTCTGCAAACAATGCGTGTTGTATTAAATATAGCTAAGGTAACTCACACAGGGTGGCGAAATTTGAAAAATGTATTAAACTCACCATTATATATATATATATATGCATAAAGATTACAGGTCTCGAGACACAGTAGAGGCGATAAACTTAGTCACAGTCTAAGAAGGCTCATTAAAGTTAAATTAACAGATCTTCCAACTTTTAAGAAGTCGTAAATAAATTTTAATAACCTTTGCAAGATTGCGGGGGTATTTTTTACGAAGAAAGCGATTTAATTCATTTAATAATGGTATGTTTAATGTAGCAGTTTTTAAAATACTAAAAATAATGCGTTTAAATTCGCATCATTATGTAAAAAAGAAATGCATGCAATAATATTATCTAGAAATCAATTTAATTAATCTGAAATTAATTATTTATCACTATCATTATCGCGCTGTTAATAAAGTATATAAAAGTTTCCTATTTGATACTTGGTCATTTATTCATTAATTCTTTATCAGTTTATGAGATACGACAAGCGCTACTTATCTTTTGTTACTCGAGCAAACGTTTCTCTGAAACTCTGTTAACTTTGCTTTGTATTTCTTTCCGTTTTTCTTCGATCTTTCTATTTATGCCGTGACAAGAATGTTATTCCTTTAATAATGACAAAAAGAATCGTGAATTCGTAAATTAATGAAAATAATTATAATCTATTCAACAGTAAAATGATAAAGCAAATGACTTATTAACTTTATTTTTTGTTTTACATCATATATAAGCTTCTAATAGACTGACCTAGAATTGGCGGAAAATGGCCACGTGGCGTTATTCCTTGCGACATTTCGTGTCGATATTTCCTTAACGAAAACGTCGAGAAAGTTCATCGTTTATCACGAGTATCATGACTTATCTTCCATTTCAACAGCAGGAAGATTCGTTCGGAAAATTGGAAATCGAACGGATTCCCTATCCTCTTGCCTATAGATATTGACTGTATACAGAATGTCTTGGAATTATTGAACTATTAATCATCTGTGGATTTCTCGACTAATTTGGAACTAATTAAAAAAAACCGTAAAAGAACGAATAAATTATAAGTCGAAAATAACAGGGTTTTCAAAAATTAAATACCAGAAATGCAAACAACAAATAAAATACTTTATACCTCCTATTCTCCATCTAATTTTAAGAAAAATTTACATAAATGTAATTTCACCTCAAAATTTATTTATTAAATTAATTAGTGTTAAAAATCAAGAGATTATTAAGAAATGGCAATTTTTCTATCAAATTTTCTACGAGAAAAACTAACTCAGAATTTGCCAAGGTAGAATAAGTCCGCGACATTCATTATTTGCAATCTGGTTTAATTGTTAATAAGTTATTATTTTATATCACTGTTCCAACCACACAGTCTACGATGTTAATTAAATACGCGTCCGTAAGGTCTCAAAGAGAGAAAGAGAGAATCGATGCGGAACGCGGCGAGTACCTTTTATTTCTCGTAATAAATGTTCTTGCTGTTGCGATTACGTTTCCGCTTCCGCGCGGAATGTTAAAACACCTGGGAAGCAGCCCGAGTGGCCAAAAGGGCTGCTCGGAAATCGGTCTCGGGGCAGTATTTGTTACCGTTTTATTTGTTTCAGCCGGGGACAAGGGAGGGTGGCGAGGACACGATCGATCCTCCCGACGGCGGCGCGGCGCTGACGGCTGCCGCTGCCACTGCCTCTGCCGCCGCCGCCGCCGCTTTTCCTCTTAGTATCTCGGTGACTTCTACCTACGTATACCAACCTAATCGATACTCGACCCGTCGACTCGTCTCTCTCGATTCGACCGCGCGACTCCTACTTTCGAAGGACGTCGACAGTAACGAGAGACCGAGCCTGCCGGGACGGCGACGTAACCCGACTCCTTCCCAGCAAACGCTTTTGTCGCTGATTTGATCCCTAATGCAGGGTCGAGCACGGCGGCTTGATTTCTATCCCCGCGGTGGTGGCCTTCCACCTTAAAGTGGGAAGTAATTATCGAGCACAAATAGGATACGACATCGCACAGCGCGTCAAATAATGTGCTATATATAAAGTAGTCTGCGCTATTTCTGGTATAATCGCGATGGGAGAGTAACTCTACGTGAAAAAAGTGTAAGTAAAAAATTCTATTAATTGATCAAATAAATATTTTCACAATTGACGTGATTGAAAACGGAGTTTTTGCACACGAGGAAATTTTATTCTATAGTTTTATTTATTCTTTCTCATGTAGGATCGTAAATTTTACGATTGTAATGTATACCTATCACTTATGACAGATCACTTTATATATATATATGTATTTTCATCTTTCATCCATTTAGAAAAAAATAAACAACGAGCGATAGAAGAGAAAGAAATTCTTCTCGTTTTTTGTATAAAGGAAAATTGAGTATTTGTTCTTCCGATGCATTGATATGGAAGGAAAAAAGAGAGAAAGAGAAAATTGACAATCCCAGGAAATTCGAAGGTAAATCAAATTTTCCGACAATTCTCGTACCTGTAATTGGAGATAACGAAATCCGATTTTGCACTGATCGTAGGTTCTGAATACTAAATTAAAGTTTGACTGATACTTGAACAAGTTATCATAATAAGATATCAGCATGTATCATAAAAAGCAAATCTCTTATTTGAAATTCTTTACTAAAATAAAAAAACACATATATATATATCTTCATAAATTTCTTCTTTATATTGTTACATCTTTGATTTTATGAAAAATATTAAAATATATACTCATATACAAAATATAATCTGATTATCGTTAACTATTGGTCCTTTCATTGTTTCGGTAAGATTTTCGGCTTTTTAAAGAAAATAATTAGTTTCTTAAACGAAAGCAACAGATTTACTCACATTATTTCTGCAATAAGTAATTTATTTTTAAAACGTAGAAAGACTTGTTATTCATGAAAGAAAAGATTGAACATTAGATTGTACTTGACACGCGTTATCAAGCTGCTAAAAAATTCGTTCCGCAGAGAATTATTTTTCAAAACTTTATACGTAATCTTTCCAATAAAAAAAGGTAGTACGAGTATACGGTAGTAGGTAAAGTATATACTGACAAAAGAAAGAAATAGCATTGTTCGACTTTCCTGTGATTGTTACGAGTTTCTCTTTCGCCTATCGATAAGCTTCTCGAAACGTGACGTAGTATTTTACGTTGACTACCTATCTGGATCGTCGTGGCGATACGCATCCATCACCTTTCCATCATCGCGTCTCTCAACGTTTTCGGTGCGGCGTCATAAATATCTCGAACGAGCGATACGCTATCCGCGCGTCGATACTACGACAGGTGCATCGGCCGGAAAAAAAGATATCCACAGGCAGATTCCGCGAAACCGATCGCGTTCGTAACCGCAATAAAGAATAGAAGCGCATTGTCAGCAGCGTTTCGGTTAAGCGGATTATCGAGAGATTACCAGACGTTTGTTTCGGCCTGACGTAACATTTAGTTGCGTGGATGGTTCCAAGGGATTAGCGTAGAACTGCGCACCGACGGTAATACAGCACGATATGGTAAGGGTAACCGTGATCGATCATCGTTTCCGTCGAAATGAGCCGCTGTTACGCGCCACGTCTCGTCACTGCCAGCTTATACGGCCGGCTTTACGCTGATCGAGTTTGGCACTTCGACTAGTTGACAAATGCGTTACACGGTTTGCGAGCTCGAACCACGAGTTTCCTATTTCGATCATTTTGGTTTTACTGATCGCAAAGTCGCGAGGTCGTTGTCCCGATATGATAGCGACATAGCGTATACATCCGATCGTATAATAAGAGCGCGATAACACTCGTAGCGGTAAACACTCGCGTAATTGCTCGATCAATTTTCTTCCACCTACGCAAGTATATACAGACACGTAAAGGTAAGTTCACTATACGTATAAAATCGAAAAAGTTTCGATAAAAAAATGTTGATGGTTAAATTTGTTTGTAATAATGAGTAATCTGTCATCTTTATTCGCGAAAAGAGCGAATAAAGAGCTATAAAAGGCAAATATCTTTTCGTCCTGAGAAATTTCTCTTATTATTTTCTTTGTTATCAGATGTTCATTTTCATAAAAAATATTGGCTGCAAAGTAAAATATGTATGTTCATATCTACACATGGAAAAACTGAAATTACATTATACAGAAATGATAAAATATGTATTATCTTTCTATTTATCATAATGCTTCAGAAGAAGCAAGATTCCTTAATTATAGAAATTACTTAATTTTTTATGCCAAAACTAGCTATGTATACCAAGAGAGTATTTTTCTGTTATTTTCTTAATTATAATGTAGAATGCACAAAGAGCGACATGAAAGGAAGTACATTTAACCGTCGCGATCTTGTTGCAGCCGAGTAAACCTTTCTGTCCTGTAACTTTTCTTTGAAATTTAATTACAAGTAGTTTCAGAGCCAACAAAGTTTACAATGTTTTTGTTACAAATCTCTACATTAAAAATTACCGTAGATACGCGTATGTATATTTTCATTTCCAAGAGAAAACAGCTTTTGACGGACATAAATAAAATTTTCTTGTGCAAAATTGTTTTGTGTTGAATACACATAAAATACTCTTAAAATAAAATTGCACGCACGTTTATTCGTTATTAGTGAGTTAACTGTTATAAAAACTTTTCTAGCTGCCCAAAAATCATTAATAAATTATTACTGCTAGCATAGAATAATAACAATAAGTTGTCAAACAAAAAAGTTCACGAGCAAAGAATAGTTAGGAAAAATTATGTAGCTTTCAAGTGATTATATCAAGTATAGTAGATATACGCATTAAAAAGGGTATAAATTAAATTAAATACGGAAACGACTGTATATTTAGGTTTCACATTTAATTTATTTTAATTTTGTTACTTGAACGCTTCTTGCATAGAAATTTATGCGTTTGGTTTCTCAATTATCATTGCCCAAGATATACTTTCATCATTTTCCGTGGAAAGAAACTTTAAAAGTAAAATCTATATTTTGCATTTTTGATATAAAGATATATGTTTTCATAACTCACATTTCCACAACGAGGTGACTGAATTACGGCTTCTGAAATCGCGCGTTGATATTATTCTAATGTAGGGTTCACCGCTACAGTCTCTCAGTGAAGTCAATGTAATTTACATTATTCTCGTGAAATACGAGCGACAGCGGTCTTATCGGAAAATCCGATAAGTAATGTAGCCTCGCATAAATGCACGTATACAAAAAATCATTTCTAGTTATTACAAGTTCGCGGGGACTTATGTTATTCTAATTAAAATATAATAACGTTTAATAAAGTATAATCTCGATAAAACACCGAATATTCTCGTTAAAAATGTAAGAAGCATTTTACTTTCGTGGTCAACTATTCGCACGATAAACATTTGACTTTGAAAGATCAAGCTGATTATAAAAGTCTCGTTTAGGGTCATCGAACTTTAGAGATTTGCATTCCGACGGAAATTGCATTACGTTGTCGAGATAGCCCATTGAGGGCGTTTATGCTCGCAACACGCTATATTTTCAGGCGAGGCCAATACGGAAAATTAGATTTCCACGAAGAATAAACTGGCTAAGCCGCAGTAAGTGCTCCGCGTCGTCGCAGGGATCGCATTATTTTCGTTTTCGAAGTTTAATCCCGTGGGAGGTCATTAGATATTCCCATTGCGTGGGCATTGTATTCCTCGTAAGTGGAACGAGGTGACCAAAGGGTATATAAAGCGACGCGCGGGCGGCTTTTAAAGGATGCGACGTACTCGTACATACGTATATGCATACGCGCCATTCCTCCAATTAGTCGTTTATTATTCGGAATTGTTCTCTGCGGCGTGGTGCTCGTAGAACAAGCTGAAATTGTAATGAAAGAACGTAATTTGCGGTAAATACAAAGGCTGAGAAAATGCCGACAAATCTCAAGAGCAACTAAAAAATTAATTGTAACAATGCCAAAAAGGAAACACGGGCAATCATGAGTGTTAATAAAATTGCGTACAAAAAAATCACAGCGCTCTCTTTCCTCTCTGTTAATTTTTATAATTTATTAATGTAAACGTTAATATGTGTGCGAATATTACAGATTATAGATATAATGACAAAATTTCTCTTCTTATCAAGTACCTAATCTCTTTCATCAATGATTTCCAACTGTTTTATTTAACATATATTCTTTGCATCTGTGTTTGTGCCGATATAAGTGCCGAATAAAGAATAATGTATTTTGATATAATATCTGATGATATTTTTGTGTGGTTATTTAAAACAAACGAAGTAAGCAAATATTTAATTTATTTATTGCGCACATCATTTAAATAGTAAATGTTAAATCCTCCGTTACCCAAAATAATTGTGATCATGATACCGTGCAACGATTTAGTTATTTCAGTGATAAAATTTGTTTATTAATTTACAATTGAATGAATAATTCAAATTTATAAATGGGATATAAATGGAATAAAGATTATTTGAATGGAGATAATGAAATAATATTCCGCGCCTTGCTCTACGTCATTGAGCAGCGCCTCGCGATGTGCCTGGATTACTAATCTTAGAATTGTTCCTTGCTTGGAAACGCGGGATGAATTTTAATTACACGCAACAACTGTATACATTTACAAATGTAAGCTACAATTACAGATAAGCAAATAATATCGTTTTAAAAATAGACATGCGCAGCATTGGTTGCAATGTATGCATAATGATAGAACGGCACTGAGAAAAGAAAAACGGATTATGGATTATAGATGAATGCAAGCTAATAAAAAGCTTGTAATTGAGCACAGATATTTTCTACAGCTAATAAATCTGCATCGCACAAACTCATCGATATTCACGAGCTTGCTGGTACTCTGTACTGTACATATGTTTTATAAAATGAGCAAATCATAAAATTGCGCGTATAGTAATAAATAGGCGCAATGCGTTCTCGTTCGCGTTCACGTTGAAAGAAAGTAGGAAAAAATAACAAAAAAATGTTGCAAAATCCAGATTAATGCTAATGCGTAATATGAATCATTCGCAACTGTGAACACTTGTGTTCGCAAATACCGTGTACATCCTGCGAATGCATATTCATAACACAATTACGACCTTCTTCACCCGCAAATACCGCGACAGTGCAGTAAATATATCCATTATGTTTGTGTGTGTATATTGTTCCAAGTAAACCTGTTTTTATAAACACTTACAATTAGTCACAACTGTATCGTTTGTCAGATATATTTGATGGTATAAATACTGATAAATGTTTACAAGCACAGTCGTGAATTAATGCAAATTTATGTAACGTGCATTCAGTGCTATGAATATTTAGTTAAATAAGCTCATTTTAGACATTTTTAATGTTCGTGACAGAATTTTAATCGTAACATGAAAATATTTGCATTAGATAAGTAAGATACACATTACATTGTAATGTTGTTTGCTCGCGAAAGAATACGAACATTTCTCAATACACTGCCGTGGCATATAGAAAACAATCACACACAGTAGCGCTTAAATAATCATAAGTATCACCAACAAAAAGTATTGATTCAATCAGATAACATGCGAAAACATTGGTAAGAACTACATTTGTTTACTGCAAAACTACTAAACATACATATACTGGTTGATCTCTCGCAAGTCGGAAGTTAATCAAAACTCGCAATAAATGTGCGAACGTGTTAAAAAGAGTTAAGGCCGTGGCACATAGAAAAACTTAAGCAGTAAAACTCAAGCAGTAAGCAAATCAGCCAATCACAATCAAGAACTTAAGGCACGGCCCTAAGCGGTAGCGAATCCATTGATTTCTTACTGCTTAAGTTTTACTGCTTAAGTTTTTCTATGTGCCAAGTTTCAAAAACGGTACGCGATCGAAGTGACACCGAGAAAAACTTGACACGAAATTGACCAAGGAGAGAAACCATAGTTTATATATCTGATATGGTATACATTTCATGCAACATATGGTACCCACCGCGTCAACCATATTTCACTAGAAGTCTAAGCGGTCTGTGTGTATTGTAGATGTTGTGTGTGCGATTCATACCGCAGGAAAAGCTCAGGCGCACAAGTAACTTGCACAAGTAACAAGGTAGTCGAGAGAATTCCCGACTCCGGCCTTGTTTTACGCGCGCGACGCGTATTTTATTCGCGCCGGTCGTCGGCGCCGCACGCGCAACGGACCCGCGGCAGCAGATGAGGCCGAGATTTTACGAGTCGATATACATGTATATACATATATATATATATATATATGTATATGTATTGGCACGCGTCTGGCTATCGGGGTTAACTGCGCTCCAAACGCAATTTATTTCCATCGCGATGGCTGCTCAGCGCGAACACGCTTCGCGAGTGCTCGCGGTCTCGTAAATGCCGTATCGCGCTACGCATCGGGAACGGAAATCGCATTGCAATTGCATTTTCGAGATTAGAATTTGAACGGTGAAGATAAAACAAATAAAGACTAAGAACAAATATACGCCACGAGCGATAACAGACAGTTCAAAGATTTTCTCAAAAAGAGGACGAAAAATTAAATTAGTTTCTTTTCAGAAAATTTTACAGCATATAATAATCGTATACTATAATTTATTGATAATAAAAACTCGAGAAGGTATATATTAGTTTCTTTAACAGGGACATGCAAGAACATATTTAAAATATGCGCAAGTTACATGCTCTTATAGTAACTTCCAAAAAAATTTCTCGCGAAAGCTCGGGAAGCTCGAGTCTTTACTCCATCACGACACTTATGCGCGAACCCCGGTATACAGCGCGTTTCCGCTCAAATAAAAAAAAGTTTTATAAATGCTGCACATTATATATATACCCGAATATTTCACCGCGCCATTCGTGCAATGTTACGACGGTTTGAACGGAATTTATACTCATCGCTTGCTCGAAAACGCTGCAATGTTGCGTCGCGATAATGTCGCGATCCTCGAAAAACTCGCGAATGTCGGTAGGTCGTACGCCCAATGCGCAAGCGACATCGAGATGAACGTGAACACGCACATCTGGGATTTACGCACCGTCACGATAAAGCCACCCGAGAAGATAATGCGAAAATCTACGAATAATCCAACACGACGCCCCGACAAATTGGAGTTCCCGTAAAAGGTAAAGCGCTCATCCGATCGTTTTCCATTTAAATTTCCACGTTCGAGCAATTTATACGTTGCGAACAAAAGAGTGAACTGATTTATCATTTCAATTGATAAATCCATTTATTTACTGTAAAAGTATATAGGTATTCGGTAAAATATTATTTAAAAAATTTGAAATAAAAATAAATTAAAAGAGTACAGCGTTTTCTTTTTCGTGTTTTCATTCCTTTGTTACTTAAAAATATAATCTCAAAAATTCAAGCTGCAACTGTTGGTTTTACGAGAATCTGCTGAAATTATGTATATGTTACGCTTGTCATGCATTTTTTACTCGTGATGTAAGTAAACAAGAACATCCGGGTATGTAATTTGACACATTTCAGACGCTAATGTTTCTGTCTAATATGCTAAATATTATTTATCTAATATGCAAATAACAAAAAAAAATTGTTGGTAAACATTTTTAACATAATAACGATTAGAATAAAAAATCAAATTTCTGAAAATTTAGATGTTATTATAATATCAATAATAATTATTTTAATTTTCTATATATGTATGTGTATATATATATTTTTTCCGCAGAATAATGTTTTTCACGCGCGTTTTTAAAAATATTTAAAAATTATCTAAGCTATATATATATAAAGGAGATTTATAGTTTTCATAGTTTTCTCTCCTCTTGGATCCACCAACGGATTAAATTCAAACACGTATATTTAACACTAAGCGCGCACTGTGCGGATACAGGTCAAAGACGTTGCACGTAAGGCGAACTTGGAAGCTTCACAAACTAAAAAACATTTTCCCACGTTATCGTTTACACACGTGCTTCGTAACTATCATTTAGGCATGGATAGCAACGGATTGCAATGGCAAACATTTCGGGGCACGTGGGAAATTCGCGAATCTATTGCGCCAAGCTGTTCGGAAACGAGAATACTCGATTCCACGTATTACTTCAATGCGAGAATAAACGTAAACACAGCGTGGAACTTCGCCTCGATGTTTCGTGTACCGGGAAGCAATTCATTAGATTCCTATCATTCGATGTCTATCACTCGACGTGAAATTGTGTTTTATGTTACATGCAAGTAAAAGAGAGAAAAAGAATAGATTTATTTCAAGATTCTTTGCACGAATAATTGTGAATTCTTGAGTTATTTGCTTCAAAATACTTTTATCAAGAACTCATGTTCTCGATTGATTGACATAAAGTTATTTCAGCGTTGTGTATATAAGTGTGCATATGTGTGTGTGCGCATGAAGCTGCAACCTTCTCTTGATATATAATAATAGATTTCTATATACATAAAAATTCAATATAGACTATACTTTAATATGGATATGTGTGTGTGTGTGTGTGACAAATATAAAATATAAAATATATATAAAATATAAAATATAAAATATATAAAATATAAAAATATTAACTTTGCATCAAGTGTCAAATTTTTTTCAATGTGTTCCTGTGTATATAAAAAAATCTAAAAATATGATAAAAATACTTTTAATAAAAGAAGCTTTAAAAGCTCATTTGAAAAATCTCTGATAATCCTTAAAAAAAAAAAAAAGACAAAAAGGAGCGCTTTGCACAGACGTACATACAGTCGATATTGATGGCGTTAATTGCGCCTCGAATGAGTTCTAATTGACGGGCAGACGTCTCATCAGCATCGCGGCAGGCAACGTTGAAGCAGGTGCATGGCAACGCAACTGAGACGATGAAAGAAGACGACGACGTCGACGACGACGATGAACACTCGGTGTCAGTTACGGAACGGAAAGTTTCATCCTGCTGTGTCAGCGAATCGTGCTTCATGAGCGCATTGTGCAACATCGACCACCGTCCGACTCTACGACGCAAGGTGGTCCAGTAAATCTCCTTCTTTGAGGGAGAGAGAAGTCGAGGGGCAAGTCGTATAACCAACGTGTGGTTCGTTTCGAAGGATAAGCGCGTGTGTGTCCTAATAGAAGATATTGAAGATCTAATCTAAAACGGCAGTGCGATCTCTCGTTAGAGAAAACTTAAAAACCTTCTTTTTTGAGAACTTGCGACCCTAGCTCTTATTTAACGCCATAACGCCTGTTGAAATCAAATGTATTTGAGAGAAATTACATGATATATTTAATCTCGTATTTAATATAATTCTTCTGTGTTAATTATCTTGTAAAAAAAATATTAATTTTAGAGTCAATTGCTCGTGTCAGCAGAGAAGATTTTATCTGAACGCACCTTGCCTTACGAATATATTTCGCTGTATAAAAATTATTAATTCAGAATAAAAAGATTAATTTAAAACTTTTGTTAGTATCTATTATACCTATTTACATTTTATTATCCGTTTAACCCTGCGTTCAATTTGAAAAACTGTCCAATTTGTTCACCACAGGGAATGTTAATTAAAAGCAAAAATAATCTTCGCTAAGGGCGGAAGTTGGTTTATTCATACGTCCGATAATGCATTATCCAATCGTTACGGAAATACCGCTTTACCGTGATAAAATACCACGCGATCTTCATAATGGGCTTTGAGGGACGCGGTCATCTATATATATGTATCTTCCAAGCGAGTCTATGCGATTATCTGCAATGCTTCAGATATCTCGAATTTTCTGCGGTATTTCGGAGCCAGAATATACGGAATAAATCACCGTCGATTGACCTTTGCTCGATCGCGCAATATGAATCAGCTCTGCTGAATCTTTGATCATTTTCGAGGTCGAGTGCCATCGACTAGGGGTCGCGAGCTCTAGCCACATCGTCATTCTTTATTGGCTCTTTTCTGGCGAGATATCGAGCGGGGACCGAGCAGTGTTTTAATCCACCCAAGTACTAGGCACTCTTGCTCGTCCCGCCCATGAAGGTGCAAAGGTAGAGCGAGGACAATGGCGTGCGAAAGGAAACGCTTTGATCCGCGCACGTTCTTCGGTCTCACTTGCGCTCGCCCCAAATACGCCAACGGATGGATAATGCAAAGGGTTATACATTGTTCGCGATAATGTGCATATGAGATGTCTCTATCTAGTCTCCCTTCTCCATTATATTCCTGACCCGGCGTAAAATGTGAGGTTTAAGTTTACGAGTTACGTTTATTATTTCGTTATTTTTACTCTTATGCAAATTCTAATGATATATAACGTAAAAATACAACATAAATGTATATAGATAGTCTCGACATAAATAATACCCACTCCTTTTGATTTTGTAAATTAAAAAGATAGATCCAAGTAAAGTTATACAAGTATGAAGGATAATTGTAATAAAGTTGCCAATCAAATTTATAAAAAACATGTGAGTAAAGCAGTAAAGCAATATAGTCAGACAGCATTGAATCTTTAAATAAAGATCTAGTAATATCTAGTTATGTATCTGTATATATTAATATAATATTCCAATATACAAGCTTGTGACTGTTTATTAATAATTTTCTATTTACGCGCGCTATACTATATATTCATCGAAATTTCTAAGACCCGCTTGACAAAAGCGTGATCTATATATACGATTTATGTACGAACTCCACGCGAACAAACGAATTCAAGGGAACGTAAAAATCGATTCTCTGACAAAGGAAACAATTTGTCACGTTATCCTTATCGCGTCAGCATTCATCACCTCCTCGCTTTGCACGAGGTCCATATCGACGGCCTATCCATTCTATCCTTTTAACGTAGAGGGGTTACCAACCTGAGGAGAGTACTAAAAGCGCGTTAATGAAAAACACTTTCAACATTCGGGCACGTTGCGCGCAGATTCGCGCCTCTATATAAGCGAACGACTCTGCAAATTGCTCGTCAGAGAGACGAGAATCTGGTCTCGCCCTAATGACGCCTCGTTGAGGCTTGATTTAATTTTCAAGGCGCAGAGGAGTCTCCAACGGTAGCAAAGCTCGCCGCGCTGACTGTCGCGACGCAACGTCGGGGTCAACAATTTGGGTAGCTCGCAACACAGCAAAGCGGACTCCAGGCGACTCCACTTTTACTTCCTATCTATGATAAAGTAGACTCGGAATTAAGTCAATTTGTCGACGTATCAAATATTGCGAATCAGACTTGGAATGGAGTCATTTCGGAGAACACCTAACATATCCCGGTCGAGCGCAGTACAATGTTTGGAACGGTCTTATGGACCAATATATTAATTAATATAAGCAAAAATTAAAAAAGCTGATGGTTCAATTTAGGACGTTATCGTAAAGCAGATCGCAGAGAGGATATCAACTATATATATGGAAACTCTTAATCATCATCAAGTAAACCGCGAAATTAACTCGAGTAGCAATTATCGTAAAGTAGAGTTGAAATCAATTTAACTTCGCTTGAAACACTGCCATAGATATGTAGGTTCTACCTTGCTCATAATTAACGCAAAAAAAATTATTAGAAATGAACCCAAATGCAGGTCACATTTATTGTAGAATAAAGAAACAAAATTAATTCGTAAGATATCATATGGTTAGATTTTCAACTTTAGAGTAATAATTGACATTTAAGATTAAATATCCACGATGGCTCTTATTTTTGTTTTCTTCTTCTTAGATGGAATATAATTCCAACAATAAGGTAACTTTAAAAGATTTCGCGCAAGCTTGAGACGACGGATTTGGAAAGCTGGATTAAATAAAATTCTGAATAGAAAAAAACGATTCTGTCGAATGCGGCTAGCCATCGCGAAGAAAAGGCCGAAAGACACGAAACCCAGAGCAGTTCGAACTCAGACGAGCTCGCAAGCTCCACGATGTAGATTTTGAACGAGGTCGGGCGTCGGGCGAGGTGCATGACGCCGGCCGTTACAAGACGCGAGGGAAGGCACAACGGGGCGGATCGAGGAGAAACGCAAAGGAAACGAGGTCTGGGCGGATCACCGTAATTTAAGAGCCATGGGCCCCGCATGCTCGTGCACAAACTTAATCCACTCATTACACGGCATGCACAATGACGCAAACCGTACTCGCACGGACGCACGCGGAATCTTCAAATTGCTTTCGGGTAATTGCGGCCAACTCTTCTTCTTTGGATGTCGCGTGGGTAAATACTCGCGCTGGAAGAGAAAGAATTTTAATGGGCCCACAGACTAATACGTTCGGCACATGACTTCGTATGGAGCCGCGACGAACCAGTGAGTTATGTCACGAGTTATATCGCCGGTATATATGACATTCAATTCCGCATTTTTTTAGCAAAAAAAAGGAGAAAAAAGAAAAAGCCCTACGATTAACTAAAATATAAAGCGATAAAATATTTGCTTCCATTCACAGGACAACATTGTTAAGTACATTTAAATGGTTAAAATTCACAGAGAAAACTTCTAATCCATAAATTAACATCTATCGTCCTCGCCACGGACTCCAAAAGAGGCGTAAAACAGAAGGAGTTTCGCAGAATTTGAACGACATAACTAGCAAATATCTCGTGTAAACGCTTAAGATACCTTAGGCGTTTAGCATAATGTGAAAATTTACTTTAAGCATATGTTTAACTTCCAAGCGCATATATCAACGATTGTATATATTATTGTTTGTGTATCTTTATACACGCATTATCGCGCTTGCGTAAATTCAATATGATGTATAAAACTAAAAAACGCAACTAAACGCAAAATTTTTATTAAATAAGAAATTAATCTGTGTTGTTTAACGTAAAACAAAGTCAATTTTTCAATACGTGCAGGAATAAGAAATAATTCGTTCATCAGTAAATATATTTTTCTTACAATTACAAAAAATACCTCCTTATAATTATATATTATTTATATAAATTTTAATAAATAAAAATAAATATTTACTAAAAATAGTGAATTATTTATTAGTCATCTCATCAGAGAATTTAATATTCTTCTCTTCATATTCATTTTAAGTGTAATACTTTTATCATAAAATAATATTGAGAAACTAAAATTTGAAAAGAGTTAAAAGATAAATATATCACGATTTAAATATTTTCATTCAATAAAGAAATAGAAAGACGATTCCTTCACCATTCATGCTAATGAAAAATTAATAGTATATTTTTCATCTTGTGACATAAACTTCTATTTTTTGATATTATTACCTTAACTAGATTAAAGATCTCTCTCTCTCTCTCTCTCTCTCTTTCAACAACGGTGTGAAGAACAACTATTCTTTTCTTATTAAGAAGCGGTGAATCTCGTACATCGCATTGTTGTATCGCATGCGTCACGTCCGTGTACATCTGCGCTCTCGTTTAGATTCGCGTTATAAATCAAGTGGAAACGTGGAAGGGAGGCAGAAAGAGGGACAGAGAAGCCACGAAGGAAAAGACCCCGTGAATTGTCAGCAGATATTGGACAGATGTCGCGTTGCATGTGCAAATGTATGAACATGTCGGAGCGCAGAAACCCGGACCCGCGAATCAAGAACGACGCCGAGCGGATTCGCGTCACACCATGATGAACTCACATGGATACACGTATACATATACAAATGTGTGTTCGAGATACTGACACAGAAACAAAATTGTGTCCTATATGGACACAAACGGATTGGTCGTCGGCCTAGATGCCAGAAAGATCTGAATATATAAAAATTTCAAAATACAAAATGCAGCGCGATTATTTATGCGAACGTCAAATATTATATTGGGTCATGCACTTTTAAAAATACGCCAAAGAGAGAGTAAGGATGTAATATTTTCTCTTGTATTTTTATAGATTAACGACATATTGCCTTTTGCATTTTTTTAGATTTATTATTTTATAGTGTTTTTTTAAAACATTCGTTAAATAATGTGCCAAGCTACGTAAAAAAAGTGAGATATAAAATAGTAAGATAGCGTGGAGGAAATTAAACTCTCGAAGCATTATCATCGCTGCACGTTGTGCTGAGAATGGTGCGGCAACTTTACGAATGATTGAACGAAATCGCCGTATCGTCGCGGAATTAATTGCGCTACGGCCATTACGACAGATATTATACGATCGGGTACACAGTAAAAAATAAAATGTTAATCGTAACACTTTTCAAATGTCCCAGAAAGTCCACTCTAAATTTTGAGTTAAAATAACTCATTCATCGTGTGTTACTTGTTGACAAATAGAAATGTTAATTTATTGACACTATATTTTACATTTATATTTGTTCTTTTAACTTTAAGTATAATGTTAAAATAACTTGTAAAAAATGTCGATATAACATATTTGAATAAACGATAGTTATTTCAACTTAAGAGAAATGTTGTTTTGAACATTTGATTGTAGTAAATTTGATTATTTTGTATGTCAAAGTTTACGATTATTTGAGAAGATTTACTTTAACTTTTGTTTATGTTAAAATAACTCTAAGGCGTGTTGATTTTTTGAAATAATTATGTTAAAAAAACTCAAAATAATATTCAATTTCTAAATGACATACATAAAGTGTTAAGTTATCACGTTGACATTAATATAACACATAAAAATGTTACGAAAATAATAACATAGCTCTGTTGTATGTTAATTTTACATTGAAATAATAGTCAAATCTTGGTAACACAAGAAAATTTCAACATTTGGACGCACGATTTTTTACTGTGTAAGAATCCGACGAGTGTACCGTAATTCGATAATGGATGCTCCCTTGGCCTAACGATCGTGAGAGTTTCGCCTCTCACACCAGCCAACGAATTGCATCGCGACGCGACGCGGCGCGCGATTAATCACTCGCCGCGTTTGATTTCTTGCTGATGGGCTAAATATCAGGCTTGGTTCTTGCACGGACCACGCGTTCGCGTTTCTAACTCGCTCCAACTCGGAAAACACGAGCGAGTGACCAAGACAAATGACAATTATTCATACCGTTTAATAGTCTCTGATAATTAAAATCGATGCATATTATAAGCAGATTCTACATAGTCAAAAGTATTATCCTTTTGTGTTAGTCACTATAGTTAAGGAAAGATACCATTTTTACTCTTACAATATAAAAAAAATTAAGTTTCGAGTCGTTTCATAAATGTCTACGTGAGAGTAGTAATTTTACGAGGAACATAATGTGTCGTTTTCAAGAAGTCTTCATTTAAATCGTCAGTTCCGTCAATAGTCTTAACAAGTTAGTAAAAGCAGTTTTGCTGATAGAGCAGGTCACGTTCGATTTTATTCTCAACACATTTCCTATTTCAATAAATATGAGAAGCCTATATGAAATGCATTTTATTTCACGGAGATGATTTTTAAGTGTTTTACAAAATCCTTATCTTCATGCGTTTCTTTACTTATCATCAAAACGTAAAATTTTGAAAATATTTACTGCAGAGGCAAAAAATTTGAAAAATGTAATGTTAAAGTCTACTACCACATCGATCATTTACCCTATGCAATCTGTAAAAAAAGAAAAAAGATTAAATGCATTGCCATTTGCATGCACTTCCATTTGCATCCATTTGTACAAACCGCAAAACGCACAATATAGGTATAGCTTTACACGTATATATTGGAATAATCCAATCTTAATTTAAAATTTATAAACATTTCACATATGTTTCTCCCTGATAAAAAAAATATTTCAAATTTTGATGTCCTTTATTCTAAACTATCTGTCGAAGTGAAAAGTCACGCATGGATTCGAATTAAGAGAGGAGTCTTGATTTAAAAGCAATATTATATTAAACAAGATAGATAATAATTATCGTGTTTATCATCTTTACAAATAACATCTCAATTTTAATAAATACTTTCAATGAAAAAATTATCACTATTTCGTTCGTAATTGTTTGTAGTAATTATTTTTGCAATTATTTTGCAATAATTGTTTAATTCTGTAGTTCAAGCAACATTAAATGATGGTAGGTAATTCACAATTTTGAGATTAAAAGAATCACTAGTAGGTATCTTCCATTTGCTTCAGAATTATATTCATAACTGTTTGCAGTAATTTTTTATTTGTAATCGCGTTGGTTAAAAGTTATGGTATTTTAAACAATTATATTTAACTTTGTTAATTTTGAAAAACTCCCGAATCTATTTGCACCATGTTGTTTATTCTACGTAATGCATAGTCTAATAACCTCTCTCGATAAGCTATCGACTGATGGAGCTATCGACTAGAGTAGCACTTTGATTACTATCCGTTACATAGTTTCACATTCGGGAATGTTCGGAACGAAATAGCTTTGGATTCAGCTCAGAGTTGATTTCGTATAAGTTGCACCATTCAATTATTGAATGCGTAACGTCACTGTGGCGCGTAATATATACCTACATATAATACATAATATTATTCCATACATGCATATTTACTATCAGCTCATAAAACTTAGAAGAAAGAAGGGACTAATACATAGTTTTCGCGTTTTTGTCCGCGTCACGCTATCTCTTTCTCGCTCTCTCATTCTCTCTCGCTCTGTCTCTGTGTGTGTGAGTGTGTGTAGGCTCATAATCTATATATATACATACGACACATACGCATAAAACGCACGAGCTGCTGCATCAGATCCGAGCAGCTTCCGCGTTTCAAACCGCATGATAGAAAACTGCAATTCCAGAACCACAGAACACTCTCAATCCGTTATGACGCGACAAAATTGCAACGCGGCGGTGCATTACTCGATAACACGGCCATCGGCCTTCCTTCCTCCCTCGAACTCGGTAGATGACAAAAATGTAAAATACGTCAATCTTGGAAATAGAAAAGCGTGTGCATATAGAAAAAAAGATTATCTATAAGAATGTGCAAATAATAATGACGATAGTTATGGTCTTGCAAATTGACATTTTAAAGTTTATCATTAAATAACTCCTGACAAAATAGAATTTAATATTTCATTGATTTTTCAATCCGAATTAGCTAGAAATCAATATACAAAATTTCTTACGATATTTATAAAAATAAATATCGTTACAAAAAATATATGTTATTCTGTAATTACGCGATGATATACTTATTCTCATTAAAAAAGAAAAGAAATAAAGATTGTTCTTTTCAAAATAACTTAAACTCTTCCTTTTTCAGTTAAGGTATATAGTCAACAATATCGTAATATTAAATTTACTACATGTTACCCATGTAGAAATGCAACGTATAATGCAAACAAAGATCACAAGAAATATTCTTACATCTGCTTTCAAGTTGTAGGTACTACGCATGTAAGATAATACGAATACGTGAATAAATATGGCAGGCAAAAAATTAATGCCGATATATTAAACATTAAGAATTGGAAAATAATGTAGGAACTGTACAAAGAAACTATAATCTCCCGCTACGTATACAGAGGAAATAGCTCGTGTAAGTTGAGAACGTGCGCTTTAAAATCATTTTGCCTCACCATCATCTCTCAAATGCCCTACTCGTGCACGCGCGATATTAACATAACATTTACTTTATTCGATGGAAAGCGGAAGTAAGTTTCTCTGCTGGAGAATAAAACATGAGGACATTGTGCGTGTGTGAGTTTTATAAACAGCGAATGTATTAAAAATGTCGAATCGCAAACTCAAAGAAGCTCGAACACTCGTCATCTATCGAGTATTTGTTCGAAAACCCAAGTTGTTTGACTTTCTTCTTCTTCAGTAAGTTGCAGATTTGGAACGCGCTCACGCTGGTTTTTGAAAATACGGAATACGATGAGATTATTAACGTAAAAAAATGTGTATCGAGACGTTCTCTTTTTTATAAAATTTTAGATATGGATACGTTTAAGACAAATACAACCCGCAGAAATATAACAAAATAATTTTCATAATTTTCAATTCGTTATTTGCAGAAAATCAACGGTCATTATATTAAAGCTTTTCTCCCTGTATAATTAATTGTAATTAAATATCAATAATGAAAAAATATATTTGATTATAAATTTTGGTTCGTGTTCTGTAAAAGCTAAAATAATTAAAAAAAAACTAACTATTCTTCTTAATTCAAAGCACGTACATACATTAATAAATTAGATTATGCCGCGCTCTGCTCGTAACCACTTCTATACAATTATGAACGAGTTCAATTATAAACGCTTATATGAGTTTGAGAAAGTGACTTTCAGAGCGACTTACGGGCGTAAACCGTAAAAGAAAATTTTTTTTTGCAGGTAACGACATCATGATGTTCAGGGAAAAGGTATCGCGATTACGAGTTACTATATCGTTTATTCAGTTTCCGCTATTACAAAACGAACATATACCGCCGCGCGTTAGATAGCATATTACATTATATATATATATATATTCCACAAGTTTTGGAATGGCTGAGCGATTCTACGGCGACGCATCTTAACAAATGTCATTGTACAATTCTTGTAAATGCCTTTCGCGATACATGTCATCGGATTTCGTCCGACTGGCGGAAGTTTAAAACGCACGCTGCACGCATATTAAGGATGCATAAGCGCGGATTCTCCGGATTTTACGATAACGATTCACCGAGCGCGCGGACCAACCAAGAATTTTATCGCATGCCGGCTGTTTTAGTGTCACTCACAGGGAATCCGTCCGCCGCCATTCCGCTTTATTCAGATTCGCCCGTTCGCGGCTTGTACGACAACGCGTGGCCGCGCACCGCGGTTTTCTGCCGACGCAACGGACGGCGAAAAACGCGCATCCTATGGGACGCGCCCGCACTGCCTGCAGTCATACATTTTTACCAAGCCCCTTGTTTTGCAAGCTCGCCGATAGTATAAAAAGTCGACAATGGTTACCGATAAAAACCAAAAGTTCGGCTATATCTATGCCCGCGAATCGCATGAGCGCCGATCCGTTCAGAAGGATTTTCTTTTTACTCTAACGATTGTTTAGCCATTTAAGCATTTGGTGCGAACAAATATCGGCGCCCAGTATATTTATGAAGATATTTGATTTTCGCTAAAATTATAACTTTACGGAAGTAAGCAGCGCGCGCGAAACAGCAATGATAGGTATATAATTAAATCAATTTAAAGACCATTTCTGTTCCGATTTACATCTTTGAGTTAACAAATGTCAATATTCATCTAACAGGATTTAATAAATTTCCGTTATTGATATTAAAAAATATCCTTGCTATAGAATTTTTTATTTTATTTTATTTTATTTTACTTCTCTTTTTAAATATGAAGTTGGTTGTATCATAGTACTATATCATCTCAACCATTTTAAATATCATACATATAGAGTGAGAAATTACCAAATCACTCATTTAACGTTTAATTACAAGAATTATTTCTGTAATAAACATTTTTAATAGAAATGACATAATGGAGCACGTAAGTAGAATGCGTTTTTGTCTAATATCCAAACGAACGGTCATCACAAAGCCAAATAAACTCAGCTTTTGCAGGAAGCCATGTAACATAATTGTGCTGGAATTAAGATCCTTATGGGAATTAGATCGACCAAGTTTCGATTACAAATACTCCAGCATCAATATCGTGAGTTGCCAAAGTTTCAAAGTGCTAACGCCAAATCTGCTGGATCGTCTCCCGCAAGTTTAACGCCCTCTTTCCATGCCACCGAGTTCGCGGATTACAGTAACAGACAGAGAGACGGAGAGAGAATAGAAAATTTTACTAACGTTTAAACATACTTACAGTACACGTCACATATTTGTATCAATATTTTGGACAGATCAGACAGTTACCGAAAATGCATTAACTACCTCTTAAAAAAATGTAAAAATTCTCACTGCTTAAATTCTCTTTATAACGACATACTCGTTGAATATAGAGAATAAGTCCGTTTGAATCACGATATTGTGAAGAATCTTTCACGGAAAAGGCTCGAGATGAGAAAATGTGAGGAAGATAAAGGAGAGTGCAGCAAAGAGGAAGTTTGAGTAGGACGGCGCCGCGCCGCGCCGGCACTTCCGCGATTCGTGTAGCGTCAGCCACTCGTTTCCACCCCCGGTGAGAATGGAGTAGCGCGCGCCGTGGTGTACGCCATAACGCTCATCTCGAGTGCTTATGCACGGACGCCGCGTAATCAATTTTCGTAGAAAATATCTACTTCATTCACGTTCCAGTCATTATAGATATATATAAGTATTTCTTATACGTTCCGTATATAATAATGAACCAATTTTTCCAAAAACTATTTTATTATTAAAACGTACGCCGTATTTTTTAAATAATCTTCCTTTAAATGATCTCTTAAGAAAAAAGTCAAGAGGGCATCTTCTTGCGCACTTTCTTCCCACTGTAGTTGTGAAAACACCGACACAGACAATGAACTCTCGTCTCGGTCGCCGAGGGACCGTCTGCCGTCATTATGGTAGCTATTACTTTGCTACCGTCGCACCAATGCCCTCCCGTAATTTAGCCTGTCGCAAGAAGATACATGCCACGCGCCTTTTCCTGATGAGTCTCGCTCAAAATTGAGCAAAAAGAAATATCGCACGACTTATTTGCGCATTATGTTAATCGAACGTCCAAAAAGATGTCCAACAAATTGCTGTTTTGTCATTCTTCGTGTTAGATGCATTATTCGAGAAATAAAATTAAAAACAAACGTCTTTATTAACCTCCGACGAAAGTTGCGAACGGGCATTTTTTGCCAACCAGAGTAAAAAAGTGAGAACGTTTACGCGAGTATACTATATGAGCGTGCTTTGTATTTTTCTTATAAGTTTCGTTTTAAAGCGTTTTCCGTTTGCGAATCGCTTGGCAGGTTTCGGTCGTTATTCTTATGCGAAACATCATTTATTACTGAGCAATCATTACGTCGTTCCATTCGCTTAAGCTCTCTTTCACAGTGTCTCAATTAACTTTTCACATAGTGCTCATTAGAATCTACTTACAAGCATTTAACAGAATTTTATTACATCTTTGTGTGGATCCATGCTTTCAATAATTATACATTCTACCTCTCTCTTGTATAGATGATAATATATATCGAGAAAGTTCGATTAGACTCGATAAGGATTGAGAACTTACCGTGAGCTGTGGTGAGATTTACGGCGTAACAAAGACTAACGGCATCCGGAAATTCGAACGAAAAGCGTTTACCGCGCGCCGGCAGTAACCGTTAATTAAACGTAACCATTGGATTCGCGCGATGAATTCAAGTCGGCAGTGGTAGCGCGAGGCATACGGTATAACTTTGGAAACGCGGTAACGAGGTAATCTACACTCCCTACACATCCACGCCGGGGATCGCGATAACACCCTCCGATCTGCAAACTCATTCTGAAACGGCATTTCGGTATCTCAATTATAATCTCGATTATTATAATTCTTGTACCTAGAGACGAACGCGTTAACTGCGAACAAACTTGCTAAATTTAATTGTAACATAATAAGCAGTATATTGAAAATGTCATCAAAATAACAAACCGAGAGCGTTCATATTATATAATATTCGTTCAACTCGATCGTGATTGAGACGAGATTGTAATTTCCTCCTCCCCCCCAAATAATCTTATCTGCTCAATTATCTTATAACCGAAGGCTTTGTTAGGTCGAGCCTACAAACAAGTCTTGTAGATCTTGCGGGAAAGCCAACGAGATATGTGAGATATTTCAATGTTTTATCAATTCAGGAAATATGTGACTCTCTCAAATGTTAATCTGAAGAGAAGAATAAAATTAATTTCAAACTGAGAGAGAAATCAGCCAGAAAATTAATAAATTATTTAATTTTAACTCAATTATATGCAGACTTTTGATGCCTAATAACAATTGAAATATTCATTGAATTTCGTGATATATATAATTTGCTGTATTAATATGTTATGTACTGGTGCATAGTAAGTATCTCACGAGACACGGAATCTCAGGAAGCATCGCGGCACGGAAATTCCGATGCTAGACCAAGGGAGAGACGGATTATTCTCGTGTTAATTTAAGCCAGACAATCACGAGGCTCTTGTCACCGTAAGGCGACTATTACTTTGCAATCCTCGGCCATACTACGTGTTGTAGAATAAAGTGCGACACCAAAAAGAGAGACATGCCATCACATTAGTGGCGTATATAACGCTTCACGCGTGATATAAAGCGACGTGAAAAATTCCCCGTTCTCTTTCAATCTGGCTTAATGAAAGACTGATAAATGTAACTTGAAATATCTCGCATTCGATGCAATATTTGGTGCTTTAATTTAATTTAATTAAACGTTTCATCAACATATTTTAATCATACGTTTCTGTTATTTGTAATGTATTAAAGAATGGGGATTACTTAGAAGAGAATGATATTATTTTCTCTACTTTACAGTTTTTAAGAAAAAAGAGAGACTACAAACTCTAGATAACATATATAATATACATACATAAAATATCACAAAAACGTGATCGGGAGTTAAACTGTTATTAATGTGATATTTTATGTTGATGAAACTTTATACTGTTTATAATATAGTATCTAATCTAAATTAAAATTTTTTAACTAAAAATTGCCGACAAACAATTTATTCACACACACGCATACAATATATCGTTTACAAACCACTTGTCGTGCATTTCCAATACCTATGTTTGGCAGCTTGATTTTCAAGTATTGTTAAAAATTTTGCAGAAAAAGGTAAAGAAATATTTTATTTTAAAAAATGTTAAGTAGTCCAGAATATTATGCTGGAAACTCTGCAAATTGTAAGATTAAGATTGTTCACAGTAATTATAGTTTGTAAGTTGCCATTTCCTAAATGTGTCGAAATTGTTTACTGCTCAAATGAAACTTAAGAGAGAAGTGTTTTGTTTTCAACGTCCATATAGTTAAACGACTATTTAACTATGTACTGTAATTGAACTCAATATACGCGCGCTGACTCACGCCGCGCGGCGTGCATTTTCACACTCGCCATGGATTAACGCCGGATCGAGTATCGTTCGTCGGCGTTGTTGGTGTCAATTAAAAGCGAGCGTCGCGCTGTTAATAAGCAAGCGAGACGAAATCAAGCCCGTCTCGGGCGGGCGGATGCGTGCCCCGTGTTTCACCCCGTCGAGTCAGCGTCGCGTCGGAGCTTGCCATGTAACTTTGGGAAACACGCGGTAACGAGGTAATACACACGCCATGCACGTCTATGGAATGTCCCGCCTGTAGGGGTGGACTGTAATTCGTATCACCGGTGGCGGCTAACTGAGTTAACGTCGGACAGGCTCGTGTGTACAGGTGTACATACAGGTTGGTCGGAACGTGTTCCGAACCGCAGGAGCCATGTTGTTGTCGACACAGAGCTTTCATAGCGGCGCTTACTCCGGGATACTACTTTGACCCCGTGAGTGCTCGCGTCATGGAAATCGCGCGTACCGCTTTACGTCAAAATACCATATACCAGAATGTGCTATCGGCAGCTACCTTTCACGAACGGATTCTTTAACCCTTTGCGGTCAATTATTTTAATTCCAGTATAATATAGATCGATGTAACAATCGATTTATTATTATTTTATTAAAGAAAAAATTTAAAAAAATATAAAAGAGGTAATTTGTTAATTATAATTCTGCATCTGCAAGAAATATTGCTTTGAATATTGTAAGGAATCCACAAAAGATTGTGCTGCAAAAAAACATTGTGTCGACTCCGTTTCGAATCGTAAAGAATTAATAAATTTATAGTTTTGAACGGCAACGACAAAGCTTGCAATCAAATATTTCGAAATATTCGCAAATGCCTCGCACAGTGAAAAAAAGTGAGATATTATTCATATTGGACACACATATCGAATGCAGTTTTTCGTTTCGTATTTTTACTTTAAAGCGAATGTTTTTGCTTCTACCTGCCGAGCATTTTGCCGAGCAAAGCTCCGCGCTTTGTTCACACGAGCCATCGTCGTAGTAACTGAACGTGCAGCAAAACGCAACAAAATGATACCGGCGCGGCGCAAGGGTCTAGCGGATTCTCGCGTTACCATAGCCCGGTTTTAACAAACGGACGTCTGTTTCGGATAAAATCTCTCGCGCGCATTTTGATTCACCTCTCCGGAAACCTGCCGCCGCGCCGCACGTACGCGAACGCAATATATCGATCAACGCTATAGGGCACAGGCGTTTACACGAGTTTTTGCGAGGGATCTCACTCACTCGGTTGGAAACGTCCATTCCTTCGAGCGTTACCGCGACCGCAGATCCGGAAGCTCCAATTCCTACCTAACGTTGTGTGCTCCGTTGCACTGGGAACGTCGAAGTTTATACGCGATCGACAGATATTTATTGGGCACCGAGCACGAGCGCGGGGCGTACAACACACTTGTACTCGTGGGAACCGACCGTTTGGAACCACGTCCAAAACCGCGAACTACGCTGCTATCGCCGAAGGGCCGAAGTCTGGACCAAGTTACAGCTGCGGCAACGGCACTGCATTGCGATATTACGAGTACACGCAACCATGATACTCTTTCCCTCCCCCCCCCCCATCACGAAAACTGAGCACATGAGTTTTCTCGTCGCGCGCTCATGTTTGCGAACCTGTTTCGGTAGGATATTTTGCTTTGTGGACCGGTGTTATTTTCACGTCGCGCGACGGCGAATATGTTACTTATGTTCTTGCTCGATTCGCACGTTACGTAAATATTTTTCCTCGTCAAATTACACTAACAAAAATATTATTTCGTTTAAAATATCGTCCACGCGAAATATGTTACAACATTACTTTTCTGTAACCCAGATTACTGAAATAGCGATATTTAACGTATATATCATTTAATTTATATTTAATTCATCTCGCTATGTGTAACAAAATATAAAAGTGTTCGAGATTCAGAGTTTATATCTATAAAATCCATCTTGCTCCGATAAATTAAATATTTTTAACCAAAATAAAATCTGCAAGCTTCCTTTTTAAAATATGTTATATATGTTGTTTAAAATACCATGAATATTACAATTACATGTATGCTATAACTGTGCGAATAGAATTCTCTCTCTCTCTCTCTCTCTCTCTCTCTCTCTCTCTCTCTCTCTCTCTCTCTCTCTCGGGAGATATAGTTTTAGCAATATAGTTTTAGCATCATATTCAAATGCATTATATTTCTAATGCATATCTACATAAAAATTAGTCTAGATTTTCTATTGCTTCTTAATTTGACTTTTTAAATCATACAAGACGAAGCTGATAAATATACATAACGTCATAAAACAAAGTAATTCACATTTAAATGAGCTTGGAGATTATGGATCCGCTTCATGTTTATTGCAGCCGCTACCGCAAGTCGAAGGAAATATTTTCTTGAATGTCATTGGGTACTTGCATTAAGTACTCGGAGGTACTCCTATTCAGCCCGCCCATTTTAGATCGTACTTACTTGGATTGAAACGACAGTGCGGTTTTAACTCTCACATGGCTGGTGGATCTAGCGACGACTGTCGTCATTCGAGATTTCCAAGTCTCGTTTAGAATGAAGCGAAACTTATACTGCTCGGGCGGCTCACGATAATATAGCCACTAGTCGATCCTCGTCCTCGTCGCAACGACCCAGATTTGTTTGCAACCAGACGGTCGCAATATGCGGCAGCCGCATACACCGTACAGAATTCTATCAGATAATCAATATTTATTGTCAATCAAAGTTTTGACAATCCTTCGATGCGCGGAGTGTGCCGTGCCAAGTATCGTACTCCCTCGATTGTAAATTCAAGCAGCGAAACTAGAAAGAATTCCGATCGTTCCAACGTCAAGGCATTGACAGTAAATTTTGAATAATAAATAGATGAGAACTTGTAATAATAAAACTTTGACAAAATAAGTTGCAACAGTATAAACAGGTACAATAACTGATTTCATGAATGTTACTTCAATTTTCTAATTTTTAAATGTCTGCTGAAACTTTCTTAATCTTGAAGAAAAATAGTTTATATACGTATAATTTGCGAATGAATGCTTCGCGCATCAGTTAAAAATAGAAAGTTTCGCTTAAAGCGATCATCCCTTCGCACTCTTTCTTACGGAAACGACATTTTTAGAAGAGGAGGAGTCTGTACTTTCCTGCCAATACTTCGGGAGCCAAGAAGCACAACGTTGTCGAGAAGTGTGGGATATATAGATCTAGGCTCTTTAGACGGTAGCTCGATAAGAACCGGAAATAAGTCGCCGGCCGAAGAATTTTATTCTCAGTATATATTCCCTACGATTCCACTCGGCGAAGGAACAAAACGCCACGTTAAATATAGGATCCGCGTTGTTTTAGTGCGATCGATGGGTGACTGCGACTTTCATGACGAATTCTTTGTCTGAGAGCTGAGATGAGATTTACATCGCATAAAGAAATAGATCGACAAAAGAAATCACCACTTCGCGTGGCTCCATTACTATATGTTTCATCAAATCTCAACCTTTAAAATGCTCATTTTAAACCTATATAAATAAAAGGTTGACCTCTTTGTATCTGCTTTTCATTAAAAGAAAAAATAATAATAAATATTTTCTCCAATCATGTTTGTATGGCACAAATATGGTAAGTTATATTTATTGTTCATTCACAGATATAAATTATTGTTCTCTGTGTGTGCGTTATTTGCTTACAGCAGAAAAAGCTAAATGTATCAAAATAGAACGTAAAATATATGGATATCACGTGACGATGAAAAAAATTCCATTGGTAAAACAATAATGTACGGAAAGAGAGAATCCATCCCGAGATTACTCATAATTTGGACCCGACATTTATATCTTATTCAGACTGACATTTATATATCTTATTCAGAACTTGTCACTCCCATATATTGTACATTAATTCCTGTCCAGTATAGTAAAAAAAAATAGCAGATATCCTTATATACCATAAAAGATCACGTACGATATAAAATCTGATATCCAAACATATTATATGTACATAGAAAAAAATATGTATAATTTTAAACAAACAAATTGGTATATAGATACATGCGTCGCTATCGACTTAGAGTTCCAGAGATTCCGGAGAAGGTTTTTTACACCGACCGTTTTCGCCTATCGACGTCAAATGTAACGATCTTTCGGTCGTTGCTCGGGCCAATTGTTCCGCGAAATTAAACCGAATCCAGCGAACGCGAGCGAGCAATCGAGCGGTTCGTTGCATCGCGGCGCGCGGGTGCGAATCACCTTCTTTTCGGAAAGGTGCGGCCGGGGGACGGGGATGGTGATGCTGCACCGTGATGCCCTGCGCGAGGATTTGCGACAGAAGGAAGTACGTGGCGTACTTCCGCACGTTTCCGACGACGAGAGTAGCGCCGTGCAATTTCACAGCCATCGCCGTCGCGTCGCACACGCGAACACGAGATGCATTCTTTCGCGCAGTGCAGCATCACGCTGTGCTCTCTGCGTCGCGTCGCGGCGCGCGGCGCGGCGGCTTGAAAAGCGCACGGAACGCCGAAATTGGAAACTAAAATTGGAATCCGTCCTATCGCGTTCGCCCCGTCTCTTCCGTCGCCGTTCGCGCTTCTATTTTTTTCCAACTAGTTTAATATCGATGTTTTTTCCGATCTTCTCCGCAGTTCTATTACTCGCACATTGTTTTGTATTAAAATAGAGTGTATGAGAAGGAATGTCCCAGAATCGCCGCGCGTTTCCGCTAAGCCGTTGTTATCGTTTCGCTATTGATACAGTATCAATATTAGTGCAACGAATTCTGCCAATGTTACAAGATTTTAGTATTGTGATAATACTGCGAACCAACGCTAATTTGATACTACATACATGTCCAGTCTTGGACTGTTATCATTCCAATATTGTATCAGTGATATTGATACGCCAATACATATCGCTATAGTACTCAACACCAAAGCGATATCTATACCGGTATACGGTATATACTAAAACTTGTAATAAATTTCTACATAAAAAATAACATTCGCGCGAATTAGAGAATCTTCTCGTTACAATTTTCTGACAAAATCTTTTCGATTTGTAATTTTCAGTTTTTTTGACATTTCATTTGTAATAAGTTTTTTTTTTCAAGTTTTAACTGCGGTTCTAGTAGCGTTCTCATAAAAGTTTTTTTCGATTTTTAGTTTTATACAACTTAGAATTTTCTTCGTGTCCTATCTTCGCATCGCATCGTTCCGAAACGGCAATATTGAAAACTAAACCAAGTTTTTACTATTTAATGCCTCGCGGTTTTATGTTTTCCTCAATGTTTTTTTTCGTCCATCCGTGAACGAAATAATCAAAACTCTATCACGTCTACATGTACGGGCAAAAATTATATTTTTTCATAGCCTCGAAGTATGTCAACGCGAGCGCGTAACAAATAATAAATTTATTGTTTTAGTTACATCCTTGCATATCGCGATTTACGCAGAAGTTTAAATCGAACATCCGCGCGCGGCATGCATTGGCCCGCGAATCGGCCTCGGTATTTTATAAGTCAATTAAGCACGCGGTTTTGATGCATCTGGTCAAGTCGTGGTGAGACTGATCTCGCAATATGTACAAACCCACCAAACTGCTATGAATAACACTTCGTAGAGAAGCATTTGATAAAGGAATTAGCAAAATATTGTATAAATCGCTTCTTCTAATAACGGTACGCTATAACCTGTTCTTTTTGTTTTATCGATGAGCAAATCGGAATATGTTACAATTATATGATATATCATCCAGAATAATAATTTATACACACATACACAAATTCATATATTATTACATACATAGGGTTTATCGCAACATTCTCTATCCTAGTAAAATGTATAAATATATTCGCTGAAGAATTGATGCTTCTAGACATACTTGTGTTTCAGTATCGAGAGACGATTTCTTTTGCCGAAAGTTTATCTTGGATTTACTGTATATCCGTACGAATATTAGAGATGATATGATTTCTTAATATGGCTATAATCCTAAATTCTCGTAAGTCGTAGAGACATTTATTTAATGAACAAACATATAAAAAGTGGCCTTACCCAGCGATCCGATACGACGATGCCGTCGCTCGTCAAATTGGATATGGGTATCGCTTCTATGACTATATATGAAAAAGATCGATTTCAAATAAAAGTGGAAGAGACAATAGACAAATCGTTATTATATTCGACTTTCTGTTTCCACACATTCGGCCATGTATCGGCACGTTCATATATACATATAACTGAAGGTTTCATATCGCAAGTTTAAAGAGTTTTCTCCAGACAGCCAGCTCTTATCAGGCTCTTAGACGAATAAAATTGGACATAACGGAAACGACTTGTCGCGTCGGAAGATAACGAAGAGGCAAAGTATTTTACGAGACCGATTATATAAATTCAGAACTAAAAAGATATAAATGAGCTCTTATATCTTAATTTTGTGAAACTATTCGAAATAAGACATAAATATAATTGATCCATTATAAATAAAAAGATGTAATAAAACGAGATACAAATTTAACGTGTTTTTTAAGGACAAGAAACGAAAAAAAGATAAAGTCTTTGAAATATGTCTCTGAAAGTAATTTTAATATTGATTCATTCTCAGCTTCCTATAAAATGTCTCACAAAGGACAATTTTTGATTCTATATGATTTGAAGAAAAATAATCGTTTCTTGTATATAAGTTTTTAAAAAAAATGAGCAATCTCTATAGACTGTTAAATAGATCGTTGAAGTTGATCGTTGAAGAAATTTCAGTTTGATTGGATATAAATCGCCGTACAGTACATAAATGTAAGTTGACGATGCAGTTGGTCGTATACGAACGTATATCAGGGTGCGTTAACCGTGATGGGAAAACCTAAACGAAGTCATATTCCTGGCGTGTGATGGGGTAATATCAACCGCGGATGGAATGTCGGTGCGGAGCGGAGGAGCCATCAAAAACACGAGTGGGCGAAAGAGTGGGTGGAATTCGCGTAAAGCTGTGCGGCAGCCGCGTTTTGTGCAGGTATAGCAGTAAAAAGAGAAACGACAAAGCGCATACCCCGCGACGGAACACCTGCTCTCTGCACCACGTATGGAGAATGACATGGGGGAGGGGGAGGAGGAGGGGGAGGAAAGATTCGCATTTCCGATCCGAGAGGAACGGCTCCCCCTTTAACCCGCGTCCTCAACCCATTCCCCATCGCGCGCACACCTCGTTACGACGCGACGGTCGATGTAGCCTGCACGAGAAAGAGAGCGAGAGAGAAAAAGAAGAGAGGAGAAACCCTCTCCACCACTAGGTTGCCAGGACGACCCATCTCACGCACCTCGAAATCTTAAGAATTGCCACCGCCGAACCTGGACCATGAACGCGTTGTCGGGTAAACGGTCGGTCGATCGAGCTACTCCGATATTTTTCTGTATGCAAGGGATGCCCAGGCATAGCGCATTTATCCCCGTCCAGTGTCCAACAAAACATATTCGATTAACGCGAACAATGATTTCTCGGATATCTCTGAGATGTATTTATATAAAATTCATCTTTTTTCTTCTCTCTCTATCTCTCTCGCTCTCGCTCTCTTTCTCTCATGCTAATGCATTTCCTCTATGAAAATATTATTCCTAAGCGCATGTAAAGTATATACATTTACAAATATATTAAAAATAAAAGTATTTGTTACTAAAATACATTTTGCGCAACATCATTAATGTCATTCTAATTTATTCGCAATACTCTCGTAGCTTTGATAAATTATGAGTTATAAGCAAGGAAAATCGAAAATTTTTAATAAGCCAAAGCTTTGATTTTTGATCTCGCTTTTGATTCATATTCATAATTTAAAAAAATTTATTATTATCATACGTGCATTTACACAAACTGGATGTTTATTGTCAATTTGCATTATATATGCATCCTATTTAATTGACTTTATTGTTTCTGACAAATTCAGTTTGAGTTGTACAAATGAAAAAATTTTTTTTAATTCATTATTTGATATTTCATATAAATGTGTATTAATACATTTTTAACTGGAAGTACTCTTCTAGACAATTATCTAGATATCTTATTAAAAGCCAAAAAACTGTGATAATAGAACAATGAAATTTTCACTGAGAAAGTATGCAATTAATTGAAATTCGCTAAGAGTTTTTAGTTTGGGAAACATGACGCTCAGCGCATCCTGTATATGCGATGCGCGAATTTTACAGATATTAAAGGAATATATCTCGGAGCTCGAGGCAAGTATGTTTACAGGAATTAAAAATACGCTTGGATCTTACAATGTGCCAGAAAACAACAAACTAAGAAAAGCAACATCCTAGTTGCTACGTTGTGTCCGGCGATAGAGAAATTAACATCCTGAAAATGTAGAGTATTTTAAAAAAGATATACAAATTAAAAAGAGATACTCAAGAATATCTTTGTTGCTTTTAAAAATATAAAAATATAGTGTTAAGGATAAAATCGCACACTCTGGAAGTGTTAATAGTTAATAATAAAAAATATTCGAAAATCACACAAGGAACTATTCTTAACAATATTTCTTCAAAAGTAACAGAAATATCTTCTTTTACACACCTCGGTCTGTATATTTGCACATTCCTGTGCAACAGTAAATAAATTTTCAAAAAGCTTAAAGCAGAAAGAAGTTCATTCAAGAATTTTACGAAAATAATTTCAAAAATATTCTAAACTAAAAAAAGTAAATAATTTTGTAATTATATAGACTCTGAAATTGCCATTTGGGTTGAAAATGTTTTTAAAGAGATTTAAAATGTCTTCATTCAACTGTTATAAATGTCAATATTATTTAAATCGCAACAATGACGATCGTAATTCAATTGATAGACGTCGGACAAATTTTAATTATTGTCACCTGTCAACGAGTATCGTTGACGGGCTTATAGAACGTGTCGGTGGAAGTTTATTCGAGAATTCGCGTACGCAGAAAACGCCAACTTGAAACTATTTCGGAATTATTTTCACGCTTCACGGTTCGCTCGCGCCAAAAGCCGGCTTTTGAGTTCCAAAGACTTGCATTCTCTACCTTAACCCAACTAATAGACAGAAACATGCGCGCAATTGGCTTCAAAGCTGAAACAGATGAAATCCCGATCATTCTCCAGCATACAAAGGTTTCGTGCGATTATCACGAGATACCGACTATCCGGTCGTAATCCTTCGTTTCGTACAGCTGAAAGTTGATGCGACTTATCGAAGGGATAAGCGCAACAAAGATAACGGCGCCTATACTGTCGCGTGCCTCTGACCTGTAGTACCTTAATACATCTTGACAGTCATGAGAAAATGGGGGGGGGAGAGGAGAAAGACAGCGATGCACGAGTGAAATAAGAGTGTCGTGTACCTGCTTCGAGAGTAGATCTTTGTTAAAGTTTAAGTAACGGAGAGCCTGGTGAATTTTATTTGACACCTGATGAATGTGCCCGTGCTACGGAAGGGTAATGAGAATTCCGGAATCGCGCGCGCACGGAAGTCAAGTATGAAATATCCTCGGTACGAATAATGAAATAACCGACGCGCTGTATTAGTGACGTACGTTAGCGAGACACAATGCGACGTTCTCGAGAATATACGGCATGGCACAATGTCGGATAATCGCCGGATATAAGATTAACCATCTGTAGCGTAATACATTTAAAATGACACCTAGGATGCAATATTCCTAATTACGCAGCCTCATCAATATCAGAGATTAATCTTGTTATAAAATGTTGATTTAACTTTCTCCGTTGCAACAAAATGAAGTTCGATACGATATTACAATAACAAGATTATTATACGGGAGTATGCATAAATTTCTCTCCAAACAATTTTCTTAATTATCTTATAAGATGCCATAATGAAAGAATTATGTCTTTCGTCTTGATATTAAAAATTCCTTTCTCACTCACACTTCATGTTATGAAAAACATGAAGTAGCGAGAGAATAAGTGGTAAAAATATGACTATACATGATTATTTTCAAATTGTAACATCTAATTAATGTAATGCAGTTTTTGCAATAACATTTCTATTTTACAAAAATTGTTCATCTAACGGACCCTGTTACCTGTTACACAAAAAATGTACGACAATTTTAAAAACATGCGTTGCGTCATATGAGCATATTAACTAATTCATCGTTACATTATTGAGCAACGTTATTTACATACATAAATTGATTGCAATCGTATACGGATAGAATAATGAAAAGAGCGTAGGCACGATAGAGACGTCATTCCCCGATATAGCCGATGAAGTATAAACTGAACGAGATGCATCAAATAATAACGTTGTTAGCGCGGGCGTATATATATATATATAATGTCTCTTTGAGAATACGACTCCTCGATTATTTCGGTATTTGAACTCAATGTGGAATATCATATAATACAAAGTTCTTAATTTGTTTGCGAAATATTATTGACTGTTACATCATGTAAGTGAAATATCAGAAGAGCGATATATGCGAATTAAATTTGTATAGACGTTGTTACCTTTCGAAAGATTTTCTTAGATACCTATACAAATGTGTTGAAATGAGAATCGCGGAAAACTGCGATACACACATATGTTTGCTTAATACTGTCGTAATATATTTTCGATATATATGTAATATATATAATTTATATAAGTAGATATTGTTTCTCTTCATAATATCTAATATTTCTACAATGATTATATTATTTTTGTCACTGCAAACGTTGCGATGTTCTACTTATTTATTTCAAGATTAGGATTGCTTCCAATTAGATGTTACGTTATGAAAAAGAAATGCTATATACCACATTTCAATAATAACTCGAGTCAGTCAATACGAGATACCTAATAACGAACATGACGAAAATGAAGACAAGAAACCAAACTTAATAATAATGAACGGCGTACGCGCAAGTACGAGGAATGAATGTGCCATGCACGGAAACGAGATACGACGATGTAACTAATGTTATATGTATATATATCGAGTTGGCATGAATGGGAATTAATCTGACAATTTAACACGAGAAAATAAAGATTACAATGACGATTATAAAGCGAAATAAAGCGATTTCTCAGAAACGCGATATTTCTTGTCGACGTTGAGATATGCGTCGCGGCGCCGCGCCGTCATCTCACACAAACAAGTCTCAACTTATGTAGCAACGTAAAACACGACTATACGAGCGACTACGACGTACGCAACCCCCGCTTACCCGCCCTCGAGTGATGAGAATGAACTTGAATGATTCCCAAGCGAGAGAGGCGGAGAATGCGAAAGACGCGTGGGATATATCGCGTTGCACTTCTTTGCACGCGAAATCAGACTCGCGGAGCATTCCGAGCCTGCGATACGCTCGATTTCCTCGTAAATTCTGCGGGATTATTGCATGCGGAAGGTATCGTCGGTCGAGCGTAATGTTTTTCTTTGTTACAACAACCGATAAAAGGTATCGGAAAAATTACATCGGATTGTATTTTCTCACAGAGATGGGGGCACGTTCCCGTCGGCTTGCGCTCGGCGTGCTCCACATATCGCGCGATTCGCGCGCGTTAAGTTAACATTGCATCACTTTTCGACGGCTCTTCGGAAAAATCGCAAGTTTCTTATTTTTGCATGGTGACACATATAGAACACTCTCTCGTTTCAAAAGCATATAATATGACACAATTAAGTGAATAGATTCAAAAGTCTAGAGAAGAAACTATGAAAATGCGCATAACATAATTATCAATTCTAAAATTTGCGTATCATGTATACCTACTTGTTTTTTTACGTCGCTTTTATTTATTTTTTCAAGATTAAAGTAATTATTTCGACATCATTCGCAAAAAAATAAACCAGCCGACGCGACGAGACGCATCAGCGTTAGAGCGCGATAGTACCTCTCCAAAGGATTAAATCACTTATTGCCACGGCGACGGGATACGGAACGTCGCGCGGCGCGGCCGTGAGACATGCATGAACACGTAACGGGCATTACCCGATGTCGTTCACAAGGATTCCACGAGAGAAAGCGACAGAGAGGCTCGCGCGCGATGGACGATCGCACTTGCCAGTCTCGAATGAACGTGCACGCGTATGTTTCAATCAATCAACACCAAAACAAAAAATCGCCACGTCGTGTCGTAGAATGGATGTAAGTGCCCGACGTAACCTATCGTCGAAAGCTATATCTCATCGAGACCGCCGACGTGACGGAAACGGCGATCTATCTACCGATACTGTCACCGTTCAGTCTTTCCCTACATAAACGATCGTGAGTTATTATGTCACATCGTTCCTCAATTTACGAAAGGAGAGAAAGGAGAGAGAGGATTTTCCTATAAGTACCTACAAGTGCAAAGTTTCTGTGTTAACTTTAACTTCCTTAACTCCAGAACAGCGTTTCCCACGTCACGCCACGAGACGCCACGAGACGCCACGTAGGAAATGGCAACATTTATATGGCACATTTAGAAAAAAATGGAGGACGTTTGGAAGCGTTTATTGGAGAGCTAATACGAGCTGGGGGATGAGTAATACGATTACATTCTCTTTATGTTAGCTACACGGATGGTATCCAAGTATAATTTCAACTTGTCTTCTAATAATTATAAAACATGATATAAAATATTTCTTTTTACTTGAAAAGATTTATCCATTCAGACATCGACATAATTTACACGATTTATAATCTTTTCGCATTATTTAGTATACTAATATGCTACAGCGACACAGAAATTCTCTCCAAAAATGACCAAATTCATTTCCTATATAAAGAAAGAATTTTACATTAATGTGTCATTAAAGTTAAGTCTCTAGTCTCTAGTAATACACAAAAATAGTTGACATTAAACATTACGAATATGTATCTGTTGTATGGATAAAAATTATACTAAAAAGCCATGTGTCATTAGGTCAACATATTAAGTCGTATTCTATCACTAGCATAGATTTATAATAAAAAGCTTTATTCCTTTGCAAGCAGAGTTACTAACATTTCGCGTAATATCATAGTAACATTAGATGGTTTTATTTGAATTACAAAACACTGTTGAAACTCGATGAAGCGAGGTTTTCAATATAACTCTTCATATTTCCCTCGCGGGACGCTGCGTGTGAATACGAGAGATATAGCTGACAATGAAAGTCGGAGATATTACACGAGGGATGGGATGGAATTAATTTAACACTGCAACAACCGTGAGTTTAAAATCCCAGCGGCCTCGATGGTTCGTCAAAGAACTATGAACCCAATGAAATGCCGTGACTTTTTCATTAAAAAAAGTTTCTTTATACAATTAACATAATCCGTCACAATTCGGAAACGTTCAATAACAACAATAAAATTAATAAGATTGATAAAATTCAAAAAAGAAAAAGTTGACTATAAAAATCTGCAGTAAAACAAATTAAACCGGTAACTGATTTTGAAAACCAGTTAGAAAGAACAAAGACATTATAAGTTTAAATTGTCTAAAATTAAACGTCAGAACGGCCAGAATTATACATTAACTAAGTCCGGTCCTAAAATTGCTTTTGCTGTCTCCCGAATAATATCGTTCGTGCATGCAACGAAAGATGAAAACTGATTTCCCGGGAAATTATTTCATTCGTGTATATTTGTACAATCATCGTTTATATTAGATCTATTATTTCAACACTATATAAAAGCAGAGAGGTAAGACCCATTCCTATCTATTATATACACATTTTTCTTTTCTTGACAAATTCCAAACAGTCCCGAGACTAAACTGTGCGATGAAAAACATTATCCTGTTACATTGCGCTATTTTACAAATTACTAACATTTCCAGTGATATGGGAAATATCAACGTGACGGTTTTGTTTTCTTGCAGAAAAATGCATCAGGAAATAGACGATTTTCCTATTGATCTCCCTCTCTCCTTCTTTTTCTTTTTGAAATATAAGAGAAAACGCAGTAGCTGACTGCTCGAATCCAAGATACCACACAGGAACAGAAGAAGACATGAAACGAAGACTGATATTATATATATATGTGCCAGACGAGATAGAGATAAAGAGAGAGAAAGAAATACACAAAAAGGTGTAACGTGTAACTTGCCGGGGGCCAACAGATAGAGAGAAAGGGAGAGAAAGATAGAAAGAGAAAACCTGGGGATCGTCCGAAGAACAGAACAGGAATAAGGGGCGAGGAACAGAAAAGGAACAAAGAAAACACTTCCCTGATCCCTCTCCTGCACGTCACCGAGAATGCCAGCCATCTGGCATCGTGCCGTGATTCCCTGCGACGACTATGAATGCCTGCCGGACGCCGGACTGCGCACAGTGGAATGGCGCCTGCCACATTCGAGACTCTATTCGTCTATTCTATGGAGGTCCCCTGTGCCCCTTTGCTGCACCATCATTTTTCCCCGTGTCCGCATCATTGGCGTATTAAATCGTGAATCTTACCGTCAATGAAGTGCCGCGGTCAAGTACAACGTTCTATACACAATAGTTTACCTACTACAGATTGTGTTTCTTAAGCCTTTTAAAAAGATTTGCATATTGTCGTTACGTTTAAATTTTCCAACGCGTTAAGAGTTAATATAACTTATTTTCTTATTTTCTCAATCTAAGACATTCTCTATTAAAATACAATTACTTTAATATCAACGTGTAGCTGCTCTTGCTTTATATTTTGTAAAGTGTATCTATACGATTGTTTCAAAATACAATTTGAGAAAAGAATAAAAAAAGCTACGATGTCACTTTTAAAACGCAAACGTACCGTGCACAACAAAATCATCACGACAAAAGTTATTAAAAATTGGATACTACTCGTACATTTATGATAACATATATCGAAAAGGTTTCTTTCTCTCTTTCCGGTATTAAAAGAAGGATATATATTATACTGTCGTTGTTAATACATACAACGCACGTGTTAATTATGTTTTACGATCATTTATGATTATCGACATGATAATCATAAAAAAGTATCGAATAAGGCAATTGAGAAACACTGCGCTAAGCGAAGGATGGAACGATCGACCAATATGATAGTAAATAGCGTGCCCGTAAAGGACAGCAGGAAGATAAGTCAAGGATTTTAACGAGGGAATCGCTCGCTACTTGTAATCGAAAGCAATAGTTTTCCATTGTCTGCAGTCTTTTCATTAAATCTCTTAACGATTATTGTATCTCAGCGTTACGGTTGAGATACGAAAGATACAATATATTATGTAATGCGCGAGTACTTCTTCCGAAATACAAAAATACAAATATAATAATTTCAATATATTTTTTAAATGTTAAATTGCTCAGGTCCAAAACTTTTCCCCCATATATAGATAAGGCAAACATTTCACGCAATGTTACATCAATATATCGGTCTTTAATATGTGGAAAAGAATTCTTTCAATTAGTATATAATATATGCATCCCGCCTATGTAATTATCTATGAGACATCCGTATCGTCGCGTCGGCGTCGTCTCGATGCGAAAAATGACGTCTATGCTCAAGACGCGATAAATCTAGAATTTTTTGCCTAAAAAGAATTTCTTAGATTTAAACTTCTAAAATACCAAGCAAGAGGAGGCACGCCTTAAAATATTGTACAACTAAAATCGATGATATTCAAAATGAATATTCAAGAGAAGTATGTTTTTTTATTTGTATCATCGCATATGTGATAAAACGCGAATTTTTTGCTCATTAAATTCGCGGTATGGTCATTTCAGTCACGTGTACAAAAACTTATAAAATCTTCTTGAATGTCAACTATAATATTAGCGATTAATGTGTACGTAAGTAAACTACATAGTATTGAATTTTTCCGGATATTCCAAAACTTTGAAAATTGCATAACTCGTTACTTTTCATATCATAATTCAAAACAGCTATGTAAATCTTTACAAATATAAAAATTGTGATGCGTTAACTCGGATTTATCCGTAAATGTATGTACACGCAAAATAAAACGCCTTTAGAAGTTTTTCTAGTATTAGCAATAGTTTCTAGTATTATCTGATTCCGAGGAGTATCGGAAATGTTTGCCCACTCACTTTTCACAATGACGACCGTATAAGTTATGCATGAGCTGAGCCTAAATACGGCGAAAAGCAGAGTTTTGTTCACGTATGTATATATATCCAGGACAAATGCCGCCGATAGCATCGATATTACATCAGAATATATATTTTTTTACTGCTCTTTATATGTATA
Source organism: Temnothorax americanus (assembly GCF_048541705.1). Taxonomy (NCBI): domain Eukaryota; kingdom Metazoa; phylum Arthropoda; class Insecta; order Hymenoptera; family Formicidae; genus Temnothorax; species Temnothorax americanus. The sequence continues at coordinate 4,099,754 of NW_027509275.1, forward strand.
TAACAGAGATGCAAAACTTAAAAATTGATTGTATTACGACAATCATAACGTTTCTGAATATTATATGACGCGTTTGACTGAAAGTGGAACGAGCGAGCGAGAATACTCACATTACATACTTAATATTCACATTACAATATCATCTCATTAATAGGAAAAGAAATATTACGAGTAAAAAAACAATTTTCTGTATAATCACTAAAAAAGGTTACAATTTCCATGGAGTAATTATCTGGTTTTATTGGTACTACTAATTCACTTCCTCGATAATGTAATATAACTTTCTTGCTGCAGGTTACATCTCCATTTAATAATTTCTATATAATTTCTATTTTCACTGAATAGAGTTACTCGTATATGTTAGTGTGCCTGGGGACGTTTATTATTGCATTTGTACATTCGCAAACGCAACATATATACGCGTATATCTCTATCTATATCTATAACAATACCATTGAAACGTAATTCTAGACAAATAATGTTTAGAGATGCTACGATATTATATTCTTGACAACTCCGCCGCGGGCACAAACATCAAAACGTTAATTAATCAGCTGCGATCTTACAACTTAAAACCTCGGGAAACCGCGGGTCAAAGATCAGTAACGGAAGTAAGATCCTTCTTTCGCCTGCCATGGCTGCCATTCGCTTTCCGTCGTTCTATTGAAAGAAACGCGTTCCAGGACAACGTTAACGATACGACGCGATGCGACACGACACGACACATGACGCGCCGCGACGCCATCACGCCATCACGCGCTCGCACATAATCGTCGTTTCGCACGTGCTGCATACGTAATGCGCATCAACGTAGCGAACAAAGCGAAACGCAAGTGCGTATCGTCGAATCACGATGGATGGGACAACAACCAAGGGTGCTAAGCTGTCTATGCATATACATATATGTTTTAGAAAGTATCTGAATTATTGATCCTACGAAAAAAATGACGAAGCCATCAATCCTATTTTATGCTACATGCCTGACGAACACATTGGAAGTTAGCAGGGATAATAATAGCAAAGTAAATTAGGTCACGAGATATTCTCTCGCAAAATCCCCTCGCTATACTTTTTTCTCGCAATAACCCGAAGATTAAAAAAAAAAGTAATTTTTCATACTTTTCGGATAAATACATTGAGTTTGTTACTATAAAGTTAATAATTTGTACCTGATGGTGCACCTGATTCTATCTATTATTTCTACATCTCAAAATATCTCTCCTTCCACCGAGTAACAGAGTAGATAGCAATAGGCTGTCTGTCGTTGCTCATCTATTTAGATTTAGGTAATATTATCTTAAATCTGCACTGCTACCGCGCTACAATCCGAATTACGTTGTCTCCCATCCAAACTCTATATAGATAAAACAATATTTTTTTACTAAAAAATATTTAAAAAAAATAAATAATGTGCATCGCTATATTCTGCTCTATCTATATCACATGCACGTATATGCAGCTAATTCTTATTCTTTTTATTATCTTTGAATTAGCATAATCTTCCTTTTACTTTTCCTTAAATATCTATTGCAACTATTGCTTATAAAAACATGCGTATACCCGGGTATAAATAGTACGTAAACGTATGCGTGAGTCCGCAAACGAATCGAGCTCGAATCCGTTAAGTCCAAATGACTATGCACGGATCAGTCATCTCTGATGTGGGTTGAAGCGATAATATATACGTACTCTGTGGCTTGTCTACGCATAAACGAGCAACATCGGCGATAACGATTAAACGCGCACGAAAAAGAGAAACACCATCTCCGCTGAGGTATTTTTACGTTAACGACGATCGTATATCTTCCATTGGAAAAATCTCGCTTAAAATTACGACAATTAAAACTCGACACAGTTTCGTATATGCTTCGAGTAATCGGCATCAGGATCGCGCAAATTTTGTTACAATTGTTATCCACCATTACAAGTATCGATTCGAGATTTTAACATTACAATAAAACTACATTTGAAAGACCTTTTCAATTATAAAAATATCAAATCTCCAAAGAAAAAAAACAGCTGAGGTTTCTTATATTTATAACACGCTATGTGTGTGCAACGTGCAACGTGTACGAGCTTTTCATAATTTTATTCGAATAAAAGTTTTGCTTGTTTTCGTATTTTATAATTGATTCTTTTCTTACTTTAATATATAGAGCACGATTTTATACTCCTATGAAGTCTATGATTAGTAGATTGATTCTCAAACAAGATTGCAAAGCACGAGAGTCAACGCGTCGAAACGTGGCTACGATCAAAAGTTCATTTTTAGATGGAAAACTATATATAAAATCTAACGATAAGTTTTTTGATAAATGTGTTACTAGATGAGTTTTGATCTAATCAGAACAAGCTGATTTGTAATTCGCGAGAGTAAACGGCCAAGCGGAATTAACTCACGAAAGATGGTCTCTAAAAGATTTACAATCCGCGAACGTTACAAGTATAATCAGATCAGTGAGACGACGTGTTTTATTAAGCGTAAACGTAAACAACGTACTTGATATTAGGTCACGTAAACTGCTCCAACTCTGCGATACAGTCTACGGAGACACGTGCATATAGCGTTCGAAAATAAAAGCTGACAATGAATCGAAGCTATATTATACTTACGAAAATCCCGCGCGTAAGTATTAAGCTCCTACGTCATACTGTGACCGCGGTCCACTTGACGCTACAAATGCTTTGGAGCGTTCTTCTTTTCCTTCTTTCTTCATCGAAAGAAAAGAGAAGAGGAATGCTTCGAAGCATTTGTAGCGTCAAGTGGACCGCAGCCTATACTATTCAAAATATAGATACACCAGAATAATGTCAGGAGATCGTAAAACGACGTTTAAATGCGTGACAAGGAGTTTTCGGCAGTCTTGTACATAAAAGACACGAGAGAGAGAAAGAGAGAGAATCCCGTTCTCTCTCTCTCTCTCTCTCTCTCTCCGTGGGCAGTAATAAGTAATACGAAACGGAACGGCGAGAAGAGCTAGTCAAGCTAGGGTGTGCAAGACTTACCGGCAATGGCGACGAACAGGAAGATTATCCACGTATCCATGAGTCTGCCGGTCGAGAAGAAGCCGCTGCCGCGGCCGCCGCTGGCTGGGAAGGCTCGCCTGTCCATCACGCGGCGAGATGCATCGCTGATCTTGACACTCGGACGCGTATGTACACTCCTTCCTCTTCCGATTCCGCGGCGAAGACGCGACGCGACACCCCAACCGATTCGCGCAGTATAAGTGGCGCAAGTGCCGTGCACTGTGCAGTAAGGCGCGCGAATCACTGAAAAATTCTCGAAACGACGGTCGCGCGCGCGCGCGCGCGAGTCGTCTCTCTCACCCAACTTCACTCGCGTCCCGAGTCCCGAGTTTCGTGTCTCGGGATCCGGATCTGCGTGAGATCTGGCCCTGCCTGTGCGCTCCAATGTCCCTGTTTCACATGGTATACTCGCACGTTACGATTCGACGCGCGTTCTCGAACGAACGAGACGAACGACACGAACGACGAGGACGCTGTCGATGGTCGCGCGCGCACCCACGACGCGCGACGCGCGCGTCTTACGCGTGCGTGAATATATGTATATACGAATTACGTTGAATTACGCACTCTCGTTCGTCCGCCGTCCGCGGTGGCCGCGTGGGCACGTACGTATATGTGCGGGCATACGGTATACGTACGCGTTACGTCGAATGTGTCGTCCGTTGGATACGGAGAGGCGAGACGTTGACGCACAGTGCCGCGGTGCCGCCAGTGCCGGCGCCCGCGATGCGCGCCGGACTCCGGAGTGGGACGGACAAACGCTACGACGACCGAGACGACGAGACGATCGGCGCGTACTTGGCGAGATTACGCGCGCGCGCCAGACGAAAGCGTAAGGGACAGAGACAAAAAGAGATAGAGAGAGAGAGAGAGAGAGAGAGAGAGAGAGAGAGAGAGAGAGAGGGAGAGAAAACGCGAGGCGAAGGAAACGACGTCCCTCGACGACGTGGAGCGCGAGCGGCGTGCGTACGCGACCGTCGTGCTCTCACCGCCGCGTTGCTCGGAGTATTGACCGACTCTGCTCCTGCCTCCTGCCTCCTGCCTCCTGCCTCCTGCCTCCTGCTTCGGCTTTGACACGGAGCGACGCGGCGCGGCGCGGCGCGGGCGAAAGAGAGGAGAGGGGATGACCGAAGCGAGCACGGGCCACGGGGAGAGAAAACGGCGAGGAAGAGAGTGGAGCGCGGAGCAAGCGTGCTCCGAGCTCCGAACTGTGCCGACTACCTTGTAACTGGCCACTCTAGCCAGACTGGCTGCGCGCGGTGCGCGCGCACGCCGAATTTCGTACTTCTTCGACGCGGCGGCGCTGCGGCGGCCAACCGGGCCAACCGTCCGTCGAGCGGGTCGAGCGTCCAGCTAGCCAGCCGGCCGGCGCCCGGCGCGCGGCGCGACGTTTGAGAATCTGTGTTTTATGGCATGAATCTATCTACGCGTACATATGTATGTTACATACATACATACATATGTGTGCGCGCGACCCATGCGAATTGAAATCAAAAACGGAACGTGGCTACGAGCCGCGAAAGCGTCGTTAAAAACCACGCTTCGTCGGTGACAGCCCGCGTCGAGCGCCGCCGCCGTTAGATCGACGCACGCACGCACGCACACACACGCATACCTTTTATATCGACATAAATATTAATGGAAATACCGATATACTCTCTCTCTCTCTCTCTCTCTCTCTCTCTCTCTCTCTCTCTCTCTCTCTCTCTCTCTCTCTCTCTCTCTCTCAAGATACTAAAACAGGGAAAACAGAACGATAAATTATCTAGATGTCGGGGCGAAAGATTTCGATATTTTGATAAATATATGACAGTTTGATTCAAAAGAATTTATATCTCTATCTTTTTCAACTGCAAATTCGCAGGGACCAATTTTTTTCTATCTATTTACATGCATTTTGCGTTTATTTTAATTCTTATATTTAAAATCAAACAAAAAATGTGTGTATATCTATATATATATATATATATATATATATATATATACATATTACACATTTATATACACATATAAATATATAAAAAGAAAGAATATTATATAATTATATGCGAGCTACAGTTTGTATTTTATTCCTGAACGTTGTTTGGCAAAATTAATACGAGATTGTGAGGAATGTTCTATAATCTGTTTCGGTATTATTCCTTGATTATTAATGAAAACGCATAAAACGATCAAACCCGCTCGTCGATATAAAACCGTGAAATATGGCGCACCTGCAGATAACGTTTCTGGTATAAGCACAATTAATGTCGGAATAAAGTCAAGACGATGAAACCCGCCGCGTTTAAATCCGCCGCATTCTTTCGGCTACCCGAGAGACGAAAACTTTTATCGCGCTTGATATCACGCTTGATATCACGATGAGGCATCACTAACGCTGTATGCCGACAATCTCGGCCATTGTTGAGAAAGAATTCTATGAACGGTGACGCGGATACGGAACGCCCGCGCTTACAGAGAGAAAGAGAGAGAGTATTAGACTTTTTGTTAAGGCATTTCCCCAACGGACAACGCGGTTGCGAGTCTCACTCCCCACCCCTACCCCCCCCTCTCACTCTCTCTCTCTTTAATTCACTGTGTGGTAGTGACCCACTTTTTGCCCTTTTTTATGCAAATGCGCACAATTGCCTGAGAGACGCGCGGAAATAAAAATGGAATAATATAATCGTCGGAAACGCAATACGTCAAGTTGGACATATTTTTCCGATATTCCATCTCGATATCTCGTCGACGCGATATGTGTCGAGTTGACTAGAGAGAAATCAAGATACGACGCGAAAAGAGACAATTGGATGCAGGACGACATTATTGTTCTAACGACGTGAAACAATTTTCTCGCATCTCGCTCGCATCTCGCGTCGCGGATTGACTCGTCGTTAAAGTTACCTCGATTTACATATAATTTTAAACATGCGCGTGCGAATTATAACCGATAATAGCACAATGAACGCCCGGAATGCTTTCACGATCAATATTTTAAGGATTCCGTATTTCTAAAAGCGTTTCTCCTGACACGAATCTGCTTTCAGATTTGAAAGATAGTACAATCATCAGGTGTCATTCAGGACGACATTTAACCTCACAATCAGTTAAATTCACCTGCCAAAAAAGAGGATTTAAATGAAAAAGATGATTCTTCGTACGTGACAGTGACATCAATCTCTACACCTTTTATGATTTCTATTCTCGTGTTTATTTATATGAATCATAATTGCTACCATATTTTTATAAATCTATTTTATAAAAACATATTTGCGACACAACGGGAAAAAAATATTTCAATGTGTATATTTGACATATTTATTCTCGTTTATTTAGGGTAACATTTTTATTCTTTAAACTTCTATTATCTTTTTTATATCTCGGCATCTTTCGCTCGTCATCCCAAGTTTGTTCTATATATCCTTTCACAAAATATTAATTAAATTATTGATTAAACACGACGAAACTATTCCTTATAATTGGTATATCATACGTTTAACGTACTCCTCTCTTCCCTGTGCCTGCGCGGAAAGCTGGTACTAGCGGTTGCACATAGACCGCTTCTCTATTTAATCTCCATTTCTCATCACCGTGTCACATCACATTCGGCAAAGCTAAGCACGAAGGTACACATCTCTACTCGAGAACGAGTGCAGGTATAAGGGACTAGACGTATTTGAACTGGCACAAGCATAGTTTGCAGGACCGAAGTGATACCATAGCTAGGGATTTAACGTGTCATAAAGAGCTTAGAATTTACAGCAAAGATCGATATAAAAATAACTTTGTTCTTAATATATACACATATATCGAGAAAAGAGAAAGACAGAGTTTTTGCACATGTTTTTGTTTTTAACTTATTTACGATTACTTCCGCACCGTCGCGAATCAGAGCTTACAAATAGTTAACGAAATTCGATCGGAATTGGCTTGAAAGAGAATATATAATGACATAAATTAAATAGAATGCAGACATAAGAGAGATGAAAGAGAGAGAAAGAGAGACAGAGAGAGGCTAAAAATCGACTTTTGTTTACTCCGCGTCGACTTGCGTTTCTGAATGGAAAACACTAGGCAATTTTGCGTATCGATGGAGCTTTGCCGTGACTATCTGCGACGGCAATGACATTCGCCGTTACCCGTTACCCTCGCACGTGACCCTCGAAAACGGTCGTGTGCTCGGTACTCTAAACTTAGCGGGGTGCTTTTCTCTAATGGTGCGCAGCGGCGTTTATTGGCCAATTGCATAGGTACGCGTGCACCGCAACGCTTGCTGCTCGTATGCTCGTATCATGGTCGAGTGGTATTTGTCAAGCGATCAGCACTCTAAGCGGGTGCTGCGATCGCGCTTGAATTTCCACACGGCTGTAGGCGTCACGATTCCAAATAGCACAGAATTTAATTATTATAATTATTATAAATCGCGTTTGTAATTGTACAATAAATGGCTGTTGTATACATTACTGTACTAAATGAATTGTACAATTGCGTGGATTACTTAACGGAATCCAAAATACTTATATATCGTACAAGGCAATAAAATATCGGGGATCGATCGGAAAGCGATTTTAAGATGTAATTTTCTTCAAGTTTCCCAGATACTCTCCATCTAATCGAAACGCATTGAGATTTGCATAATATATCGATGTTCTATCGTATGTGTAATAGCTGTAACGATTCGAATGCTACAGAATATCATAATGATGCCATGCTCAATCATATATATGATGTATGCGGTTTCATGGCGTCGCGTCGTGCGCTTTCTGAGGAGATTCTTTTTCTAAACACAAGTTTGAGATCAACGAGAAAAAATATTTTAAATAATCTTAATTCTTTCATATTAAACGGTTTACAATATAGACGTTATACGTTATGCGAATAGTTAAAAATCTCTAATATTTGAGATTTTGTTTATCGCGCTAATTTTGCGATATTCGCGGATATCATAAAGCGAATCACAGAATGTCGGATCTTTTTCGCATAATTTCTATAATCGTGTTTCGACGCGATAAAATAATTAAGGTCGCGTGCGGTTAATATTCCAAGTGCCGTGCAACGTGCAGGCGATCATTTTAGTTTTTGCGAGTGTTTGTGTTGTACAATATTATCGAGGAGGTGGAAGTTTGAGAGGCATCAAACGACGACTGAACAACTATGAGGTGAATAAATTATTATATTTATTTTAAAGATAGATCACCGGGATTCGGGAAAATGATATCAAATATACTGTATAAAATTATAAATAGGCCAATCGACTATATTTTTATATTGTATCTTTACACTGATTTTTCAGTTGGGTTCTTCAATATTATAGAAATGCGACTATAAATATGCATGGGTATTAGTTTTCTTTATATACTAAAGTTATGAAACATTGTGTCAAAATATGCACTTTAACGTGTGTGTGTGTATATATATATATATATATATATATATATATATATATATTCTACGTTTTATTTTAAGTTGTAACTTATGATTCTTTAAATTCTTCTACAAAAATATCGTCTTTTTCAAAGAAACAGACGATATTTTGCAAAATCAACTTCTCAATAATGTTCACTCGAGTTCAAAACTTTCACTACTTGTTCGAGAAAAAGAACGAAGCTATAACAGCCTCTTCTGCAAAATTTATACAACTGAAATGTCAAACCTGCTCTAAAAGAATTATCAATATATTTTAAGTTTTAAGTCGTTGACAACCAAGTATCGGTCTTTTTATTTTTACAGAAGAAAGCGTTTCAAAATATAAATACCGCTATTGTCATCTTATTTTTCTCTCTTTTATTAAAATAAAATACTTGATGGACATATCTTCTTTTCCTTCATTTATTTCGCATATTCTGCTATTGGGTCGAAAGACCCAGTGTTCGTCGAGTGCACTTACTTATTTACCTGCTTACTTATCTTCTATATAGACCTGCCGAGCTCCCCAAGAACCGGTTGCAATTTCCTTTCGGAAAATTCCTAAAAAAATATATCCGTGATCCGTGATACACCCACAAGATTCTTACAAGTTACTTATCTGAACTACATTTTAATATTATAAATTACAATATACTTTGCAATGTGTTTTATTAATCCGTAAAAGATACGCCAATAGTTATTATTTTACGCGTGACAAAATAAAATAATATTGTGTGAAATTGCACACAAGAGCTACTGTATTTCACGAGATATCCGCGAGAGATGTTTCTAAATTTATTGGCGCATAAATCTTTTTCTAGTCAAGTTATTCTTTATAAATTTTAGTTCTTCCCAGTTTCTGACAAGTTGATACGTAAAGTTTACTTTACTTTACTTTTACTTTACCTTTACCGACACCAAGACAAATTTCGCAAGACTGCGCATAAGGATATACTTAGATCAGCAAGGATGAACGATCACGAACGAACATTTACAACGAGTATGGACGAGGGTAACCAACTTTTTTTTTTATACATTGAAAAGAGTTGGAACGTATTCGTCGATGTATATATATTATATTACTCGTTTGTACTCGCGACACCATTCACGCTCACTGAAGCAGGTTCAATCGCGCTCTTTATACTCGGTCATGCAGCTTAAAATGGAATAGAATACATAGTAAGGAAAACATTGTTGTAAACACGAGTTATAATTTAATATCCAATGTACGTCATACATACAGACTGGCATGGTTAGTGACACGCTTATGCGCAAACACGTACGAACAAACACTCGCACACGCGCGTCAACAAAAAAATAGTTGCACGCATTCACATACGTATACATATGCGCGTATGTATACCTGCACACACGCATATGCGCTTATAATATATACATATATTATATTTTATACGAAAAATCATACATATGTAACATATAATATAATGTATAACAGGATATACATTTTCACATATTTTTCGCAGTACACAAGTATATATGTGTAAGTATATATTCGCAGAGCGAAATGGAGACAAAATTCTCGTTTTGTTCATTTTTTCAAAATATATAAATTCTCGCACTTCTCTCTTTCTCTTGTTATATGTATAAATATATAACAAAAACGGTATGTTGCAAAATCACACTGCTCACGTTTAATATTAATTCTCTCTCTCTCTCTCTCTCTCTCTCTCTCTCTCTCTCTCTCTCTCTCTCTCTCTCCTCTCTCCCTCTCTCCCTCCCCCCTCTCTCTCTTTCTCGCTCTCTCTTTCTTTTTCTTACTACATGTATCATCGTCTCGTGTACATCATTCTATAATTTCCTTCTGCAAGAATTTACACAATAATGATACGTTACTATTTGTGCAGACGCGACGAATGTTAGTAGTAAATTTGGCGAACGACAAAGATGAACTCTTAAGAAATAATGTCCCTAAATATTATCGAAATGAGAAATCAGCCGTCGTCCTCACGGCTGGCCTTTCGATGACGACTCTCACAACCTTCTGCATACATTCACTAGAATCGTTTTCGTATTTTCAATATCACAATGGTTCAATATATTGACTATTTCATAATTTTCTTTAACTTCTAGAAGCGTGTTGTGAACATATTATCGATTTCTCACCCTGAATGTGACTCTTTTTCTTTTGTTATTTCGCGACGCGAATGATTATTGGTTAAATGTGCAATATATATGTATATTTCGCGAACGTTTCTCTAACTTCAATCTCAACTGCCGCAACTGTCCTTCATTTTTAAGTGATAAATGTCCAAATTCATGGAGGTTTTCTTTTCACTTTAAATCAAAATTTTCTAACAATAATAGTACATTATGTAAAATAAAACAATAAATAGAATCGTTTATGAAGCGTGATAAACACCAACTGCGAGATATATAGGAATACTTCCGTTTCGACAGAAATATTTTCTTACAAGAATTTTTGCTATTAGCTTTTTTCGATTGATTATCAGTTAATGCATATTTTACTTGACAGATTAATTAAATTACAGATTCGTAAAATAAATAAGTTTATCGGCTGAAATAACGTTTTAAAGTATGTATAGCGCGTAACGTAAAGCATATAAAACAGATATATTATATATAATTTCTATATAAAATAGATATTATATATAATTGCTAAAACAATTTTGCATTTTGTAGCTGTACTATTCGACTTATCGGCAAATAACAGCCTGACGCCTTAATTACAGTTTACATAAACCCCTTTTTATCATTTATTATATCTATATGTATATAGACTATCTATATGTATGCTCAAGTATACTCGAATCGCGTTTCCATTGTTATAAAGATGCCCTGTATCGCGCTTTCAAATTTCCATTTTTGGCCTCGCTCACGTGCGTAAGTGGACCTCATCCGCCCACGCTTGGACACGACCCTGCACGTTCCTTGCCTTTATGCACTCCTCCATGGACGGCGATATAAAATGACGTAGCTATATTACAGATCATATGACACGTGAGTATCCGAGTATCCGAGGAACGCTAAAAAACCTGAGTATATAAAATTGCAAACGAGACACGCGCGAGTATGGCGCAACCTCGACCTCTCACCCGATATACCGATTAAACGCCTTTAGTTTGACAACCGTTTCCGTTGCAAGAATAACAATCGAAATATCCTCACGGTCATAATAAAAATGAGTTTTTGTGCATAGTTCAGATATCATAAAATATATATATCATGTTTCGCACAACAGAGCTGTAAAAGTTTGAGGGTTACAAGTTCTTTCTTTTTTACTTTAGCTTTAAAATGATATATTACTAGGAGATGCATACATTCGCGATAAGATGCCCCGTTTTTAATCTTAAATATACACATATTACATATATACTTAATATAAATACACACTTATATAAGTCTGTTATAAGAGACGGCTTGATTTTTAAATAACGCATTATAATATGTTTCACCGACATTATGAATTTAACAAAAGATATTTCGAGTAAAGATTTAGGATTTTGAAAGAAAATGAGGTACTTTATTTTGTGTCAATTTTTTTCTACGATTAATAATATCGGTGAAATTAAATTACGGCATTTAAAATTGAGCTATCCTGCATATATTTTTTTTTCGTGCTTTTACGTTCAAACTCAAATAGTTTTAAACAGAGCGTTTATCAGTATGGACAATTAAAGGATATATTTTTACATTTATAATTAAACGTAAATACTGCAATGTTCAAAGTAATTAAGGAAACACTTTTTCGGCTAACTTTTTGTACATTATAAAAAAACTAAAAAAGTACATATTTAATATGTACTTTTGTACTACTTAAATCTATAAAAGAAAAAGTTTGTCAGATACCTGCCAGGTAATTGCCAAAGTAATCCTTTGATCGTTTCAAACAGTATTTTTTATGTTCTCTGAATAAAATTATTAAACGATGGAAAACAGTGTTGCGCGATAAAATCAATGTCGATACGTGATGTCATTTTTTATGGCACTCTCGCAGATTGCGATAATTAATAGCAACAATAAAAATTTATAGAGTACGTAATACCAGTACCCAAAAACTATGTGACATATCAATTAAGTTATATGTGCAAATATAATGAGATTTTGCATAATAGCAGAATTCTTACGTGCTATGATCTTGCGTGTATAGTATATAATCATAATAATGTATCATGCTGATGTAGCATGTCAAATATAGCATGTCCATCCATAAGAGAAGCGTTTATATAGCGTTATACATAGATAAAATGAGTAGAAAGTTTATAATTTACATCGAAATCATAGCGTGCGAATTCGATTATATCGCAACACAAGAGAAAGTATCGTAGTTTATGTGCAAAGATATGCGTGTGTAAAAAATATGATCACGCAAAGTCTCTTAGCCTCTTCGCAATTAGAAGTTAGATTAGATTATACATGCGCGACCTGTGTATAAGAGACAAGTGTAAAAGACCGTAGTGTCGAAATTTTTCACAAGCTTGATGAATAATCTATATTGAGTGTCCTTTCAACATATAACATCAATTTTTTAGCTTATATAAACGCGCACACATGTAAAGGTGCTTTCTTAAATGTATAAACTAATATAGATTCTCTTTTACATTTAAACACTAATGTAGGCCATGGCATTATTCTTTTAGTATATATATGTATATATAAAAAGATCTGATATACGTGAACATATAAGGAAATATAAAACGTGAATTTATTAAAAAATGTATCAAAAAATAATAAGTCACTCAAACGATTATAGTCAATTATAAATAAAATTCAACATTAAACGCACCTAATACATGTATTATGCTATAAGCAATGTGAAAGAATTAAAAATAATATTCAAACATTCTTGGCGCATAAATACAACAAGAATTCTTAGATTCATTAAGTGGCACCATAATTAATTATTTGACATCTAAATTATTCTATCAATATTAATAATTGATGATAACAAACAATTATAAATATAAGATACATACTTTTTGTAATAATAAATGTAACTAGTATAATAATGCCATCTTTCAAATTAAATATCTCTGTCAATTTAAACAATCAAAATCAGTCTCAACATTGCTCTATATATATATATATATATATATATATATATGTAACAAAAAATAGAAGTAATTTTCGTAGGAAAACGATATTGTAATTAATAAAGCCACTTAAAGCTATAACAGCTATTTGAAAAGTGAGCTCGATATCGACGAAATGATTGTAGTCATTTTATGACAAGGATTTCTCTTATATGCGAAGAAGTAAAAAACTTGTAATATTATGCATTGTGCAATAAAAAACGCTCAATTTCATATATATACATTCTTTTCAATGGTAGAAAATTTGATGTGTACACGCACACATGGATACAGATGTGGTCTCATTTTATCATGCGGAGAATGGACAGTCAATGTTTCCAATGCTTACTTTTTGCCACAAATATCGTAATAAATGAATCCTAAATTAGATTTAAAGAATCTTCTAATTTAATTTGCGTAGCATTGGCATCAGAGCCTTCTTGTTTTTCATTGGCACACTTTCCGATATCTACTCTCCATAAATATTATATCCACATGGTATAAAAGAAAAGATACTCCATAGCACTCATTAATGCTATGATATAATAAAGAACAAAAAAGTCATAGATACCTATAGAATACTTGAAGAAAAATTATTCTCTCTGATGAATTTTCTAAACAAGGACGTACTTTTCCAGAAGCAAAGGCATTGCACGATTACGATACAGCACCATGGTCCTTGATCTTCTTGCGCATGTGTGCGTAGTTTCTCTCGAAAACTTATAAAATGTTACACTTTTTCGAACGTCGTCGCTTTTTTTTATTTTTCTCCAATTCGGCCGGGGGTTGATTTCTGATAATGCGAACAACCTTAAATAATAAATATATTGTAAATATTTATACAACATAAACGAAATAACAAACAGTAACGAAATAATTTAATAATCGTCTCTTTTATTATTTTTACCTCGTGAAACGCCGCGTCTACGTTCAGTGGTGGATCTTTGGCAGAAGTTTCGATATAAGGTATGCCCAAACGATGAGCCAATTCTCTTCCCTGTTCCTCCGTGACTTTTCTCATATGCACCAGATCGACTTTGTTAGCCACCAATAACATAGGATAAACATCTCTATCTTTCACTCGTAGAATTTGAGTATGAAAATTGACGATGTTTTGATACGATTGTTTATCAGTCACAGAATATACCAAAAGAAATCCATCACCTTTCCGCATATATTGTTCACGCATAGCACTAAATTCTTCCTGACCAGCTGTATCTAACACTGCAATAACACATAAATATTCATTCGTCGTTAGAAAAGTCATTTTTAACGTTCCATATTTCTGACAATGCATCAACACATGCCTCCTTCGTTATATTACATAAATTTCTAGTTGTTAAACATTTTTTATTTGGTAATAATGTAATATTTTGAAGAAATATAAAAATAATTTAATATAATACATTGACGATAAAGAAAACAATCAAGTATCCGTAGCAGAGATATAAAAGCATTTACCATCCAAGATACACCACCGTTTGTCTACCTCCGCGTGTTGAATATAACTATCCTCAATAGTTGGATCGTAGTCTGCGACAAAGAGTTTCTGAAAATACTGTATCGTGAGTGCGCTCTTGCCGACACCTCCATCTCCAACTACGACCAGTTTAAAGGTCATAAGGTTTTCATTGTTTGGAGGACGTGTCATTCCGCCTCTCGATCGTCTACTCCTTTTCCGCCCGCTCCTGCGTCTACCTATCCTGTCAACTCTTCTAACGTGTCTCTTTGGCAGTGCAATCGCTCGTAGTTGTCTCCTCGTTCGACACGGAAGATCCTGTAACGACCAAAGCTTTTAGGGAACCTGACCTGCGAGAATGTGAACCCAAAAATGCACGAAATTTTCCAATATTGTAAGGAATACCCTAACGCGGTTATTTACGCGTAAAAGTCGAGAACGACAAAACGCGGCATCATCGGCGTAACGAGTGTGCCAATCTCGCGAACTTGGCGTCCTCGTCAACAGACAACAGACGCTTACAAGTTTTGTGGCGATTCACGGTTTACGCGCAACGGTAGAGAGATGCGATTGTTTCACGCAACGTTGAATTACCATAACGAAACTCACCTTTGCTCACCTTACATGATCCGCCACCGCCACTTCTGCTTGCTCCTACTGCTACTCGCGCTAGTCGTGCTTCGTGCTGGCAGCTGTCAGTCCGCAAGTACCCGACTCCCCCGAGAGTCCCGACCCGAGTACCGTGCGTAAATATAGCCACGCGCGCGCGCGCGCGCGCGCGCACGTATATGTCATGCGCGTACATATGCAAAAGTGTGTAGTGTGTAGCGAAATCATATATGCACACATACACTTTCGCACTCACGCGTCACGACCGTCAAGTATTCACGACACACGGCACACGGCACACCACACCACAGCGCACCAGCGCACACAGCTCACTTCACGACTTCACGTCGTGCGTCGTGCGTCGTGCGTCGCGTGCCGGTCGTGCGTCATCGCCGTGAAGCGCGGCTGCGCTCAGCGCTGCGGGCTGCGGGCGGGCTGCGCTGCAGTCAGTGCAGTAGTGCAGTTGTCGCGAGTCGCTGCGACGAGGCAATACCAACTTTACCGACATTTGTCCAACCAGCGATTTGGACATATTTTCAATTTCCAGGTATTCAAAAACACTCAAAATATTACTTTAAATATCTAAATATATACTTTAATTGTGATATCGTGTGATATTAAACATATAATTGACGCATTAAACATTAATAAAACGTAATGTATTAATTTTAGTTGCTTTTAGTACTTTTTTCAAGATTATAACCTTTTTTAGTTGGCCATTTGTGTGAATCAAATTTTACCGATTTCAGAACGTTTTAAAATGTGTACATACTTGTTTACTTGTATGCTTGTAGGTTATGCCGGGTGACACGCGTATAATTCAGTAAATTAATCATCTTATATATTTGTATATTAATATTAATAATAGTGATAAAAAATATAGTGGACACGTTTAATGAACAAATGTGTACATCGTGAGTTGCGAGTGTGCACTGGTGTGCACGTACATCAAGTATAACATAATTTTAAGTTAGGTTAGGTTACGTTCCATGTAAGAAAATGTGTTTAATAGAATTTATATAAAAATTAAAACGACGAAGAAATAAATTTGAAAAGTTTAAATTAAACATTTTGCAGGAAATATTATTTCTTTAAATATTGAAAACCAAATTTCAAAATATCAAAATGGACACGGATTTATACGATGAGTTTGGAAATTATATTGGTCCTGATCTGGCGTCGGAGAGCGAGGATGAAAATGAATATAGCAATGTTGGCGATGACACCGAGGATAGAGAACGATCCGATGAAGAAATGGAAGAAGACAAGGATGAGTCACGAGAGCAAGTGGACCAAGGCTCTTCTATGGCAGTTGTATTGCACGAAGATAAGCGATATTATCCCAGTGCCCTAGAGGTGTATGGACCTGAGGTATAACAAGCTATTAATTAATTAATATAAATTTTTATAATTTAAAACTATGAAATGTCGATATAACTTATTGTTACAATAATCACATTTCTATTTTATGGTACCAATTAAGATATAAATATTTCTATTCTCTTGTTTTACTATTTTCAAGAATACGATAAATTGTTTTATTCTCTCTCAAGCTCGTTAGATATAGATATATATATTTTATATAAATACTTTTAGGTAGAAACGCTTGTGCAAGAAGAAGATGCTCAACCGTTAGATAAACCACTAATAGCACCTACTAGAAAAGCAAAGTTTCAAATAAAACAGCAACAGTTGCCTGAAACGACGTATAGCATTGAATTTTTGGCAGATATGATGGATGCGCCGCATCTTATTAGAAATGTAGTTTTGCTGGGACATCTTCATCATGGCAAAACTACCTTAGTCGATTGCTTGGTACAACAAACGCATCCTTATATACACAGCACAACCGATGAGAAACCATTGAGGTATTGCTAGAAACGGTCCAACTTTTACTTATTAAACCAATCGTAAAAACAAAATGTAATTTTTATTTATATGTTATCAGATATACAGATACATTATTTACCGAGCAGCAAAGAGGCGTCTCCACGAAAGCTACTCCCGTTACTCTCTTGCTGCAAGACGTTAAATCTAAATCATATCTTTTAAATATATTTGATACACCCGGCCACGTAAATTTCTCTGACGAAGCGACAGCTGCGATCCGATTGTCGGACGGCGCGATATTGATCGTTGACGCGGCGGAAGGCGTGATGCTGAACACCGAACGTCTGCTGAAGCACGCGATTCATGAAAAACTCGCTTTGACAGTTTGCATAAATAAGATTGATCGTTTGGTATTGGAGTTGAAACTACCACCCTTGGACGCTTACTACAAATTACGGCATATTATTGAGGAGATCAACGGGCTAATAGCATTGTACTCTTCGGATACCGAGAACCCTGGCTTTGTTTCGCCTGCCGTAGGAAATGTTTGTTTCGCTAGTTCCGAATATAATGTGTGCTTTACTTTGAAATCATTTGCCGCGCTCTACGCTAGGAACTATCCTGGACTTAATGCCAACGAATTCGCCAAACGACTCTGGGGTGATATTTATTTCAACCCTAAAACACGGAAGTTTACTAAGAAACCGCCGCATAATACTGCGCAGCGAAGTTTTATTGAATTTATCCTGGAACCTCTGTATAAGATATTCGCGCAAGTCGTCGGTGATGTAGACACGACATTACCCGATGGTAAATCACATTCTTCCTTTTTCTTGTTTGTCATAACTTGTTACTTGGACAGATAATTATTACATACGTTTCGTTCACAGTTTTGGACGAACTCGGAATACGATTGACATCCGAGGAGATGAAAATGAATATACGACCATTGCTGAGACTCGTCTGCACGAGATTCTTAGGAGATATGTGCGGATTAGTGGATATGTGTGTCGCTCATGTACCGAGCCCGCAGGCACACGCACCTACTAAAGTGCAGCACGTCTATACTGGCCCGATGGATTCGCCTCTCACGCAAGACATGGTTAACTGCGATCCCGACGTTAGTATTTTAATTTCAGCGTCACACATTACTGCTTAATTTAAGTAATTTAATCACATCACTAGCATCAATTGTAATGAAGATATTTTATTAATAAGAGGGATTAAAAAATAAAATTTCAATTACATTTAATTAGTTTTCTGATAAATAGAGGAAACTAATTATAAAATGTGTGCTATATCAAGGCTTCGAAATTCTTTCTAATAGATATTATAAATTTTACCTATTTTAATATATTGGATATTTTTTATGAGAAATTAATGTTTTTGTAGGGAAGACTAATGATCCATAGTACAAAGATGTATCCAACCGAGGATTGTACCCTATTTGTAGTTCTTGGCAGAGTAATGTCCGGTACATTGGAAGCGGGACAACGCGTTCGCGTATTAGGTGAAGCGTATTCGCGCACAGACGAGGAGGACTCGCGCGTTCTCACAGTGGGCAGATTGTGGATCAGCGAGGCGCGTTACTCGATAGAGTTGAGTCGCGTGCCTGCGGGCAACTGGGTCCTCATAGAAGGTATCGATCGGCCGATCGTAAAGACTAGCACCATCACGGATCTAAACAACTCGGAAGAATTGCACATCTTTCGGCCACTCAAGTTTAATACGCAGAGTGTTATCAAAATTGCCGTCGAACCGGTCAATCCATCCGAGTTGCCGAAGATGTTGGACGGTTTGCGAAAGGTAAACAAGAGCTATCCGCTACTGGGTACGCGAGTGGAGGAAAGCGGCGAGCATGTCGTGCTGGGAACCGGTGAACTTTATCTCGACTGCGCGATGCATGATCTGCGTCGCATGTATTCCGAGATCGACATAAAGGTGGCCGATCCGGTGGTCGCCTTCGCGGAAACTGTCGTGGAAACCAGTTCTCTCAAATGCTTTGCCGAAACACCAAATAAACGGAACAAATTGACGATGATAGCAGAACCGCTTGAGAGGGGTCTCGCCGAAGACATAGAAGCCGAACATGTCCGTATTACTTGGAACAAGTAAGTAGCCATATAGAAAGTCCATTATACCTGAAAGTTACCAAAGAGACTTATAGCGTTAGAAACTTATCTTTTAAAATTTTGTATCAATCATATTTTTATTATGGAAAATCTTCACATAATAAAATAATATACAATTAATATCCACGACATTAAAATTGATATTAAATTTTTATCATTTTATCATTATTTTATTTCTATTTTTTTTTCCAGAAAGAGACTTGGAGAGTTTTTCCAAACAAAATATGATTGGGATTTATTAGCAGCGCGAAGTATATGGGCATTCGGTCCCGACTCTACGGGACCCAACATTTTAGTGGACGACACTCTGCCTTCCGAAGTAGATAAAACATTGTTGAACAGCGCCCGTGATGCTATCATCCAAGGCTTCCAATGGGGAACTCGCGAAGGTCCGTTATGTGAAGAGCCGATCCGGAATGTCAAGTTCAAAATTCTTGATGCAGTCATCGCACAGGAGCCGCTGCATAGAGGAGGTAATTTTATTAACATATACAATATATCGCTATATTAATTGGAATGTAACATAAAAGTCGAAGTAAATAGATAAAAGTTTGCTAAAAATAATAATTTTTATAATTTGCACCACACATTGATTTTGTGCCCTCAGGTGGTCAAATCATCCCTACTGCTCGACGTGTCGCGTATTCCGCTTTCCTCATGGCGACTCCGCGACTGATGGAGCCGTATCTGTTTGTCGAGGTACAAGCGCCCGCGGACTGCGTGTCCGCCGTTTACACCGTTCTGGCGAAAAGGCGAGGTCACGTGACGCAGGATGCCCCAGTTCCGGGCAGTCCGTTGTATACGATCAAGGCCTTCATACCAGCGATCGACAGTTTCGGCTTCGAGACAGATCTACGAACGCACACCCAAGGTCAAGCGTTTTGCCTGTCCGTTTTTCATCATTGGCAGATCGTGCCCGGAGATCCCCTGGACAAAAGCATCACCATCAGGCCGTTGGAACCGCAGCCAGCCACCCATCTGGCCAGAGAGTTCATGCTGAAAACGCGAAGACGCAAGGGACTGTCCGAGGACGTGTCCATCAACAAGTTCTTCGATGATCCTATGCTGCTCGAGTTGGCCCGGCAGGATGTGCTACTAAATTATCCCCTCTAATTTAATAAATATATATATATATCACATATATAAAAAGTAACGTGTAAGATACATTATCGAGCATTAAAGTTTCACGTCTCGCATGAATGTTTATTTCGCATTTCCTTCCATCAAAACGTGATTTTCCTCTAATAAAACAAAAAAAAAACTATTACCGATGTAATTTCACAATTGTTCATTGTCAGAATCTAAGGAGTAAAATCATTCAAGGACCTCTTTTCCAAAGGATTAAGAAAACTGACTATCTGTCCTCAGAGAATAGAAGTTGGAACCCTGCACTTTTAGAGGTTAATGTTCGATTTTCATCTTAAAAGTACTTAAATGCACCTAAATATGCAAAACAAACGTTATTCTAACTCGTATAATAAAATATAATTACATCGGCTATCGCTTCGTTGCAATATGCACTATCATTTCAATTATTTAAAAGTTATAAAAGTACCAAAAGTAGTGAAACAAAAAATATTGCATACATATTATAAATTATAATGGAACCAGTATTCGCGCGATATGATCTTTCTTGCGAAACTTATTTTTAAGTCAATCGCAATTTATCTCTAAATTATTCGTAAAAAAAATGATCTTTCCTATTTAAATCTATTTTTAAACTTAGTAATTAACCAATAATATTTTCACAAAAAGGATCCAGATAGCAAAACGCCTGTCATATTTACGAAATATGTATATACATATACGTATAAAACATATACGTCATTCAATATTCGTTACATTTTTGCAGCTTATTGCCAAAAGGTTCCATTATTGCTACGTTTTGCTATCTGGGACTATTTCGATTCTAATATCTTATTACATTATCGATCATCTGCCGTTTTTTAAAAATATCGTTATATTTATTAGGAAATCATGACAATAAAACATGCCGGATATTCATTCCTCCGTCCATTTAAAACTTTTTCTTCGTCTTACTCCTTTGATATATTTCTCATTATTCTAAACTGTTTGCCATTTCTCATTCCTAACCGCTAAAATCTAATTCATAAACCAGGAATAATGAGTATACGTTTCTATATATGTCGCTATCTTCCTCTTTTTTTTATATACGAGATTACGTCTACTAAATTAATATTAATTGCATAAATCTCGGTAAACATCGAGAACAAAGCCGCGTATAGCAAGCCATTGCGATAATCTGAATAAGAAGAATCGAGAAGGTTCCCTCTCATAAAGAAAATCGCCCTATGCATGCTTTTAAAATTGCCATGCGGTAACTTTCTTCTCGCTTTCTCCGCATCGTTGCGTACTAAAAAAAAGACTGTACTAAAAACTAGGTCGTATAACATTTTTGCGATTGGGCATTGGAAATAAGAATAATTGCGACAAATAAGACTTCGTTCACGTTGATCCTCGATTTCCAATTTCCAATATACATATTATAGCACCAATACGCAATATATACGCAAACACGGCGCAATTTCGAATCTTCGACAGTTGATCGCGTAATTTGATACAAAGAATGCGTTCGCGGAGCGCGCTATTAGCGCTATTGCGCGTCATTTTATCTTTATCGTTCAATAAGTGTAAATTGTGAAACAATACAGATAGAATGACACAATAGCGCGCTAATTAGAGTCATGCAGTTAATAGCGCTATTGTGTCCGCATTTGAATTCGATGCCCTCGAGGACCGTGCAATGGCGCAATTCGTGCAAATAAGGCTGTTCTAATCCTCGGGATACACGTAATTAACGTAATACGTAATACGTGCCGAGTGCCGACGCGACGCGACGCGACGGACGCGAGAAAGTTGCGCGTCGCATCGCCGCGCCGTTCGCGCACGCGGCGGGCGGAGTTGCAGCTGCGCGTCGTCAAACAGGCGGGCCCGGACGGCCCGGTCAGACCTGGTGGACGGGGTCAGGCGCCATTTTAACGTTGTTGGTCGCTCCCACCTATCCGCCCATAGGTCGGAGTAGTCGGACTCGTTCCCGCCCGAATGATGCGACGCGCGCGCGCGCTCGAGCCGCGGCTCGCGGCTCGTTCGGCGTTTGGTCTTTGGCCGGCAACGGGCATTACGGGCAACCTACTCCGGCCTCCGGCCTCCGACGGCTTCGGCCACGACGCTATCGACGCTATCGCGAACGATCGATCAGCCACTACATTCTGGCTCTGACGTTCCTTTTCATCCCCTCTTCTTCTCTCCATGCTCCGGCGTCTTTCATCTATATCCAATACGCACACAACCGCGCAATCCGACGCACCCCTCTCGCTGTTTCTACGTGACGCGACTGCTTCGGCTTCTACCTTCTATGAAGCACATCGTATTCTTAATGAATTCGTCATTATCTGAATAATAGTAGGGAGAGGGAAAGAGAAGATGGTGTGCGAATATAGGTAGTCGAAAAATACGCTGTGCTCTTTTTGAATTCTTTCAATCTTCTTCTTTACTTCTTATTTTTACACACATTCCTTTTTACATCTATTTCATATGCAACAAAAATGTTACAAAGTAGTTATTCAGCTAAACATTTAAAAAGGCAGATATCTAAAGCATTTATCGCATTTTCTTGAGCCAAATTAATTATAACGTAACACTATAGTCTATATCCAACAGAAATATATATATAAATTATATACTTTAAATATATATATATATATATATATATATATATATATGTTATATATACATATGTTATATATACATATTTAATATTTACTGTAACGTATATATATATATATATATATATATATAGCCTATGAAAGTTGATGCTTATCATTTATATGCCGCATATTATACGAATGATTGGTTCGCTCTGTCATTATTTAGACTCATTGTCAGTGGAATTTAACATATATACCGTGGATATATTCGTACATCTCATATACACACACAGATGCACATATACAGAGTGTTGTGTAATAAGCGAATCACTGCTCTCGTGGGCAGATAATACCTATAATATATACATATTAGAGAGGGTTGCTCCTTCTCGTCGAATCGCACGGACGCATCGTCCTCTGATTCGCGTATCTTTATTAATTTCTTATTAATTATTGAAAAACCTACAAAATGGTAAAGAACTTTTCTATTAAGTTTTACCCGCTCTATACCTGCCCCATCACGAGCAGTGATCCGCTTATTACCTCACACCCTGTATATGTACCATATATAACCGAAAATTCTTTAGCAATTGATAGGGTAACAAACAATTGAGAAAAAATAAATTCGTAAGCAAAGTAGAATTTTACATCAGAGTATACCTTACATACTCTGGAAGAATATAAATTTATACATGCGGCTTTACGATAAAATGCGAATGATAAATGCACACATGTAGATTAGGATGAAACTATATCTGTATAACATGTATATTTTATACATATCATAAATAGATTAGCTATTTTCGTCTAATCTATATATTCATGAGCCGCGCTGCGACTAATTATATAATATGCAAAAAAGGTTTTATTTCGATGTTCAAGGAAAAAATATTCATATAATTTCTCGTCTCTGACGTCAGAATTCAACGTGGCTGCAGCTTTAAAATACCGACAAATATATCGTTAACACACGGTAAAATATAACATATATGTATACCGCTGCAAACATATCGAGTACCAGTTCAGAACTCGAATAATGATCGGCTATGCATGGGCATCCGTCCTACATTTGTTTGCATTTGCACATAACGCGGCCGAGTTTCTGCTAATTATCGAATGGCGCTGATATGTACGTTAATACGTAGGTAATTGATCGCTTCACATTGCGATCTTTATTATCGCGCATTTCTCTTTAATAACGCAACTACGCGTTATAGTACGTTGGCTGCATTACGTTAAATCTTTAACACGTTATTTCATTTTTGTTTTAAACATTATATACTCTAATAAAACATATACAAAAGAATAAAAACTAAATCAAATGTTTATCGAGATTCCTTTGATATATACTGTGTTGTGTTAATTATCGAAACGCAAAATTTAGCTTTAATTTGCGCTTTGGAAAACATTAAATTTCGTCAATTCGTTCGTGAGTTATGACGCGAGGATTAAAAAGGGCGGAAAACACGTTGGATGAAATAGGGTTAATCTTATAAATTATTTTTAAGGAACAAATGTTTCAAATCAGGCGTAATCAAATGTTCTAACATCTTTATTCAGTAAAATGTGCTACACACCTTACTTTCCAAAAGGCATTTCTCAAAGTATTTGTATCGAACATATTATATGTTTATACGTTATCCGTGCGCTACACAACTGATGTAAACGATAGATTCTCTAAATCATTTCGTTTGATACGACGGATGCATCGCAATTAAAAAAACCAAAGAGGTCATTCATATGGAGATGGATGCCATGGCTCGATATTCGATATCGAACGACGATCGCGAAGCCACGGAAAACATAACGCGCGATTTCTGCGTAGAGCAGGAACATAAGTACAGAACGGCGACCGTCTGCGGAGTGCGGGGGATAAAGGTAGAATAGAAGAGGTAGGTAAGAGAGAGAGAGAGAGAGAGAGAGAGAGAGAGAGAGAGAGAGAGAGAGAGGGGGGGGGGAGGGAGGGTAATAGAGAAAGACGAATAACATGATAAAGCTGCACGAATGAGATGAGAGCGAAACGGAGCGAGAATCAAGAATCGAGAATCGAGAATCGCCGAAAGGAGCGTAGCCTGTAGCCGGCAGCCGCCAGCCGGTATAGCGTCGGATCGGGAGACGGAAACGTATCCACCGACGCCCGTCGACGCTCGGCGACGCTCGGCGTCGCTCGTGCGGTTCCGTCGCAGCGAGGCGGGGTTTAGGCGGGGTCGATATGGGGCGCCTTCTCCGCTTCTCTTTCCGCTTTTCGCTTTCCGTACTGCGTACGGTCTACGGTGTCGTCATTCTCCTAATCGCGTAGGTATCGAAATACCGCGGTGACTATCATCCGCTATCAGTTCAACCGCCTCTGCACACGCTTTCTCTCTTATTTTTATTCTCTTCTTTTTCCTTCTTTCTCTCTGCCGATAATCATCAATCGTGATAATCATAAGTCGTATTACGAGCAACGAGACGGTCGGAGTAAGCACAGGCCATAGCAACATCGTGGCGCGGCGCGTCGATCTCGCGCAAAAGTCGCGTACGGGGAAAAGGGTGGTGGAGGGGACAGACGGGGTAGGAAACTCGAAAGGGGAAATGGAGAGTCTCCCTTTCTCTCTCTCTCTCTCTCTCTCTCGCGCGCGCGCGCGCGCGTGCCCTTCGGTTCGGCCGGTCGATCAACGGTGGGTGACTAGAGGACGAGGATAGCGAACCAAGCGAACCGAATATCGGAGTAGCGACGAGAAATACTGCGTGGCGCGACGCGGCGCGAGGCGGCGCGATCGAGGTCGGAGTTGGTCGGAGCGAAACGAAGACGCGCGCGCGTCGATCGACGACGGGAGGACGGGACGGGGTCGACGGGGACGGACGACGGTGACAGTCGACACGACACGACGCGACAACGACTGGTGCGCGACGCGCAACACGCATGCATACGGTCGTTACGTCACTAGCCATGACGGGCAGCGCGGGGACGTGATGTTACGTGGCCGCTATCGCCGCGCGTCGCTTATCTGTCCGGAGTCGCGAAAGACTCGACGACTCGCGCTCGCGGCGCTCGCGCACCTCGAGCGATACGGAAAGGAGAATCGACGCTGGGAGCGACGATTACGAGCGACGAGCGCTATCGGACGCCTCGGTGCCGTGGCCGGGGCCGGGGCCGTGGCCGGGGCCGCGGTCGGGGTCGGGGCCGGGGCCGGGGCTGGGGCCCGAGTTGGAGCTGGGTCCTGGGCCGGGGCCGGGGCCGGGGCCGGAGCCGAGGCGCCGTTGCACGCCGACCGACCGGACCGACGGAGCAGCGTTGCCACCTCCTCGCAGCGGCTGCTGTCGCGGCTACCGCTGCTGCCACCGCCGTCGCACCGTCGTTGCCACGTCCGCCGCCGCTACGTTCCATCGCCGGGAACGGCGACGACTACGACGACGACGATCGCCTCTATCACGCTGCTGGTAAGCTGCTGCCGCTCCTACTGCTGCTTTATACGTTGCTCTTTTTTTTCTCTCTTCCTCTCTTTCTCTCTCTGTCTATTCTCTCTCACCCTGCAGAACGGTGAGTGCATGCATCGGAGTGACACGCCGCGCCGTATACGGTTCCAATTCGGTATATGCGGTATACCTACTATCGTATCGTGTATATACTTGTCGTGTGGTGGTGCTGCTCGGTAACAGTAGTAGGGGTCATGGTAATAGCCCGAATAAAAGGCAAAGGTCTCCCACCTGACAAGGCACCCTCGTGACCTCGAATCTCCGCAGACGACTCTTGTCACTCTTGTCAGACGTCACTTTTGGATCTTTACGAGTGATAAGACGCCTCGAGTGCGCCTAGATGTGTATGCGTTAGTCGCGATCGGGAATCGGGAATCGGGACCGCGGTATCTCTCCGTAGTAAGAAAATAGGACAAAAGAGCTTAGGCGTAGGTGCGGTAGGTAATGTGGATGTATCTCCCATGATTATCGCGTTAATTTACTTGTCATGTTGCAAGGTTGCAAGGACATAGGTACTTAACGCGATAAAAACCGATGTGCCGTGGAAAAAGGTGGAGAGAATTGATATCTGGTATTTCGCTCATTTAAAAACTTCGTATTAAAAGAGAAAACGCAATTACCAGCGCGCACGCAAACGTAAACAACAGCTACTTTAATTTTATGGAATTTTACGTGGGTGAATACCGCCATTCGGTAACGGAAATAGGATGTATCTTGTACATGCTTTTTGTCCGATATTTGCGTTTGCTCGATAAAATGTCTGCAGGTTTTCAAGAATATCCACAACCGCATTTCATTTTTTTTTTTTTTATCGCAATGCCGTCTCGCATTTTGCGCGCTTTTCCCGTCGCCAAATAAAAAAGTATTACTTATATGTTTAAAATATAATCATAATGACGCACAAAAATCAAATACATTTTATTTCTGTCTTAAGTTAATTTTATTTTACGTGCGAAGCCATCTGTATATATTAACGTCGCAATTTCGCAAAGCTAACAATAAAAGTATTATGTTTTGCGCGCAGAGAGTATTAATCAATTCCTTACATCCCCGCTTTATTTAGACACAATTTATCTCGCATCCAAATATGAAATGCGAAAAATTTATTCGATATCGTATATAGGAGAGTTGTCCATTTTCTCATATTTTCCTCGTTTGACGTCATTCAACATACCTACGTAGTACCGTATAACAAGAATTTTGAATATGTATTACAAATATACATAAATATGTAGTTTTACCATTTTTATGTCATATAATTTCTCACATATATATCGTATTGTAATATCATTTCTTCTCTAATCAAAGCAGCTAGATAAAAATAATTGTACAATTTATCAAATATGATGGGCTTTTACATCTTCGATCCGGATATCAGGGTACGTACATTGAATCAGAAGCCAGAATTTCTCGACCGGCTATCCGTGTTTTTTCGAAAGAAATATCTATATATCGTAGAATGCGCGTTATTCAAACGAAAAATCGTTTCTTTCGCGATTGGCAACGCCAAAGTCTCGAGGATCGATCCGAATTCGTCTGACCTCGCAAGTTTGTTTATCCGGCGCGAGCGATGACACGTGACTCGATTTCCGACGAGTCACGGCATGCGAGTGATGCGAGGAACGTTTTCTGGACTTGGCACTTGGCACCCGTGTCCTCTCTCTCCCTCACGGTATAAGAGGAGCGAGGGAGAGAGGAGAGATGTTGTTCGTCCCTTCCCTCGCGCGTCCAGCCTTGGCGGATCATTCACACAGACTGGAGTCGCTTTCGCCTAATTCCTGCGACGTCGCTTTCGCACGGATTCGTACGCCGCGCCGGTGCCAAAGTTGTACCAACGTGGCACAGGTGGTGGTCGACTTTCGTTTTCGAAAGTTCATTAACCCATCGTGGCCTATTAAGTATATACCACCAGCACCACGGTGGCCAGTCGGCATAGCGTCTCACTATTCCACCGAAACTATTTTTCAAGCATTCGAGCACACACAAACGGTCGTGGCTTGCCAAATTGCATTTCTCGAACTTGCGCAAAACGCACGCGACGAAAGTTAATTGTTGCATTTAGCGACCTCGGCGACGATGCTTATACATCTCTGATCTCAGAATGAAAAAAGAAATAACGAAAAACGTATAATAGTTTCTTAGAGTCTCATGTGTGAAAATATCAACAAAAAATGAAGGAAAGAAACCAAGAAACGATAGAAATCAATTTCCTCTCTATTTAATTATTTAAGATAACTATAGATGCAGTTTGAAGTTGACGCGTAAGCGGAGATATTACATATATACATATATATAGATAATTACGCAACTTTTCTTCGCTTACAGTTAACAATTGTTTGCACTACTTTCGATATCGTTTCGTCATATAATTTTAATGACGATATCCGAGTATAATTGCTAATAAAATACTTATATATTTCGTATATGACCATATCTTTACACACAAGAATATGATTATATTGTTCAGGGTATACGAACATTACGAAAAATAATTTTATTCGTACTTGTTAAATATTAATTCTGTTAATTAATTGGTAGTAAAAATTAATTTCTTATATTCATACGTATTTTAAGTCGAGCAAGTTCTCGTTACTTTTCGTTGCTTTTTTTCTTTCGTTCGTCAGGGCAATTTAATTACACACATTTTGGAGAGGTAAAAGTGTCAATAGCACTTTTACTTTAGCAGGTACAAACAAAACAAAACAATACAAAAGCAGTAAGCGGTAAGCGATTCGACCAATCGCAATCATTGGCGATTGGCGAGCATTGAAGAGCGTTCCTGAGCAAGAACGATAGCTTATACGTCGCATCGCCGCGTCGAGGAGAATGGTCGATTGTGATTACTGTCTTCTAGCTTACATTCTTTTAAGCGGGGAGCACACACTTCTGCAAAACGCATAATACGTAAGTATAAGAAAATTGATTGGTATCTATTTCCTTATGCTCATGTGTATGGACCACGCACGTTTCTTATGCTTACGCCGTATGCGTTATGCAGAAGTGTGTGCTCCCCGCTTTACGCGCTATAGGGCTTTTAGCTATTCTCGTCACCGATGCCGATGCCGAGCAGGTCGCGCAAACGGATCGCGCCAACGAAACTCGCTGTACACAGCGACACGCACTTACACCTATACCTATACACCGTATGTATACTGTATACTGCCGAGTGCCGTATAGGCCGCCGAGTCGTCGGACTCGACGCTCGACGTGTTTACCGGCTCGAAAGTATCACGCTGGTTCTTGGATGCGCGCGCGA
Organism: Temnothorax americanus; assembly: GCF_048541705.1. NCBI lineage: Eukaryota > Metazoa > Arthropoda > Insecta > Hymenoptera > Formicidae > Temnothorax > Temnothorax americanus. The sequence goes on from NW_027509275.1 coordinate 4,129,633, forward strand.
CAGACAAAGAGGAAGAGAGAGAGAGAGAAAGAGATAAAAAAGGTGAGAGTAGAGAAACCATCCCCTTTAAGAGATAGACCTTAAAGTCTCGGCCATACGTTGACGTCGGCGTCGGCGTCGGCACGTTTCCCCCCCGAGATCTCTCGCGAGGGACATTTATCCACGCACGTCGGCATTGTGCGCCGATGCACATGAAAATCGCGTGCCGTTCGTCACGAGCAAACGGCCCCCGCGTCGCGCCGCGCCGCGCCTTGTCACTCGTCAGCGCTCGTGTGGTGCTGCTGCAACGGGAACCGGGAACGCACCGCGAACGGACCGCGTTGCTATGCGATGCTATGCGTCGCTACGCGTGTTTGCACCGGCAGCAAACTGCGCTGCTGATTATCACACGTTTTATCGCCGACGATGCGCACCGTGACAGCGTCGTAGCGATTCTTACATTACGCTGTCACTATAGCTTTGTCTCGAAATCGTGTTTCGAGTTTCATAAATCTACTTTTTTAAATCTAAATTTTGTTGTTTCAAAGAATCTAATTTCTAATTTATGTGTATTTAATTTTCGTTCTATTTGACGTTGAAAAAAAATAGTCGGCGTGTATTACTTTGCGTTGTTTGTGGAAAGTAAAATAATTTTTTATACAAGAAATTGATTAAAAATAGTTTCCATTGCGCGTTAATATATTATATAATTGCGATATTAGATAAAATCGAGGATAAGACATTCTTTTTAACAACAGAATTGAATATTATTATAAAAATTAATTATCGAGCACGCACGTTAATATCTCGTAGCTGTAATGGCAGCTGTTGTTTTCAATAGATTAACAATCGATTGGCACAGCTGTTTCAGCACAGATTAACAACATGGAAGCAAAGGAGAGGGAAAAGCCACTGGTCAAAGACTTAAACGAACATATCGTGTGTCCGCTGTGCAGAGGCTACCTCATAGATGCTACGACTCTTGTGGAATGTCTGCACTCCTGTTAGTATTTTCTTCAACATGATCATCATTGCTTGTCGTTAACCATCGAGCGGTCGCGTTGCTGTAATTGTAAAACAAAAATCCAATGTTAAGGACATAATTCTATTTCTATTTGATACTTCAGATACTACTTGTATAAAAAAGCAAATGTAAAGAATTTTCCTTCGGGATCGTTATAATATTTTCAGAACTTTTAAGTCAATGCTTTTCTTAAATTGGAGGCCATATTTTGTAGCTTGCAACTGATACCAAGATTAATTCATTTTGCATTACCCCCTCGCCCTATAAACATACACTGCAGTCTGCACACAAGTCATGTTCTTTTAACATTCTTTTTAAATCTGTGGGAAAGTCAAAGTGTTCTTTTTTTCTTGTATAATAATTATTGTCTTGAATGTCGCGATGTCATGCTCGAATCGATCCAATTATATATGTATATCGAAATATAATTTTGAGACGCCGCACCGCGGTCGTTCTTTCCTCACGTCTCGCGTCTCACGTCTCACGTCGCAAACGCGGGTCCTCAGTTTGCAGAGGTTGCATCGTTCGGCGTCTGAGTAGCGGCGCCCGCGCGTGCCCCGTGTGTAGCGTCGCGGCGTCGCCGCCGCTCTTGCCGGATACGCGGCTCCAACGGCTGGTATATCTCGCGGTGCCCGGTCTCTTCCGGTCGGAGCTCGAACGTAGACGCCACTTCCGTCTGGTGAATCCGCAATGCCCGCCGTTGCTGTCGCCCGTGGGCGCCCTCGAACTCACTCTGGAGGATCTCGTCAGTCTGAGTTTGCGAGAGCTGGAGCACACGGAAGACGGGACGCCGAAGGAGGCGAAGGAGGCGAATGAAAGAGGCGACTCGTCGTCGAATCGTGCGAACGAGGTATCGGCAGGGGACGTGAGTAGTGGCGGAAGCACGAGGTATCTCAAGTGTTCGGCCGCCGTGACAGTGCGTCATCTGGCGAGACTGCTGATGCTGAAGAGAGGATGGGAAGAGGCTAACGCGACCGTCAACGGTGTCAATAATAGGATAGAAATTTTGTACCAGATGGACGAGGCGCAACACCCCGACGGGGAAAGCATGCGCCCGCTCAATCCCTCTTGGACGCTTCTGGACCTCGCTTGCATATTTCGATGGAAGAGGGTGAGTTTAATGGTCCGGCTTGACGTATACCGCGGACGATCGATCGTTTTCATATCATACATACAAATCGAGTCTATATTAACCCTTGAGTATTCTCCAATTGATTTGATCCAAATAATTTTTCTCTTCTTTCCATATTCTTTTCGCTTTTAGAAAGCTGCAGAAAAGGAATAACGTTAAATCCGTATCAGACTACGGATTGGGATTGAGATTGGATTGAAATTTAATCAATCAGAACAGAGAAAACTGATCTCAAGTTTAGCAAACTTTGCTCTGATTGGTCAAATTTCAATCCAATCTCAATCCCAATCCGCAGTCTGATACGGGCATTACAGGAAATAAATGTTATATTACGTATACGATTTGTTATTATTCGATATTTAAATTTTCAGAATTTAATATCAAGTCTGTTTTATAGGAGAAAAATATTTGTTAACACGTATATCTGTGCGTAACTTGCCACTACTAGTACTTAAGGATTAATGTTAAGAAAATTTTATTTATTGCATTTTTATTCGCCTTAACATTTCCATTAGTATTCTATGTTCTAAAGAGCTATTGCGTCTCATGCTATTGATATCGCGTATGCTATCTTAGCGGCAACGTTTTGATATTTCATCGTTCAATCGTTCGATTGTTTAATCGTCGAATTATGCTCGAAAATATTAACCGAACAAGGAAGTAGGGGAGACCGGGGCTAACTCGACACCGGGGCGAACTTGACACTTGGGCTTTTGCCACGTTAAATCTATCGTAGAAACTTGCCTTTCCTACTGTAAATGCGTCTTTATGTGCCAGTATTATCAACGGAATTTGGTAACATTCTGAGTTATAGTGTAATTTTTAACGCGACATAAGCGTTTTTGATAGTGAAAAATAATTTTTCTGATCTTTCGAAAATGGTCTACTCTTTCATCGAACTTTCGGGCAAAACTAAGCGACGTACAGCAAAATTTCCTCAAGCAATTTTGTACCTGAAGGAACGCTCTTTAAATGTGTACCATTAAATTTGCTTAAAAATTTTAATTAATTGTTGAAACGTGCCTTTGAAAAATTGTGTCGAGTTAGCCCCGGTCTCCCCTACTCTCGGGAAATTCTTTGCAAATAAAATAAGTAAGCAGCAGCTGTAAATTGTTATGTTTGCTATGAACGAGCCTATATAGCCAGGCCAACCAGCCGCGAGCCGGTGCGGTGCGATGCGCGTTATGAAAGGCGGCGCGATGGCCCGTCTGTTGCAGGAGGCGCCAATGAGACTGTTCTACCGGGTATTGCGAAAGGAAGAGGCGGCTTCGATCTCGAAAGTTTCCTCGTACAAGGACGACGCGACCAAGGATGTCCCGCCGACAATCGAAAATATACAGCGACCACCGACCCCACCGCCGAGTCCCAAGCCTAGTCGCGAGCAGGAAGCTCGCGGCGCGGAGCCATCCCGTGCTCCCGAAACGACGAGCGTCGATGTCCGCGACAAAGAGATGCAATCGAAAAAGCCGCGCTGCGAAGTGACGCCCGTTATGCGTGCCCCGGACCCCCCGTCGACCACCGAACTGTCGACGAGCAATCGTCATCAGTCGCCTGAGAGTAAGAAGAACAAGGATATGGCAAGGTTGGAGCATCGGAAGCGGCGCAAACGGCGAAACAAGCGAGTGATCGCGGAGATCACTACGACGCCGCGCGAGGATCTCCTAAAACTCAAGGTCCGCCTAACGCCGTGTCCTCCGAGGATCACGTCTGGAGCGACAGGCAGCGGTGGGGGTGGGAGCGGAGGCATCGGTGCGAACAGTCGAACGAAGGAGAAAATGTTGCAGATGCGAGCGGTTAGACGCGACAAGATCAAGACGATCGCTCAGCAGCGATCGACGGCGAGTCCGCTAGCTCGGGAGGAAATCATGTCCAAAGAGTGCGCCGTGATAGACGTGGAAGAAACGATCGAGCAGATCATCGACAGCATTCCCGACGAGGTCGTGCATGTCGCGCAGATCATCGGCAAAAACGAGGAAACCAAGTCCAAGGAGTACAAGTGCGTTGCGGCGGAAAAGATGACTAGCAAGGAGACGGAGGAATCGATGAAAATATCGGAGAGCAGCGACGAACCAGAGAGACCGAAGAAAGATGAGGAGATTCTGCGACGACTGGGCCTGATAGCTGTTAACGAAGCCGGTGACAGAATGGCGAAGCAACGCGCGCAGAGCGGCGCTGACAAGGCGGAGAGTCTGGACCGCGAGAAGCTGGAGAAACAGTTACGCGAAAGCAAGGCGAATCGCGTGCGAAGCTTGCTGGCGGAGAAGCAGATGCGCGACGCGCTCAAGACTATTATGTCGACGAAGGAGGAACTGACGTCCGTCATTAAGACGCCAATTTTGACGTCCATTCTTAATTCCACACCCACGCCTGTCGCACCCGCGGCCGCCACGGTCGCGTCTATCACGCCGAAAAAGAAGGAACCACCGCCATTGACGCCTCTGCGCGTCGCAAAACCTTCCGGTTTTGCTGCAACCAGCGTGATAGTGTCGAACATCACTTCCAAGTATGAAACGCCACTGGATCTCAGCAGTGGTAGCGGCAGTGGCGGCAGCAGCAGCGGCGGTAACAACGGCGGTAGCAGCGGCGGCGGCGGCGGCGGCGGCGGCGGCGGCGGCACCACCACCACCACCACCGTCAATGACAACGTCCTCGACCTGTCTGCTACATTACCCGACAACGGTCAATCCACTCTTCCATCTTCCTCGTCCTCTTCCTCCTTGCCATCCTCCTCCTCCTTCTCTTCTTCCTCCTCCTCTTCCTCTTCTTCCTCATCTTCCTCCTCGCCATCATCGTGCTCGATATCGTCCTTACCATCGTTGCCATCATCAAAGCTGCCAGCGCGATCCACAATTAGCGCCGCCGGCAGCCTTTTCCGTAAATCCAAGGAATTGGAGCCACAGCGCGGCAAAGGACAGCAGGAATCAAATCTGAGGACCCTCTCGGATGCCGCGGTGTCACGTCTGACAATGAGCACTTGTCTGATCGAAAAGAATCCGGCGATAGATTCGCTGGCATTGGCCGCCGCGAACGCAAACACCGCCAGTAGTAAGGTCGCTCTGCGCATACCGCAGCCGCATCATCGCATCTCCGGTTTCGGTATGAAAATCAAGCCCAATCTCGGCGTCCGCCACATTCCGAATCCCCAAGCTGTCGTCGTCTCGCAATATCGTAATCAAAAGTTACTTCAACGCAGTTATTTCAACGTCGTTCAGAAGTCGCCATAAATGTGTGTGTGTGTGTGTGTGTGTGTGTGTGTGTGTCTTTTATCTTTAATATAATTTATCTATCTATCATTTCCCCTGCCTCTCCCTTCTCTCTCTCTCTCTCTCTCTCTCTCTCTCTCTCTCTCTCTCTCTCTCTCTCCTACTTACTATTTTCCTGTAAATATAGTGTAAATCGGTCGTTAAACTTTGACATCGACACACGGAATTTCTGTACGACCGAAATACACGTATTTCGCGAACTTTCATATTTAATATTCAAATTCAATTGGACTTTTCCTAAGCGCGATGAAAGATTTTACTATTATATATATTGGCAAAAATCAAAAATAATATTCAGAGTTATTTTACTCGAAATAGTCGAAATAAACAACGATCGTTGTCGATACGTTCATCGGACGACGTTTTTAATTATGTAAAAGCGCACAATTATATATATTACTTTCTCGATCTGGATTACCACTGTCGGCGCATCTTGTTTTCCCAGAGGGTGGAAAAGGGAGGAGAAATCGCCGACTATTAGTCGGATTATTGTTACCTAGATATATCAAAATGACTGTAATACTATACGCCTGACCTGTGCACTGTGTCGCGGTCTATAACTCCTATGGTTACTGGCGAATTGATTTGACAAACGGACTCTCGTGCATGAGGAATATTCGTGGCGTCCGATAAAGTATCCAATATTCAATGGAGACGATATAGTTATATATATGTAATATGTTGGATCGAGATATGTAGTAATCGGTGAATGGATAGGAATGATTGTAGCGAAACGCATGACATATATAGTCATCCGTTGTTCCTTCTTTAGGACTGTGCGAGGACTCCGGGAGTTCGCGGAAAATGAACTACGGGTTCGAGTACTCAAAGATTTCTATAGTAAGTTTAATATTTGTTATAAAATCGACTAGATCTCTTCGAGTCATCAGCAGGAAGCTGAACGTATCTATATATTTTTAAATTTTTGTTACTTGCATTTTTATTAAAAAAAATCTTACAATTTAGCAAATATCCTTATCATAGAAGAAAAATGCATTTTAGTTGACCAGAAAAGTTCCTCGTGATGTTTTACGTATTATTATAGAGTATTATTGTTTATCACTGTTGAATTATTTTAGTTACTTTAATGTGTATTGATTTAATTGTGCATGCGTGTGTGTATATATGTATGACGCTTTTGAAAAGTTTGTTTGTTTGAGGAAACATTGGAAACATTTAGAATCAATTATGAGATGTGTATATGTAACAGGTGTTTGAATGCTCCCAAAGATGTAAATAATAAACAATCTCACGCAATTGCAAGCGGAATCCGATCACGTTCGCCTGTGTTACGTCGACTTTATTCTCAGGAAATCTAGCCGAGACTCGAACTCGTATATATACAAGTTTTTCATTTTTCTCGAGTGTACGCACGGGCCTACCGCAATTGGGTGCGATTTTCTCTCTCTCTCTCTCTCTCTCTCTCTCTCTCTCTCTCTCTCTCTCTCTCTCTCTCTCTCTCTCTCTCTCCCTCTCCCTCTCTCTCTCTCTCTCTCTCTCTCTCTCAGAACTTGCGATTAGCAAAATATATTGTAATAATTTGTAGAGATGCCAAAGAGAACGCCCGAGAACGTGTGCAATGTATTAGTGCAATATAGTTATCATTTAACGTAAATTATATATCACTCGGCGAATTAGCGGCGCCGAAACATAAAAGGTAGGTAGAGAGTATTCGTACGGACACGCGTATAAATTGCGTGTGCGTGATTTGTGATTCCCTGAAGAGACTCCGTAGCATATATAGAAATCCGGGAGACCGAGATGTTTTTATAACAGCACATTTTTTGTGGAATTAGAAAAAAAACTTGTTGCGAAATCAGATTGTAGAAGTATCGTTAACGCGCGCGCGCCATTGTGCGACGATGACCAAAAAAGTAGTGCGTCTTCTGACTGGCAAGCGCATAGGCCTTAAACTGGCGGAAAAATGATAAATTCCACGCCATTTGGAACAATAAAACTTTTTTTAACCAGTCTTATTTTTCTGAATTCGAGCGACGTTAATACGTCTTGTAATTCCTGTATTAAGATAATTCGCAGCGTTTGTATTTGATGTACAGAAGCGAAGTTGGTATTTTCAATTTTTCTCTCGTTATTGAATTAGAAATAACGAGCGTCACATAAGCGTTTAGCATTTCTAATTTAATATAAAAAATAAAACGTTTGTGTTACCAGAGTTATTCAAATCTATATTTGCGCGATGAACCCTTAAATTTCATAGAAAATTTTGAAGAAATTGAAAATATGAATTTTGCTTCTATACTTCTCATATACATATGTGTATGGAATACGTGATATTGATAACAAGGAATAGATGTCAGTATCTTGAATAGATGGTTATACATATATTATAGAAAGAAACCACTGGATCATAAATTATAGAATAATCTCGATTATAAACTTGAGGGGAAAAATGACCAATCGCAAAATATAGCATCAGGTGGTAAATAGCGTAAACTTTTCAAATTTAATCCTGGCACTGAGAGATTGATTTAAATAACCATCAAAAATATTCTATTTGTACGCATAACAGCTATAATATTCCAAAGTACAAACTAAAGCGAACGACAAAATGCGAGAGCATTCGTAAAAGCCGGTTTTACTTCTACACGCGCTTACGATATAAGATCCAGTCGATGTATAAATCCCTCTGACATAACAGACGCATTAAAAAATGCATAGCAAGTCCATAGAAACAAACTATAATTGCGTTTTGAAAAATAAAAATACGTATTCAATAAGAAATTGTTGAAAGTGGTCTTAAATTTCCTTGAACGATTACTTTTCCTTGTCGTTTAAATCGTAATTTTCAAGGCCGTTCCACGCAAAGCTAAACGCTTGAAAGATAGTTTTTAACAATCACAATAACATATTTCGATATATGTATTTTGAAGAGTTAATCGAGATAAAAGATCCGCATTTGTCAAATGCTTCGATACCGTGCAATTATATACGTATCTATTATATGTATCGCGTAGATGGATATATATTACGATCACTTGCAGGAAACCCCACATCCAATATTGCAATATTTCTCCTCTTTGCATTAGTGCGTCAATGTGCCAAAACACAAAACGCAAAGTGCAAATTTAACATTTTTTACCAACACGTACGCTTTTGTATCTGTCGTCTAATTTTATTTAATTTGGATACTTCGAATTGCTAATAGAGTTTTTGTAGAAATAATCTTGGTTTTGACGTAATTGATCGCAAAGTCAATTAATAACGGGTACCAATATTAGTAAACATAATGCGTATAATTTTCGTAAAAAGAAATCTATATATAAGTTCAGATTTACAGGTTGTCGCGTGGAACCTGTCCATTGATCCAGTGAAATCGTATAACGGTTTAGTCCATTTGTGAAGGAGACTTGAGATGTTTATAGAAAACCGGCTCCTGTACTCGAATGAAATCAATGCATGAAGCGACTTTCGATTAATAGCGTAGTTTTCTAATAGTGTATTAGTTTATAATACACAGAACGGAACAGAACTGTGTTAAAACATGAATGCGACCAAGTATATTCAAACCGGTATTGAGAAATAGGGCTTAACGAATATTAATATATAATTATAGCGGAGAATGATAATAAGCAACAGATTTAAATGCCAAATAATGTAAATTTAAATAGTTATTTATTTCTACTCTAATTTTAGAGGAAAAATTTAACTATTTTTTCCCACATTTCTTCAACTTTTTTATTGTTATAAATACTCAATATTTTTGTGTATTTTTTTTACGTCTCCTTATCGCATCATGCAGTAATAATAACGATAAAAAATAATCAATAATGCAAACCAAATTTACTTTTAAAAGAAATCATTTAATACGGAAGATTAAACTATAAGTGCGATGAACACAGTGACATTAACATTAAATAAGTTTTACAACAACAATGTAGACAAATGAATATTCACTTCCGATATGAAAAATATTAACGGAGAAATATTGAATGTAAGGGATGACGAAAACGTAAAACATATACACATCGTCATCAACAAAAATTAGATTTCTTAGAAAGAAGTAGAATCGATAAAAATCGACATAAAATTGATAGGAAAATTCAGAAAGAACGCTAATGAACAAATTAATAACATAATAAGAAAACGTAAGATTAAAAAAACAGACAGAAGGATTAAAAACGCAAAAGAAGTCAGAAAGAAAGAAAGTCAAGACTTTCGTTAACTGTAGCACGATCTTTGATTCCCCGTATAACGAGATCACGTCAATTAATCATTGCGTTATACATTCGTCGTCGGACCGATATAATAGGACGCTTTCGATAACGTTAAAAAGAAGAAAGAATTAAATCAAAACTGCCACTTTTGCGAACAGAAGGAAAAGAGCCATGGTTATAGTTTTCACTTTGATTATTCACAGCAAATTCAAACACACACACACATACACAAAAGGAACCCAATAGATTTTTCAAAGCTATTTTTCTATTGTGCGCGTTTTTAAGTAAGTGATCGAGAAAACACGCGCGTTTATTATCCGAAAGATATCAAATTCCATCGAAAGAAAAACACAGGAACGAGATCCATATCCCTATCGACATTTATACTTATCAATAACGTGAATTAATGTAAAACTGACAATTTTAGAATTGGTGCGTTCTAGTTAACACGTATTTCCCGAGAAAAACAGAAGACATATAGAGATAACGTATGATTTTTTTTATTATAATTTATTATTGAGGCTATTATACGACTTTTTATCAAAGACAACTACAAGGCAGTTTTCGATATAATAATAACACAAATCCTATCAAATGCAAATAGTGATATATAAGAAAACGCGGATATACCTCCATCAATTACGACAGAAATTCTTGCGTTTCCTTATTTTCGATGTCACAATGCAACATATGGTCTTATATTTAATGATCAACATGATAAACAGACTATAACAGTACCGATATTCATAAAAACAATGGCGATATTCGTTATAGGGTTACGCATCTCTTTGAGATCTCGTGCGGATATTCACGGTACGATAAGAATTTGAGAATCGTTATGATTCATCGTCAGTCGATAGTCGACACACGATTACTTCCTATCTTCTTTTCATGTTAACAATAAGTGTGTTGTAGAATCAGTTTGGCGAGTCTTATCGAAGACGGCGATCTACGTCATTAACATAACGACCACGACGCGACGATCTCGATTCTCGGGGACGCATGAAAGTATTGGCTCGAGAAATGGCTCATCTGTTTGCGAGAACCAAGAATCTCAGAGACTCCTCCACGATTGTAATTCATTCTTATTATTTATACCAATCGTATTATCGCGAATAGCAAGCGTGTCATATTACGGTATTTACAGTATTCTATTCGAACGGATTCATCGGCGCTCGAATTGCCTAGTATTAACTATTAACTATATAGTATAATCGCGACGGTAATAATTATTCTATGCCAAATCGCAGCGAAAAACAGCGTGCATATTCGTTTATGTTTGCCGTATAAATTGTTTTACCTGTCATCCTGTCGTCTAGTAATTACGACGGTATATTTAAAAGATATTACATATTTATATTATTATATTGCAAATGTATTATAACAATTGTTCATTTCTTTAAGCACTTATGTGAAATTAAGATTTTTACGTTAAGTTATTGTTATTTAACTATCTTATTTAATAAATTTATTTAATACTTATATTAAGTAGAGGAGAATTTTTGTTGTTAGCAACAAGTTGACTACTCGTGCTATTATTTTCAGATAACGTTAATATTACAACAAAATTTTCTAACAAATAATTGGATAATATAGGTTTACTTTTATTCATATTCAAGTAGCTGTTAATTGATGTTTATTAATTCGATGTCCATAAACCGATATTCATTACCGTTTAATAACATTATAAAATGCATGTCGCTATTTTTCCTTATACGCATAAGTAGCGAGAGAGCTCATATAAATAACCAATACTGAAAAATATTCACTCTTACATTAATTAATACAGATGCAAAGTGAAGATACTAATTCGAATTTCTCATTAGTAATGTGCGCAACGTATACGTTTAATGTGCACACTGACAAATATTGTAGCATGCACAAATTAAATTGTTATACTTAATACTTATTATATACTTGAAACGGCCAAGCATTTAAAAAACCGAGAACGGTACTAACAGCTCCTAAAATCAAAATTGATGACAAAAATGATCGACGCACGGAAATCGGTTTTTACGATGTGCGAGCGCGTGTATATGTATAGTATAATATAATATATCTTTAATATTGTTGCGATAGTTTTCGAGTGTTTTAATTGTCGAAACGAATATACCGCGCGATGCGATCTTCGGTATTAACGAGAACGAGAGAGAGAAATTGTCTAATTTAATTCGACGAAAGGTTAAGAAAGGTGCCGAATGGATGAAAGGCAGTAATTTGTCGCGCGTATTTATTATAGCTACTCCATCTAACCTATATTGTTTCAGCAAAGCTATTCGGAAGTCATATCGTATTGTACGTTGTAGGACTTGCTCGTAAACGAAATATAAAGTGTATAATATCCTATACGCATGTGATTTACCAATTTACTCATCCTTGCCTTAGGTATAGTGTGATACACGATATATTTCTCCCGCAGATACAAGTTTACAACGGTAAGTCAACTATATATATATATATATACAAGTGGTGAATATGCTCCCTCGTTAAGAAATTACTATGTTAATTGTTATAATTTCTTGTTTTAAAAAAATCAGATTATTATCAAATCCGATAATTAATTTCAATATATTTCCGTATAAATTCAATTTTTACATATTCAGTAATGCGGAAAATTTTCGTAGAGGTAAGATTATGGATAATATCATCATCAGGTATCACGAGGAAAGCAACATTTGTCATATTATTTAGAATTTTAAATATAACAGAAAGTCGGTTCCTCAGTTTTACCGTACCAGTGACATTCTTTTCGGTATAATAAAACAATAAAATAGAAATTAACGGAAATAATCAGCTTATTCCTCGCCTCCATTTTTTAAGACTCCATCGTTTCGTAACAATAGCATAATCGAATCCGTATCACGCGTTGAATACCCCGTAAAAAAAATTAAATAAACTCTTAATTTTAAGCAATTTTTCTTCGAATCTTTGGCATTGAAACTAATACCATAAGAATAGAAACTTCGTAGAAACTTCGTAGAAACTTGACTTGTGTATAATGTGTGTGGGACCGAGCGTGAAAATGGCGAGTCAAGCTTTGAAATGCGGAGTTATATGTTACAAGTGTACCTACCACTTGAGTAATCCTAAATCCATCGCTTAACGTTTATCAGCGAATGTTCGTGTATTCGTATCGTTAATTAATAAAAAATATTCTGCAGATTTTTTTGTTATCTCTGATGATAGATTTCCTTGATAAAAATACGCGGATTATTTCAGTTTTGCATCCAGTTAGCACTCGTGTTTAACTCAATTTATTTTTTCTTTTTAGGCTCGTTACATTAGACTATTAGAGCGAAAACAATTCATTTATACAATTATTTATTCGTTTATCGTGACTCGTGACTAACGAGAAGATATCTTTATAATAAAAGTCTGTTAATATTTCATGATTTCCGACAAAAAAACTATCGTACTTATTTATATAATAAGTATATGATAGAAAAAAAGTAATTGCTCGCAGTGATGTGTATTACTCGTAACGCTTTCGGCTAATCGACGAATCGTGGACAATATATGTGAATTGTAAAGCTGATGACATTTTACAATTCTTTGAAAAGGTTATCGAGTTTGTTCTTAATTTGTATTGCAAAAAGTGATTGTTCTCCCGACCGCTGATTAACAGTTAGGATATGACTGAATGAGCCTGTGTCATTGTCGCCGACCGATCGCCGACATTTTTTAAGTTTTATAAAAAGTCAGGGAGCTCGTTGCAGGTCGACCGAGATCGTGGAATTCTAGACGATATCCATAAGGATAACCTCCTCCCCCCTCTCGCCCTTTCGCCGGATTATCAGCAGCTAGTTAGCTAAGAAGATGATTTCAATTATACGCTTCAAGTGGAAGGCCTATGCTATCATAGGCGGAGGAGGAAGGTACACCGATCCTTACCTTCGACAACCTACATTAGACGCGAGAGAGTCAGCCTGCAGCCACACAGGCCTCGGCCGCTGATTGGCTGTGGCCTCCCCGGGGAAGTGCGTCGGAAGTGAAGAGGGCTGAGCGCGCTCGGGGCGAGAACGAGGCGCGGTTACACAATGCGATAACGCGATCCGCACCCTTGATAAAACTTGACTACGATCTGCGATCTGCGACCTGCGACCTGCGACCTGCGACCGCGGTTGAATCAGCGGGTGGCGTCAGTGACGTCTATCGAAACGCTTGACGACCGAATCTACAGCCAATAACGACGAATTTACACGTGAAACTCTTCTCAGAGTTGCGACGTTGAAATGCCAAAACGTTTATCAGTTACAGTTACGTTAAGAATCTTTTTATCGCGTAAAGTAATTAATTCAGTCTCACCAAGTTATTCATATGATGTTTCTCAATTTTTATCTCAGGTATATCTTAAGCATTCGATAACAAACCTACGATGACATGAAAATCGAAACCCAACCGCGAATTGAAGCTTTTTCCTCGAGAAATATATTCTTCTTTGAAGGAAAGTTTTGAAAATTTTAACTTCAAAGAAGTAAAATGCGGAACGAATAGATATGCTTTGGGACATCACCTTTATGCCGTTTGTTTTGTGGAATTTCAGGTACAATAAGACCCTTCTCTAGTTTAGAATCGTCGATCCATTTATTCTGAAACAGTTCTGAAATTCACATGACGAATTTCTAGCTAGAGAGCATTTTACAGAATAAAAGCTATTCCAGAATAGAGGAGTTCTATTGTATTTTAATACTCCAAGTCCCTTCGGCAAACGAACCCTACAACGGGTAGGATTCTAGATTTGGAAATTGCAAGAACGCGGCGACATCCTCATCGTGTGTAAGGGACATTCGCGCGTAAACTATTCCTCTCTCTCGTTCGCTCGCGCTCCGTCTCGTTTCGTCCCATTGGCGGACAATCCTCGGGATTTCGTTTTTTTTCTGTCTCTCCCCCGCCACGCGGGACGAGCGGCATGACTGTAATGCCGCCACCCTTTTCGCCACCACTCTCCACCACCACGACGACGTGGAGGTCTTCTTCTTCCACCTCGACCTTCCCCCCTATCCCTATCCCGTCCGCGCCACCGGATCGCCCTCACGCACGCACGCACACGCGTGTACGCGCGCGCGCGCGCACACACACGCGGCGCACCCTTCGTCCTGCCTGCAGATGTAGTGGAGAATGAATAATGTACTCTCGCATCAGGAGGGGCTCTGGGCTCTGACTCCGGGGAATGCGAGTGCGAGAGCCTCGTTCGCTTTCCCTTCCCCTCTTGGATTGGAAGACGCACAGGCTACTATACAACGTTCTTATCGAAACGGCGCGACGCAGCGCGGCGGGCAACTATACGAACGCGGTTTACGCGTAGGCGAACTGCATGGGCTTTGATACGACCGACGAAACGATCCTGATATTCGATCTCGTTCTCATTCTTCGTCGCGACGTTAACGGCCCTTTATCAGTCAATTCGTTCGCGTCTATAGTCGCTAATCCTGATCGTCGAGTCTCATGTAATATCGTGCACACAGAAAATAAAAGATGTTAAAAAAATTAAACGACGAAATCGATAAATTGATGAAATTTATTTGCGGTGTGGAACAACATTTCCATATTATAATAATTCTTGCTCGAAGCTGAATGAAAATGATTATTGATCCGTTTCTGGTCGGGCCGATCGAACAATCGCGTTGAGTCTTAAACTGACAATGAGTCGAAACAAAGCTGAAATCCACCAGACAAAAACATAGAAGAATAGAAGTGTAGAACCTATAAATTAATATGACTTATTATACAATTACAATTAGTGTGATCTGGTAATATTAAAATATGTCGAAACATCTATGACTATAACAAGTAATGCTAAATTTCTTTCTTATTTGAACGGTTTTATATACGTCTACATAAGGCTGGTAACAATTTATCTTGCGTTCATTACTAACTCGATCAATAATATTACCTAACAACAGAAAAAGATATTGAACACTTCAAGTAGAAAGGGATCGATAAAATAAGAAGCGTTATATATAATATATATTTTTTTTTCTAAATCTATACACATAATATATCTGTGTTGTTCGTGTCGTCATTTGAAACACGTTTACAATAAAGAATAAAACGATTCGCAACTTTCGCAAACGCATCTTCCTTCCACCACGCCGGCCACGCGCTCTAATATCGTCTCCCTGGTCGAGGGCCGAGGAACAGGCTACCAGGGGCATCAGGCCGAACAGGAGTGAAGAGAGTCGAGCGAGGCGGAGTCGCGGCGCGACTGTCCTAAAATCGGTGGCGGGACACGATGAATCGATACGGTCTCGCGTCCTTGCTACCGCCCTCGGGCGCTCGCGCTCGGCGAGATCACTCGTCGAGTTGATTTGCGGCGCGTCGCGTTGCTTCGAGTCGACGGCAATTTGTCAATCCGAAATGCAGATTCGGTCGAATTCATCTGTTGGATTGAATTCCCAATTCGTTTCCTAGACCGCGTAAGATCCTGGCGATACGAAAAAAGGGACTGATCGAGGTCGAGGTGCGCGCGCGAGCGCGAGTCGACTCCCCTCGCTTCCTTCGCCGCGAAACCGGCGAAACACGTGGAGCGTTTCCCAAAAGCGTTTCTATCGACCGATATCGCGCGGCGCAGACTCCCTGCGACCTGCGAGGACTGTATACGAGTGGCGAGTGCCGGCGTGCACGTGTATATACGTGCGCGCGCGCACGGATACGCACGCACACGCGCGCAGGAAGGCACGGATATACTCCGGCCGGATGGAGCCGCCCACGCATCATCACCTATACAGGTTACACGCGCGATGAAGGGGACGATGATTCGCGGAACGGGCCGTGCTTAGAGAAAGGGCCACGAGGCGAGGAGAGAGAGAGATCTCACTTTGCGTGCCCCCGAGCCCCCGTCTACGTAGCGTCTCATTCGCTACGTCGTTGGTCGTTCCTCGCTCCTCGGCGACGACCGGACCATCCGTATAGAGTATAAAGCTTCGTGGTAGGGAGAGAGAGCGAGGAGCACGGTTCGAAGGCAGCTAAGGCAGCTTCCCAAAGCGAGAGCTTTGAAAATGATTAGCCTCCAGGGACGACGAAGGACGGAAAGGAAAAGACAGAGAGAGAGAGAGAGAGAGAGAGAGAGAGAGAGAGAGAGAGGAAAGGAGGGAAAATGAGGCAAGGAAGGGCACGCACCATGCCACGAATATTTTCGTCCACGTTCTCTGATCGTAAAGGAATGAAGGAGAGGGAGGGGGGTAAGCCGGTCTTCAGCCAACAACCGAGGGTGACTCGTGATTGGAAGGTCGCGTATTGTAGTGGGGCGGGATTTGATCGTAGTTTCCCCAGTATAGTGCGACTGTTGTAATTAAAAACCAACGGAAAGCGTCCAAAGCAGACCACTGCATGGATATTTCGATCATAGTTGTAGAGTAGACCGTAAAATTCTATGTGATCTTTTATATTTCTCTCTGTACGCAGCGAAGTTTTTCGAGACAATTTTAGCAAATCGTACACTGGGTAAAAATCAAACCAGTCGCTTCTTATTTTAATGATTTATCGTTGAGCACATACACTGTTAAATATTTAAAAAATGAAATTTAAATTAATACCTTGAGTTAAATAACATATTGTTATTTTTAACTACATTGTGTGTCAAAATTTATTATTCTACCGCAAAACAGTATTATTTTAACGCTATTGATTTAGTTAAATTAATGACGTATTGAGTATAGGAGCAATGGCAACTATTCCCTATAGGAATGGTTAAAAATTACTCAAATTGAGTATAATTTGATACTACCAATTTAACAGTGTATCGAAGAATACACATCAGATTGTATAGTTGTGATTTTAGAATTAAATTTTGAATAAAAGGAACCATTTTTAGCTCAATAAAAATATTTTTTAAATTCTTTTTAGAGAAATATTTGTATATACACTGACAAATTAATCATGTATCGTTAATCTTTCACTAAAAATTTTGAATCTAAAAGTTCTCCATGCATTGCAGTTAACAATAAGTTTAACGATTAAAAAAGGTTATCTCCAATAGAGAAAAGAGGCACACCGTGCATTTTTCTTTTCTTAAGAATAAGAAAAAGACTTTTTAGCATTCAACATTTTTTAATGAACGATTGAGGAATGCGAGAACCTAGCGATTTAAACAAAGAACTTGTCATTCACATTACTGCACCCTAAAAAAAAATAATAAGAATCGCTTTCGAACAAACAGCAGTTGCAGCTAAGCAGTTAAAAATATAACGAAACCTAACGAGCAAATTTTTTTCAGGAGAATTTTAAATGTTGAAATTCATAAAAATATAGATACACAAACGTAGGGTTCTACAGCGTACCGTAATGAGAGACAAATATTGAGCAACTGAGGTAACTGTTATTTCATCTCGTTTTAGTTAATCTACTTACGCACTCTATTCGTGTTTGGATCTCCATTACGCCGATCAAAACCGCTTGTTTCGCTGCTCTGTTTAAAAATCTATTGTCTAGTTTCCCATTACGTGATAACATAAGTTGAGTTATCTCGTATCATGCTTTCTATTTACGTCTATTTATTCCGATTATCCAATTATTTGTTTCCCTCGTTTATTTTGTTTCAATTACTCTCTACTTTCTTACGCGCGTATTCGATAACATCAAATCGTGTTTCGCATAAGATCTACTACATTCGCAAAGTAATAATAATGCTAAATAAAAATTGTCAATTATATCTTTAATATCAAATATTAAATTCGATAGAGATTATTTAAAAATTAAATTTAATGAGATAAAAGCTATGTGTGGGATACAAAATATAAAGCGTTAAAATTAAAAAGTTATCAAGATGTTTGACAAAGTAACATCTACATGGCATTTTACATTTTATACGCACCGATGTAGGTTTCGATATTGAATGATTTTAAAATAGTTTTTCAAGATTAAAGTGGAGCAGTAAAAATTTGAAAATTGAGTGACTAATTAGTAGCATTAAATTACACGCGAGAACTACAATTTTTTTTTATTTCCACATTTTTCTTTGTACGTCTCTATGCTAAGTTGACACAATCCTTGATTTTAACGAAAAAGTTAAGATTTTAACGAAAAAATAATGTTACAAATAATGCGACATGTTAGCAACAAAAAAAGTATTAAAATCGCGTATGCGATTGCGTTTGATTGTACTTAATTTTTTTCAACTATATCTGTGACGCCCCCATTCCCTCCCCCTCCTCCGAGCAAAGATAGTTTACACTTGATCAAAAGGTACAATAGGTGCTTTCCATTTACATCAAAACTCAGATAATTCTCACTTGTGACGTCGTTCTATCCTTTTTAGCAATTAATGAATAATAAAGACAGAATGACATCACAAGTGAGAATTATCTGAGTTTTGATGTAAATGCGGAAAGCAACTAATATCTGAGCGTTGATCGTTGATGCGATCGATCTCGATTGCGTACTTGGACAATAGGCCGTGAGATTCACGAGATTCGCAAGATTCACGAGATCTTCCTCAAGAGGAGGAAGAGGACACCGGACACCGTTCTGGCGAAATATATAGGGGAATATTCGGACGGCGCAAGCGCAAATAGCGACGGCAGCCTCATCATGTGCACGGAGATCTCTATACCGTTCACTTGCACACGAAGACCCGCATTGAGGATCTTAGATATCGAAACGCATTAATCTGCAAATATACTCGTTTCGCGCACATTCGTATGTGTTTTCTTTATATTTCGACTGACATGAATATCGGCACGTTATATTTTGTATGTATATACATTTTCAGATCTACTGCATCCGTATTAGACCGTGTTCTAATGTAATGACGTAATGACGCAATAAAATTGGCATAACATTGTCATTGTCATCAACTGTTAAATTAGCGAAGCTGCCAAATTAAGCATTAAATTGCGTTTTATATTCTAACTTTTTATATATTACATTAACCCTAATCCCTCCAGCCATGCCCTTTCGTGTCTCACGCGTTTCTAAGGGTCGTTTGTTCCAGAAAACCAATGGCCGTGAGATAATCCCCCCTCCCCTCAAAAAGTTGTTATAGTAGGAAACATCAAGTAGAAATTTCAAAGCCCTAGCTCATTTACTCTCGAAACGGCAAACAGTAAAAATCGCGTTGGGACACGAAAGTGCATGGTTAGAGGATTACGTCATCAGTGTTGTGTGTAGGTAAATGAGATTTTTTTTATATTCGTCATTTTTTTAAGAATTACGAAATAAATTTTCATTTTAATATTTGCGTCATTTATTTCGTTTATACATCATATTGATCATGCGACTAATAATATGGCATTGTTGAATGCAATCATATGAAAGCGTTCAAACAACGTGAAAGTCAAGGTTTTCTATTTCTATTTCTATTTATATATATTTCGATTTCACTTTAAAGCTAAATTTATCTTGGGATAAATGTACCGATTTTAGTGTTGCGCCATTCTTTACCCATCAGTACCTCTCCATTAAAACTGCAGCCATTTTTCTTAATTTGAGACCTCTAACACCTTGGAAAGAACGAGCCATTTCTTCTCGTCTAAATATGCTGCACAAATATGCGCCATACAACTCGCAACCTTACTTGTATATAGAATATACACAATCACAGTTTTCTTAGTGCGCATGTATATACTCCAGTTTCTAGTTCTAACATTGCGTTAGATACTTTTTGCTCGAACATAACGTGACATTTATCTACGTCGTTACTTATACACATTGCAGCAAATACAAGTACGAGACCCATTATCACGATATATACTTACACGTTACAACTTGATATGTATGTCATGTATGTGTACTTACATTCGAGCTTTCGACATATCCTACGTTACACACTCGAGAGATAAATAATTCTTCCTTGTAGAATAAAGACAACGTGATTTATTCGATTTGGAATCGCCATTGCATTCGGACAGGTGAGATAGCTTTCTTTTCGACGTCTCATCTGACCTGTAGGCGTCAGGTGGACGCTTTACCGGTGGAGATTACAGAAAACGATGATCTCTCTCGTACGTCACGTCGCGGAGCTGTCTCGATTCTCGCTGTATCCATCAATCAATCAAGAAACAGAAGAGAGGGAATGGAAAGAAGAAAGGGGCGGAGAGAGAGTAGAAGCAGAAAAAGAAGGGAAATAAAAGCGAGAAGAAAACGAGCGAGGAAGAGGCGATTATGGAGTAGGCAGGGAAATAAGCGTGAAGAAAGAGGCAAGAGAGAAAAGGTTGGAAGTGGGGAGACCTTTTTTCGGGCAAGAATAGCGAAACGAATGGAGACGCGTGAAAGAGAGAAAAGGGGCAGAGAGAGAGGAGAGAGAGAGAGGAGAGAGAGAGAGAGAGAGAGAGAGAGAGAGAGAGAGAGAGAGAGAGAGAGAGAAGTGGCCAGAGTTGCGAGATAAAGAATGGAGGCTAAGAGAAGCTTCCACGAAGAAGAAAAGGGAGAAGAGAAAGGGAAAGCAAAGATATAAAAAGACGGAAAAAAGGGGAAGACAAGGGCTATGCCCTCCCTTCGCAAGCTCACGGCTCATCGCAGGAAAGAGGGAAAGAGAAACGGTAGAACCGAGAGAAATCTGCGCGACAAAGGGCAAACGCGAAACGAACGAGACGAGCGAGACGAGCGAGGCGGACGGGACCAAAAAGACGAAGGGATCGAAAAGGGGAGGGAAAGGGAGTTGATAGTCTTGTAGTTGTAACCCCATCTAAGAACGACCGACGCGGGAAGGGGACTCGGTGCCACCGTGAGCGGCGAGAGGGGCAATTCAACGTCGCTGTGTTAGTGCGAGGTACAACATACGTATGTACTATCCGGTCAAAGAGAGAGGAGCAGGGAGAAGGAAGGGCAAGCGAGAGGAGGTACAACTAGAGGTAGTGGGAGAAAAATGAAGGGGGAACGAGCGAGCACCCGCACGTCGCACGACGACAAGGGATGACGAGAAGAGGAGAGGAGAGAGAGAGAGAATAAGAGGAGAGAGAGAGAAAGAGTGAGAGAGAGAGAGAGAGAGAGAGAGAGAGAGAGAGAGAGAGAGAGAGAGAGAGAGAGAGAGAGAGAGAGAGAGAGACGAGCCAAACAAACCGGCGGCACTAGGTAGAATCAGTAGAGAATGTAGAGATAGAGAGCTGGGTCGCGTCGGACGCGAGGGTCGCGAGGAAGGACAAGAGAGACGAGCGAGAGAAGGGAGCCATAGCAAGAGAGCGAGCGCGAGCGGACGAATGGATGGGTAGAGTAGGGGGAGAGCGGATCAGAAGGGTCGGAAAGGATGGGGTAAAGAGGGGAAAAGGGCATCTCCCGCTCCGCTCCACTCCACTCCCATTTAGTCCGGTATGAGACGCCGTCGGTGGAACGTACGGTTGCGCGCGCTCCCTCCTCAGTCCTCGCCTGTCGTCGCGCGTTGAGTTGAGAGCAGTTGAGAGAGCTCGTGTTCGTGGCTGCGGGTCGTGCCGTTAGTTGGCAAGCGCGCCGCGCGGCGCTGCCCATCGGCAGCCGTAACTTCGTGACCGCCCTGTGTCCTACGTCAGCCGCAATTTCCTCATATTCGAGAAGCCGTCATTTCCGAGACGGTCGCCTCGCGACGCCGACGACGCGCGAACATGGGACATTGGCCGGATCGCGATCGGTTGGCTCGAGAATGACGCGCTCGGCGAACGGCGAGATCGCGCCGTACCACGCGACATCATAGGCTGGCCACCCTGCACAAAGAGAGACCGCTAAAGGGGGTGGGGGGAACGAGAGGGACAAAGAGAGAGAGAGAAAGAGAAAGAGAGAGAGAGAGAGAGAGAGAGAGAGAGAGAGAGAGAGAGAGAAAACGTAGGAAGAGCCCGAGTAGCCGAGACATCGTTTCTGACCGTCGCGTCGACTGTAGCGCTTCGTACGTACGTTGTGGAGTTGTCGACATCATTGTGTCGCACGAAACGAAAAACGCGTCGTCGTTGATCCGCGCGCGCACGCGAGCGCGCGTAGATTCATCCGTGCGCTGGGAGCACGTAGCGTTCTTCCTTGCCTCCGCTGCCTCCGCTGGTATTAGGCTCACATTCTCGCGTGCTCGCACGTAAGTAAGTATGTATATCGATACCTTGGACTCACGCGCGTCACATACATGTACACGTACACGCGCACACAAAGTCACAAAGCAGAGTCGTAGCCTGCACTCACACATGCGCGATGCGCCGCCGGTTGACGGTGCAATCGCACAATACAAAGAGAGCATTTGCGTTTGTGTGCTGGGACTGCCGGGAGATGGAGCAACGGGACGGGCAGACGGACGGAGTACGGATCACAGACCGGACGAACGTACGAACGGTGTTCTCTTGGTCTGTTTTCTGTTGTATCCCGCGTATTCTCCTTTCTCTCTGTATCTCTTCCCTTCTCCCTTCTCTCTTCTCTCTTTTCTCTTTTTTCACGCATACATACACACACACACACACACACGCATCCCAGCTTCTCTTCCACCGGCCGGCGACCACCCTTCTCTTTCCGGCGCATATCCTCGTATTTACGCATTTTCTCATTCCGCCTCTCGTTCTCGTTGCCTCGTCTTGGACAAAATCGCACGAGATTCACTCGTCGCGGTCGCGGGTCGCGGTTCGGTAGACAACCCTGGAACCTGGACTGGAATAAGCATCGCTGGTGTGATGCGTTATTAATGCGTAATTGACCATCAGGTCCATCACGTCATGAGAGACGTGATCAGATATAACTTGAATTTTCTAATACTTAATTCTAATTCGATAGAAAAGTATTCGATAAGAATTCCCGAAAAATTTCCCCAAGTTGGATGTATTCAGCGAATACATTTCTATTATTAATGCGAGTAAAATAGCAAACTTGATTAAGATTCTAGATCCAGTAAACAGGTTTTAGAAACTTTGCTTAACATTCTGCCCCTTATGGGATTATCAGTTGTACGCGAATAACGGCAGAATGTAAAGTAAAAGCTAATTTCTTATTTCGAGAGAGGATATAATAGATATTAATAAATGAATTATTTTGGTGTGAAAATGTTTCATTGTGATTTCTTATAATTCGGACAACAAAATAGCTCTTGAGGAACCATAAAATTTGTATTTTCCAAAAATAAAGCAATTTTAGTGAACGTTTTTAAAATTACTTTGTATTAGCCAAGTTTAAGAGTTGTAAGAAAACTTGCAGAGAAATTGTTGAATGTTTAAACAAAAATAAAATTACCTCAAGGTCATCGTAGTTTATCATAAAATCCTTATTTCAAAATCTTAGGAGGCAATTTATATAGAGAAAATTTTAAACACGTTTGTACCAGCAAGAATACGACTCGCTCGTCTCTATGTCGACGAGCAACTTGCTTAATTACATTTACTTGATTGCTGTATCTGTCATGTCTTATTATTAATATCTGCAATTCTGCAGTACAAACAAAACTCACGGTATCCATTCGATGGATGCCTGATCTATTAAACCACGTGTCACGAAGACGATCCTCAAATATATTCGATCGTTTACGATCACGAATTGTTGCTACGGGAAAATCTTTTCTTCCCGTCGTTAATAAGGGAAAGCTACACACACACACACACACACACACACACACACACACATACACAAATTGCTCCCCTCAACGTCCGTTTTTCGTGGCCTCTGTGTCTCTTTGGTGTCGCTAGGTGATTGCGAACGTTGGTTTGGCTTCTAGGATAAGGAGGGTCGTCGGACGCCCCATACTTTTCGCAAATGTTAGTACCACGGGCCGCCTAATGCCGAGACGATGCTTCACGAGCGATTTTTTATCTTTTCTTCTAACGCGCGAATTAAACGAATTAAAACTGAGAATTGCTCATTCCGTTGCATTTCTTTACGCAAATCTCATTGCTTTCTCTCGTCTAATTCGCCTAAACTAATTCTGAACATTGTCACGTAGCGATAATAAAAATAATAAAATCTCGTTGAAAATATTGAAATGTTTACACCGATAAGAAACAATAATTCGATATGGGAAAGCTATTAAAAAATAAAGACGAAGCCGCGGGGTTCGTCGCATCGATAGAATTCATCATTCATTAATTGATTAGTATTATAGGGCAGTGTCACGCGACAGGACAGATAGAAAGAAGGAAAAAAAACGCCTCGTTGAACATTATCCAATGCTTTGAGAAGAACACAAAGGCCGCCTTCAGCGTTCGCTTTTGCGTTCGTTTTTTTTTTGTGCGGCGCAACGCGTTGTGGAGATGACACGGAGATGCGGGAGCGGGAGATGCTCCTAGCACGCGCTAATTTCCGAAGCACGTGTGTGTCTTTTCCCTTCGTTTATCGCGTTACGCGTTACGCGGACGTGGCGAATTTCGAGATGATTCTTTTACCGAGAATAACGTGTAGCTTAGTTTTATTACGACAAGAAGCATTTCAGTGATGTCGATGGAACTGTACTATGTCGCAACTGTATACTTGGACAATTTTCACTCGCAATCGTTTTTCAAATCCAGAATATCCAGAATGATGTTTATCAGTATCATTTTTAAATGTATAATCCAGATATGTTTTATGATACTCGATGTGATCACAAAATTTAAAATATAATATCGCTATCGAAAATATAAAGATTATAGCGTACAACGAATAAGAGATGGTAAAAGATGCGAGAGATTCTTTAATCCTCGAACTGTGCCTCTCGGCTTTAACAATGTTTAATAAAAGTAATTTATGTGTAAAGATAATCGCGTGTCATATCTCTCTCTCTCTCTCTCTCTCTCTCTCTCTCTCTCTCTCTCTCTCTCTCTCTCTCTCTCACCATTTACAAAGTTTCTCACGGATTACGGGATTAATCTATGCGAAAACTAAAAACATTCGCTGCTTTATTATTTGTATTATGCATTGCCTATTATGACATGTTATTAATATTATCTGAGATATTACTTGAGATGTATATATATTCAGTTTCGGAGTCAGTCCGCGCTTACGCATTCCCGCGTTTCGTTTGCCGTAGTGAGAATTTTGCTCGTCTTCTCTTGGAGCAGTTCGGTATAAATAGACGTAGTATCGTACTAGACATCGCGCAAAACGCGATATATACCCAAGACACTCTTCGGGAGCACGGTAATTCGGGTAATTCGGTTAATTAACGATAAAACGACTGGGATAAAACGTCGTCGTATAAAGATAAATCGATGGTCGGACGAATTGTTCCATTCCTTGTCGAAAATGCCAAAGAACTCGTGCCTTTTTCTTGCGATGCTATTTACATGCCTTGATCTCTCTTTAGTCCCGTAAACGTAAAACGTAAACCATACGCATCCTCCGATCATAGTTAGTTATCTGCGATAGCAGATGCAATTTACTTTTACAATTAGACTAACAATAATAAGTCAGTTATTTTCATAAATGAAAACGGGAAAAGGATGGAGATATGGGACGCGCCGCTACAAAAGCTACAACAAAAAGACGCGTCTCGATGTAATGTAAATGGCGGAATCTGTTCTCTTTGGCGACGCACGATACACGACACACGTGTTCGCGTTTACGCGATGACGCGCGTGTTGCTCGTCAGCACTCGTCAGTACGATGGTACGCAACTTTCAACTTGTATGCCATTGAAAGAGAAGAAAGAGAAAGATCGAAATTCTTGTCGTAACCAACGAATGTTATGCGATAACTATGTGAGTCGAGCTTATCGTCGGGCCGCAAAATACCGCGATATTCGATCAATACCGTCAGGTATATTCGACGGGCGTACACACAGACGCACGCAAATGTACACCGCGATGCAAGGGACGTTTGGCGGTTTAACCGCGCCGTCGGCGTCGGGCCGTCGAGCGCCGTGAGCGGAAAAAGCATGGAAAGGACGATTTTAAACAGAGACGGGAATAGGGAATAGGGAACACGCGTACCTACTCGTATAGTGCCGCGTACCGTGTATACAGGCGGGCTTG
This sequence comes from Temnothorax americanus, assembly GCF_048541705.1. NCBI lineage: Eukaryota > Metazoa > Arthropoda > Insecta > Hymenoptera > Formicidae > Temnothorax > Temnothorax americanus. Next base: position 4,156,020 of record NW_027509275.1, read on the forward strand.
AGCGGGGGGGATTGGTGATGCCGAGCAACAACGGGGACAACGGGATTAGTATAGCAATAGCTACCTGAGCCACCTGAGAAATGAGAAACCTTCGGAAAATTCAGCTAGGCACATAATGATGTATCAAAACCTGAGTTGCGAATACAGCTGTTGCAGGGAAGATTTCCAACATTTTCGGAGCACCGAGAAAATATTCCGACACGAATGCCAACGAGAGAGACCATGTTTCTCATCGTTTTCAGTTGATGCGATATTACGATGCTGTATTTTATCCATCTCTCAAAAAAATATTATATATGCAATGTATAATATTGATCTATGTGTAGTTTCGTACGTTATTTATTTAATATATTCGACTTTCTCTCTCTCTCTCTCTCTCTCTCTCTCTCTCTCTCTCTCTCTCTCTCTCTTCTTACGTGTAATTGTGACGGACGAAAAATTCTTTGCGAAAGTTATACCTTTTATTGATGCTATCGATGTAAACATTATTTTCCTGTAACATGAAAGTCTAGCTAGAATTAAGAAATTGCGTATATTTAAATATTTTAAATGATTGCGTTTATCTTTACAGATTTTGTGTTTTACGATTCATTTGTACGAGGAAGAAATGGCTAGTATCGGCAAAAGGACACTCTTATGTAATATTAATCCACATCTAATGTGTCTACTATGCCGGGGCTACCTTATAGATGCCACAACCGTAGTAGAGTGTTTACACTCCTGTAAGTAAAATCGAGATTTGTTCAGAATTTTTCTATTTGATCAACAGCGATGATTAATATGCTGTATGTTTTTCATTCAGTTTGTAGAAGTTGCATCTTGAAGTATCTCAGTACTGCAGCACACTGTCCATCGTGCAAACATGCGATCAACAAGGCGAAGCCAAATATCAAGTACGATCATAGTTTTTTGATTATTTGTATATACGGCAACTTACGTTATTTATTTGTACTTTTATTATATAGTAATAATGGACGATTAAATTATTATATCTGAATGTTATTTAAGACCACGATCTCTTTGCAGAGCTGACAAGACGTTACAAGAGATCGTATATAAATTGGTGCCCGGGTTATACCACAAGGAAATGCTGAAAAGGAGAGAATTTTACAAGAAGCATCCCGAACATGGTAATTAGTCAATTCGTTTCAAGGCGGTTTATGCTTAGATTGTAAACAACATTCTAAATATTAAATCTTAATTTTTAAATAATTAGCCAACTCGGCAACGCCGGAGCAACGCGGCGAAGATGTAAGCGGACGTTTAATATTCAATCCAGAGGATCAAGTGAGTTTGAGTTTGGAGTATTTACCGCCGGGAGCAGATCCGTTGACTATATTGAGTACCAGCGACATGGATACAAACAACTCGAACAATGCCAACAGTAATAACGATAATAACGGTAATTGCAACGGTAATATTGATAGCAGAAGGTATCTAAAGTGTCCGGCTCTAGTAAGTGTGGGACACCTGAAGAAATTTATAGCGATGAAATACAGCGTTGACGTAACGAGATATACCATCGAGATTTGTCATCGACGCGCGACACTTCCCGAAAATTGGACTCTCATGGACGTCGCTTATATCTATGCGTGGAAAAGGGTTCGTATCGTCTCATTAATTTGTTATTCAAATACCTATCTTTTCGATTTTCGCGAAATAATTAGTAGATTAAAATTGGTCAATGTTGACAACAAGCATTATAAACTAGATTATATTCTTGTAGCACGTGTCTGTTATAACTATGTTGTTCTATAATTAATATTTGTTTATACATATATAAAATAATTTTTCTACTTAAATTTCTCGCAGATTGCACCGATGAGGTTTTTCTATCGAGTGGCACAAGAGGAACAAAGACTCGAAGCACCGTTGCATCAAAGACCATCGACTCCGGGACTCGGAGCTCGGGACTGCTTGCCACCGAATGAGGCGCATAACGACAGCAATCTAGAGAGTAAATCCGTTAACCATTTGGAAACTTCTAGATTAGAGATTAAACCTGCGAGCGACAATGTTGAGACGACAGTATCGGCAAAACATTTAAACAAGATTGCCAATGACGGGATAATATCGCCCGTGAATCGCAAGCAAATGACAATAATCGAGAAAGACGAAGCAGACGAAACAACGGTGTCAAGGACGACTACGTCCGCAACGTCGTCGACGTTAACGACAAACGTCACAAGAACGCTAACCACAACAACGAATGCATCTCTCCCATCAGGAACAAACACGTCCCTTTCGACGACATGTAATGATTCGAACAAGCAGATAAAGAGTCCAATTAAGATACTGAAGAATCCGGACGGAAGATACGAGGTAATGAAAAGTCCGCCCACTGCTGCCGTAACGGACGTCAAGAGCCCTACGAGTCCTAATCCCGAATTTAGTGTCGTGAATTCTAATGGTGTAAAGATAACGTTGAAGCAGTGTTCGCCGCCGCAGAATAGTAGCGCGAAAAAACCAAAAGTCATCAGCAATATTCTGTTGCGTTGCGGCCAAATGGAGAAAAACACGGCGCAGCCGTCGAGTGCGTTAATGATCCAGCAAGTGCAACAGCAACAGGACAAAGACAAGCTTACCACGACGAGTCCGACATTGCCGAATAAACAAGAAAAACAACGGCGTAAAGTAACCTTCGTGGATCGATCTTCAACACCTGAGAAAACCTCTCCCACTACCAGCGTTACAATGCCGAAAACCGTATTGAAAAAACCGGCGGAGCAGCAGGACAAGAAACAATTTCTACAGGGTTTTCAATTGACCGCTAGAGAACCATCAATGGACGATAGCAAGCTGAAATCTCCCGTTCGAGACATTAGCGTTGCGATGAGCACCGTTAAATCTTTTCAAAAAAATTATGCGATACCGAAGATGGAAGAATCTTCTAAGAAAGACTCTGACGAAGTCAAGAAAAAGAATAACATTGAAAACACCGGCTCGAACGCGAATAATAGTACCACCACGACAAATATAATTACAAAACGCGTTTCTGGAATACCTGCCAACTCACGAACATACACACACAAAACCGACGACGCAGATGGACACGCGGGTAATTCAGGAACAAGTCCAAACAGCAACCATGCTGCCAAAGCAGATGTGTACACCTTCTCCAGCGATCCGCCAATTGTTCCAGCTGGAGCAGTCAAGAGAAAGTGTCCTCCGGGTGTACCGATTGCTGATCTCAAGCGTCGAAAAACACCGCAGGTTGTGCAGAGACAAGAAATTAACAAGAAACAAAATTCCTCATATAATTCTGCTGTTAATAAGCTATCGCGTACATCTTCCACAGAGCATGTAGTTCCTATAAGTTCCAGAGCGATCAATACGGTAGGAGATTACGATGCCGGGTCGAGCCGCGTGTCCAACGTGAATAATACTAAAGCATCGACTGGTCCATTGCTTTCGAACGACACTAGAGATTTGCTGGGGTATAACTACGGTTTGAATATTCCGGCGAGTTTGAGCATAACACTGACCTCGCCTAAATCTCCAGGATCTTCCGGACAATTCGTCGAACCTAACGACTCCAACGACAATAGTCGAAAGGCCGTGTTGGGCAAAGTAAACCCCAATATCACGTTGAACGACTGTTCAGTCGATCCACGCGTGTGGAAAGCTCTGAAGACTGGGCAAATCAAAATGCCAACTACTCCGTCGAAAGCTAAATCAACGGCAACAGCAGCGGCGGTGACAAAGCAGACGATGTCCACGGTGATGACAGATCGGGGTGAGACAGCGAATCAACAACGTACGACGACATTAGCTGCCAAACGGAAAAAAGAACACGAATCATCTAGGGATATTCTAGACTTGAGCGGAGGCAATAGAAAGATGGACATACATCCTCTGAGAATTCCACAGCCGGTGCCAAAACTTAATAAAACTAATAAAGTTACAGCAGGTAGAGATAGTATGCAACCGGGAGGTATCTCCGACCAAGGTCAAGTAGTGACGCTCATGGGTGGTCATAGATATTACCGAGCACCACCGGGCTCTCTGACACCCGCCGCTCATCGCGTCAACGATTGTCCGTTACCACCATCGCCATCGCCATCGCGTACACCTGTCTATGCACCGTCTTTCGGTAGCATCAACCGATCAAGCTCGGATTTCTCAAATATCTTCCCGAGCCTACCTATCTACGCTCTTCAACAGGCGCCGAATCTTCAACAGTTTCAACAGATGGATACAGCACGGTTGAGATTACCACCGCGATCTGCTACAGAAAGTGGAACGATATCCGCGATAGGAAGCGGTGACAACACTAATTCCAATATTAGTAGCATACCGGGGAAAAGTCACCTGGCCGCACAGTGTGCACCCATTAAGCCCGCAAGATCTTCCGTGGCACCTTTAGCGGTTCCTATTAACAAGCAACAACCCATCGAAAAATCCACAAACAGTATCAACCGAACAGTTCCGGTAGACCCGACCAAGTCTCTAGCTCTTCGTAACAGCGAAACCACGGATGAAACTTGTCATGTCCAAAAGAAATACTCCTTGAGTGTCGAAAGCACAAATAATAGGTTCTTGTCGCGAAACGAATGCGTGAAGAATAATGATCGAGTCACCAATGAAACAATTAGAGATTTGAATGTCGAGTCCAGGAACGAAACGATCAATACTGATAATTCGGTGCAACAGCAGCTGCAGGAGCAACAACATCGCGAAGCAATGAGTCCTAATATCGTATCGTCAACGGCTTCACCGTCACCGCCTCCAGGTGACAATGGTGGTATAAACGTGAGAAATGAAGATAGTGCTAACAGTGATACTAATATCAACAGTAATGATTCGAACGAAAGTAACACCGTGACGCCTGGTCAGACAAAAAGCATCAGCTCTGAGGTGATGTGCAGCAAATCGCCAGATAGTCCGGATTCCAGTTCGATCACAGTAGAGAATTCGGGGACGACGAGCAAGGGCTCAACCTTAACGGATCGGGAAATCCCGATGGACGTCCAGACGTCGCCGGACACGGCACAAGCCTCGGAATCGACTGTGAATCCAGACGACAACCCCGTCGACGATTCGACCGCTACTAACGACAAGAATAAGTTTGCCAACAACAAATCAGAAGCAAGTGAAATCGCGAAACAATTGATGCAAAAAAGTTTGCTAGCAGTTTTTCCTTCAACTGAATGGGCGAACAATCCCATAGCCGCTGCACATCTGGGAAACTTTCTCAAAAGTTTGAACTGTCCGATAAAGAGCGAGGGATTCACCGAAGGATCGAAAACAGAGAAAGTCGATCAGAAAACCACCGATAATGACGATAATAAAAATCGGTAATGACACCTTCGCGAAAGTGAGAGATTTTCCAAGGCAATTTCGAGCGATCGTAACAATCTTACAAAATTTCAAAAACGATACGTTTACGTCATATTTAACATCTACGTAACAACTCGACACAGAATTTTATAATTTGACGAGAGCTTTCAGTTTCTTTTATCTTGATTGATTGGATTGATTGTTGTAGATTGTAGATTTCACTGAATCGTATCTAGTTATCTCGTTGTAATACGCATAAAACATTGGTGAGAAAAATATATGGCATCAAGCCGAGCACAGATAAACTTTGAGACACTGCCATACAAATCGAAAGATGCATAAAATTATTTTTAACTGATAATGAGATGTACACAGTTATACTACAATTCACGCAGTGCAAGGGGAGAATCTTACGATGAGATGAAAGCATTACGTTATACGATATACGTATATTATAGAATAGGTAGTGTAAAGAGCGCAGTAGACCGAGAATCTTATTTTTTCAAATTTTTTAAAAATAATCTCACACATTGAAATAATCTATATAAAATAATCTATACAGACTACACACACACACACACACACATTACTAGTCCAAAACTTGTAATATTCCGGAAAAAAGAACCTGTTACTTTAATCTGAGTTTTCTTCTTTCTGTTACATGTACATACCAAACAAAAAAAAAGAAACAGTTTTTGCAATCAATGATATATAACTGATTAATTGAAATGACTTATCCCGCAAATGAGCTCTATATCTTTTATATTTTAAGAGCCAATACTGAAAATATTGGCTACTAAAGTTGGATTCTCTAAAACGATTGGCTCAATAATTACCTAATTAATAATATATACAGTCAAATCTCTGTATTCTTAACATGTCGGGACCAAACTTCCTATTCTTAACACTTTCTCTCGGATCTTACTTTAATGTGCATGTGCAAAGAATGAAATTGTTGGGTCTTTTACTCCACATATGATTACACGTATGGTTACATATGAATACAGGTAACAAATATTGACATTGATATAGTAAAAGAAAACAATGCAGAAAGAGATACTAAGAATACGGAGATATTAGGAATGTGGAAATTCGACTGTAACAGAGACGGTTGATTATAGTTTACAGCTGTTTACAGCTGTATGGAAAAGTAACAAAGAGCCACAGAGTCCAAGCGGAAGCAAATTGCAAACCGTATTCGCACCTTCTTTAATATAAATTCAAAATCATCTACACGATACACGTCACACAATTTTCCTAATAAAACTTACTAGTTCATATCAAGTGCTGGAAAATTGAAAATTTCAAGCATTTTTGATCTTCCATTTTATACTTAGCATTATCACATTCTAATTAGAATGTAGATTTGAATCCGAGGAACAGACATTTAAAAGTGAACATGACTATTGCAAAATTCAAGAAATATTTATAAAACTACAATTTTTTAAACGACGCATTTTATATTATTCTTATATACCGTATATAAAGCAATTTATATAAAAAATGAATATTCACAGGATTTTTTCATAAAATTGCAAATTGTTAACAAAAAATGATATTTTAATGTATTAAGCTTTTATTATCTTATCTACCGATAGCTATATATTTTATTATATATTATAATGTATGTCGCACTAAACCAGATATGAAGATTATAACATGATGCGAGTACAGTTCCATATACATATATATATATATATATATGTATACACACAGATCTGAACAATATTCTTGGAAAACGAAGAATCTTACAGTCTAAGTGCTATTGTTAGTATTTTTATTTTTTATGTTACGTTTTATGTATTAGTAACATGCGTAATATCGATACGTTGTATATCGATAATTGTTGCATACGTTATGCGATTGCGCGCAATGCGTTTGTATTATATTAATTATTGTATTATTTTGGGATTGTACATATTTATAATTATTATAATATAGCAAGAGAGCGTGGGACAAGTTCTTGCCTCGAACGTTCTGTTACTTTATAAATCAAAAGTTGATTGAGTGCATTTCCTGTGTTTAAGTATTAATTTTGAAGAAAACGTAAGATCGTATAATAAAAATGAATATATAAAAAAAAATACATTATTCTCTCTCACATATATTGCATATACTGCACCTGGAACATACAACAATGAACATCTGTGTTGTGAGCTCATTACGTACCTATACGCTTATTGTAAATTTTTCTTCCGATTTTTACCCAAAACAGAAATGTGGCTTTTTATTTCTCGTTGTAGACATTTTATCGTGTATTAATTTATACAATTCTTTGTGTCGCATCTGTTTTGAAATAAATTTTCCTTTAACTTAAAGTATTTTATTTTATCTTCCTCGAATCTTTATAAGTATAACAGTTATTTAAACATAGTCCATTATAAATTTAATAAATTTGTCTATGCGTTTATTTTATTAAATTTTTTATTACAAATAGATCTGTACATAGGTAAATCTAGTTCTTATTGCATACATAATACATGTACCGCATACATACATATGATAATAATGGTAATGAATATGATAATAATGGTATCAAATATAAGTTAAAATATGAAAAAAAAGTTAAAACGCGTTTTAGCTTTTCCAGCATTATTTAACTGTCAAAAGCAACAATTAAGAACTATAGAACTTACACAATGCGGATCTGATTAAATTTTGAAATAAATTTTCCTTTAACTTAAAGTATTTTATTTTATCTTCCAATCTCTACCAATCACAGACAAATATTAGCCTCAAGGGTCGCACAGTAGTGTTTTTTGAACGCAGCTACATTGGGCGCGTTCAGCAGATACAACAGTTGCACAACAGATTTTCATGGGCAGTGAAATGCAGCAGGCAGCAGCGAGCAGCAGTTTAGTACGTTCAATTTTTGCTACTCGTGAAATTGGTCCTATACAACCAATAATATGAAGCCCGAATTTCGAGCAGCAAAAATTTGCGCCGGAAGTGAGCCAAACATTTCTAGGAACGTACTAAACTGCTGCTCACTGTTGCTGAAAACTTGAGATTCAATTCAACTTTACTTTATTTATATATATATATATATATATATATATATATATATATATATATATATAGGTTAGAGGAGCACCTCGCGAGGTACAGAAGCACCCTCGCCTTTGTCGGGACATCGGCGATTTCGTTGTAGGTTTATCGCCGTGCACGCTGTGAAATTAGCGCGAGAACAATGAAATTCATAATTCTCATATAATAGTGTTCGTATTTAATGAAATAAAAGAATGCAAAAAATTACATTGACAAGATTCGCGAGGTAAAAGAGCACCTCGCGAGGTTAGAGGAAATCTCGCGAGGTACAGAAGCACCCTCGCCTTTGTCGGGACATCGGCGATTTCGTTGTAGGTTTATCGCCGTGCACGCTGTGAAATTAGCGCGAGATAAATAAAATTCATAATTCTCATATAATAGTGTTCGTATTTAATAAAATAAGAGAATGCAAAAAATTACATTGACAAGTTTCGCGAGGTAGAAGAGCACCTCGCGAGGTTAGAGGAGATCTCGCGAGGTACAGAAGCACCCTCGCCTTTGTCGGGACATCGGCGATTTCGTTGTAGGTTTATCGCCGTGCACGCTGTGAAATTAGCGCGAGAACAATAAAATAAAGGAAAATTTATTTCAAAACAGATGCGCACAAGAATTGTATAAGTAAATGTCTACAATGTGAACCAATTGAATGCTCGTGTATAAACTTTCTTTCACATCGCGCTTCACATTTGTCGCATTTGTCACGTGACAACATGTAAAACGAGAAATAAAAAGCCACATTTCTGTTTTGGGTACAAATCGAAAGAAAAATTTACAATAAGTATTAGGTACGTAATGAGCTCACAACATAGATGTTCATTGTTATATGTTCCAGGTGCAGTATATATGCAATTATTCATTTTTATTATACGATCTTACTTTTTCTTCAAAATTAATACTTAAACACAGAAAATGCACTCAATCAACTTTCGATTTATAAAGTAACAGGACGTTCGAGGCAAGAACTTGTCCCACGCTCTCTTGTTGCTATATTACAATAATTTATTATCTAATTTTCTACAAAGTTAGATTAGGAGCACGTACAAATGAATTTTAAACATTTGTAAACGTAACGAATTACGTAAACAAGCAAATTACGTGTCTGTTTTTGAACGAAAAACGGAATTATTGTATTCGCATACACTACACGTTTGAGCTTGTTAATTCGCTCTCGACGTTCATACGCATTTTAGAGCAAGCTCGCTCCGGACGCTCCCTCGTTCGCGATCGCGACAAGAACCGTCTTTCCACGCGATTCACTCATTCGAACTAGTAATCGAAACGGAGGCAAGAGACACACGACACGAATTCCAAGGTTATCGTCTCACTGCGACACTCGGGACAAGGATTCTATTAAAGATTCGGGATGTATCGCGCTTCGAATCATTTGTCTCTCATGCACAATTCACTTACCGATCGCGGCACATTGGCCACATTGCAGAAGACCCGTCAAATCACAGCCCGCAGCCGGGAGGAGCAGGAGGGTGATACGTACCCGGGCGTTCACTTCGGCCATCCCACTTGTTGCGGTCGACCCGAGAATCCGAGAAGTAACAGAATACAGAATATTCGGCGTACATATTCAGCTTGCAACACACACACACACACACACACACACTCTCTCTCTGTAACCGGAGGATTTCTTTTCGTTCACGAGAACACGGGAAAGAAAAATTACACGAGCGACAACGTCTCGCCGCGACCCGCCACTTGTACGACGTACCGTCCGTACCGACGTTCAACGAGTAACGTATTACTTGCGCGCGCCACGCGACGAGTCGAGCCGGGACTGCCGGGAGCCCCCGAATCCGGCCGAATCACGTTCGGCCTTCGGGCGCCTTCGGCCGCTCTCGCTAAAGTCCCTACGGCGCGGCGTACGGCGCTACAATATGGCGTTGCGTTGAACCACGTGATTTAGTTAGCCAATCAGACGGTTTCCTTCAATGTGGGTTCTCTATTATCTAGGGACGTTGTCTCAGGCAAAACGCAAAAGGCTGATTGGCTGATATATCGACATGTCCAGCCACTCGTTCCTCACCATTCTCATTGGTCAATCATCTTCATGCGCAAGAGCTGGCAAGCGGCGAGAGCACACCTTTTCTTTATCGCACCGTGGCAGGAGCAGGAGCGCCTTGCCTTGAAATTGCTTGAAATGTGGTGTTTATATTACGGTGTAAAGTGTTTGTAGTTAACTAGCAACTGGTTTTTCTCTCTTCGTTTCTCTTACGCGCGTGTTTCGTTGTAAATTATTTCATATTTACGATGTCCGATGAGTCCGAATATGACGTGGAGCCAGAAGAGCTTGATATTTACAAGAGAAAATACCAATTACTGTTGGAGAGATGCGAAGTCTTACAACAGGTTAAGTCTCTCCCTTCTGGAACGAAGTCATTATCGACGGTTTTTATTTATTTTTTTTTCTTCAAACTACATAGTATTCTTTAAACGATAGGAAAATGAAAGATTGGTCTACAGAATCCAGAAAGTAAGAAAGCTTCTTCGACGAACAAGGAAAGAGAAAAAGTTAGTTTCGCAGGCAGGTTAAGTTAGATTAGTTTGTTCGATGGTCAAAAGGCTACGGTCAACGTGACGCTACAAATGCTTTGGAGCGTTCTTCTTCTCTTTCTTCATTGAAAGAAAAGAGAAGAGGAACGCTTCGAATCATTCGTAGCGCCACGTTGACCGTAGCCAAAGAATCCGCATGTTTTCGTCGTCTGTGTCATTGATCGTAGATTCTTGATCGATCGATTGGATCGACATGGAGATCGTTGGCGGGAAGCTCCGATGGGTGTGCTCGAAGAGAACAGTGTGTTTCAAACGACTCCAAAGTCAGAGAAAGGAGGGAAAGGTATCTCTCACGGTGCTAAAGAGGAGAAACCCAGAAAAGGAACGAAGAGAAAGGGTGCGAAAGCTGATCCAAACGCACCGAAGAGACCCGCTAATCCTTTCTTTCAATTTTGTCAAGAGCAAAGACCTCGTGTGATGGAACGTTTAGCTGGAGAACCAGAGCCTAGTAAACAAGAACTTACTAGGCAACTCGCAACTACTTGGAAGTCTCTCAGCTCTGAGGATAAAAAAGTAAAATTTAACGTTACGTACTTGACTGACGTCGACTTTGATATATCTTTTGCATTCTCACTTTCCGCTATTCAGTCAAGTACATTGTTGATACCTTGTATCGCGTTTCAGGTATATTACGACATGTATGAGAGATCCAAGGAGAAATATGTTGCCGAGATGCAAATATATAATAAGAAGACTGAAGATGCGCCATGTCAAATGTCACTAAATGTAACGTAATATTTAGCTGTAATGGATATAGATTACGAAGGATTTATCTTAGATCAAAGCTTTGCAAGGCTGGCACGATAGTAAAATTAGAGGAACCACTTTTATGGCCGTTTATAGGTAGCCTCGTGTATCTCTTCTCGATTCGCGAGTATGTCTATCGCGAATGTACGAGTAAATACGCATATCGATTGATACAAATAGATGTCGAAAGCGAGACCAAGAAGTTGAGATAATTTGGAAATTTTGACGCAGCGATAGGGTTGTACAGTGTCGCGAACATAAGAGAAGTAAAATTCTAATTGGAATTCATAAAATTGAATAAGCGACAAATTAATGAGAAAAAATTAAGCATAAAGTCTGGGTATATATATATTTTTTTTAGAATATAATTATAGGATGCGTTATATATATATATTATATCATACGTGCGAGCGCGACAGAATTTCGATATTCATTTAACCACCTTCTGTATGTTTTACATTTTAAATTCATATCAACATCAGCAATGTAAATACTTGATAAATATAAAAAGGAAGACGTTTTGTCGAGAGTCAAGCTTTAAAGTTGTCCTTTTCGCGTCTTAGGTACGACATTGTCTGAACGGGATCATTTTGTTGCGCGTGTTTCACGACGGACGATTCGTGCACTCTCATGAACGGATTTGTCAGCTTTTCGTCTTTAATAGTGCTAGGCACCGTTGGAAGATTATTAGCACGTTGAGTATGGACCAAATCTAATTTTTGTCGAATTGCCAGATTCTCGGGTTCCACGTGTAAGCCGAACTTGAGGTTGTTGGCTGTATATTCGTGTCCGCAATACACCTTCTGCAAGGTATAAACGTTTGAGAACCAATTTGGCCCATTGTAATTTGGCTCGAGTGGTTCTACCTACCGTCTCTTCGGGTAAAGAGCCTAGAATTTCGACGAGTGCCTCATACATTTGATTTGCGGTACCCTCGAAAAATCTCCCACAGCCTCCGGCGAAGAGCGTATCTCCTTTTAAATGGGTTAAACATCTGTTTATTATATTTGGTATACTTGCTATTTGAGTATTTTCTCTTTGTCATACTCTCTTTAGCTTTACCTGTGAACACGGATGGTGGATGTTCTCCTCTTCCTTCTCCTTCTCCCGTAATGTAGTAACAAACGTGCCCACGCGTATGGCAAGGTGTCGCGAGACACTTGACCGACAGATTGCCAATGTTGAACGTATCGTTGTGCGTAATTTTACAATTAATGGCTTCTATTCTGTCATCCCCGCCATATATCGCGAGATCAGCGAAGCTTTTCGATAGTTTAGCATTTCCTCCGGCATGATCCCAATGATGATGAGTAGTTAAAACCTTCGTCAGTTTGACATCATTTTGTCGAACGGCTGTAATTACGGCTTCTGGATCGACAGGATCTACGACGGCAGCCTCCTTCGTTGCTTCATCGATAATCTTGCACAAAGTTCCAAACAAAAATTATATACGATACTAAAAGGAGGAAGTAAGAGAAAGGTATTTTTGAAACATTTTTTTGTAAATATTTTACGTGAGAGTTATACATCTTGCCTGTGTAAGATACAGGAGGGGGTGTACAAAGAATTGTGTATATACATTTCTCGACATTATTCAGGCTGGTTGGATGATCGTAGGAACGTTTTAGGATAAACAGCGGCATACGTACCAAGTACATGTAATTGTCTCGAAGCGCTGGTAATATTTGTACTTTCATGTTGGAATGATCCACCGTTGCGCTTAGACTGTGCGATCTGCCGTTGAAAGAAACGCTCTTTGCTGAAACGTTTAAAGAAAAGTACAAAGTGTAACTTAAATATGTATGTAGTATTAGTATACATCGCGCGATTCTTTTAAACGACAAGCGTGATTTATCTACATTCTACAACGTGCTCCGATAAGTGTGAAAATATTAATATTAATGATTAAGATGTAGAATGAGAAAAACAAGTGGTAGAGATAGATAAATTAAAGAAAACAACGATGTATAACGCGGCAATGTAAGGCTGGAGTAACCACTGGTGGCGAGAATGACACAGCGATAAGATAGAGAGAGCTATGAATGATAGCGCGATACAACAAGATAATAACGATATATGACGAACGGACAAATGTATAAAACGTACCCCTGAAATACATAGACGTGAGTTTATTCTCGAGCCATGTTGGGCACACACGTAGTGCAACTTGACGAAACATGATGACAAAAGCAAAAAAAAGAAAAAACTATGTGTTTCATTTATTTTGTGCGTACAAAGCTTCTCGCCCCCCTCGCTAATTGCTATACTTTCTACTTGCCTGATGACATATCTGTGTATAACAACTAACCAGTCCTGACGAGATATACTTATCGTGGAAGAAAAGAGAGAGAGAGAGAGAGAGAGAGACGTGCGCGCGATGGAGCTGATAAAAAAAACAGCTGATCATTCCCCATACTCACTACCTAGCGGCCGCCTTGTTGTCGATCGGTCGGTACGTATACATATGTATGTATGTGTGTGTAGTACAGCTGATAACAGCCAGCACCTATGCGCTAAATACTATCCCACCAACCAAGGTATTATCGGATTCGATGCATCCGATATAAGTGTTGCGGTAGTCGTCAGTTTACAGTTGGAGGGTAGGTACTATACATAACGAGACCGGTGCAAGCCAATGATCGCGTAGTTAGGTTAGGTATAAAGTAGGTTAGGATCTCACACACACACGTGTAACGTAAAAATATGTACATACGATGCATGCATATAAACCTATCATAGCCAAGCTACAAGCTATACTTAATAATAATCGTTTTATGTTCACAAATACAGTTCTACCTTCGCGATTCATTATATTTCGTAATTCTCGATATTCAACGGCAAGAGATATAATCGATCGAAATGTCTAATAGCGACACGACAAGAGACATGATTATTACGCTGGACGACGAGGAATGCGAGAATGAATGTCAAGGTTGGTTCTATGTAATATATCGTAGATCGTAGATATTGTAACGATTCTAAAATTTCATTCTCCATTTTTTACTTTCGCAATTTGCAAGAGAAGAAATAACTAAACTCATTGCGGTCACGAGTATGGAAAAGCGTTGTTAATTAATTTCAATCTCGAAACGCGACTCGCCTGGATCGGCAGGCAGGATAAGCATACTGCCACTTTCTAGCGGTAGCTTCAGCAAAATAGAGTATAGAGTCGTTTATTTAACTTAATTCTTTGTCAATGAGAATTAGTACGAGTACTGAGAACTTGTCGAAAAAATTTCAGTTACGGAGGACGACGAGATAGCTGCTATTGATTACGAGCTACAACAAGTAGAGAACGAGTTGCGGAAGTTGCAAGATCGTAAAAAGTTGTTGACGCAACGCAAAGACAAGTTGCGCGACGATGCTCTTTTAAAGAAAAGTTTTTCCCTGTCCAAGAGAAATTGGGGCAATGAAGACTTTGCTTGGTCCGCAAGGCTCGCGAAAGCGTTAAAGGACGTATTCGAGATAGAGAAACTACGAGAGTTACAGTTACCGACTATGAATGCGACCATGTCCAAGGAAGATGTTATATTGATCATGCCTACGGGTGGTGGGAAGAGTTTATGTTACCAATTGCCGGCTGTGATCAGTGAAGGCGTAACGGTGGTTGTTTCACCATTGATATCTTTGATGGAGGACCAGCTGCACGGATTGCGTAAACTCGATATAAAAGCCAACATGCTGTGCGCAAAGGCTGATAAGGAGAGCGTCAAGACGATTATGACGGCCCTGGTGGATAAAAGCTCCCCTCTCAAACTGATTTACGTGACGCCGGAATACATGGCCAAGTCCAATCGCTTCATGAGCAAGCTGCAAAAAGCATACGAGTTGGGGCATCTAGAACGGTTTGCGATCGACGAGGTGCATTGTTGCAGTCAGTGGGGTCACGATTTCAGGCCCGACTACAAGTTTTTGGGAGTACTAAAATCCATGTTCCCAGGAATACCGATTCTAGGTCTCACCGCGACGGCTCCGGCTAAGATCATCGTAGACGTGCAGAAAATGCTGGACATCAGTGGTTGTCTAGTTTTACGAGCCTCGTTCAATAGGCCCAATTTATATTACGAGGTTCGTCGCAAACCGGCGGACAAAGAGACGTGCCTCGCGATGATAGAGAATCTGTTGAAGAATCGATTTAGCGGCAAGTCAGGTATAATTTACACGACTACGATTAAAGATGCGGAACAATTGACGACCGATTTGAGAGACAGAGGTATCAAAGTCGGATGCTACCACGCGATGCTCGAAGCCAAATACCGATCAGAAGTCTATTCGAAATGGATGTCGGGCAAGTATCAAGCGGTAGTCGCCACTATCGCTTTCGGATTGGGCATCGACAAGCCGGACGTGCGCGTCGTGATTCATCATTGCGTTTCAAAGTCGATGGAGAATTTTTATCAAGAAAGTGGTCGAGCGGGAAGAGATGGCAAGAAGTCGGTGTGTCTCGTGCTCTATAGATTAGCGGACGTATTTAAATTGAGTACCATGGTATTTCAAGATAAAGTCGGACTGCGGAACTTGTACAAGGTAGTGGAGTATTGTTTGGATCAAACGTCCTGTAGACGGAGTTTAATAGCGACGCACTTTGAAGAAAATTGGAAAGGAGACGACTGCGCCGAGATGTGTGATCATTGTAGAAAACCTAGCGTTAGAAAGCAGATGGACATAGTGCGATATTGCAAACACGTGTATCAAATTATGACTAAAGCCGTGCAAAACCAAGTACGATTAACCGCATTGAAGCTCATAGACGCTTGGTACGGTAAAGGCGTCTCGTCGTTACGAGTATCTAACGTGCCCGTGCCAAATTTTGCGAGAGAAACCGCGGAAGCTATCGTAGGGCATTTGCTTATAAACGGTTATCTGCAAGAGGACTTTCATTTTTCAGCATATTCTACGATATCGTATCTTAAACGCGGACCTAAGTCAGGACTGGTTCTTAGCAACGATCACAAGATACTCTTTAACTATGAACTTTGCTAATTTTGCCAATCGTAAGCGTTGCAGCATACAGCATGGAAACGATGGATCACGGGTGGTTTTTTTCCATGATACGTTTGGTATATATTTTCTCTCTCTCTCTCTCTCTCTCTTTCCCCCCTCTTCCTCCCCCTCTCTCTCTCTTTCTCTCTTTCGAACAAGTGTTGACACAAAACTATATCGTGCATTTACATTACTTGAAAAATTACATTATAAATACATCAAACCAATAAAATTTACGTAATTAAAAAATTTTCTGAATTAATGAAATAAAATGATTGAGATTCGTTGTAATTCTCTACAATTGATGTGACTTGATAGATCAGCTTCGAATAAAAAAAAGAGAGAAAGAAAGAAGTTATATGTATATGGGAGAAAAGTTGTCTCGATCAAAGATGAATAAACGCGAAACACGTGTGATGCGCACAGTTTTGTGCGTTACGGTATTATGAAAACGGTGAATAATCGATAAAAATGGCCTATGAGGCTTATGAGAGAGAAATGTATAGCGAAATGTCAGCGGGTCGAGTAGTAGGAGGGGCGGTAGGTTCCACGATCAAACACAAGTATTGATCTAGGATAAGGAGGATACCCCCCCGCGTTTCTCGTATACATCCGTTGCTGAGTTAAGCTCTTTGTTCCCGTCATCGTATAATCAGATGTGTATGCATGTTGGAAGATCAAGCCGAAATGGAAAACTTGTAGAGAAGCAAGTAAATCTGCGTCTGGAGATTTTAGCGGATTTCATCGAAATCGACGTACTTGCGCGGTAGCGGCCAAGCCAAGCGGCGTCGACGGCGACGGCGACGGCGCTCGCGCACTAAGCAGTGACGCTTGAACATCAGCGATTTAGAAGCAGAGACGTTGATTGCTGGTGCGGATGATCTCAATTTTACTTATGCACCACGAGAAAATGTTTCAGCGGTACTAATTCGATCGAGATATCGGGAGTTTTCGAGAATATCCATCCTCTTCGGTGAAGAATGGCAGAGTCTTACGATTCGGGGCCGAAGTACACGGCTACGTTATCGTAGAATAGAATTCAGAACTCGGCAACGGGATGCGCACGTTACCACGATGCGAATACGCATTGTCGACGTTCCCCCGTATGTAATGAGGCTAATCGAGAGGCGATAACGCCGTCGCGTGCGTAAGTATAAGCACGCGTGTATCGTACGCTACGCGGAAGGCGGAAGGAGCAGAAAGGAGACTACAAGTCGGTTCATCGTGGACTCTCTGAGGCGAGTCCATCCGAGAGATCCGGTGCTTTTTATTCGATTATGCTCACCCTCCGTCCTACGTTCATCGCCGATTGGCTCCGTTCGATTGCAACGACGATATGGCCCGCGATTTCAGAATCTCGTGAACGAGGATAGCCCGGACCGGACTCCGGACTGTCTGGAACTCTTGCAGAGGCAAAAGAGTCGAATCTCGCGAGTAAGTGTAAACAACTAAATTTTACTAAATTTTAACCAACATTTTTCTCGCTGAATACTTGTACGTGTAGTGTCTCTTTTATTTTACAGCAAAAATTAACGGCGTAACGGAGTAATTGTCTCATCTTCTCGTCAGCAATCTCTCGACGACGTCGACGACGACGATGCCTCTCCCAAACATTTTGAGAAAAGCGAGCAGCTACATTCTTGGCGAATGCGGCCAAGACAACCGTCGCGTCATTTATCAGGACGGTGAGGCATTGTTCTGCAAAAACAACGTCTGCGTGCACCCTCCTACGTTAATGAGACAGCACGCCGACGTGGTGCATCATCCTGGATATATGACTATAACTTGCAAGCTGAACAAAAATTCGAATTTGCCGACTTTGCACCTAAGTTGGATACCCAACAGCACATTGCGCAAGCATCCCACCGCGTTGGAGAATCTGAGTGCCAGGAACGCTGCCGCGCATCGCGACGACGATCCAATCTCTCCGCGTTCCCGAATCTCCGACAAGACACGCAGCGGCGATTCCCTCAACGTTTCGGACGTGAGACACGAGCTGGAGAATGAAAATGAGAACGAGAATGAAAATGAAAACGACGGCGAGAACGATAACGGAAATGGAAAACTAGATGTGTGCTTGGAGGCGAAGGAGCCCGTCGACTGCGGAGACTGTGAACGCGTCTGCTCCGGTTCCGGCTACCGTTACGGCTATAATTTGCTACGCCGTCGAGACCCAGGCACGATTGGTCGCGAAGATGAAAATGCCAAGACTGTCGAGACCGAGACCGAGACCGAGACTGAGATCGAGGCCGAGAAACGTCCGAATCCGACGTCAGTAGGTTCGAGCAATGAGAAGGAGCGGGACTTTAACAACGACGCCAGGAGCATCGACGAGGAGCCACGCTTCTCGCTTCGCGACGATACGAGCATCAAGAGTCGCAGCTTGTCGTTAACGTCGACGTGTAGCTTGTCAATCTCGGTACCTACCGACAGTACGTAGAAACGATTTTTGAATATAACTCGGCCATCAGCCGACCCATATTCGCGTATGATTAATGATACTAGCAATGACGTTGTTATTTGTATTGTAGCGGAAGAAATGCCGTCGTGGATGAGGTCTCCGGAGCTCTTAGCGCTACAGCACAATCTTGTCTTTCCCGAGAGCGCGACCGCGTCACCAGTGACGCTACGTAGAGCGCATCGATGTAGAAGATTCTCGGTGGATCTCAGCGAGATGCGATCCTTGAGGCTGTTTTTCGCCGATCCTGCTTGCACCTGCGGTCAGCTGGTCGTGGCGAGCAGAGAGAGCCAGTACAAGATCTTGCATTTCCATCACGGCGGCTTAGATCGGCTAGCCGCCACTCTACATCAATGGCATCAATTGCTTTATCCGCGTTTAAGCACGGATACGGAGGAGACTCTGCCGTACAGGTCAGGCATAATTAGATCTGGATAAATTGCATAAAATACAAAAAATTGCATCGCGCATTTTCGCTTTCTCTGTCGCATAACGATTTATGTCGTGATATTTACGTCGCGTTGCGATACAACCGTGACGCGTATATGTTGTACGTTGCGCAGGCATTTTATGGTATGCCGGCCGGAAGTAAGCCGGGACGAGTTGCATCCCGAGGAAGGTCAAGTGCCGATGATCACGTCGTTAGCTTGGAAAGATTTGTTGAATGAACGGGGCCAGGTGGAGGATGACCTTGCTCTTCGTAAGGGAATATTTTTCGGGGGTTTGGAACCGGCACTACGAAAGATCGTTTGGCCCTTCCTATTGCACTGTTATTCTTATCAAAGCACGTACGAGGATAGAGAGCAGATCGACGCCATTAGGCGGCAAGAGTACGAGGAGATACAGAAGCGCAGACTGAGTATGAATCCGGAGCAAGCCGAGCATTTCTGGCGAAACGTGGTGTGCATAGTGGAGAAAGATGTTGTCCGCACGGATAGAGCTAACCCGTATTACGCCGGTGAGGGTAATCCCAACGTCGAAGTAATGAAGTGAGTATCGAGACGAGTTGCTCCAGAGTGCCTCTCTCTTCCCCCATCCCCGAATTTACAATATTGCGTGGATCGTATCACCTGTGTCATTACTTATTTGTCATTCTCTCCTTTTCTCCCGTTTTTTTCACGCAGGAACATTTTACTCAACTACGCGGTATACAATTGCCGCTTGGGTTACACTCAAGGAATGTCCGATCTCCTAGCTCCATTACTAGCCGAACTCAACTCTGAAATCGAGGCCTTCTGGTGTTTCGCGGGTTTGATGCAAAGATCGGTAGCCGTGTGCACTCCGACCGATACAGATATGGACAGAAATCTGTGTTATCTTCGAGAATTAGTAAGAATTATGGTACCAGATTTTTATGCGCATCTTCAAAATCACGCGGATGCCTTGGAACTTCTATTTTGTCATCGGTGGATACTCTTGTACGTAGTCGTACAACTGTGTGTGCACACACGTACAATATATGCGTAACAGCAGAAACTACACTTGTAGACTTCATATAGCTTTATATATATCTGGCTCACTTTTCTCTCGTTGCAGATGCTTGAAAAGAGAATTTCCGACCGAGACAGCGTTGCTCATGTGGGAAGCCTGCTGGGTCAATTACTTAACAGATCATTTCCACTTATTTCTTTGCCTCGCTATAATGTGCGTTTACGCGGACGACGTAATCGCCCAAGATCTCCGAACGGACGAAATGTTGTTGCATTTCAGTTCATTGGCCATGTATATGGACGGAAACGTTATACTTCGAAAGGCACGTGGCCTGCTTCATCATTTCCGTCAGCTTGTGCGCTTACCTTGCACATTGGCCGGACTATGCCGACAATGTGGTCCAGGAATGTGGGACAGCGCGCACGATCCGGTAATAGAGTGCGTGGGTCACGAGGATACACACTGTCCTTATTTAAATAATTACGAGTAACCTAGTCTAATTTGTAGAAAGAAGGGAGGGAGGGGGAGAGAGAGAAAGAGAGAGAGAGAGAGAGAGAGCTCATCAGTATTACTTGACATACGAATTAACTCGTTTCGTCGAATTGTTAGATTAAATAAGTCTTTGATCTCTTTACACGGATTTTTTTTACAATAAACTCTGATCAACAGTCTATGAAGGATTTCCTGCAAAAATTAACATTTACAAAGTGTATCGAGTCTAGCCATTATGCTCTCTGAGATCTACATGCGATTAAATTTGGTTGTTACACATGCGACGATACGTGATATGCATCTTTGTTCTTGTATAAGCTATTCGAGCACTTTTTCAATTGACCAAAAAGAAAAAGTGAGACAAAAATATATCGCTCGTGTTAATTACCTATGTTATACATACCTACGTTACACATTGTTATCTCGTGATTTAAGCTAATGCCGAGACCAAAGACATATCTCAAAATCTAATTTCAAATCAAGTTCACTGTCAGTTAAAAAGTAAATTTACGAGACTTTGACAACGTTGTGTATCAACAGATAAACATCTGGAGTATTCGCAATGTTAAAGACTGACGAATGAAAGAAAAGGATAATTATAATAGTACAAGCTAATGTTCGAATGTACCCAGTGTTGGAATAGGGAGATGTGTGTCATCTAATCTCACTGCGATACCAGCTTGCAATCTAGTAGGGAGCTCGAAAGCAAAAAGAGAAATCAAATCGTACAAGTGCACGAAAATGCTATTTATTGTAAATATGTACCCGAATCGTGCAGGGTATAAATCAATAACATGTATTCTCACTCCAAAGTGTTCACTTATGTTCGTACACATACGACACATTCTCGTACGCGTATGCGGTAATTCCACATACGTAAAAAACAACAAGAACAGTACAACTTTTTTTAATTTTCTTTTAGAATGATTGCAACGCGCCAACTTTTTGTTTTTATTATTGAAAATTGATCAAACATGTAATTTTTTACCAAGTGCACAATTACACCTATACTATGGTCCTTTTACGAAATTTATTCGAAAACAAATCATTATTACGATAAACTAACTTCACCGAGCAATTCTAAATGAATAAGAGTATCGAGATTCATCCTTTGTTTATTTTAATATTATTACTATAATCCGTTGTCACACAGATATACGTAAAGATAACATTGCTTCATCATATTCAAGATTTTACAGATACTGTGCCTATGTAACAAGGGCAATGTAATGTATTCCACGCAAATTTACTCGATCAGGGACATTAAATTTTGTCGAAAATAGCTTTTATCGCGCTTTAATCGTGCTATCTGGTATCGTTGAAATCTTGAAGAGATATCTATCTGTGTTAAGGTCTGTGCTACGCAGATCTCAATTTCAAATAAATGTAAGAATGTAGAAATGCGCGCGCGTGTGCGTGTGTGTGTGCATATTGGTGCGAATAAATCGATAGAGAGACTTGTGTACAATCAACTATTTATTATTATCCGTTTTAATTGCTTTTGGAATATATACACATGTATATAACACCCGCAACACCACACTTGCACAGGTACACAGATGTGGCGGACATGCTGCGAATACCTTTTTGGCAGTTTCATACGTATCTTGTACAAAAATATAATCTTAAAAAAAAACATCTTAATATCATACCTTTTTGCTATCTCGTCGCTACCATACATTATTTTATTATAAATACACAAACACATGAGGGATTACCTTAACATATAAAAAAAAAGTTTTTAAATATAAAGACGCAGGTTCGTTAGAATCTCCATACGATAAAGAAATCACGCATATCTGTCCCGGCGACTCCCGGGACAACTCTACAAAAGTAAAATATATGTACGTATAAAGATAAACATTTGTTTTTTCTACAAATCTCTACATTGCTATATCCTCGATATTAAACTTATTCGATATTTTACTTGTACCGAAGTATTGTCGGTTTGTCACACGTACGTATGAGTGTATCCTGCCACAAATAACGATCACCTTACACCTTACACTTATCGGTATCTCATGTTGGGGAAGATTCCACAGGCTCGCGAATCAGTCGCGTTACAGTACAGCATCATCGCTCTCATCCCGGGCTTATTTAGTCGTCGTTATTCGGTTCGCGTGCGGGGTTCAATACCGCGATACAATCGACAATATCGATCGACCAATTGCTGCTTTAATGCGTGATTCTGCGGTCCATCCACTGATCCATACATTGTTTTGCTGTTGATAAGTTTTGTAACGTATCAATGAAGATGCATAGTCGCCTTTCACAAACATCCTGCATATTTTGTCTCTGATGGAGCCTACAGTACAAAAATCAAAATCTCTTTCGATTACGATATATATATATATAATTTTCATTTTGTTATTGACTGATCCAAGATTGTAAATGCACTTGTATGAAATTGACCGACACTAAAATCATACAAGTAATAGCCCATACCACAACGAAAGCTAACCAATACCTGCCCGAGAAGGGACTTGCAAAATTATTAATAACCCCGAGGCCGATGACCTTGTTGGTCTTTTTCCTAGCGTAATAAACCAGGAACGTAGGTATTAAATACTGTATTCCTGCTCCAGCGTACGAGCCTGTGATTCCAATTAATATCGATAGATCTTTGGTAGTCATCGCGATCAGGTACGGCGGTACTACTGCCAAGATGGGGAAGACGAGTTTCTGAAGACATAAAGTGTAAAATGTATCCTCTTTTAAAAAAAGTGATTGCAAATTATTTCGGAGGGTAATCGCTATAATGGGAAAACTGGTACTCAGAGTAAATACTGGGAAAAGTGCTAGGAAATATTCCATAAGGAGCATAAAAATATTGTCACTCTTGGAACAATCACCCAAACCGCGTGGTCCGAAATCCAAGGTATAAAGATCATCCAAACGCTCAAAGGCAAAGATGCCAGTTAGAGCCAATAATAAATAAAAGAGAGCGATTAGGGTGTAATCGAGAGCTAGAAATCGATTTAGTTTAGACTTGTTCGCTATTGGCGCTACCAAAGCCGGTAACGAATGATGACACATGAAGGAGTAAACGCAAGCACCGAAAAGACTGGGAATCCCTAAAATGACGATTAACAGTATTACTTTCTTAAACTTTTTTTACGTTAATTATTCGCTGAGTAATTACAGTTAAAAAATGGGCAATAATTTACTGACAAAAAGTGATGCCCTAAATTTTTTTAGCAGTGTATTTAGCAATCGGCAATCATGTAAATAAACGATGTATTCATTAGTCAATCTTATAGCTTACCGGCTAAACTCGCGACAGGTGGATTGCCACGAGCGCCGTGTACAAAGAGATTTTTTAAAGCGTACACGATCATTATAGTGAACGCGAGCCATCGCATTACAGAAGTCAGTAGTTGAAGATACTTGGTCTTTTGGACGTTGAAAAATACAAACGGGCCCAATAATAATACAAACACGGTCTGTGAAAGTAGAAACAAAGCAACAATCAATATCACTAATAGTCACTTTGACGCTTTAATCTCGCAAAATTGAAAGTGCCAAAATATGTGCGTGTGCGAATATTAAAAGCAGTGAAATTTTTTTACAAACCGGAGACGTACCAGGAATATTCTATATGCATCCAGTCGATTAAACGCAGGACCTTCCCAGCAAAGCTCAGTATCTGGTACAGTGTCGTTGCACGTAAAATTTTGTGGCAAATAAGTGCAGGCGACATCGGCTATTGACTTTGCGACCGCTGCACCATAAATGCTTAAATCTCCATATAGATATATGGCGAAACACAAGTAGAATAGGGTAATGCCAAATCTATTGAAAAAAATGGATGCCATCTGGCCCATCTCTATTTTATCCCGAATCACATAATATCTACAAGTCATATCCAAACGATCTGGACTAGTCGAGAGAGAAGCTACCAACGGAGTGTC
Source organism: Temnothorax americanus (assembly GCF_048541705.1). Lineage (NCBI taxonomy): Eukaryota > Metazoa > Arthropoda > Insecta > Hymenoptera > Formicidae > Temnothorax > Temnothorax americanus. The sequence continues at coordinate 4,180,932 of NW_027509275.1, forward strand.
CTCCGAATCTGAATTGGAAGGACCAGATTCGCCTACCGTCCGCAAGACCTGAAAAGTATTTCAATTTGCAGTATTACAAGGTGACGCCGCGCCACGCACGTATCGCCAATCAAATGTGTCTTTAGCTATCGTTACCTTGCCATTACCTTTACCTGCATCTTTTTCTAAAATTGTCTCTGTAGAACGCTCGTCAAACGACTGTCTTTTATAGAAAGCTAGCAAGTAAAACAAGTTGGAAAACACTTACTCGTTTTCGATGCTGGATATGCCTCCACGTAACGATAGCATTGGCAGATGCCATTGCTTCTATGACAAATGTAACCGTGATGAAACTATACGAAAGAAGAAATTCAGAGGCGTGAGACGAAACAAGCTTGGATGTAAACGATGGAAAAAGTTGCTTCTGCGTATGTACCTGATAAACGCTAACACCAAAATAACGCTTAATCCAAGTGCCCATCCTGCTCGACTGAATACAGCGGGTAAAGTCAAAGCGCCTGTTCCAACGATGAGATTGAAGACGTACACGAGCCCGACCTACGATGGAGATCCCTTTGAACGAACACTCAAATCGTCAAATCCACTGTTTACTTATGTTAGGTTAACTGAGGTTATGGTCAGTAAGTTGGCGAGCCGTCAATCGCGAAACGGAGCACGGAGACGATTCAAGCCCGACTTTTCCTTAATCCTTACCCATGTTGGATACTGATCGCCAACGTTCTGTTCGGGCATCTCTCTCGAGTCGAGCCAGCTCTAAACTCTAAACTCGCAGATCGTATCTGATTGCGATTTGCGATTTTAGAGGATGTTGCGTCGCGTGGTCGCGTCGCGCGTCACTCGCGTCGCGTGTCGCGTCGCCGTCGCGTCTCGTCTCCTCTCTCTCTCTCACAGTCACACGTGCGAAGTGCGAATGCAAATCGCACGGACAAACGGAAAAAAGGATAATCACCGATTTAACGTTTCATACTTTTGCGTTGACGATGACGCGACTGTAAAGCCCGCTGCCCAGTCTACTTCGCAGTTCGCGAAACGCAAGACACACGCACAGTCTGCGTGTCAATCTAACCTCTCTGTGTATACAGGTTATATTGACATGTGTGCGTGTATCTTGCGTTTCGCGAACACCGCGAGTAGGCCGGGCTTAACACGGAAATGCTGACATGCGGCACCCACGTGCTTCATTCCCCAAATCAATCAAATAAATAATAAATATATATATATGTATGTGCGTATAGTATGCGCTTACCAAGACAATTTTCTCCCTTTCAAACTTTCAACTCGAGTTCAGTTGAAAATTTTCATCGTCGAGTTTTCGTTGCGGAGCAAGCACGGAGCACCAATCGACCGATCGTGACACGCCTATATTTTCGCTTAAATGATCGATAATCGTTGATACATATAATTGAATAATCATATTCCAATTTGAATTTTCACTACCTACTTTCAAGAGACAAAAAAACCATGCTGCACCTGATCTAGACGTGGAACAAAGCTTATTGTTAGATCTCGACTCGCGATTATTTTAATCCATCATTTTTAGTTTTTCATTATTCCCTCGTTTCTTTTCCGTGGAACTGTGAGCTACAGTCTTTCGCTTAATCTATTATATCTATATGTATTATATGTATATATATAACTTTTTACACTTTTATCTCTTTCCGTTTTTTATTAAATAATTCTGAAACTCGGAGTTTCAAATTTATATAAACAGGCAAGGTTCTTTACAGGCTCGCTCAATATAATTTGTTACAAGGTGTCTCAATCTCCCCAAAGATTATTATAATGACGGATTTTTTGATCAATTCGTGATCTTTCTTTAGCAAAAATATCAATGTGCAGATAACTTTCGAGTTATAAGCGATCAAAAAAGGGAAAAAGAACTTTTTTTAAGCAAACTGATAGTGAGCTTCGATAATTCCAAGTATGCATACAATACCACGGTCTTCCGACAGTTCAGGGGAAGAGAGAATAAAATTTCAATTTGCATCACACCATCACAAGAATGTATATATGCATATATGTGTATGCGTGCGCGTGTGTATATCAATATGAAAAATGTGTAAAGAGCAACATATTGAACGAGGAAAAGATAATACGAGGATACGGGAGTTTATATAATTAGCAGTCAATATATACTAGTTGCAAAGGGTCGAAATGTCTAAGAGAGTGAGGACGAACGGGGACAATTTCAAAAGAGACACAAATCACAATCATGTGTTTTTCAGACTTTTATTTTATAATCCCATAAGTCTAAAGTAGTCTTTAAGATGTGTACGTGTGTGTGAATGTCTTGCGCAATACAATGGGAATAAATTATAATACTTTGGCTACGCTTACGGGGTCGAAACCGTGGTGCCCTTTTTCCGTTTGTTTGAGCGAACGTTGGTAAGACTTTTCCGGATCAGCGGTTTACCCCATCGTGTAAAAAAAAAAAGAAAAAAGAAAAAAGACAAAAAAGCCATATTTTTTCCCTCAACGATAGGCAAATTATAATAGAAAACAGGTAAGAGAAGTCGGAGGCTTGTCTCTCTGCGCGGAATGACGTACAACGTATGTTGAGCTTCGACACGCAAGCATCTCTTAAAAACACCACGCATTGATCGGAATGCATCGACGTTGATCGCCATCGTGTGTCCGTCGTCTCTGTCCGCGGGAAGAGTAACCGACGATCTTTCTCGCGAAACAGAAACCTCGGAGTTATCCGCGTATAACCGTTTCTCGCTCGAATTCTTGAAGAAAAGTGGCAATCGAGGTTTACGCGTACGACGTTTACGGGGGAGTGACGAGTCAAACGGAAAAGAAGCGTTCCGCTCTCGCGTCGAGAGAAGGATGTGTCTCGCGAGGAATGTTTAGCTAATTGCTACCGACTTGCTGGACACAAAGTTGTTGAAATATATTATACAAAGGACTCGATATAAGACAAGGTAGAAAAAGGTATTTGGGAATCGGGGCACAATGTTTAAGATCGTTATATCGAATCGATGGAAAATTATCGCGTTTAAACGAGCAAGAACGAGCCGTCGATTTATATTGGGTTGCCGCCGAGACCGAGGAACAATCGCGGGAGGAGGGCGAGATACATCGTAAGCTCCTCTCCCTCCCTCCCTCCCTCCCCCCTCTCTCTCTCTCCTCTCGTTTAATCGGACGCGTTTACCTCACTCGCGTATCTTAAACACGTACATCCGAATTGAAAGAAGCTACCTTTGGCCCCGGAGAAACCAAAGGACAATCGTCGCGGAAGTTGATGTTACGTCCGCCTGCGAAACGAGACAAAAGCCTCTCTCTTTCTCTCTCTCTCTCTCTGTCTCTCTCTCTCTCTCTCTCATTTCTCAAAGTCTCAGGGATCGGGAAATGATAATATTGCGATCGAGAACGCGTTTAGAAGCACTTCCTGTGGACGATGGAGGGTCCGGACTCGTCGTACTCCTGCTTCGAGATCCACATCTGTTGGAAAGTGGAGAGCGAGGCGAGAATCGATCCACCGATCCATACGGAGTACTTCCTCTCGGGTGGGGCGATAATCTTAATCTTCATGGTAGACGGAGCTAAGGCAGTGATCTCCTTTTGCATCCTATCGGCTATGCCGGGGTACATGGTGGTACCGCCAGACAAAACGGTGTTGGCGTACAGGTCCTTGCGGATGTCGACGTCGCACTTCATGATCGAGTTATACGTGGTCTCGTGAATGCCGCAAGCTTCCATGCCTAGGAACGAGGGTTGGAAGAGAGCCTCGGGGCAACGGAATCGTTCGTTACCTATGGTGATGACTTGACCGTCGGGAAGCTCGTAGCTCTTCTCCAAACTGGAGGAAGAGGCTGCCGTGGCCATTTCCTGCTCAAAGTCCAGCGCAACGTAGCAAAGTTTCTCCTTGATGTCGCGAACAATTTCTCGTTCGGCCGTGGTCGTGAAGGAATATCCTCTCTCGGTGAGGATCTTCATGAGATAATCGGTCAAGTCGCGGCCGGCCAAATCCAAGCGGAGGATAGCGTGCGGCAGAGCGTATCCCTCGTAGATCGGTACGGTATGGGAGACGCCATCGCCCGAGTCCAACACGATACCGGTGGTGCGGCCAGAAGCGTACAGCGACAGAACGGCCTGGATCGCCACGTACATGGCGGGAGTGTTGAACGTCTCGAACATGATCTGCGTCATCTTTTCGCGATTAGCCTTGGGATTCAAGGGTGCCTCGGTGAGAAGAACCGGATGTTCCTCCGGTGCTACTCGCAGCTCGTTGTAGAACGTGTGATGCCAGATCTTCTCCATGTCGTCCCAGTTGGTAACGATACCGTGCTCGATCGGGTACTTGAGCGTTAGGATACCTCTCTTGGACTGGGCCTCGTCACCGACGTAAGAATCCTTCTGTCCCATACCAACCATGACACCCTGGTGGCGCGGCCTGCCGACGATCGAGGGGAAGACGGCGCGGGGAGCGTCGTCCCCGGCGAAGCCAGCCTTGCACATACCGGATCCATTGTCGACCACGAGCGCGGCAACTTCTTCGTCGCACATGTTTGCTCTCTCGATTTATCTGCAAAGGAAAAATTACGCGAAGCGTTACAAGCGTACGCGGAAGCGAATACCTTTCTTTTTTTTGCTCGCGAGTCGTCGATCACATACCTACGTCGAATCAATGAAATAACGAAATTTAAATTAAAATACGGCTATAAATTTATACTCTTTGCCCCGTTTTATCGCGCTTCAGAGATATTTCCGACGGTCGAAGAAGCACGCGGCACGCGCAATCTCGGATTGCATCGCTTTTCTAGAAAGAAAGAAAGAAAAAAAACCCAGAAACACGTTTTCGTTGAAAGGCTTACGAAAAAGTATATATATATATCGAGGAAAGCCGGTGGTCAGTACGAGTAGTACAACTCGCTCTCGAAACACGTTCAAGATGTGGCGTCGAGAGGACACGCCAATAAAGGTAAGTACGCTTCGCAAAGACCGTATATTACACGAGTTTAATCAGCCGGCAAGCTGCTTCGCTCCGATCGGTCAATCTACAACCGTCAATCGTATCCCCAACCGGCAACCGAGCCCGCAACTCGTAGCGCGATTACGCACGGCTTTAAGAACGACATGGCGAGGCAACGCGACCAAGAGCCTTCGAGCAGATCCGAGATGCGAGAGAGCAACGTTATCGTTAATCATCGGGACCGCACCCTGCCCTGTGCCCCACCCTACCGTGCCCTACCCCGTCCCGTGCCGCTCCACTCCGCCCTTTCGCGGCAGCCGACGCCGACGAGACGAACGGCAAACTACAAACTACCCGCGTCGTCTCGATCGAACGAAATTTTACAAATTTAGAGCCGGTTTCTATCGCTGCATCGAACGCGCGTACATCCTTGGATCGTCTTTCGCGACGCATTTTTGACGGTGCAGCGACCTAATCGTTATACCAATCGTGCGTCACGCGAATCCACGATTAAACGTCTCTTCGCACATCGAAATACTTTCGAAGCGCTTTAAGCCCACGCGCACCACCCGATTGAAACGCACATTCGCCAAGTTTTTGTCGTTCGCACTTCGTACGATATCCGGCAGTATTGTCGTCGCGCGCACTTTCTCGTCGAGCAATTCCCGTTTCTTCGTTGCGATTAACGCGCTAATCCCAGATATCGCTATCGCTACACCTCGCGCTTCGACTTCGACTTACGTTTCGCGTAAAAAAAATTCAAGTTACGTACAGAAGCTTCAAGCAGCGACACTGCCGCACCGTCGAACGATCCAGCACCAAACGCAGAGTCGCAGAGCGTAGTCAACGATCGGCTCGCGGTGTATTATACGAACGGATACACGTACGTTGTTCCTCGGCCCCACCGCGCTCCGACAAGTCGACGCTCGGCCAACAAGGGTGGGACACCCTCGACCAATCCTAGCTTTCTTTACCATATATGGAAGTACTCTGACACAGAGGGGTTTCCGCAGCTTCCCCCACCCCCGCCCCGCCCGACTCGACTCGACTCGACCCGTTGTCTCGCGTCCCTCCTCTCTCCCCCCCCACCCAACGTCACTACCACTACCTCGCTTCACCTCATCTCCTCACCTCGTCACCTCCTCGCCACGCGTCATCCGGCGCGACGACGAGCCGGTATCGGTGACGAGCGATTCCACGTTACGTCTATCCGTTAAATTAATCGTCAAACTCTGCGGATTTCACGATCGAATCTGTAAAACCGAGCGCGAGTCGATCAGTCCGGTCTGCTGATATTCGTTCGACGATTTCACTGGGCTGCGTCGCGCAAAATTGTCATCCTTACCGCGATCTCTTCCGGCGCTTCGATATCGCGGTGAATCGATCGATTCGATCGAGCACACGTGTACAAATATGCGCGTTAAATTTTACGCGAGCGTCGTAGGTCAGTAACGAACGCTACCGCGCGTCGTCGTTGCTATTAATAAGGCACCGCCATCGCCATCGCCATCGCCATCCCGCCGCGACGCAACCACCTGCACGTCTACAACCACTTGACATCGACAACCTGTCGAGTGTTTCGACGTTACGCGACTGCAATAACGCGACTCGTGGGCGAGAAAGCCGGCGCGGCGCGAACTAGGAAGCGCGGCGCGTTCGGAAGATCCGAGAAAAGAGCAAATCGATTTGACCACGCGCTCGTTACTTACGTTCGAAGCGATACTCTCTGCGTTTTCCACGTTAAAACCAAACAACGTTGCGGCACCCACCCACCGAGAACGAAAAAGTAACGCGGAGCGATGCGTGCCCGCGTACGTGACATGTGACCGGCTACCGACGGTCAACCTGTCAAAGCTGGTACTTACCTCTTTCTTGGCACGCTGTTAAAAACAGTGTTTACGAGCGATCGAATCTCGGATCGGAGGAGAGTGCTGATCGAATATGCCAGCGGCAAGAGAACGAACACCGTGCAGCACCGCGAACGCTGTAAGCTGTGAGCGAGATCGTCCGGCCGAACAAGCGTGAGCCGTGAGTGAGTGAGCCGGTATCGCGCGCGCCGCTCCGCTCCGCTCCCGGCTCCGCGCACGTCGCGTCGCGTGGACTCGTCCAAAGGTGTGGTCGGCGTGCAACGTGCAACGTACGCGACGTCCGAAGTCCGAACGCGTCTGACTCTCGATATTTTTACCGACTCGATTCTCGTCATTTCCGATGGCCTTGTATTATCCGAATTTGAAGCGTCATCTCTCGAGCTCGAGCTCGAGAGAAATGTCACGCGCTGTCGCTGTCGCAGTCGCAGTCGCATTCGCATTTCGTATCGGTAATTGGTATTCGATCGCGTCTCGGGACACAGGGTATACGGTATATACGGTAATACGGTACGTATGTGTGTACGTACGTACGTATACGTACGTGCCGATCTACCGTGATACCCCTCGTCGCGCAATCGACTCGTCCATCCAGCTTCTCCCACCGCGCGGATTCACAGCTCTTGCCATATATGGGCATAAAACGAAAGCAACGCGCCGATTGGTCCGTCGGCCGGCTAGCGGCTAGATATTCTCCAAATGCCGTTTCAAATCGTACGATGCGGAGAGCGTGTCTCTTGGAAACATACATACCAGCGTAAAGACTCGCTTTAAGATTAACTGTCGCAGCTACCTGCCTGCCTGCGTAAACCCGCGAACTCGTGCGTATGCACATACGTACACATACGTACGAGTACGTGACATTTATACGTATATATGTTGGCGGGCGATAGTATTCCCTTGAAATATTTCCAAATAGATTATTGTAAAAGCGCGTTTAGGGAGAAAGACAGGGAAAGAGAGAGAGAGAGGAAGAATAAAAAAAATTGAATACATCGTCGGTATATCCAGAACAGGGGAAAAACTGATCATATTCAGACGCGACGGTCGTGTTATACATATATCGGCGTTGTGCCAGCCGCGCGCAACCGTATCTCTGCCAGAAAGATTTGTTAAATTCGCTAATTGCACGAAGCGCTTTACGGTAGATGAATAATGCAAACGCAAACCGACATAAAATGATAAAATTCAAGCATCGATTTGCGAGAAGGAGAGAAAAGGGCAGCGTTAACGAACCGAGTACGAGTAGCGTAAAAAACGAGAGACGAAAGGTGCTATGCGTGGCGATGGGCAAAGGCAGATTCAAGCGCGGGATGCGAGTGCGTTGCACTCTTTTGCCACGTCATACGCTCCTCTCATCTGTCGGTGTCGATATAATACGGACCGGTTGATATACGAACTACGGACGAATACAGACCAAGACGGACACTGTATAATATAGACTAATGGGTGCGATGCGAGGTTCTCCCGTCCGGCTACGTGGGAGGAAGAGAGAGAGAGAGAGAGAGAGCCAGCCTCGGGTAAAATCGATACGTTTCTTCTCCGGTACTCCGGTCTCGTCGCGCAGCCGAGCACGTGACCGGCCGTACGCAACGGACGTGTGAAAAAACGAATACTTTCGGCGATACATTCGCCGATAGATCGTCGAATCGCTAGATTCCTCATACATTTCCATTTCACACTCGTGGGCTCGCGACGAGCGATGATTCATCCAGACGAGATAACCGCGCGTGCTTCGAGAAACGCTGTTAGGATGTCACGCCCGATTACGCTCGAGTCATTTAAATAACGTATAGCAGCAGTTTCGCGACGCGATCGACGACCGACGATCGACGTGATACGATTGTGATTACTCCATACCTATGTATTAATTTAATCGAGTCCGCTAAATGAGCAGATGACAATCTCATCCGAGATCTCGATTAATCCGGTACGTTTCTCTTTGAATAAAATAAAATTAACCCCGTTACGCGCGTTGGTGCGTCCTAAAGACCTAATGACCCGAGACTCCGAGACCCCGAGATATCTCGACCTTGTCCACCGTATAAGATCACGCGCCAAGGTCTTGGGAGACTGATCGCCGCGTAAGGACGGACCTAGCTCGAGTTGTAAGTCGCGCGATATGTTACCGCGAGTCGTCGTCATCAGCGTTCTCCTTCGTATCGCCGTGATTGAAACGACTCATCATCGGGACACGTCATTTTGGATGAGTAAACGAGATGTGAATTCGCGACTCGAGAATTCCAGGAACAAATTTGAAAGATATACCTATACAACTTGAGCTACCGTATACTTGCGGGAAATTCGGTGCAACGAGACACGATTCGTGACTGGCAACGACAACTTTAGCGAAAAGTTAAACGATGTACCAAAAGTGGGGGGAGGGAAATAGACGGGTATATTGTACCGGCATCATCGGTACTGATAACAATATTTCATTCCATCTTTGCTGTTTCGCAATGCCGTCAAAATGTATGTACGTAAACTAGCGATAAAAAGAAATATAGCGAAAGCGCTTTTTGCGTTACGAAATATTTAACGAGCTGAAAACAGTGTCGATTGTGTGTGTGTGTGTGTGTGTATGTGTGTGCAAAATATAGCACAAAATTTTAACGCGATCCTTGAACGATTCTATCCGATATAATCTCGTAACGGTACCGTCGTACACTCGATTAACGTCATCGTTTGATATGTACTTGCGCGAGGCATCTCGACTGCGCTATATTCAATGCTAATTAATTTCACGTAACGTGAAAAAAATTCAGATATAAATAATAAATATCCGAGCTACCAACTTATCCCACCAAGTGTTCCAATCATCCTACGTACAGTCCCGCATAGTTTTACGTAAGCTTAACGTACGTGCCTACACTCGATTCGCCTGATTTTTAAGAACGAAGAAGAGTCTTCGAACAGACGAATGTGGATTCGGATCATTAATGGAAAGCGAGTAAATATTTATACGCCTGCTCGTAAGAGAAAGAATCAGACGCGATCGTTCGATCACAGATGTATCCCCATTCGTTTTTGCAACGTGACACATTCGCATGGATTAGTCATCGTCAGCCCCACGTCGCCTCGCGTCGCGTCATACGAGTGGAACGTTACGCCGTCTTTCTCAATAATCCGTGCTTATCGTAAAACGTCCCATTAATATATCGAAATTGTTTAAGAATCGTAGGTGTAGGTATGTAGATAAGAATATTAGTTTCAATATCGTAATTTATATTTTGGAGCGAGTAATTTAATCTCGCTTGCTATACAGAGGACGAACGCGCGCGTGAGAGAGAGAGAGAGTTTGTGACAAGAGTCGTGGAAGGGGGGGGAGAGGAGACAAAGACGCTACAGAGCGTATATTCTTCACTGGAAAGCTCCCTTGGATATGTATAACCATATTTGGTCCGTCTTATCAATCCAGATTCTAGATTCTGAAGCGTTATCTTAAATTTGATATAACAAACAATGCCTCAATGATAGCGCGATCTAGCGCGCAAAGTCGACGAGCTCAAAATTTCGTTTGGATAACGTTTTCGATTCTTAAGATTCAACCTTGTTTACGCGACCTAAAATCGATAGACAATTGACAAGCGAATGTGCTCTCGCACACGTTATCAGCCATGTTCTTGACTCCTTTCGGAGACTGCGCGCGATCAACGAGCTCGCGCGAAACAGTCAAGGATTCGAAACGCGGTCATGGCTTCGTAACTCGATGAACTCTCCATATGCGTATATGCGTGCGTGTTTCTTTGTCGGTGTAGCCTCTAGCCAAAAACGGTTGTATCTTCCTTACTGTTTATATTCCGTCATTATCAACCGTTTCTTCCGCTATTTGCAAATCGAACATTTTGCAGTTTAACATTTTTGATCGCGACGTCGCAAATGTCTGTATCGCGATGCCGAGCAGACATAAATTTGCATCTGTTTTGCAGAGATTAGGTCAACGCAGCGTTCTCGACGCGCGTAACGAAAAGTAGGCCAGATATTGAGACTTGCGACGGTGCGTGGAAAGGCGACGGATAGTTTTTTATTAATACCAACGTGCTTTCCGCTGTTTGCTCAAAAAACCAATCATATATGTACTCGAAACGTTTATCGCTTTCGACTCAACGAAAAGGACAACTTGAAACGAGAGAGAGAGAGAGAGAGAGAGAGAGAGAGAGAGAGAGAGAGAGAGAGAGAGAGAGAGAGAGAGAGAGAGAGAGAGAGAGAGAGAGAGAGAGAGAGAGAGAGAGAGAGAGAGAGCCATAGAGAGATCGACTGAATGTTATCCTCTCTAATAAGTGTAATTTTATGCAACTGTTGTATCTCCAAAAAAGCTCTTTACAATATTGGAACTATAATGGGTAATCGCTACGAAAAGTATGATGTGTATCGTGTGATTAAAATCAAGTCGGATAGAGATAAGCAAATAGCACGATAGAAGGAATGAGAATAGATATAGACCTAACGTGCACGTCTCGCGAGAAAAGATTCGGTGAGGCGGTTGAGCCGCGGATCGGCGCGCGGTGGCGGGCGGCGCGTCAAGCCGGCGAACGATGAGAGGGAGAGGAATGACAATAGCGAACAGGAGCGTAACGAGAGATTTCTATGACTTTTTCACCATTTTCGATAAATAATATTTCTAGTTGGAAAATTGATAGTAAACGTCGAATAGATTACGGACGCGCTGCATTACACAATTAACGAGTGAATCGTCAGAAAGCCGCATACGCGCGTTGAGTCCAAAACAAAGAAACGAGAATATCGAGCCTTTGATTTTCGTGTGACACCCTGACACAAGGAACGCGGTACGCGTTGGGCTAAAAACCAAGAAATATATCTTCTATACTATACGCAAACTTACGTGTCTTTTTCCGTTTTGCTTTGTCGTCATTTTTGTCATTTAAACGGAAGGAAGAAATCGTTAGCTGCATTAACTTGCTCGAGAGCACAAGTTCCTCGACGCCTCGACGACATGATTTCTCGACGCGAACGATTACTCCTCTCGCAGATACGAAAAAGTAATCGAGTAGATTGGTACTTGGATTTAGATCGCAACGAAGGAGGCCATCAGGGGTAATCGACCCAGAAGAAAACCTGCTCCCGTCGTGACACCTGTGCTTCCCGTTATATATACACGAGCATCCCGAGAGGAATGCAAAACGATGATGTAAGGCGGCACACTCCACAGCAGTGCCGAGTATTTCAATGTCTTAAAAATTATAGAGTTAACAGTTACCGTATCGCGATTATCGTTTGTCAATTGGAAAATTAACCTTTGCAGTCGACGGACAACTACATATTACGATAAATTTTCATAAATTTGCAATATTATATTATAGGAGATTCGAAGGGCGTCTTGTCCGAGCTCTATGGCGTTTGGCGGTCGTGTAGAAATCGATGAGGAACGTCTGCAGTGGGCACCACGCCCAAAGCGAGGGAGGTGCACCGAACGCGCGACAAACCCCCATGTAGGGATTCATAGAACATAGAACATAATAGAACAAAACACTCTATGGCGCTGTTGCGCATCGAAAATGTATCGAGTTTCATCCTTCATCCCTCGGCTCGTAGTCGAGTTTATCAACACTCTCAAGCTTTCAAAGAGACGTACCCTCTTGCCTTTTTCGCACTCTTAAGAGATGCTCTTATAAATACTTAAATTATAGTTTTACCATTTCGAATAATAAAATCCAAGTACGATCACGTCGATGTAATACCTGACGTAAAATCTCGGAACCATATATTATTTGTCGGAAAATCATATTTCGTAACTTAACGCCGCGGATATCGCGTCTTTTGCTTTTTTCAATCAATAATAATATATCAGAATGCCACGATTTTCACATCTCGCACGGTTTATATTATTACCTCCTTCCTCTCTTTTCACGTTAATCCAACAAGAAACAATAAGTGTAATGAGAAACTTATTTCATTTCCCACATCATCGAGGAGAAATTGGCCGCGCCAATAAAGTCACTGACTTGGTGGCTTGGTTTAATTAACCCGGAGGCGACGGCAAATGTTTTCACGGCTTCGGAAATCAAGGCCACGTACACGCACGTTTCACAAGGTTGGCCGTATAGCGCGTCGCGTGAACGCAAGCGTTCTTATTTTTGCTTCAAACTCTTCCCCTCCTTTCCCCCCCTCTCTCTCTCTCTTTGTAAAAAAGTGACAAACAAAAAGCCTCGGGAGAAATCGTAAAAGTTAATATAAATCTATTTTCAAATTACTATAGATTAGTTTTTATTCAGTGAGAAAATATCCAACTTTATTTTAACGAAATTTATTTCATTTTCTCCACATTATGGACGAGACGAAGAAATCTCGAGAAAGAATATATTAATTTTATATAATGATATTTATTAATATTGGTTCGAAGGGTAAATTTAGATTCCGATCAATAAAATCACATTTTGACAATGACCGAATTTTGCCACGGTCACATTTATTTGATAAAGTTGAAAAGTGCGTTTCATATACTCGACGTTATATTGATCATGGATTTGGTTGTCAATTGTTTATTATTAGATGTTAAAAGAATTATAGAGAGAATTTCAAATAAAACATATTAAGCATCAATTTTAAATAACGGAGATTCTTGAAGAATGCAACGTCCCCGTTGGTTTCAAATCCGAGATAAAACATATAAAGCATATATATAGTTTTTCCTTCCTGTGGCGGGATGTTACGCCAGGGCGATATCCTCCGGATGTCGGTATCCTTCGCGATAAAGCCTAAATAGGATTTTTATGCGATTCTTTTATTCGCGCTACCGCGGTATCTTTACTTGCTACTTTGCCAAGCAATAATTAGGCTCGCGTCAATTAAGAGGCTTGCGCGCAACGCGCGCAATGCAATTGGAGCGATTCGTTTAGTTTAATGACTAACGGAAGATCCATTCGCATCCATGTACGAACGTATCGAGTGCGATAGGTATATATATATATAAAATGCTGTCAAATACCCGGCCTATCAGAGGCTTTGCGATTTACGTTAAAAAAGCGCAACGTCTCATCGCATACGTATATTATATAATACTCTGTATAACTGATAAGTATCATTTCGTATGAACCGTTTGATTCATACGACAGAGGCACACAGGCAAAAATCAGTTTATCCGTTTATTCATGACATCGTTTTACGATCTGATCATTTCGTTCCACTAAGAAGCAACGCACGCTTTATCCCGCTTATTGACACTTGGTCGATGCGATTGAGCTATGAACTTTTGCTATAGTTATAAAAGAGATGTATACACATAATTTCTGTGCGCGCGCACGTTTAGATGTCATTGTCAGCTACGATTATTACAACTTACAACTCGACCATTCGTAAAGTGAAATGCAAATATATCTCGAACGATAAAATACATATTTTTCCAAAAAATAATACACAATTAAAGTCTATCGATGAGGATTTCGCGGTTTGACCCGTGTTTATATATATTTATTAAACAGTAAACGCGCATCCTCTCTCTTTATACATCGATTTGTACACGACTATATAATAGCGTGCGTCCAACCGAATTTGCTATTAGATTTCCTTCGTCGTACGTGTAACTACTCTCGGTACCGTCCAACCAACACAGAAGCTATCCAACTAAATACAGAACATGCTCCAATATCTCTCCATATACGAATATGTGTCAGGGTTTCCGTGTGAATTCCTTTTTTCGACCAACTTGCATTATATCCTACGCGCAAATATTATACGACGGAATCAACGAACGCGCGCGCGGCGCGGCGCGCGTAAACTAGCAATTATAAATATGTATAACTGTGAATAACCAGAGATACTATCTGAATACATTTGCGAATCTTTGAATTCTGGTCATTTCGTAATTTTAACACTTATCCATCCCTCGTTAAAAAAGTAGAGCATATTATGTACCGCATTTCATTTCACGGACGTGCACGTCACTCGTAATCGCTCACAGTGGTCGCGTTCAGCAGACCAAGCTGCTCAGTAGCGGTCGAACGTGCGCGTGGTTCTTACTTTTAGAACCAACTGGAACCAACCACGCAACGCAGAGTGTTGCGAAGACGAACTCAACAGTTGTGCAACAGTTGTGTCTGCCGAACGCGCCCATTTACTAGACCCCGATGGATGTAACGAGACTAAAAACCCTTGCGTAAGGCCGGGCAACGGGCAATAGGAACAGGGGATCATCAGGGAATCGGATTAAAAACAGGGGGCCTATTACGCGTGTGTATCTTGAAACGAGATAAAAATGCGAAAAGTGAACAGATTTACTAGATCTCGACCAATGAAACCGTAGATACTCTGGTGAATCCTCTCACTTTTGTAATTTTTACCTCGTTTCAAGAACCGTAAAAGCCATTGCACGTAACATAAAGTTTTGGAGCCGATATCACAGTCTCAAATTAAACTCACTCTGCATCTCTTTCTAACTGTCCCCCTAGAAAGAGACGAAGAGTGAGTTTAATCGGAGACTGTGATATTGGCCTTTAGTCGTAATCGTAAAGTCTTATGGAGGATTCACACCGCGTCCGATGTTCGACGTACGACGATCCGACATCCAATAGGAAATTTTTGTCTCTAATGCCCGGTGTCCACGATGCAAGAACTTGGTCCAAGTTTTGGTTTAAGCCAATCAACTTGCAGCTCTTACGAAAAAGCAGCAGTTTCATTGGCTTAAATTAAAACTTGGACATAGTTCTTGCATCGTGGACACCGGGCATAATGGAGGATTCACGTTGCGTCCGATCACGTCCGGTCCGATGTTCGACGTACGACGATCCGACATCCAATAACAGAATTTCTTATTAGAGACCAAAATTTCCTATTGGATGTCGGATCGTCGTACGTCGAACTTCGGACGCGGTGTGAATTCTCCATTAAACCTACCTACCGCCCTCGGCGCCCTCTATCCGTTGTGTACAGTGTACAGTCAATTGTTTCCACAATGTTGACACGTTGCGACGGCGTTGACGACTGGCGTTTCGAAAAGGAGGTTAGTTTTCCGATTTATCTCTGATCTTTGATTTCGGATCTTTGTCATTCGCTACATCTGGATCTAAGGATCGACCAAAAGTCATTTTGTTTGCCGAAGCGTCTGTGTAGTTTATAGTTTTATTATACATTTTGTAGCGGAAACTTTGAAATACAATTGAACGCGGAACAAGTATCGCGAGCAACGTCGACCAGGATCGCAACATGTATCGGTTGAGAAAATATATTTGTTGAAGTTGTCAAGTCCCCGTGGAGATCGAACTAACGCGACAACGCCGACGACACCATGACACGGACGAACAGGTTGGTCCGTCGTTGAAACGTTTACGAGGTGACGTAACGCTTTTATTACAATTCGATACGACGCGTACACAGGCGCGTGCGCACAAAAGTATAAAAGTACGACAAAGCTATAAAACGTAGGTTTAATAACGGTGTCTGTAACAGCGTCGCGCGTTATTTTATCATCATTTTTCATTTGGATCGTTTAGGAAGAGACGTCGCAACGTAGAAGAAGAATCTAGCGAATTTATGCCATTGAGCAAACGGATCAACAATCTCCATATCAATGGTTTGAATACAGCGGCGGGGAATACGGTGGAGAGCATGGAGACCGATTGGGAAAGCGGCACGTTCGCGTCGTCTCCAAGCTGCTCGGAGGTGTCTCAAAATTCATCGCCCAGAGGCAGCTGTGGTTCCAGCCAAAGCAACTTTACCAGTGATTATAGACCAGATTTAGGTGCGACGGAGAATCCTTTTTATTACGAGAGCAATAAATTGCTCTTTTCCTTGTACGTGGAACGCGTGCAGAGGAGACCGGATTTGTATTGATCGAGACGCGCACGTTCCATTTGGCTCGCGAAACGGACTCGTCCTCCCGAGATTCAGCCAGCTCGTCTCGCTGTTTCTTTCGTCGTTCTCCTGTGCGATATACTTGACAATTTTCAATTTCCTCTTCTCGTTTCATTATCCTTTCCCGGTCAATCGCTCGGACAATGGTAAAGTGTCCCACGTCGCGGCAATAAAATCGATATGTAAAACTTTTCTAAGAGACAGCGATAAATGTAAGATTCAAGATTCAATGTACAATCGTTAGAATCGTAAGCATCTTCCAATAGTGAATAAAATTCTATGTAAATGAGAGTACACGAATCATTAACGCGACATCGTAAAAGTTGTAGCATTCCTTTATTTGTACCCGTTGCTTCTCTCGTTCGTCACGCATACACGCGTCCCATTGGTCGTTACAATTATTTTCTTCGCTTTCTTGTCGGAAAGCGCAACGAAACGCGTAGAGTGGAGTTTACCGCGCGGCATCTTTGCAGTCTTTACACGCGTTACGAGAGATGGGAGTACGGAGACTCGACCAAAGATGCCTTTGCGTGGACGTTGGTGGAAGGAAGGATCGCGCGCGCGCGCGAGGATCGTCAGACCCGCGGTTGAATCGTGGTTTCGTAAACATTTCGTAAAAGTGCGCGCGTTCGAGAAAAAAGGAGGAAAGATGGCTGTACAGTGTAGTCGGGTCTCCAATTCTCCGCTCAACGACTTAACCTCCAGTGTCCGCGGTAGGCGGTAGGTCCGTAGGCCGCTAGGTGCGCGTAGGTCGAGCCGCTTCGCTCCGCTCGGCGCTCCGTTTCCGTTCGGCGTTCCCGTATTCCCGTAAGCAGTCGCGTGTCGCGTAAGCAATATTGAGCAATGTACGCGTGACGGAGCGTCGAAAAGGATTTAACGGCTTAACGGAGTGACGGACGGACGGACGCGTTTAGATAGACGCGTGAGATAATCCGGCGCGAAAATCTGCAGCAGTTTCAGCTTTCGGCCGATGGTTTCTTACGCCGCGGGAGCACTAAGCACTAGCGCTCGATCGGCAAGTGTGTACGCGCAAGCGCTACGTTCTAATCTTCTCACCCTACACCCTACCGTTGCACTCGCAACGTACATACTACTCTGCGCGTAAACCGCCGCCATAGTTAATATTTTAACCGCTGAAATGTTAACAGCGGTTATATAGGGAGCGCGTTCCCGCGTGTCTTCGTGTCTCGTCGATCGCGAGACAAGGATCCGTGGATCTGGTCCAGGCGCTCGGCGCTAAGCGTCGCGCGTGCAGACGTGCGGACTGTGCAAAGTGCGGTACGTTGCGCGCCAGCGCGATATTATTCGGAATTTCCGGACGAGTGCGGACGAGTGGCGCTTGACGGGTTGACGCTCGGACTCGCTCGCGACTCGCGGAGTTTACGCGTGGCCACCTCAGCGTCCACGGTCGTGGTCGGTCGTAGTGGCGTCGGGCAGCTATGTACCGTTAGTTCGCGAATTTGTTCCCGTTGGCCGGCTCGAACGAGGTCCACGCTCGTCTACCTACCTACCGACCGAGGAGGGCCGAGCGGCCGAGCCATATTCGATCGCGGTTGGTTGTCGTAAACCCGGAAACGAAGCGTGTGCGCGTCTCCGTTCAGCGAGAGCCGTCGCTCGTCGCGCGCTATAGAAAGAAAGAGAGAGAGAGAGAGAGAGAGGGAGTGAGAAAGAGTGCGCGAGTGAACGAGCGAGCGAGCGCGAATTTATCGCGGAGTCACTCGAGCTCTCCTCGAGCTTCCGTTAGAGAGACGCGCGCGCGTCCGTCCCGACGTCTCTACGCATATGTATGACGTGTGCGTCGCAGCGACAGCCGCGGCGATACGTCGGTCGGCGCGTTCACGTTGAAATGAGAAAGTCGTTGCCGCTGCGCTGAGGATTGGGAACGACGACGCACGCGAGGCGCGAGGCGCGAGGCAGCCAGACGGACGATTCCCGTACTAGGTGGAGGTACGGAGAACGAAGGCAGCGACAGTAACAGCGGTACGTTGAGCCGAGCGTGCACGGAGAGTCGCGGCTGTGCTCGTCCGCCCGCTCATCTACCTGCCTGTACTTACGAGTAAGTAGAACAAAGCCGACTAGCACAGACGATTATAGTTTTCGCACCTTGAACAATCCCGCTCGCAATCTTTCTTCTACTTTAGACGCCGTACGCGGTACATTTATTACGCGTATACATTTTTGCCGATACAATGACCATATGCGTGTCCTCTCTCTCTCTCCCCTCCTCCCCCTATACATATACATATACATATATATATATATATATTATATATAAATATACACATGTATATGTACATATATTATATATATATATATATACACACACACACACACACACACACACATCTATCTTTATATCTCTGGCTCGATCGTCCTCCCGATGCGACGGACGCATCCCGTTCCGGGCGACGGTACCGCCCCGCGGGTGCCATGTCGCACTCGACTCCCGACAACGTCAACGACGAACGACGGACGGACGCGGGACGACGACGACGAGACCCATGCGCGAGAGAAACCGCGAAACGGTGGCCACAGAGAGCACCCACCCCAAGACACTAAAATCGTCGCGGGGCCCTCGTCGTGGCTCACGGCTTGGCTCGAGCTGGCTTTGGTGGGGTGGTTGGAGGTGCGGACAGTGGTTGAGAGGCTGGTGGGGTTGGAAATTGCGTGGTGGTGGGTGTTCGTCGAGGTCTCGGAGGCCCCTCCGTGGCATCTCGCTGCCTCTGACCCATCGAAGTGGGGGTGTAAACAACAGCCCTGCCCGTGTACCTCGGTCGTTTCGCCTCTGCCCTGCTCTCCGTCAGCTGACGCGTCTCGTCGTCGATCTCTTTCCTATTTCCGTCCTTGGCCCCGGGTACGGCGCGAAGGCAAACGACGCGGACGCGCTCAGGGGAACGAGGAAGGGAGGGAGAGGCACCCAGGCACGAGAGAAGAGTACTCTACTCTACTCTACTCTCCGCGCGCGCGACGCGCGTTGGAAGAAGGGATTTCGCGATGTGCGTAGAGCGGGAGAGAAGCAGAGAGGGAAATGTATAAAAAAGTAAAAATAGGTAGCGCGTCGCGCAATTCTCATTCTCACGCGCTCCTATACGTGAATCGTGAATCATTTTTTCTTCCAACATGGCGGGCGTATAGGCCAGCCGCCAGCCGCCAGCCACGCTCACGCTTTGCGCCATTCGCCGTCGCGCGTCGGCCGGGCCGGAGAGGCGAACGCGTCCAAGTTTTTGTTCCCCGTTCTCGACTCTCAGCGCGCCTCGCGATAGTCGCGGTCGCGATTCTTAATGTCGCAGCTCGGAGCTCGGAGCTCGCCAGCCATGCCAGCTTGGAGTTGGGAGCGAGGCGGAAAGGAAACGATGCGGGACGGGACGTCGTCGTTGCGCAACAGTCGCTGATCCGTTTGGCGTGCAGCGCCCCACGCGCAGCAGTAATATCGAGAGACAGGCCTAAACGCCCTAAACTCGTCGAGGCGAATCTCGCGAAAAAAAAAACGTCCACGTACTTATGTACCGCCGCATACGTGCGATACGTGGTACGCGTCTTTTGCGGAGCACTCGAGAGATAAAAGACGGAGAGACTAGCGGACGCGTTCGAGCGTGAGAGGGAAGGAGAGAGAGCGCGAGCGCTCTCGAGCGGTCGTCGCGGTCGGGTCGCGAGAGACGAGGATAAGGATAAACTTAGCCTCGGCTAACCTTAGGAGAATCGGTGCGCCATTGCGACATGCGCGTCTTGCGAGAGCGTCTAGAGTCAGCACGAGCGACGACGGAGCCGTCCGATCAGTCGCGTACGCCATTCCGCGTACAACGAAAAACACGTCGCGTCACGCGTGGTGTCGACGGCGAGTGAAGCGTAGCGCCTCCCTTCCTTCGTCGCCGCCCCGTTCGAGAGCTCGAGATTCGTAATTCACCCGAGGATTATTTCTCTCTAATTATCTATCCCCTTCGGAGCAACACTCTTGACTCTTGGCCCTCGAAAGAGGTGTACGCGCACGTACGCGGACGGACGGACGGTCGGACGGTGGATCCCCCCGGGCTCGCGGATATCTTGTAACCTCTCTCTCCCTCTCTCTCCTCCCTTCCGTCGTCGGCTTCGGATCCTATGAACGTTCCTTGCACCTGGGGGTAGGGATTCCCGTTGCCTCGAGTATCGTTATCGTTGTCGTCGTTGCCCCAATTCGTCTGGCGCGCGCTGCATCTGGCCACCCGCTACGGGTACCTTCGCCCCCTGACATTTTCGCGTTCCCCTTCCCCGGGGAATGTCGGCGTGCCGAGGTTCGACTCCCTTCTTTCTTGACGTTCCCCTACCCCTGTTAGCTCGCCTTCTTTCTCGTCCCATTCTCGCGATACGCGCTACGTCGGTCGAGTCGTGGTAACGCGCGCGCGGGAGGAAGAGAAACCGAGTCTCGAGCTCTATTTCGCGGCAGGTTCCCACCTATGGTACCTCCCCCTCCTCTACCCTCGTCGCGTTCCTACCCCTTACGGCACCCGTAGGGGCACCGTCGCCGCGCTGTGGAGTGGGGTGGGATCCTGGGCCACTTTGACGACTATCCTCCCTGCTCCCGGATCCCTTTTAGGTAGGAGGAGGGGGTGAAGTGGGGGAGCCCTCACCCCACCCTCGTGCACGCGGAACGCGATCGCCAAGGCTCCGGCTCCGGCTCCGGCTCCGGCTCCGGTCCGGTCCGGAGTCGGAAACGCCGCGCCGCGGCGCCGCTATTCGTCTTGCCGCCACTCGCTCGAATGTCGAGTTTTGATTTTGTCGCAAAAGCGACGAGTACACGGGGCGAGAATGGGAAAGTTAATTTCAGCTGGGTTAGCTCGCAAGTCCCGGTTACAGTCGCGGGAATAAGGTGCCAACTTCTTCGCGCATGGAGACGCACGTGCGTGGAGGCGCGGCGCGCGAGACCGAGACAGAAACGAGAAAAATCTCGCTCTCGTTGCGCGCGCGCGCGCGCGCGACACCTTGCTGTCTGTCTTATTTTATTATTATATATTTTATTATTATATTGTTAATTGAAGCGGACGAGGGAGATGGTGACTCGACTATTACACTCTTGTTCGCGCCATACGCGAAAGGGTCTTGAAAGGATGAACGTCTCTATCTATATAGATCGAGTTTCGATACCTTCCACGTTGTGAGATTCCTCCGATAATTACATTCGCGTGGGACTCGAGTGGAACGTGTCTTTTCGATAATCTCTTGCACCAGAAACGCGACGGGGATACCACAGAGACCTGTTTCGTTGGTAGATAAACGCGCACCGATCTTAGCACGTATGTGATATACATATAATATAGATATTTCTCTGTTACAAACGCACATCTCGCGTCTCGCTTAAAAACTGACGCTCTTAATTATTCGTAATTACTTACAGGAAACGATCTTACAATCTGTAATTAAACGCACAGTAGGCCTGTTCGTTTTTGCTGCACTTCTGAACTAGTGCGATAAGTTAGAATAAAAGAAAATATATTTGTTTCATTCTAACTTGTTGCACTAAATTGAAGATTGCAGCGGAAACGAACAGGCGTAATCTTCCTCGTACACCTTGCACAATATTTTACATACACGCGCGTGTGTCCATCGAACGTGTATTGTAACGTAAATGTACGCGCTAATGGTTTTACAAAAATTCGTTAATTTTGGAGCTGTCCGTATTTCTAGTGAGAGAGAGAGAGGCTAGCGTCTTTTTAACCTCCAAACTAACTCGATTCTCTCGTAATCTCTCGCGTTTGCATCATCTTAAGAGTAACATCGTAATAGTGATTGTTGGAGACTTTTCTTAGAAATAGATCAATGTCGCGTCGAAGAGTTTTTAGAGATAAATAAACTTTGTAACCACACACACGCACAACCTGCTAAATAACAAGAATGAATCTCTCCCCTGTTACAGGCGTAATCGTTTCGAAAAATGAATTTTACACCTTTCCCTGGATTCACCGGCTCGTTGCCGACCGGCACCGTTCATCAATTCGCCACAGCGAAATTCGCGCAGAACCTTACCACTGGAGGACAGGTGGTCGGAGTATTGTCTGGCGGTGAAGGTGGTGTTCATTATTTGAGGCCGGTCGATCCGAATGGTTTCGCCGTGGCCCAAAGCGGTAATAATCAACAACAGCAGATTATTACCTTGCCCATCACCGTCCCGGGGAAAGATGGCACGCAGCAACAGCAAACTGTCCAGATACAAGTGGTCAATCCTAGCGTGTCTCAAAGCGGAAATAGCGGCGATCAGCCAAAGTATCATTTGGCACCGATATCCTTGAGTCAGTTCCCGCAGGGAGCAGCCACCGTTCTCACTGTTGCCTACAGTCAGCAAGGCGCGGATGGTGTCCAAATTCAAGTGCAACCGCAAAACACCGTAGCGACTACGCAAACGTAAGTACATTGAATCACACCGAACATTCTCTACGCGTGTCGCGTATTGCGTCTACGTGTACGTCTTGCGTATCTTGCGCAAAGCGATCGCTTAATCCGATTGTCCGCGACGCTTGATTGCAGATCCGATCAAACGACGCAAAGCACGTCCACCGCTGTGACCACTACGTCTCAACAGACGATTCAGCAGACGGTGCAACTTCCGGGAGCGCCCGAAGGTTTGACCGTGGTCGCCCAGATTCCTCAGGACTTGATTCTGCGGGAAAGCATAGAGGAGTCCAAGGAGGACGTGAAGGAGGGTACGACTCCCGTGGCCCTTATCAAACGAGGCAGCGTCAAGAGTCAAGGTAATCAGAGCGGGGAAGAGTTCGTTACTTCTATGCCTGCCAGCTGGCAGAGCCTCGCTGCTCCGGGATCCACGGTCGCGGATTATCTCTCTAGACTGCCTACGAGTACTTTACCTCTTAGTCTGCAACACTTTCTCAAGTTTTCGGCGGAAACTATTAAAAGGGAAGCTACCATTGAATCGAGTCCCCTTGGCGCGGATGGTCTCGACGCTTCCGGAAGCACAGCTTCGGGAGAGCAAGCTGTGCAGATTACAGTCGCCGGAGGAGAAACGGCCATCATTCCCGACGTTGTCGAGGAACAGGAGGCAGGAGCGAAACCGAAGCGAAAAAAGAAATACAAAAAGAAACCACCAAAACCGAAGAAACCAAAACCAGGACAAGTAAGCATAGTTACCGCTCTCGATGGCACGACCCTATTTTGCTGTCCTCAATGTAATATGGCGTACCCTGAGAAGGAAAGTTTGGAACAGCATCTGATCGGGCACAAAATAGAGAGGAGATTTATATGCGACATTTGCGGCGCTGGTCTTAAACGGAAGGAACATTTGGAGCGGCACAAATTAGGTCATAATCCTGACAGGCCTTTTATTTGTTCCGTTTGCATGAAGGGCTTTAAACGAAAAGAACACTTGAATCTTCATTTTGTTATACATTCTGGACAAAAGACCGAAGTTTGCACCGAATGCGGCAAAGCGTTCTATCGGAAAGATCATCTTAGAAAGCACGCGAGATCTCACCTTACTAAGCGTGCTAAGGAGGATCCATTGAATACGAGCGATACGACGCAGAATCAACAACAGGCGGACCAACAGCAACAAGTGGAACAAATGCAACAACAGTCCTCGGTGCCCGAGTTGCAGCAAATTCAAATACAAGTGGGACAAGGTTCTCAGGCGCAGATTCATCAGATATCCGTTAGTGAGCAGTCTACCGTAGTTTTGCCTACGGCGGCTGAAACTGGAGCTATGACTATGCTTCATCATCAACAGCAACAGCAGCAACAACAACAGCAGCAGTCGCAGCAGCAGCAATCGCAGCAGCAGCAGCAGCAGCCACAGCAACAGCCGCAACAGCAGCAGCAGCCGCAACAGCAGCAGCAGCATTAGCAACAGCATACCGCCCCGAATCAACTTGGGCGGTACTTTCGTTTCAATCATCAGCACGCTAGAGGTCGTACGCGACACAGCGTGCTCGCTGATTGAATTTTGCAAATTCGATAGGCAAATTCATGGTTATCGGACGAAAGTTTCGTTGGCTAGTTGATTACTTCGCAGCCTCTTTCAAAGGCATTTAAAACGCCGCCTCCATTTCTTTAAGATGTACGTCCCTGTCCATCGACACAAAACCGATTTGTTGGGATTATGAAATCCTCGCGCCATCGGCTTAATCCACCTTTAACCCTCAGTTACCTCACCTGGGTCTGAGAGACCCTGCACATTGTTAAAACGTTCGTAAAACCCTTGTATTTTTTTTTAGTCAGTACTATGTCAACTTGAAAAAAAAAGCAATCTTTTTCGTTTTTTCAGAAAAACCACTTTTTTTATAACATTGCATTTTTTAACTTGGAATAATCTAACTTGCACAGTTTTGTAGATCTTTAAAAGACGCATCGATTAAAAAAAAAGACTTCAAATTGATGCATTTGTCTTAAAGATACAAGCTAGAAAACGGCAGGGGTCTCTCAGACCCTGGTGAGGTAATATCGGGATGTAAAAACGTAAGGTAACTGAGGGTTATAATCACGGCACAATAAGCTCGCGTACGTGTTTATAACAATTATCCTGTAAAGCGCGCCGAGCTAAAGTGACAACAAAGTTCGTGTACACGAGTTTCTCTTTTACGTACACGTTGTAGCGTACGTAAAAGAGAAAGAAGCGATAGTCGCCGCTCGTCTTGAACAAGATGTTTTTGTCGCTGATTCAGTTCCATGACGCAAGTTAGAGATAAATATGAAGTTTATATAAATATATAAATAGATATATATATATATATAAATATATAAATAAATATACACACACAAAAGCAAAAATATATATTTTTGAAAGCGCGAATTGGATTCGCCCGAGATAACAAGGCGATCGAGTTCTGGGCTAATAATAATAATAATAAAAAAATAATAATAATTTGCTTTTACGACGACGATGATAAAATACGTAATGAAAGAATTGAGGCGTAAACAGATACGGCATGGAACAGAGTTTGTAAATACACGCGCGACTTTTCATCCCTGAGGAAGGAGACGTCGTATTGGTACGTGTCGTATGCGCGAGGTGAATCTTATTATTTATTTTCTCTCATACAATACAATCGTGACGTTATAAGGGAATCTGCCGGTAAATCGTCAAGTCCAATTTGTATTTTGTAGAAATATATCGACGGAAGTATGCTTACATTTTTTTATAATTTAGATCATTGCATATGTTGTCTTTGTGTAAAGGCGCAAAGTGTTGGCGACGATCAAACGTGCTGTACGAGATGGTGGAAGAATCACATATGAGGAAATCATGACGTTTCAATTCACTTTTTCGGAAACGACGGGAATAATTACGTACTGAAACGCATTTGCGCGACGAAGCATGCTGCTCCGAAATCGACGTTTCTACAATCTATTTATAGATAATTATTCCGCGATCGACAAAAGATTTATCGTTTCACTCAGTTGCTTCAACATCGACAAGAAACGAAAACTCATCGATCGTTACGGTCAAGTGCGAGGTACTTTCGACTCCTAATTCTTCTCATTTGGCCGCATATGATACGCGACGAGAGATGTAAAAGAGATGTAAAAAGATACGAGAAAGCATATAAATCCTCGAATGTTAACCAAATCGATCAATCGTGATTCACCTGACAAAGCTTTTTGATAAAGGTATATATGTATACATCAGAAAACTTTTTATTTGTAAGTATCACAATTAAAGGCAATGGGTATAACTGTACAAGAAATATTATTATTTTATTATCATAATATTATATATAGATATATATATATATACATATATATACATATATATATCATTATCGTAGTTAGGATAAATAGTATATAAGTCATTTTCATTGTTACTTACATAAATATTGGAGGAGAAAACTGAAATAAAACATACATTTAATACAAAACTATTCTCGCCTCTCTAGTGAGATTCGCGTACGTTTCCCTTTCAAAAGCAATTTTTTGAAAATGGTTTCGTCGATGTGTCGTGTGGAAATACATACGCATGTATATATTATCGTGTGTATCACGATATATATATATATATATATATATATATATATATGAAATGAGGGTAAGTCGGTCGAAGGGGGGAGATGTGATGGCATGTCGGCGGGAAGTTTCAAGTTAAAATCCCGATTCTCATAGCTCGATTCGGGTATTTTCGTTACGAATACCATGATACGGCGCAGCGCGACGCGGCGCGGTGCGTCGCGGTGCGTCGCGTCGCGTCGGGAGTCGGGAGACTCGGGAGAGAAAAAATAGTTAAGAGGCTGGTACAGTAGAGGGCGGATGGGTGGGATGGGGGCACCGACTTGAGGGACAGGTGTCAACACGTCGTACAACGAGGGAGCTTTTCCGGTGACAGCCGGTCGCGTGAAAAAAGCACGCCGGGCAAGCTCGAGCGAGGGTCGCAAGTTACCGAATGGTAAGCGACATATCTGTGTCTTTTACATCTGGGCTAGGCGCGTGGTACGCGCGACTGCGAGTTACACGCACGGCCATTTTCTCTCGAGTTCGGTACGGCGATGGCCCCCGCACGGCCCCCACGGCCCCACGCTGCGTATCGACTGAGTATCGGATGGGATGGGGATGGGGTGGGGTGAGGCCGGGGGTGAGTTGGACCGTCGGAGTAGAATAGCGAAGAAGGGAAGGGGAAGGGTGGCAGTGGCGTCCCTACGCGTGTACTCCGTCCCCTTGACAATCGGCTTCTCCTCCCCTCGCGCGCGCGCGCGCGCGCCCCTACCGACACCCCATCTTCCACGGCTATCTTCCGTCGGCGGCTTTTTTAGTCGCATCTCTTTTTTTTCGTCGGCATGTTCTCGAGTGTGGCTCGGTAAGCTACGTTGCGCGAACAAGACGGGTGGTGAGTCCGGAGCCGTGTCTATCCGTGGCGCGTCCTTGGCCACGCGACGCCGCGAGTCACCTTGGTCACCGGTCGACGATCGTTCGTCAGGTTGGCAGTTGGCACAAGCCGTCAAGTGTCAGCGTTCAGGTGGCGGGTAAGCTTGGGTACGAGCCAACCCGTCTGCTGGCTGTCGCCGCCGCTGCCGCCGCCGCGTATTCCGGTATTCGTCAGTGTGGTGGCGTGAATCGCGTGATGCGTGTCTACACTGTCTACCGACGCGCTTCTGTTTAATCTGTCTCTCATTCTCGCCGTCTCCTTCCCGCTCTCTTTCTCTGACTCTGTCTCTTTCTGGCGTGTCCTCTTGCGCGCGAGAAAAATCTGCCCCCGCACTCGCAGTCTCGCACTCTCGTCTCTATCACGGAGATCCCCCTCCGAGGAAAGGATCCGGTACGGCGAGGAAACATGGGGAGAGGGACATCGTTGTGAGTAAATATAACGCCGGGCGTCGCTCGGTGTTATCGTCGTCGTCGTCGTCAGCGGCGGCGGCGATGTCGACGTCGGTGTCGGTATCGGCGTCGTCGGTGCGTCGTCGTCATTGTCGTCGTGTCGTCACCACCATCGTCGTTGTCGTCGTCGCCGCCGCCGCTGCCGCTGCCGCCGTCGCCGTCG
This sequence comes from Temnothorax americanus, assembly GCF_048541705.1. Classification (NCBI taxonomy): domain Eukaryota; kingdom Metazoa; phylum Arthropoda; class Insecta; order Hymenoptera; family Formicidae; genus Temnothorax; species Temnothorax americanus. Next base: position 4,208,965 of record NW_027509275.1, read on the forward strand.
CGTCTTTATTACGTAAACCAAATCCGGGAGTTGTGCCAGCGAGCGAGCCGAGAAGCCGATGCCGTAGCTGGCCGTAGCATCGGCGTGCGTAGAGGTACGCGATGCAAACGGTGGCGATCGGTCGCTGGAACGCGGCTGGCGACGGCCTTTCTCAGCTCGCTCTCTCGCTCGCAAAACGAGAAACTTATCGTTTCACGCGCGTTTACCTCTCTCGCGCTTCGCTCAAGGCGATACATCGCCTTGGCATGGAGTAACCTTGAATTTCTCGTATCCTCCGAAAATTTCGCTCGTTCAGAAGACGCTTATTCGTTTTCTTCCTTTCTAGGTACACGAATTCCGCTTACGGTCTGCAATGAATTTCCCGCCGTTTGGAGGTCACTTCCCTAGCACTATACCGAGTATCCATCAATTCGCGACCGACAGTTCCAGCGGTGCGGGCGCGCGTTACGCCAATCATTTTCCCAACCAGCCTCCGATCGGAGTGCCGGTTGTGGGAAAATACCGTCCCGAAAACAACGGCGTACAATCCGCTCAATCGCAAGTGATGATGAACAATAAGACTAGCTATCCCAACAGTAATGTTCACCATTATCCGAATGTACCGTACTCTCAAGCCCAGTCGGTTCAACAACGACCAACCAACTCGCCTGGAATGCAAGAGAAACGATCGTATCATCAGGTAAACCGCAGCACTCTTTTACGATCCTTCTTCAACAAATGTACTTGCGTATTTTTTAGCCTAACGGCACCAATCGCGCGCGGCTCTTTCTTCCTTGTTGTAGAGATAAAAACAAGTTTGCGCGATTAGAAAAATTTAACAAATACTTTTCACGTGTCATTCTTTAGCAGTTTACGTGAAGAGATAACTACTTGCAATCGTATCTTTCTCCTTCCGTCAATTAGAGCTCAGCAAATTTTTGTAATTTCAAAAGCGTTAAGGATGAAACGGAAGGGACACGGTCGGTGATGAACAATGTTAAATGTTTAATTTGTCGCTGAGAGAGAGAGAGAGAGAGAGAGAGAGAGAGAGAGAGAGAGACGGGAGCTTGAAAATTTGTACTGTACACACATATTCTTCTGTCTCAGCAATCCACGGAAACGATAAATCAACAAGATGTTTGCAACCTTCTTCAAGACAAGGACAAGACCAAGGAAAAGAAGGCTGAGGAGCAACAGCGTAACGGAGAGACTACCACGAATGGCTCTCAGCAGGATTACACGATGCATCAACATCACCAACAGCACGCTCATACTCAAACGCCAGCTACTATGCCCGCAACGTGGCAGTCGCTCGCGACTCCTGGTTCCACCGTGGCCGATTATCTCAGCCATTTACCAGCCAGCACTCTGCCATTGAGTTTACACCATTTTCTTAAATATTCTGCCGAAAGTATCAAAAAGGAGTCGGAGATGGCGCAAACGACTTCGGTAGCTGTGGCGACTACGACAACGCCCAATATAATGATGTCGCCGAATAATAAAAAGAAGAAAAAGAAGAAGACGCCGAAAGAAAAGAAGCCACGTCCGAAGCCTGGCGAAATTCGCCTGACCACAGCGTTGGACGGTTCGACGTTATATTGTTGCCCGGAATGCCACATGGCGTATCCAGAACGAGAATTGTTGGAGCAGCACCTTCTAGGTCACACTTTAGAGAGAAGATTTGTTTGTGACATATGTGGTGCTGGCTTGAAACGAAAAGACCATCTTACGCGTCATAAACAGAGCCACAATCCTGAGCGACCTTACGTTTGCACTGTTTGCTTGAAAGCTTTTAAAAGAAAGGAACAATTAACTCTACATTTTGTAATACATTCTGGGGAGAAGCGACATGTGTGCACCGAATGCGGCAAAGGATTTTATCGGAAGGATCATTTACGAAAACATACCAGGAGTCACATTGCGAGAAGAGTGAAGGCTGAGCTGAGTCAAAACGCTGGTAAGAAGTATATTATGTGCGAGATATTAAATGCGCGAGCTCTTAACGATCCATTGACAACTCTTCCCTGTACTTCTTCTCGTATCGTGTCAAAATTAATATGATTTTCGATTTCTACACAGGCACGCAACAGAATCAACAACAAAATAACGTTTCGAGTATGCAAACCACAACCGTCTCGGCGTCGTCTGTTCTTCCGGGTGGACATCCGGGTCCCCTCCTGTCCTGAGCCCCGCCACCAGGGAACTTCCAGGTTCCCCACCCAAATAATATTCTTCATACTCATACGTCGCATCATTCGCTACATCATCATCATCTAACAGCGGTAAACGTAGCGCATCAATCGAGCGTCACCCCCCTTGCTGCATCTGGTCATTATCAGTCGCACGAGCTCAGCTTTTTGGGACACGTTAAAGATTTCTGAGACGAGGAGAAGACCTCGGCGAAGAGGTAACACTAAGACGCTAATCGATTGTCACCACTATGATTGTCGTCGTCGACGACGACAGTGATGATAAGGATGAGGATGAGGAGTAGCTCTGAGACTGACCTATGATTTGAATTGAATGAATTTTATATAAACATATTTGCGTTGCTTTGTGTGCTTCAAAACTTGCTCTTGTTTCGTCTCGTCGGTATAATAGTGAAGGGGAAGGGGCGGGAGGGGAGTGATGTCGTTCCTTCTACAGGTCTTAATTTATTCCTGACTTGACGATTTGTTATACACGTTCCGTAATTTTCATTGTCAGTAAAGTTCTCGTCACAATAATGCTATATAATCAAGGGGTAACATTTTGCGCAATTATGCAAGATGTCCAATTATTATAAATCTTTCTCGAAACTAAGCTAGATCTGACATATCTCTTTTCACAGTATTTTATTTCGTAAATAAAATATTATTTTATAAAGATAATTTTTTCTAGCTGAAAACTAGACAAAATCCAGATTCAAGATTATTTTTATCGGAATAATTTTTTTTTGTTTCCTCATAACGGAAGCTTTGTTTTTTAACTTCTTTTTAGGTATATAACATGATTTTTTCATACATATACATATTTTTCTAGTCAATTTGCGTATAACGGTATTAAGGTAAAATTATCAACAATCAAATTAATGCGAAATACATATTACAGTTTTATTTATAGGATAAAAAAGATATTTTATTCAAATTTATTATGACAGTTTCGAAGAAATTTTACTCCATTAATTATTAATTGGACATCCCGCAAACGTAACATAGCAGAAAACCGATGAGGTATAAAGCAAATCTTTTAGAAAAAAAACGCTTTTTTTTAAATAATATATAAAAGATGAAAAAACAGTCATAGTCTATGCTTTTATAGCACAAACAAAAGTACATATGTGGGAAGAGTACTAATTTTCCACAGGAATTCTAGAGTAGGAATTTGACTATAAGTCAAAAATTCTTGCCATATGTCGTGTACGACGAGGAAAAAAAGAAGATATTTTTATGAAAAATCAATGTAACTTAAGAACTAAGCGAATCGATGAGAGAGAGAGAGAGAGAGAGAGAGAGAGAGAGAGAGAGAGAGAGAGAGAAAATGTGTGTGTAAGTGTGTGAGAGAGAAAGAGAATTAACGCATCTCTTTTTCTTTGTTTTCTTCTTTTATATTATTGCATTGATATTCATATGAATGATTTTTGCAGTAATTGTCAATATTTTATTATTTTTTGTTGAACAACATTACAAGTGCAAATAGTGTAAAAGGAATACAAATTTTACATATTCCTAATACACATTATAAGTGAGTTGCAAGTTAACCCACCGATTAGAAAACAGTGTGTTTTATTTTAAATAGAATTCTATTTGATTTTTTAGTGCACAAAAGGAAAATTATTTATATTAAGTATAAAATTGTTTGATTATGTCTTATAAAAATGTGGCAAAAGCATAGCAATATTTCGTGGCTAAAAATCATATTTTGTTTTATTAAAAATTTTTTTGTTATATATAAAGTTGAGAGGGTATTTTATATTTTTATGATAGTTTCAAATTTTTGTGTGTTCAAAATTTGTGTGTGTGTGTGTGTGTGTGCGTGCGTGCGTGCGTGCGTGCGTGCGTGCGTGCGTGCGTGCGTGCGTGCGTGCGTGCGTGCGTGCGTTTGTACATGCGTACATGGGTTGCGTGGAGGATCTGTATGTGTATATTACATGCAAATCCATACATATTTGCCCAAATGCTTGGAGCAAATTTCTTATTTTCCTTTGTGACTTATAGTACTAAGCACTTGTCTCATGGAAGCTTAATTATCTTTTATAATTTTTATATGACTTTTTACGTTGTTTTTATACATATTTTTCGTTGGACTTCTTATATTCGTTACATTCGTTGAATACTGATTATATATATATAGATATATATATATATACATACATGTAAGATTTATTTCATAAGTGTAATACACACGCGCACGCGCGCGCGCATACATATATAAGTGTGTGTGTGTAAATACTTACCTAAACATAGTTGTCGCGTACACTGTCTCTTGAACAAAGTGTATTTAAGATAGTTTTTAATTTTTATATTTATCCACATCGCAAAATCTTCATAAACTGTGATTGTTCCCGACAAAGGAAACATCTTCTGTAATTATCAAACTGCGTTTAAGTTTATACTTATTCCCATTTTTATAGTATTAATATTCGTGCCATCTATTTTAAATTTATCTTCATTTTTTCTTGCCATACTAACAGATGTATGTTCTGTAGTCAGATACCATATGTAATACCATAGGTACTGCTGCGTGCGTGGAGATACGCACGTGTCACACACACACACTTTTTAAAATTATTATTGTCATTATTATTATCATTTCTTATCATCATTATTATCATTGTTATTATTACAATTATTATTTTTTTTCTTCATATGTTCATGTTGTATTGAAGTAACGATAGACACGTGTCTATATATTGTATAAACATGCATATTGCAACGTGAAATGTTAGAAATGTGATGAAAAATATAAAAAAATTTACTATTAGAGATTTACTATTATAGAAACAAAAATTTTGAATATAATTGTGTCCGTTGATTCGAATTTTAGTGAGAACATTGTTGAAAAAATAGTCGATAGTAAAACATTTGTAATTTACAGAAAGTTTATAAACATACGATCTTGTAATCTGATTACAGTATTCAATATTCAAATACAGCGTTACGTGTATGCGATGGCAAGATAAATAACATCTTTCGAATGCGCTGTTCGATCTTTTTCGTCATATCTCTAACATGAAACGTTTAGAAAACACCGAAAATTCAGGTTTCGTCAGACCTCAAATATAATGATATATTGATATAAAATTATTTCATACACTGGTATATATACATGTGTATACTAAAAGCCGTACATAGGAGATCAATTTATATTAAGATATTTCATTGCCACGTACTTGTAACTATCGAGGCAGAGCGTTAGTCTTAGATTATAAATTAGTGAGTAAGAGTTTATATACAAAATGTATTATTCGCACACGATCTGCGAAAGAGAAGCTTAGAATCGTACGCGGGGCGTGTCAAATATCGCGCTTTCTTCTTAACGCAGATGTTAGGGAAAAATTTAGGATGTACACATAATTTTTCTTATAACTTAAAGACAGTTCTAAAGATGCAAGAGCAACAGGAAAAAGGAAAACTTAAGAAAGAACCAAGTTTTAATTAGGGAGTAATATGAATCTTAGAAGAGTGATTTTTTTATTTGGAGATCATCCATCGGATTGCCGGATTGTAAAGATTGATAATTGAAAAAGATGCCGCCGAATCGATTTGTAATCCAGATAATAGAGCAACGTTAAAAGATGATACTGTGATGTCTCAGAATTTGATCTACCATTTTGATCTTGATCACCATGTCGTCCTTTAACGTCATGCTGCTTTTGAGAAGAAGGCGCGAGATTTGTCATGCGTCCTATATGTGGAAGGAATCGAGAATATATAAGGAACCGATATGTAGAAAACGATACAAGTTTTTTGAGGAAAGTAAGCCTGTTTTTTCGCAGGCGGTAGGCGGGATATACAAATAATGATAAAAGATAATGAAAAATAGCTTTATGATTTATGAGAGAGAGAGAGAGAGAGAGAGAGAGAGAGAGAGAGGAGGAGGAGGAGAAAGGAGAACGGATGAGAGAAAGAAGAAAATATTTCCAAAGTTCGACACACGTCTTCGACATACTGTTCAAACAAATGAGTGGCTCAAGGTCTATTTTGAAGGGTAGCTAAAAGAACCTATTCCCTCCTATGATCCCATTCTCGACGAGGCGAACAGTTGATTCTTATGGTTTTATATAGAATCGATCGTTTCGTCGAGCTACATAGATGTAGTGATGTTCCTGTAGAAAAAGGAGAGATAATAGTTGATGTGTGTGCATTTTAAAAAAAGGAAACAAAAAAAGAAAAGAAATACTTTTCCGGTGCCTTTATATTGCGCTGGATTTTTCGCACCCATATAGTTTTCCATAGTAAGATTTAAGATCGAAAAAGCGGCGCGTTGTGCCTCTCCGTTCTCGGAACTACGTGTACACTCGTCCGCCTCCACAACGTTGGTCCGAGCGACCGTCTTCTTCGTTTTCCTATCTCGTATCTTGTTTTGTGACTACGATTGTCAAGAAATTGTCCTGCACAACTTGATTCCGGATTATACGTGTTGCGTCTTTGATTTTATCAAGGATACCTCGACGCCTGTCGCAGAATGTCTTAATTTTTTCACAAAATCAAAAATTGATTTAAGAGACAAAAGGAACAATTTAGTTATATCAAATGCTTTATGTGCCTTTTTCTCTCTAGAAAAAGAATGCAATGTATCTGAATCTTTTTCCAAATCGAATGTTTATTGATTTTAGAAATTGTAGAGATAAAAAGAAATTACTGAATAGAAATGCCATTTGTATGAAGTATCAGACATGTTCATTCGGTTTTGATTCAAGATGTCGGTTAAACTTGATTCTCCTTTATTTCGATTAGAAGTGATCAATTAAGAAGATATGGATTTTATAAATGATGGATGATGATGATGATGATAATAATAATAATAAAAACTTATAGTAATAACAATAATCATAATAATAATAATATTAATAACAAAACAATAATAATATTAGTAATAATAACGATAATGAGATAATAGTAAGATTAGCAGCAACATAGAGAAAACGAGATCCGATTTTCTTGCGACGCGCTTACTAGTTTTATGCGAAACCGCAGAAAAATAAGAAAACTGTAAACGACAACAATTCTGCAACGATTTCCATTCGATGCGAATCATTATGTACAATATATAGCTTTTCTTTTACGTTGTATTTAAATTATTCGATAATTTACCATTTTATCAGATGTACTATGCAAGTTTCCTTTAGTACCCTTTTGTAAGCGAGAATAATTCTACATTCCAATTCGCGCGACATTATTTGTCTCTTTCCGCTTCTTTTGCCGCAAATGTACGTATACTTGCAAAGATTTCTTATTGTTAACATATCGATTCGCTATATATATATTTTTTATCGATTTATTTATTACGAACAGCGAATATATCGTTAAACAATATAGATCGCATAAAGACGGCTATTTGAAAATTGATCAGTCGTTATAACGACCGACTACTACTCGACAAGGGTAGCGGAAAGATCTAAAAGGAAACGTGACACCATTTCGATGTATTCGAATGTAAGTACACAGCCTCCACAGGAGAAGAGATGGAAGAGCAATGAGAATCATATTTTTCTATGTGCAATGTCAAAACTTTCAATTATTTGTATTGAGCTATAGGTAGAGCAAAGAAGAAGAAGTGAATTTAATCACAAGACGCGAGTGCGATCGCAAGTGCGAATGTAATTTTATCAATTGGTTCGTGCGAAACAAAAGTTGAAGGGATGAACGGTTGCTCTGCTTTTTCTTATTAAATTGAATGTCATATTCGTCGGAGATTTTTCGACGCAGTCATTTCTCGCGGAACGCGCAAGTCACCTGCGTAATGTGAGTGTACGGTGTAAGAGCATCTCGTTGAACGGAAGATTTTTGCATAAGCCCAGGCGCGTCGTTGTTATATTAAGTATGCGTTTAACGGAGAATCTTCAGCGGACCGTAGTTTAGTCTTTTTGGCTTATCTAATCGACGCCTTGTCGCTACGAGTGTGTGCTACGAGTGTATGCGTGATTACGAAATTTTTAACAGATATGTTAACAGGCGATCGACGAAAAGACATACAAATTCCTCGACATAGTACAAACGCTCACAAATTCTTATTTCTCTCATATATAGATTAGATGCGTGACGCGTAACAAGGTGTACAAGTCGTACGAGTGAAACGACCGGCTGACCTCGAAGTACGAATTCCCTTTTGTCCAGTAACGGCATGATTTTTTTGCAACATATATACCTTACATCTTATTATATAGGATGCCGAACGAGTCTTCGCAATGCGATACATATTCAGAACTGCTGAGTGTGCTCGATTCAGTTTGTATTTTCGAAACAAATTTTAAATATAATCTCCATAAATTTTTTCGTCTTGCTTGTCATCTACGAGTCTTCCTATTTATCTATATCTATATCTACATCTCGTTCCATTAATGCTATTTTCTTTATTTTCTTACTCGGTTCGTAGAAGCGTCGATAGACAGGGAAAGAAGAGGATGCTGAAAGAGTTATCCGGTTAAGTAGTTTATATATAATATGCACGAATATATAAACGCGAAATGACTTCGAGGACTTCCGGCAAATTGTTAAAAATGATCCTGATGGCTTTGTCTTGACATCTCGTCTAAACTCTAAATGTATCGACACCTTATGATCCTTTTTTGTTTAAACCGTCTCAATTTACATTCTACAATTATCTCCACGTTGCTACCTTCTTGGCTGAACACTTGTACCGCAGCCTTCCAGGGTACAAAAGTACTGATTGTGTACGTTGTATGTGAAATCAAAAGTTTATACATGACGAACGAGCACGGTAAAGGCACTGAAAAGAAAGAAAAGGACAAGACAAATGTATTAAACAAGGTGTAACTATATAATAAGCGATTCTTCTGATATAACGTCAATGTTTTATTTTTATATAGAACGCTTAAGATGTCTGTCGATTCTAAGACCGTGAGACGAGAAAATTTAATAGACGCAGGAGATGAAACAACGTCATGGGTAATAAAAAAAAGAGATATTCAGAGAAACTCATACTGAAATATATATACAATATGCAAATGCGGATAAATTTAGATCGCGAGACTGCAAGTCCAATATTTGAGCACATTTTTCAGATATTTTAGGTAATATGCTTCATATATATATATATATATATATATATATATATATATATATATATATAATATCCCCCTTATATGTTACATCTTTTCTTACAATTCGTTATATATATTGTGTATATAAATTTGTAAGAAAAGTCATCAGATTTATTCGGGGCCATTATACCCGAGAAAAATCGGCTCTCTCTCTCTCTCTTCTATTTCTATTCCTCTGTCTATCCTGCGTTGCCTTCTATTTTTTCTGTTGTTGCGCGCGAGAGTGACGATAAAACTATCGACCAACTCGAGTATGCGTTTTTTGCATTTCCAGTGACTGTGTATTATATAAATGAGGTAGATATTTTTATATAATAATCATTTATTAATTTAATTATGATTATTGTGTTAATGCTATCCTTTCCTTTTTAGGGTTTTAGATCCTGTTCTCTTATTTCGCACGCGCGCGCGCGCGCGTCTGTGCGTGCGTGTATGAATGTACAAGAGTGCAACTTAACGATATAATAAGAAAATGCTAATAAAATACTACGAATTTTTATACAAATGCAATCTTTTTATGGAGCCTCACAATACACGGACAACGTGTATTACTAATGTTGGAAATGGACGAATTAACATTATCTTATGGCTTCTCTCTTGGAGCGAAATAACGGTCTGCATTCGGGTATACTCAGAGATATATTCTGTTCGCGTCAATTACGACAGCGAAGTGGTGACGGGATCACCGTACAAGATTTAACAAAGTTTTGATAGACGTGAAATTATTTTTAACGATAGTATAAACAGATAGACCTTCTTCACTTTCCTCAAATAACGATAACTTTTATCTACAGATATGCATCAATAAATTCACGTGGGTAATATTTCCATTCTTTGCTGCAGAGCGCTCTACAATTGTTAACAGCTGTCTTGCTACAAGTCGCCAAGATCTTATGCTATTACGCTTTCTTATTAATCATTACGCAAAATTATTGTACAAACTATTCCGAATACTCGATACAAATGTTTAATGATTCAAAAAAATATGTAAAAAATTTGCAGATTTTTATTTATACATTTACGACATTAGATTTTGTGATTCATTTCTATTGTCTCGTAATATACCTAGTTCGTTAATTTATCTCTTGAAGGAACGAAGAATATCGCGAGAAACAACAATAAAGGCTAAACCTCAAACTCGATTCTGTTTAGAACACTCTAGCGGTAATATAAGCTGTGATGGCTATTGGTATCGTACTATCGTAGTATTCGTGGAAGCGAACTTTATCACCGGATACTCGAGTTTTTTCCAAGAGGAAAAATACGAAATAATTCAATAGTGTAAAATACGTCACTGATACTGACTGAATTATTTTCAACTTTAATGTCCAATATATCTTGTTCAAGTTTCACGCAAAAATCTGCCCTTTCTCTCCCGTCCCCCTCCAACAGGTACATTCTCAATCCTCAATATACAGACACAACTTCCTACACGTACAGTGTATTATAAAGGATATTACAAAATCGATACAACATTATCGTAATCTTATCTGCCTATTGATAAAATACGTAGCAATAAGATATACTCCCTTATAGGAACATGGGTTCTTATATCGCAATAACAAATTATCTTGGATCATTTCGCAAAGTTAGGTATGTCGCGGATAAAGCTCATTCGCATTAAAGCTTATGGAATAAAATCATCTGAATGAATTAAAGTAAAATAGTAAAAATAAACTTTCCGCTTCATCTAGACGGAGATGAGCTAGTGCACGTAATTAATAATAAACTATGTCCGTAGAATTGAAAGTGGGGGAGGCCCAGATTGCCTCATCGTCATAACGAAACTACTCGGTCCTTGGTCGCTCGGCTGCTGATCGTTGAGATTGCTTTGGGAAATACTCAAATGTTTGCCTCGAGCGCTATTATGACTTTGCAAATGTTTCTTCAAGTGGTCTTTTCTGTAGAAAGCTTTACCACACTCGGTACAAATTTGATTTTTGCTACCTGAGTGAGTAATCATATGACGCGCCAAGTGCTCGTTACGTTTGAACGCTTTACAACACACGTTACATTGATACGGTCTATCTTTATTATGACCTTGCTTATGGCGATCCAAGTGTTCCTTTCGTTTCAAGCTTGCCCCGCAAATATCACAGATGTGCGGCCTTTGTTTATGATCTTCTAGATGGTCGTGAAGCGCCTCCCGATCGTCAAATCTATACGCACACTCGGGGCAACGGTAAACCGACATACCTTGCACAGGCAAAGAATTATACGAGTTAAACAAAATCGTCGACGATGAGACAGAGATAGAGGCAAGTAGATTTTTCAACGTATATCACGCCGCAAATATCTTGCCGCATGCAATTACAATTGGCGATTGATGACGAAATAAAGGTAAGCGAGTAAACGATTGACTCACCATTAATATGCTGCGATTCGATTTCAAATTCAATTTTTGGTCTTACTTCTTGACACGTAGTCGTATTAGAATTGGCGGCACAATCCTCGTATTTGGTTACGTACGGTATACCTAACGTACTGGAACAACGCGCCAGGTATTCGGAAGTAAGCCTAAAATCAATTTGCAGAGGGTCCGTCATAGTCGCAGCGTCCACCTTTTGCACGGTCTGCGTGCCGGACGACTGTTGCGAGCTGATCTGCGGACAGAGCTCTTTGCTGCCGCGTAAATTGTTATCATTCTGATTTTCGTCGGTTTGTTGGAAATGCTGCGGAGCAATCGGTGAACGGCCAGAATAACCGTATCTAGTCGCGTTGAGCCGCTGCGGAGCGATCGGTGAATATTTCGCGTTACGCGATTCGTAAGCCATTATACTGACTTTCAACTCAGCGTTTGGAAAGCTAAGCTCTTGAGATCTATCCACTCTCGAGAAATTCTCAGATTCCGTGAGAACGTCTAATCGCGATGATGCATACGACGTCTGTGGGGTCTGCAGCAATATCCGCAATGTCCGCAATGTCCGCAATGTCCACAATGTCTGCGATATCTGCAGGGTCGCCTTGAAAGAATAAAAAGATGGGGAGAAATTATAAAGAGATCGACGTCCGCTAATGTAATCTACACTAGTTAGTGTATCGCGCGATAGCTAATGTAGATTGAATATATTAGCGGTGCACTGATTGCGAGAGAAAAAGATTAAAATTTGTTTGAGAGAAAATATATGTGTCTTACGGCGAGGCCAGGATCATCGTAGAAATGGTAATCGTCGCGAGCTGTCGCATTATTTTTACCACGCTCATCTCGTCGCTTTTCCGATGTTCCTCCGACGAAACCATCAAGGTTCCTCCGACATCGTCGAGTAATCGGCGACGTTGCTTACATTCATCGAAAACGATTCGATTCGAATTACGGAACCCCTAGCTAACGCTCTCAGCTCGGTACTATTGCGGGACGCGGGACGCGGGACGCAGGACGCAGGACGCAGGACGTGCTACGTGCTAGTGGTGTCAGAGCAGTGAGATAACGCGACACCGACACGCTGTCAAACGCTGCGGCCTATCCGCATCCGGTCGTGTCGTTTGTATCGGTGATATCGGTACCGGCCATCTTTACGCATCAGCTGTGCAGCGTTCTAAAACCTTGCTCCGGGTTTCCGCCCGGACGTTGACCGAGCAGAGTTTGGGAACGCGCGCACAGTCTAGCGCTACCGCGCAACCCGCAACCGCACGCTACCGGCTACATTACATCACACATGACACTTTGACACTGTCCAGCAGTCAAGACTCAAGTTGACAGTATAGAAGGTACAAAGGTAGAAGTGCTTGAGTATATGAGTCAATCGAGTGCCTGACCAGCCTGACCTGACACCCTGACAGTAGTGCTTCACCTTCACCTAGCTTCACCATGCGCCGACAGCTGACAGGACACCGGACACCGGACACGTCAGGGCTTTAAAAACGACGCTGTTGTATGTACGTTCCCATTATTCGCGAACGAGACGAAAGCTATATAGTACGTATGTACATACATCCGCAGATTGGATTCCAAAGGATAGGACGAAAATAATTTTAAAAAATTATTTCATGTCTTTTATTTTATTCCGTTGCGTACAAATCACGTTCGCGTGTCAAAAAGCGTTTCAACGTCACGCTTTTGCATCGCTGGACCAACTATAATACGTTTTATAAATTTCTTTATAGTCGAACGAATTTAGCCGGAATCTTGCGCAATACGGAAATCGCTCACAAAACTTAATTTTTCGCGTTTTATCTTTAGCGAGAGTAGCAAGCACTTGTAACAGAGAGAAAGAAAGAGACAGAGAGAGAGAGAGAAAATTATAATTACATGTTATTAAAGTTACATTTGCTTTACGTACTCTTATTTGCATATTACTGCGCTTATCTTGACGCGTGGTCTAGTTAAAGCTATAGATATATTCTTTCGAGACGCGCAAGTCGCTACGATATATAGATATAGATGACCAGCTTTACGAGCTGTTGCTCGATGTACTTGGCTTGCCCGAAGACGGGCTTCTCGCGGAAACTTTAGCGAGAGAATTTTCCATTCTGCTGATCAACTTTTGTAAAGTGTTCCTTTTAACCGATCCACCACTCTCGAGCGAATCCTCCATCTCGTCGAGCCCCTCGTTCCCGCCTCGTTTATTTGCCTCGGCAGAGCAGTTAAAATCGCTCGTGACTCGTGACTTTCTGTTGACGGCAAATCGATTCCAAGCCTTCTTATCGGAACCGACCGAGACTGATTTAGCATCCTCGCTCTCCCTCTTTTTGGCAATGTCTCTTTGTCGCGCCGTAAAGTCGGCCCACAATGCTATGTCGTCGTACAATTGTTCGTTCTGTTCCATCTCCGCAGCGTCGCAAACACGCAAATCGCTTCGCGGTAACTGATAATGCTCCATCTCTTCTCGGGTAGAGTCGCCGTTCGTCTCCGATTCTGCGTTACGCCTCGTGTTATGTACAGCTTCGTTTACTCTCGCACATATATCCAATCCTGGCGATTGCGGCATTATTTGCTATCGAAAGACAGATACCGAATATAAAGATCAATTCAATTAAGCGGCTATTGATCAAGAAATAAATGCACGTCCCCGTGTACGGGCACGGGCATCAGACGTTTTACCTGATGATGATTTTTATCGCGTCCTTCTTGGTAGGCGCTAACGTCGTCGTAAAATTCTTCGGTTTGCTCAGGACTTGTGCTTCCTGCGGGAGATTTTACTTGGTAAATTGGCCTGGGTGGAGGAGGACAATTATATTCCGGCAATTCCTCCCCAATCCCTCCGTCCGCTGAGACGTCCCGATTCGGCGTCAAATCGGACGCGTCGTCGTAAGTAGGTATTTCTTCCGTATCCAAAAGTGACGATGGATTCGATGAAACTTTGTCCTTGTAACGATGCCTCTTGTCCGATTTGCCAGGAGATTCTCTTCTACTCAAAACTCTATCCAGAAAGGATTTTTTCTGAAGCCTGCTCGACATTTCGATCTGATTCTTGGCCAATCTTCTGTTTGGAATCAAGCTCTGTATCGAACAAACGGACGAAAAGTTACTTAATTTCGGAATGCGATTATCTTTTTATCTCTTCGCGATCGTTCCAAAGAGGAAGAGAAAAGAATAGTATGCTTGCATTACCTTCGCGACAATTAAGTTTTAGTTTATCGTTTAATATAGAGTAACTAATGATTAGAGCAAAAGAGATGGGAGGGGCGTTACAAAGTCGCTTCATCTCGCGAGTAACATGCGTTTTCGCAAAATGTTAATTGTAATCACTAAAACTAGGCTTACTTCCACGTCGTCGTAAAACTCTTCTCCTTTCTCGCCATCGACGGTAAATGCATCGTTGTTGCGGCTCCGTTCCGCTTCGACGCTCGTAGCGTTGATTCGCGAGAGTGTAACGATATCGTCGTACGTCTCTTGAAATGATATCGCGTCGCGGGAATTGTCCTCCTCTTCCATCTGCCCTTCCACCTTCTCGTTTCTCTCGTTCCGTTCATCAGGCGCACGAACGTCGTCGTACGTGACAGCTTCCTCCTGCCTCTCGTCGGTATCGTCAGCCTGCTGTTTTTTCGACACTGCCATATTTTGATAACGCGTTTCATTCCTCAAGTCTTCGATTCTATGATAAATGTCATCGTCGTCGTCGTCGTCGTCGTCATCGTCACCCTCGACGGTCGCTCTGTAAGAGGGTATCGCGAGAGGGTTCGCGGGAGGTAAAGAGGGGAGCCTCCGCGGTATTCGAGCTGGTAGCGGAGGCACTCTCTCGCCCGTATCTTTTTGCCCGACTTCGTTCTTGTTGTTACTCGTCGATTCGACTTTGGCCATTGACTTGTCGACAACTGATTTTCCTGCATCTCGATGCCGCGCTGCCTCGTCGGCCTCGTCGGCCTCGTCGGCCTCGTCGCCTTTGCGACAATCCGTTAGCGGGAGGGATTCGGGAACGGTAACACGCCTCTTCTTCTCGCGGCCTTCCGCTCTGCTCCCTTCGCTCTCGTTGCGACTGCATCCCACTTCGCAGATCTTCGCTATCCATTGGTCCATGTCCTTCGGCGTCCTGGCGATAAACTGCAACGTTTCGTTTCCAGGACTGTACATCTCAAAGGCCGATTCGCTCTTTCGTCGATCACGGGGAATCATATTCGGCGCCGGGCGGGCCATGTAACCCCGAATCGGATAGATCGCGTACGGACGATTGTGCCGTTCGCTTCGATAGACGAGCAGGTGCGATCCAACCAACGCGATCCAGCAGGCGCGACTTTCGGATAGAAATAATTTCTTTCCTTCCTTCCTGTGGAGCGGGCCGCATTTGTAACACTTGCTTCTAATTTGCATCGCCGATAGATTCTTGTAGATTTCGATCAGCATCTGCCCCTCGTCGTTCTGCTCGGGATATTCATTCGCGACCGGCGCGCTCGCGGCCTGGCTCTCGTTTTCGAAGGTCTCGTAGTAATCCTGGTGGTGGGTGCGCGCGCGAGATGCGGAATGCGTCTGGGGGGCCGCGCCACCCTTGTGAGATTCTTCCATTCCTACGTATTCCTCCGAATCGGCGATAGGTCTCCTCGTCAGCAATAGGCTTCTCGGGCCGGACTTCATGTCCAAGTAAGGTTCCGGGGATGACATCGTCGTGACGCTCGTCAGGGTGTTTTTCGAGCGTACCAACAGCTTCTCCCGCAGGCTCTCGAGCGTAAGCGGAAGCTGCGCGTCGCGAAGGCATTCCAAAAACGTTATCACTTCTGTGTGCAAATTCAACAGAATTTCGTCGTTCAGAGAAATTGCATATACGGCGCGGGGGAGTGCCAGCTAGGGTACGCGTGATGCGTGTTAACAGAAACGGCGTCAAAATTCATTTATTCGCGAGAGAATAGGTAAAGCGATTTAAATATTTTCGGCAAAAGCTGGTCTCTTTGTCTTTGGAATACTTACCTCGCAATATATCGTTAACGTTGATGTCGATTTCCATATTGTTGTCCTATACCAGCGGTCACGGGTGTTTGCTTTTATAAAACAATTGCGGCAACTTGGACAAGCCTAAAATTTTCCATCGAAAGAATTTATAGCAATGGTAATGCTTGATATTAACGAGTGACGGTATCCTTGTAGTTCCTACAGGATGTACCGCGAGATATAGCCATTGCGGATAACGCTTTATCTCACTAACGCTTTAAATTTTCATTCGTATAAAATGTGTAAGTATACGTATAAGTAAGTGATACATCTCGCGATAAACATATATATCTATCGCTCTCAATAATTTAACGCGCGCGCGCGCGCGCGCGTGTATTAATAATAATAATAACAACGGTGTCATCCACGAGTTCGATCATCGTCGGCGATTTAGGCGAGGAATTTCTCGAGCGGCGCTTTGCGCGATGACGCGGCCGCGGTTTGTCGTCGCCCGTTGAGTTTTATTAACTTGGAACGATCGGCCTTTCGTTCGTCGTCCGACCTTAAATCACTCGTCTTCCCTGAAACTCTCAGACACCGCCCTTTCGGTCAATCCGCCGTTCCTCGTAGCTTTCGCTCGAGAAGGATATCTCATCTTACTTACTTTTTAAACTTTAATCAAATCTCAAGCTCTGTTTCACGAGAGACGTAGAACCAAGTCGAAATGAGACTAAACTCTTCTACATAATATATATATATATATATATATATATATATATATATATATTTGCGGAAAAGAAAAAGTATGGTACTTGCTGCAGATTCGTGCTGGTTCCTCGAGTCTATTATCGAAACAATCGCACGAGTCGAAGAGTGTCGTCGAACCGCGTATCTGCGCCCGCAGTTAAAATGAAAGGAACGTCGGTAGGTAAAGGTGCGTCGCGTTGTAAATGACCCTCGGACATGCGATATCGTCCATGTATCGTCGAGCGACTGTCTCGTTAGAACGTTCAATTAGCGCGACGTGACACGTGCGAGCGACGTAAGGCGACTCCCGCAGAGACGTTCGTGCAGCCACGTCTCTCTCGTCTCGCCCTCCGCGACTCTTGGCTCCGTCGCGCTGCGCTTCTCCAACTCCCAACGCCTCTTTCACGATCTGACTCATTCATCGAGCCCGCGTCCATCTCTCCCGCTGCCAATTCGCCGTTCTACCATTCGTGCCCTTTCGCTCTCGTCATTTAAAACGATCACCAGTTTTAATTGATCGTTTCTGTCGACGAAAGAAATGGCGAGCCTCACTCTACTCTACTCTGCACCCTCAGCCAATCTCGACGTCGCGTCGCGTCGCGTCGTTGAATACGTTCAACGATTCAAAAACTTGAAAACTCTACGGAAAATCAATTGCACTTTCGTCGCGTCAGATAGGTAGGAAGCAGATCGATAGGAAAACATGGTTGACCATCAAGGATGATTCGTGTGTTTATTATATAAAACTATAAAAATATGTGCGCCTATGACACACGAAATCGCGCGAAAGGATTCTCACGTGTAACGTAAGCTGCTCACGTTTCCTCGACGTTTGTTGTGTGTGACAGCTTTTTCAAAAAAGTTTTAGACTGCTTCTCCACAGTCAAATCATAAAAATCACAAAAAGGTACGTGTTTTGCTTCTATGTTATACCGGATATATTTTCATCAAAAATACATAATACGATGTCGAACCTGGCGTGAGTAATTTAAATCTTACGAGTATAAGAGATCATACGGAGTAATTAAGAACTTTACAGTAGGAAATTACTTTTTTTTTTAATTGCTTTTCAATGTAATTCCCAAGGAACTTTACCACGAATTTTCTCTAACGGTTTGGCATAAACGTTGGTCGAGATCTCCGACATTTCTAACCACTGATCGGCCTTGGCTTGCTCCACTTCCTGATCGACTTCTTTGTAGACTGACATTCGTACGTTCTGAACATACAACGAGCAGTTGAAGCACAGTTATCATTTTACGTCAACTGTCATCGTACATAAAAATTTCAAGCATAACACACACACACACACACACACACACACACACACACACACACACACACACACACACACAAGTTTGAAAATATCTTTCATACGAGTCATACCTCGACATCTCTTTCAGTCATAAGGCCTTTCTCTACGATGAGCTTGGTAAATATCGTGATTGGATCTTGTTCGGTTTGCACAGCTTTAATTTCTTCTCTAGTACGATACGAGTAACCGGGGTCGCTCATACTGTGTCCGAAATAACGATAAGTTACCATCTCCAGCACAATCGGGCCATTTCGGAGTGCGTAATCCCTACTAAAGCGTATGGCTTCTCGCACATCCACGATTTTCATCCCATCGACCTGTACGCGATGTACATTGTAACACGGGTAGATATTAGATACCTACAGGATTAGCTATAGGACACGAAGGAGCGTTAACGAAAGAACAGAGGACAGTGTTAAACGGGGTACCTGCATTTACCTTTATTCCTGGGATGAGGTCTCCGCGCGTGTAGAGCCGTGTGTTGGCGGAGTGTCGATGTACGGCCGTACCCATCCCGTATCTATTATTTTCGCAGATGTAGACCACCGGCAGATTCCACAGCTTTGCCATGTTCCAAGCCTCGTAAACCTGGCCCTGCGAGGCTGCACCGTCGCCGTACAACGTAAAAGACACGGCGCCTGTGCCATTGTACTTGTGGGCCAAGGCTATCCCGGTGCCGATAGGTACCTAATCGTAAACGCTAAGCGCCGATTAATAGACTTAACCAGGTGGGATTTGAGTCAAGAGTAACAAAAGCGAGAGAGAGAGAGAGAGAGAGAGAGAGAGAGAGAGAGAGAGCGCATATTTACCTGTCCACCGACAATACCGTCGCCACCGTAAAATCGCGGGGCGTACATGTGCATCGAGCCGCCCTTCCCCTTGGCCGCGCCTGTCTTACGACCCATGAGTTCCGCAAGAACCGAGCGAATCGGAATACCGAACACGACGGCGAAACCGTGGCATCTGTATGCCGTAATAACGGTGTCCCGTTCGGCCAGAGCCATTTTCAGACCCACGGCTATAGCTTCCTAGAACAAGTATTGCATTTTCGTCTTCCATTCGCTATGTATCGCACGACAATTATCGGCGTGCACATCGCTTTGCTATTTAGATTCTTCTCATCCACCTGACCAACGTATAAGTGTAAAAAGCCATTGATGAGCCGCTGTCTGTACAACTCTGCGGCCCTGTTCTCCATCCGACGTATATAGTTCATTGTCTTCAACGCGTATGTAGCATCTTCCAAGTTTAAAGTCGATTTCTCGAGCGGCCCTTTATCGAGCCGATACAGATCGTATTTCTGAGAAAAAGTTTCAACTACAAAGGCAGAGAAAGAGAAAGAGAAGAAGGGAGATATAAGGGGAGGGAAAGGGGAGGAAAGCGAAAAAAGGAGAAAGAAATGTCGCAAATTAAATACCGATTCTATGACAGCTTCTTTAGTGACGTTGCGATAATGCGATAACAAGTTGTATCGCATTTTGACGCCACGGCGACAAGATGACAATCCTGACTTTACCCACATTAAATACATGCTTCAAGTGTCCGACGCTCAACGTTATTAGGATGAAAATTTTCTCAATTTTTTCGAAACTTGAAAGTTGCTTCGCGCGACGTCAGTCTCCTCAAATCGTTAACGTTATGGATCGTTATCGATTTATTTCCCACGACCAGCACATGACATTTTACCATACGTCATACATACTTTTCTTCTTACTTTACACTTGTTGATTCTTTGCTACTATCTATTATTTGTCATTCGTAGCGCGAATAAGAGTTTATTTTATGAAAGCCTTTATCGTTTATTAGAAATTATTTGAAAAACTTGCACTTCTTCAAGATAACTAGCTGGTCAAATTAAATCGCAAATATTAATGGTTACGATTGATCGCAAAATGACAATCGTATTTTGTAAATATTGTAAAATACGAACACAGTCTTGTAAATATGTAAATAGTCTTAATCACGTTGTTGACATCGATTATCGCGTTATTGCAATGTTGCATACGCATTTGATATTATGAAGCGAGAGCCAATGTTTGCCATATTTTCGAGCTCTTGGAAAAATACCATCTTTCCACGATAACAATCTTGCTCAAGCAGCCGTCAAAAGTGTATCGCTTTCGTATCAATTAGAAATTGTGACGAAATTAAAGAATACGATGCCATTGGTGTTGAGAATATCCAAGAAGAGACGGAAAAAGTAAAAAATATGCACAACGGAGATATATGCTATTACACTTGCTTATCGAACCAACGGTAAGCGTCCCAGTTACTTGCGCCTGATTAAAGAGTAGAGCTTTCCTTCTAGATCTAGGATATAAATATGCGGGTTTTATTCTTCATAAATCTCTTGTGCTACGAAAGTTAAAAGCTTACGATATTCTCTCTTAACGGTCACGCGCCGGTTCGATTTCACATCGTTCCAATCGTAAAAGTATTTATTAAGAATATTAATTATCACAACTATATATAATTAGATGGAATTTTAGATGGAGTTGACCGCCAAATTCTCCTGTGGAGAATGGCGATAGCCGTTCGACAACGTCATCTTCTTCGCGCGAGAAGGATATAGCGGTTTTTGCGTAAACGGATCCGAACGCGTCGCATGAAACTGCAGGAAAGCGGAATCTTTCCGAGTGTCTCGGTGTCTATCCGAATCGATCAGGAAGGCGATTGCATCCCGCCACCATCGGCGCGCATCTCGCTTTCGCGTTTCACGTACTTGCATCGATAGTAACTTTTCATCTCGAACGATGCGTCGGCTGTGACGAGGACATAACTGATGCTTATTCGTAGCTCGCAATATCCAAGCATGCGTAGGCGCTGCTACGCGATCTATTTCGACCTGCGCATTCGAAGATATATAAATTAGATCGTGACTATTAGGGGTGAGCCAACGTATCTCGACGTGGCAGTTGTCAACGAGACAGTTGTAAATTGTCGTAAATCAGTTGTAATCGAGAAAAATAAATAAAATAATTATATCTATATCTCGTCCGCGGCACCTTCTTTTACACCGGGCAGACAAGCCGGTATCCAAATACTCAATTATATAACTTTGACATACTTTGACACGCTTGAAACATCTGCGACTGATTCGCGACGTCTGCGGTCCCGCTGCTGACGGTATTTCAATTTTTTGCTTTGGATTTCGCTCCTTATTGGGATCACCAAACAGTCCTTTCGATTCTGCCACTTTGATCATGAAAAGCGAATCAAACTGCATCATTTCCTTTCGTTTGATTACAGCGATAAAACAGCCTGGATCTAACGTATGTTCGTTATTCTCGCCATAAATTTCATCGATAGTTCCCACTTCGAACAAATCGCTATCGGGGATCTAACGATAATTTTACTGGTATATTAGTAAATTCCAAGGTGGTGTGCGATAAGCGATAATTTAACGCGTTGACGTTTATGAATGTTTATGAATGATCTTACAACAACATCAGTAGTATCTAACAACTTTTCATCTTCCTCGTCCTCCTGCTTGCACGAAAACATTTGTTCGTGTTGCGTCTGCGATTGGTCCTCCCAATATTCCCGCGATTGTTCTTGCCCACACGTATCGGTTTTGATTATCTTTGAAGTCTTTCCGCTAGTATCTTTGGATAGAGTCTTTCTCTTCGGCTGCAAGGCAACCAAAGTGTAAGTTAACTTTTCATTGCATAGTTTTCTTTATAAAATAACTCGGATTATGCAGATACGATATAGCCGGAAAATGCGTGTTCGATCGCGATCGTCAAATTTTAAATAGTACAAGATATCTCACTCACGGGATGCTCGCGAATGTATTTATCCGTGGCTAATTGATTGGCATATTCCACAACCTGTCGAATCATTTCCGTAGTTTCGGACGGCAAGATCGTATGCACTTCGTATATTAGAAACTGTATATTTGGTCTGGTTAGTGCGTATTTGAGCGTGGAAAATTGTTCGGCCAAAAGAGCGCGGGGCTGCTTGATCCCACCCGCTGTATCGCTAGTTAACGATTCTAATAAATTAGTGTCGCCACCGCGAGCAACAGCAAGATCGACGACGTCCCGGACGCCGGTGTAGCTGCACGGGGGAGTCGCTAGAACGACGGTCGCTCTTTCCAATTCGACAGACGGTGGTGGCGAAATATATCTAACGATAAAGAATTGTAACGTTTCCAAAGCAGCAACAGTATTATTAGCAGTAATAGAAGCAATAGCGGTAACAGTAGTGTAATATAGCAATAATAAAAGTAGTGGTAAATCGGTAAAAAAGAACCGTCTTTTTCGTATTACTTTTCTGAAAATATTCTACATTGCTGCAGAGTGAAGCCTAAGGTTGTGAGGTATGCTTCGTGTTCGCAACGATCATCTCCAGCACCGAAAGCTAAGAGTCTCCCAGCATCTTCGATGTCAGCCAAGAGACCCGCCAAGTAGCCCGTGTGACGAGGGGCGATCGAATGCGTGAGAATCACGGGACCACAAAGACGCGCGACACGTATCGCCTGCGCCAACGTAGCCGCTCCGAGGCACAAAGATCTTTCCTAAATAAATCTCCATTCTCCAATTTCCCGTCTTAAGATATTCTATCGATGTTCTTATATTCGCACCGCGGATAATATACTTGCGTAATGTGCATGCACGCGCGCGCTTCTCTTACATAAGCATACTTGAATAAATTAAAATAAGTAAGAATTATATTTACCAGAAAGATGAATCGGTGGTTGCGAACCAAATCGGACACGGCGAGTTTCTCTCGTGCCTTATCGTGCAAATTAATCATTTTTGGGCAAATTGGATCGAAGACATATTTGTTCTCGTGGAGCTCCGCCGCCGCCGCCGCCGCTTCGATATCGTCGCAAAGCTCGAGTTTTAGCTTCGACATGTCCTCGACGAATTCGTTTTTACCGAATACTCTCATGGTGTTAATCCATCCGGAAGCAATCGCGCCTTTGTCGGCCCAACTTATTCCTTCCGCGATACGCAGGTGCGTCGGAAGAAGTTCGTCTGGACATAAGTATATACGGTCATAATGCGGATATGCATAAAATAGGGATACAAAAAGAATATAAATAAAAGACATATTAATTTAATGTATAGTTGGCGCGATCAATGTTTCACAAACATTGATAATATATCGATATATCTCTGTTAAGCGCACTGTTCTACGATGGTAAGAAACATCGTCACGCAGATTGCAATTAAAAATTAGAAATAACCAAGGTTGAGTGCAGAACCGTCGATACGAAGACGCGAGATGCTCGCTGCCAAATGCGTCTTTGCTTTCAAAAGAGCATCCTCGATGTCTTTTAATCCGAAAGTCTGAAACAGCAACACAAAAAGCAAAAAGTATTATCGCAATTGTATAACGAATCGGCTCTTTACCAACGCACTCGCGCGCGTTGGTGTATAAACATTATTTTTACGACAATTTACGCAAAATTATTTTTACGACACGCCGGTATTGTCTCATGCTTGAAGCTATACGTATCGGGGAAGATAGCAGCAAACAGCAGCAAGAGGTATTAACGAGGAGAATTGACGAATCACGAAGGAATTACAACAAACCTCGAATATCTTATTTCGAGTTTCGATCGCGCTCCCATCACGTCGGCCGCGCCGGGTAAATTTTCTTTCCTGCATATCGTACAGTAACAACCAGACTACCCGTTCTCGTTGTTTCAGAGCACCGTTTCGGTACCAAAAACCACCGTCCTCGAGAGTACGATTCAAGATGTTTTTATCTGCAAATGTTGCAACGGAAGTTGATCGCGGATATTACACGTATATGTGTATATTTAATGAAGATACACGCGCGATACACGTCGGAGGATGGCTGTTAGGGCGAGCGATCTCTGCATGGAGCGATCTGCTCAATGCTCACATCTCAGAACGTCGTATACTAAACCAAAGACGCGTCTCATCTCGGCCTCGTTGGCATAATTCGGCGAAGGTCGTGTATTTTGCAAAACTTTGGCCGCCAAGAGGAGATCGTTGATACGCCAGCATGGTTCGACGCGAGCCTCCGTCATCGAGCCGCCCGCGCCAGTTCCCGATATAGCTATCGAGGAACCGACGATATCCTGGCTCCCGTCTCTTCTACCTTTCGGGAGATGCCCCTTTTCTCTGGGACGCCAATCCCAATCTTGCGACGTCGACGCAATCGACGTCTCGCGCGGAGTTTCCATCCTCAAACAAAAGTTATCGATCCACTCTATCCTCTGTCGAGTTAGATCTATCGTATATTCTACATTCTACTATGGATTGATTTCACGCACGCGTCACGCGACTGGTCTGTCCGTATTATACGCTACTATCTGCCCTAGCTACCGCCTACCGCCCTATATAGCGTTTATAAGAGTCTGACCCGTCGCAAAAAGAAAAGGAAAAACGGGAAAAACACTAAACCTACATTTGTCTTTTATATAATACGACGTATGCGACGTTTCGTCACGTTATCGTCTCTCTCTTTCGAATCTCTCTATCGTGTATTATAATATGTACAATACTCTTTTATGTATTCTTACCTTCTGTCCTCGGTTATTTCAGAGTCCCTTTCTCTTTGCAACTCGACGAGACTGTGATAAACTCGGTGACGCCATTCTTCATCACTTGGCAATATCAATTTCTCGAGTTCTCTGTTACGTAGCTCAACGCTGAGAAGACTAAAATTCGGTATCTGCGCCGTAAGAAGAAGTCGAAATATCTTTGCGTAGAGCGTGAATATGCTAGTTTTGCGAGCCTCGGAATCAACGGGAATCTCGACATCGACATCGACATCGTCGAGAGACTTGTCAGACGCTGACGTTGATACGGGCACGGACACGTCCGACGGATCGCTAGTCGACAATGTCGACATTGCTATTATTTTGCTAGTCGACTGTCGACTCCCGTTCCTGAGAAACGCTGTGCACGCCGAGGACCAACTCAAGTACTGAAGTGCACGAATGCCGCGCTAAATGCGCGATTTACAATTAAATGGAGGGCAGCCGGGAAGCTGCCCGACGAGCTGTGAGAGAAACACAATTACAGCGTGTCAATCAAGAGGTAATCCCGACGGAAGCGCATTTAAAACATGCGGCACGCGAATGCTCCGAGTGCTCATTTGCCACACGAATCTCCTTCTGTGGCCGCTGCAGCCTGCACTGGCCTGCAGCGATCGTCAAGGGCGAAAAGTCGAGAGAAGACTGAAGACAGTGAAGACACCAAGTCCGTGTCGCGCGACATCGCGTGCTTCGGAAGCGTATCCCACGAAATTGCATCTTTGGATTCTTATCAGGACGAAACGACTACCTTATTACACGTTATCACCGAGTCGTCGATTCGAGTCTACACCTTTTTTTCCCTCGTCCGTCCGTCCGTCCGCCCGCCCGTGTCCGTGGCCGTGGCCCCGTGCGGGTTGCTATATAATAATGTAAATCTGTTGTTGAATTATCGAAACCGCGGCAGCGTTAAAAGTTGAAATTATACGGACATATGATAACGATTATTTAAATTAAATTCAAGGAAGAATATAATGAATTAAATGAAACCTTTCAATTGCAGCGAGAATGATTGAAAATTTAAAACGTGTTTCCCCCCAAGAATGTGGATACATATTCTTCTTTCGATCCTTAGCAAAGTATCGTCAATCGTCACGATTGTCACGAAACTATACTATACGACACGCGACACCCACACGACACATGCATGATTATGAGAAAAGCGAGCGTACATACGTGACGATGCAAGATGCGAGTAATCGAATTATCGTGTTAATTTTATTGCGTAATCGATTTTTTATATTTTTATTAGGAAACAGTAGCATTGGAAGAGGGTGCTATATCCGTGCTACCGCTGCGCGCTGCGCTGCGCGATACCAACGTGTGGATTCGAATAGTCCAGAATAGTCATTACAGTCAAAGTTACGATCGATACAAAATAGACAGAATAATACACAGAGGAAAAAGAATATCTAATCTAAAATAATCGCCGCGCTGGCGCACGATGTCGTTTTCCATATATATGTACTTATCACATCTTATGTAGATACATATATATATATATATATATGTATATATTCATTAATCCCGAATATCGAATGGCGCCATCGGTTTCGTGCACGAGACCGAATACTTATTCGTTTTCATCAGACAAAAAGAATACAATAGACAATAGACAGCTGTCACGTACGTGTCCGATCGATCATCTCAGAACGACGGTGACGGCGGCAGGTACGATCGTGTTGACACAATTCCAAAGGAATAAGGAGTGAGCGGCTGATGTTCACGTTATACATACCTTATACTTATAAATATATTATGTATCAAATACTTTGAGCAATTCCAATATTTTTCCTTAGTTTTTTAAATTTAACTGCTGCTTCGCCACCTTTTAATTCTTTATTAAGTTTCCTCCGTCTTGTATGTAATAAAAAAGAAAATATGCGATGCTAAATTGTATTAGAGATTGATCTCGCGTGAGACTTCTTTCGCATACCGTCATACTTTATAAGCGAAATAAATAAGAAAACACATGATAATTGACACATTTATTAATAAACATCGCTATATAATTAAAAAAAAACTGTGATAAATATTATTTATATAAAATATATATATATATATATATATTATACTTAATATACTTTATACGAATATAAAAAGGCACTTAAGGTTACTCGAAGCTTTTAATACATTCTTCTCTGCTCTGTATCTAGCTGTACATTCTTACGTTTCTTTTTACATTTTTGTTTGTCTGAAATTGAAATAAACACATGTATTTTGTTTGTGTGCGCGTGTGTGTAAAATTTGCTCTCGATTATTTATTGGTTTCAAAGAAGAAAATAAAATTTGATGAAATGTAAAAAGCATAGCTAAACACGTGAGATCCATATTAAATCCATTTCTATAAATAGCTCTCCAATGGCAGCTTAATAAGGATGGCGGAATCACGTCACGAATTACGATCGTTAGGATAATTAGATTATCAATTTTAGTAACGCAACATTTGTGCATAAAGCTAATTGCGATAAAAGCGATTAAATACATCATTTTTAGTAATTTATCCCTTTATATTTCGTAAAGAGATTATATAACACGCGGAGCGTAGATTTCAGATCCAAATTTACGATATCTGTAAGAGAAAAAAAACTAGTTAAGTGTTTAAAGATTTGAAAAATTGTAAGATTAGAATGATAGCGATTTATCTAGAAACGACAAACCTTCGGGACGAGCTTTTGGCTTCGGTAGCCCAATATCTCGCATAATATCAAATGCAAATGAAACATTGTGAACTTTTTGGTCAATGGTCCTTGGTGTCAAATGAAAGCTACCTAGTGGGACAAAAAAACCTTCCAAGAGACCAAGCAGCAAAATCAAGAAGACTCCATCGTGGAATTGAGTATCCAGATCGGTCACTTCCAAATGTACCTTGCTCAAATGCTTATTCACGAATGTTACCAATGACTGAAAAAAAGATGGACGATGGACAATGTATTATCGAAAATGTGAGAAGAATGATAAGTCAAAACTGCAAATACAAGGCCATCTAATAAGCTTACTTTCTTTACAACGGCCAATTTGTCGGGTGCATGATCGAAAAGTGTATCAAATGCATCACGCTCGCAACGCATCCCCAAATCGTCGTACGTTGTCGTTAGTTCTTCTCTCACCGTTCTGTGTATCAACTGACCGTCCTTTTTACGTACCACAACTACTTGAACGGCAACTCTTTCCGGCAATCTAACGGGAGCGCGAAAGAGCCGCGCTAGGCCAACGAGCAGGTGCAGAATAGCAACGATATTCTTCGAATGTATAGATTCGACGCTCCACTTGTAAGGTGGATATCGACCTAGGGCACGATTAGCAGCGGACAAGACAACAGCGAGCTTCTGCTTCTGACCTTCCTCAGATTGAGTTACTTCAGGCACGTCCAATTTCTCCCCAGTCAGCTTTTCTAAAGTAGAATTTTTGCCAAGTTGAACAAAGTGACAGCTTTCGTTCTACCGCAAACTTTTCTAGAACTTTTCTACATATATATATGTATGTATATCCATACGCATACCTAGAAGTTTCTGCAGCACTTGTCCGTCGTAAAGATCTTCTACGATATCTTTCACGATAATTCGCTGATCGGCCAATTCGTCATTGATCCATTCGATCAAAACAAATATCAATTCTTGCAGCTTGGAGTCTTCTAAAGATTTTGGCTCTATCATGGAACGTTCTTCGTTCTCATCGAGAGCATATTCCTCTGGTGGCATGTCAGGATTAGCGGCATACCCTGGTGAATCAATCGCGTATTTTCCTTCTTCCTGCACATCTTTCACTAAAAATGTTACGTTCTTGTTACACAAGTCCTTCAAGTTACACTCTTTGTTCTTCGGCATAGGCATAATAAAAGATGATTGAATTGACGATCGAAAAAATTTGTTTGTCACGAACAAATTGAATCTACGGTTGCCCGGGCCCGGCATTGCGCATTGTGCCTGGTGTTGTGGGGCTTTACGGTTACGGACGTTACAGGTGGTTGATCCAAGTGAAATATAGAATGAAATAAAAACGGATAGCTTTTCTATCTTCAAACGACTGCAAACGACTCCAATTCCCTTCGTCCGCCGCATATAAGGTCTCGCTCCATATAAGGATACAAGATAAGCTTCATCGGAAAATGACGTAACCAAGTGACGTGCAAGTCTCGCGTTGTTATAACGTACGAAAGTTGGACGGTACCTTCCTTGATACGTTTCTTCCGTCCGAGCGTCCCGATTTTATCCCAGAAGCTTTCCTCTTTGTCTTCTTTCTTCGTGGAAACTGGCACTCGAGGTGACTTGGGTCGAGGAGACGCCATTATTGGAGCTTTAGCTTTCGATGTTTCCATTTTTCTCGTCTGCGTCTGACTCGTCTCTGTTTTCGTCTCGTCCTCGTTCGGCTCGTTCCTCCGTCCTCGTTCCTCGTTCCTCGTTCTTGGTTAGTCTTGGCATCGACGAGATAGTAACTAGATAGATGATGGCATTATCTCTCAGAAAAGTCAGAAAAGCGGGTGCGTGATAACCGCCAATCGGAAATCGCCTACAAATACAAAATGTCCGAAATGCTCGCCATCGCCATTGTACGTTATAAAACTACTGGCGTTTTCGATTTACTACCCGACTCGGGTCGCATCAATGGACATGGAATACATACATAGATATGTATGTATTCCACGTCAATGATGCTAGAGTCCTGTATACATGATGCGACCTGAGTCGGTTTGAGTCACAAATCGAAAACGCTATACGTTTATACGGCGGTAATAATTTACAATCCGGTTTAATAACTACCGTATACCATCCGATCCAAAATTTTTCTTCTTTCGATTATAACAAGATCATTTAAATATATGAGCCTATTTTGATACTCATAACATTTGAATCAATTTTTGATAGATCATTGCAGATCATTGGCTATTGGCATCAGTGGCATATCACGCGTCACGCACTGCACTATGCAGTGATTGCAATGCAAGTGCCTGCTTTCTGCTATGCGCACTGCGCAGCAAGCAGCGTCATGTGTCATGTGTCATGTCCATGTCTCGTGTCTCATACGTCTCGTGTCCAAGATATTCCAAATTCCAAACCTCAAAACCTTAAAACCGTGCTCGCGAAACGATACCGATACGAGTTATGAGCTTTTGGTTTAATTTCGTAAAAAACGCATTTCTCGGAATGTTACGATTATTTTGGTTTGGCAAACGCAAGATATCCAACTCTTTAAGCATATATATTAAAACGAGTACAGGCAATACTCTTGCCGTCGAATTAGATCCAAAATGGGATATTAAAAATTTAAAGGAGATCGTCGCTCCTCGGATGGGGATAGCACCGGAGGATATTAAAATTATATTCGCAGGTAAAGAGCTGCACAATTCGACCATAATAGAGGTGAGAGAGAGAGCTTAGCTGATACGCTCGTGCGTATATAAATATATACTTTTGTACTCGTGTATCTCTGATTATAAATTATAATACGCATCTGTGCATTTAATGTTGCAGGAGTGTGATTTAGGACAACAGAGCACGTTGCACGCGGTAAGGACACCTCCGCGTAAAATGCTAAATAAAAGGACGGATATCACGAGTCCTATAGAGGAATCTATGTCGGAATCTATGTCCATTTCGAACGACAGTGGTAGCAAGCCTATGAACGAGACGCTTATGGACTTATCCCTGGATCTGGATGAGTCGGATCGACAAACGTTATCCTTGGAAGGTGGCAGCATGACTCGACGTGCTCTAAATTAATTATTTATTCATTTTCCAAGTAACGGGTGATTAATTCGTTATTTTATCGTTATCGACAGTGCAGCAGGAAAATCGAGCACACTTTTACGTATACTGTTCGGCTCCGTGTAAAGACGTGACGGCAGGTAAATTAAGGGTCAAATGCGCAAGATGCGGTAGCGGTGCTGTAACCGTCGATAGAGATCCTCAATGTTGGCCAGACGTGTTGGAACCGAGAAGAATAACCGTACATTGCGAGAGCGATTATTGTCCCGTTACTTCAAGTGTGTTCAGCGACGAGACAGATGATCAAGTCTCTTACGCACATTTTTATTTTAAATGCGCCAAGCATCCCAGTTTAGGAGAGAATGACGAAGCTGTACCCCTTTATCTCGTTAAGCCAAACTTGAGGAATATTCCTTGTCTGGCTTGCACAGACGTCAGGTGCCTTAATAGTATATTACGAAAATACGAGTATCTCCTTTGCTGGCACATGGATAGTACGTGGATAGTAATGTTAATATTTTAATACATATACAGAGAAACTGTGCTGGTATTTCCATGTGAAGCTGGTCACGTGACTTGTCTTGATTGCTTTCGCGAATATTGCACGGTTCGTTTGCACGAACGACAATTTGAATTTGATACCGCTGAGGGATATTATACATTGCCTTGCCCTGCTGGATGCTCCAATTCTTTTATCCGTGAAGTTCACCATTTCCATTTTCTTAGCGCGGAACAGGTAAATAATATAATGGTAACAATATAATTTTATATTTTTCAACTTAAATTTTCTTTGAGAATTTCACAATGCATTATATATTTAATGCGTAGTACGAGAGATATCAGAGATTCGGTACGGAGGAACATGTTTTACGCGCTGGTGGTCTTTTGTGTCCAAGACCAAACTGTGGAATGGGTATTATACCACCCTCCGTGGAAGAATGCCGAAAAATTCAGTGTATCGGTGGATGTGGCGTAAGTGACGCTTTTTGCATAAAAGAAATGTTCTCAACTTTTTCTCCTCTCTTTTCTATTCAGTCTATTCACAGATTGTATCGTAAGTTGCGCATTCCTCACTTATAAATTCTCGCATCGACTTGGATTAAATCCTGCGTTAAAAACAACTTTTACAGAATGTTGCTCTATTACTTTGTAATATTCTCGATATGACATTTTTTTAAGAAAATACAGATTACAGTTAAAGTGCTTCTCTGTGCGGTCGTTCGGCGTGCTTGTGTATTAAATATAATGAAAAAGATATATATACATATACGAATTGGTAACGACTTGCATATTTTTTAACTTAAACGCATTATTTCTTATTAAATCGTACTATTAATATTTCAACTATTAAATGCTTGGTCATTCGTTGTCATTTTTTCAACACTTGTCGATCGTGTGAGCATCGTTGACCGGATTAATCGGATGTCGCGCTGACAATCAACGCTATGTTGTAATTCTCCAAGTATTAACTCGGTTAACTTTTTTTCAGTATGTTTTTTGCAGAATTTGTTTACAAGGATATCACGTAGGAGAATGTGAATCACAAACTTTGGAAACGTCTACTAATGTGTCTTCTTCTCGAAATTATTCCGTAGACCCTGTAAAAGCTGACGAGGTTAGTTAAATTTAATAAATCTATCTAAGCAACCATCTATACGTTTTCAAAGATTGATTTTCACTTGTACTTTTTAGGCTAAATGGGAGGAAGCTAGCAGAAAAACGATACAGATATCTACGAAACCTTGTCCTAAATGCAGAACTCCTACCGAGCGAGACGGTACATCCATAGAGATTAATTTTTCAGACATATCTGAACTTGAAAATAAACCTATAAGGAATATATATGGCACGAAACATTGGTCCAAGAGATCCATAATTTTATCTTGGAGATTTTGTTTTCTAAGGAACATATAAAAATATTTTACGCTTATAAATAAAAAATTATTCACTTACAGGAGGTTGCATGCACATGGTGTGCGTAAGAGCGGGATGTGGCTATCATTGGTGCTGGCTATGTCAAACGGAATGGGCCAGAGAATGCATGGGTAATCATTGGTTTGGATAACATGTGGAAGAAAATCACATATCAATTCGATTTTGACATGTATGATAATTTGTAACATGTATATACTTATGAGCATTATATCGAAAAGAATTTTGTCATTATAACGTTGTCGTTGCAGTAAAGCTTATCGAATATTTTTGTATCATGGCATATACATATAAACAGTGGGTGCTTGTCAAGTCCTTATAAATAATACTTGACGTAATGTTCAATATCAAATAGGAAACAGTTATTGGCGCGATCGAGCGAAGATTTCTCATCCGAATTGGATAATTCGTAGTAATCTTTTTCCTAGATAATATTCGCATTTGAATATAGGTGCATAAGCATATGCAAGGAAATGGATTGGTCCATTTCCTTGTGCACATGTATATGGACCAATCAATTTACTTATGCTCATGTTTATGCGCTATACAAATTAAGCTGAGAGCACAGACTTCCGCGCAAGGGAGAATTCGTCTTGGCGCCTTGGCTGAAAAGTAGAAAAGCCAATCAGAACTCGCGCTGGTGGTAAGCGTACCAATATGCATGTAGAGTGTATGTTAGGTACATTCTGCTTACTACCAGTGTGAGTTTTGATTAAAAGGCCATCGCACACAAAATGCATAGCTTATAGCATAAGCGCGTAGCATAAGACCAATACTATTGGTCAATACTGCTAACTTTAACCGGTTAAGCTAACCGTGGTTGGTGAAATTGGCCCTAAACCAATGAGCATCCAGCATAATGTCACCATATTAATTTACATAAGATGCTCATTGGTCCAGCGGTCTTCGCGAGGCGAGGCGAAGCGAAGCGAGATAGGTCAGATAGGACTGGGGTGATAGGAGAGAAATTGGCGCGCCCGTTGGCGCTCTGGCGCGTTGGCGCGCGCGTGTCAGGGTGTCACGCGCGAGAGGCGCCGCGTAACGTGGAACGAGGGCGACCATGTGACCGGCGGCCGGCCAATCAGCTGTTTAGCTTTGTCGTGCCGCCAAGCTCATTTCCAGTCCGTATGCACGCGGAAGCTGCGGGTCCGACTGGCTGCAGGTAGATCGCGATTATTCCGGGCTGGTGCGAATTATGCGCGGTCGATCGCGATAGAGGAGACGCCGACGTACCACGGCTGACGGATCGGGTCGGTCACGCGGCGCGCGACACCTCGCAAATCACCCTCTGGAGCGCTTTTATATGCGAGGTCGCCATTTTGGTGATATACGCCGAGCCGACGATTCGAGCGGAGTGTAGCCCTTATGATCTTTTTATCTCCCTTTTTCGCACGGCCCATCCGCGCTATCGCCCTCAGCCGATCGACGGCCCAATAACGTTGAAGATGACACAGCAAAACAAAACGATGAATTTCCTAATACACGACGCTAATGGTGAGTGAATTCTAAGAAAGAGAGAGTGCTGACTGCGCGCCAACGCACAGTCGGCGCTCGGCGTGGCGGCGGCGACAGGCCGACAGTCTCCTACCTCGTGATCCTTCCCTCGTCTTCGTTGCCTCTGTCGCCTTTGAGCGCGGCTCCGCTTCTCTTGGCCACCCTTGGCGAACGTCGAATAAAAGTCACGGCGCGCGTCCGCCCTCCGCTTTCCACCTTCCGTCTTCCGCCTTGTCGCCTTGTTGCCGCGGTTCGACGTCGCCGAGATCGCTGAGATTGCTAGAATCGCCCTCGGCTGCGAATCAGGTTTGTCCGAGACAACGGCAACGATCACAGCTTTCCCCGTTCCAGCCGAATTTTCCTTTCGTAACTCGCCCTCTTTCCTAGCTTTGTACATTACGATTTCGCTCCTCTGTGTCGGTTGTCTCTTTCATTTCCTTGATAAGAATGGGAAACGTACGCTCAGCAAGAGTGAATTCTATCCAACCAACGCCAACGCAATGGATAGGCAGGCGATTTATACTCGATTGTAAACATGTGATGTGTCTCTTTTATTTGTCGTCTCTGTGCATTTCGTCTTACTCCACTTGATAAAATACGATACTGACGTATTTTATCTGAGATGAGGTGAGATTGATTGTTGCTCTTTTAAAAATTATACCGTTTCCTGCAATCTTGTTACCACTGACACGAGTTTTATTGTGTCTCGTGTAGCGTTCCGAAGATTTCCCAATTTCCATTTTTTTGTCTTAGAGATCTAGAGACTTGACATCCTATTTTTTGCAATATATTATTTATACGAATACGGATGAAAGGAACGGAATGCTTTCTACATTCGGTAGCTTCCAAAAGTTTAGTATATTGAATAGAATTAAACATTAGACTTGGAAAAAAACATATTCTTCTCTCCTTTTGTCCTCCGATCTGTTAACATTTCTAATGTTTATGATTCCTAAATTTAATTACTCGCGACTTACCGAGGTATGCCTGGAAGATTGTTCTGATACATAGTTATTAGTTTGTCGTCAGATGACATAAGAACCGTGTGATTTGCTTAAGTGTCAAAATGGAATTGATAACATAAATATATCAATATCAATCTAACTGAAAGTGCAAAACATAATTTATTTCACTTTTATATATTCTCTATATTATTATACATACAATTGTCTACATGTGCTATGTACATCTTATCATATATGGCTATATGGATTGAAATTGATAGATTAGGTATATTTAAGTTATATTAA
Source organism: Temnothorax americanus (assembly GCF_048541705.1). NCBI lineage: Eukaryota > Metazoa > Arthropoda > Insecta > Hymenoptera > Formicidae > Temnothorax > Temnothorax americanus. The sequence goes on from NW_027509275.1 coordinate 4,244,469, forward strand.
ATTAGATTTTTTCTTGTCCAAAAAAGATACATTTTTAAAATATCACACACACACACACACATCTGATATAGATATAGATAAAGATTTACAAGTAATTATGAATAAATCAATTCATTGCAGGACATCCACAAGTGATAAAAGTAGTGCAAAGTACACCTAATAAAGCATTAAGTGGTATTGTTAGCGCAACAAATGCAGGTGGCCTTAAAGTGTTTAAAGCTCCTAATCAAGAAACGCAGGTACTTGTCAGTTTTATATCTCATTTATCATAATTGTGGTTTTTAGCTTAATACAGAGGTTATATATATTGATAATATGTAACTTATTTTTGTGAGAAAATATTTCGTAAGAGAACCATAAATAAACAATAATAAATTACATTTAAATATCGTTATGCGGAATATTTCTGATATTTCGTTTTAGTTAGTGCAATAACATTGGAAATCGGATTTTTCTAAATATTACATATGTATCGTTCCAATTAGGTTTTATCATCGAATACACAAGTTCTTAGGACTATTAGCTTGCAGAATCCATCTACGCCTGGTCAGAGTAAGTATAGCTTTTTTTTCTTTTCAATTTTCCACATAATCGTGATAGCATTGAATAGATAAATTTTATTTACTTCAGCTTTACGAATTAGCCAGGAAAAGACTTGGTTTACAATTAAAAGATCTTATCCACACTCATCCATCCATACCATACCATGCGTACGCTAACTACTCTCTTAAGCTAACCTAACTACTTAAACCTAATCTATCACAGCCTTATCTTCGGCTTAATTTATTTCCTTTCTCTTTTTTAATTTCTTCTCTCTCTCTCTCTCTCTCTCTCTCTCTCTCTCTCTCTCTTTCTTCTTCCATTATGTCCGCAACATCTTACCCTTATCTGAATCTAGTTTTCATCACTCCACAGCCTTTTCCGCTTCTTCGTCCCGTCATTAGGTAAATCCTTAAACCATACACTTGCTTTCTGACATTCCTCTACATAATGTTCCATACACGATAGCATTATATAAACATAGTATTACCATTTGGAAATATGTCTACAACATTAAACATGTGTTTATAGGACTCGTAACAATACCTTTGCAAAATACTAAAGTGACAACATCAAAAGGAGGGGAATCTATGATGACCAAGACCATACAGCTAACCTCTGCACAAATGGTAGATATAATTTTGTGAATAAGCAACAATTTAATGTGGAAATTAAGTTTTATAGTGACAACTTAAGTACAAATATACAATTTCAGAGCGACATAAAACAAGCTATTGCATCCCAACAGCAGCAACAACAGCAGCAGCAGCAGCAACAGCAGTCTAACGCTTCGCAACTTGTTAAGGATGCTACTGGGAAAACTTTTATCAGTCCAATATTAGATCACAGTGGATCTAGAAAAAGACAAGATGTGGAAAGTGGCGATTTTGTGCCTGAGTAATGCAATGATTTTATTACGCACACATGTACACGCGCGCGCGCGCACACACACACCAAGAAGAGTTTACCTTCGCCACACCTTGCAAAATACTCTACGTCAATCTACTCCATCATCTAGCTCTAAATTTCCATTTATATATCTTGTTTTTTTTTTATTATTGTAGTAAACGGAGAAAAGCAGAAAAGGTCGGGAAAGGGTTGAGACATTTCTCGATGAAAGTCTGTGAGAAAGTGAAAAAGAAAGGTACTACTTCCTACAATGAAGTAGCGGATGAATTGGTTGGTGAATTCACTAATCCTGCTCACATAAATTCTCTGACGGATCAGGTATTTGTTTCCTAATAGCCGTATGTTAATTATAAGCTTCAAAAAGTATTTACTTTAAGACGTACTTATTTGATCGTCAATTAAACTTACATTGGATACTTGGCTCTTTTTTTCAGCAATACGATCAGAAAAATATTAGAAGACGCGTATACGATGCTCTAAACGTGTTAATGGCGATGAATATCATTTCGAAAGAGAAAAAGGAAATCAGGTGGCTCGGTCTGCCCACTAATTCATTACAGGAATGTGTAGCGTTAGAAAAAGATAAGAAGAAGAAGGTTGAGAGAATCAAAGCTAAAACGCAGCAATTGCACCAGCTAATCCTCTCTCACATTTCTTTCAAGAACTTGGTTGAACGTAATCGTTTAAACGAGAGTCTTCGCGGGCCACCGAAACCCAATTCTGCCATACAGCTGCCATTCCTCATTGTGAATACCAGTAAAAAGACTGTCATAGATTGCAGCATTTCAAATGACAAGTATGTCAAACAGAGAAAAAAGATGAAAACAATAATCGATACGTATCACATGTAAATTTAAAGGAGAGTTATTAATCCGATTTTTTTTTGTTACAGAACCGAGTACCTGTTTAATTTTAATGATAAGTTTGAAATTCATGACGATATCGAAGTGCTGAAGCAAATGGGTCTAGCTTTTGGTAAAGAAATACCGATACTACTTTTTATGCTATACGTAGTCACTATTTCATATATTTTGCTGAAATATGCTATAAATCTCTGAATATTCTTACAGGATTAGAAAAAGGAGAATGCACTGAAGAAAATTTGCAAAAGGCGAAATTAATGGTTCCGAAATCACTCGAGAAATATGTAGAACGTATGTGCGCTGTCTGTTTTATACATACATATATATATATATATATATATATATATATATATATATATATGTATATGGATATTTAAATTTGAGTCCACTTGTTTAAAAGGATCGATCGTTGCAGAGTTAGCATCAGGCGATTTAGAGAAGTTTATTCCAGTAACTATTCCTGGCCCAAGTACATCGATCGAGGATTTAGATATGAAATTGGAAGGTTCTCGGCCACCGTCGTCGTCACATACTTCATTATCGGAAGATCCTTTATCGCCACCGTCTCAGTACTATTCGGAGGAAGAGGACGACGAGGAAGAAAGTGACCGAGATGATCAGGCTGATAGTGATCTCGACGCTAACTAGCATCCCGAATAACTCTTCAAAGGCCAGACTCAGGGTTCGTATGTTTACTCTCCCTCCCCTCTCTTTCCCCTCTGGAGCCCCGCCCACCACTTCTTCCCTCTCATCGATTTATCATATACTTTTTACATGTACATATAAAAACGTGCCTCATACTGTACAATATTTAACTGCGGTAATTACAATATTATTTCAATATATATTAATGATATTAATACACTTTAATAATAAGCATATTCAAAACTTGAGAATATCAATCCGCGATGTTAAGATACAGTTAAAGGGACTTTGCTTCTAAATTTTAGGATACTCGCCACTATCATCAGCGATATGCCAACATTAATAATATCGTCGTTGTTGCCAATATCGTCTTCACCCCGGTCGCCAGTTTTTAACATATATCGAACAAGGATAAGAATCGATAATTATGAAGTGAGCGAAATGTAAATCTGCGAGGTAAATGAGAATGGTCAAAGGAGAAATATGTTGATTGGGGCCAAGGAGAAAACGTAGCAATTAATTGGGCTGATTGAATTGGCAGATCGAAGTGGCATTTTTTTTTTCGTATCAAGTAATAAAATAGTTTGACGCACTCGTGCGCGCGCGCACGCGAAATGATCGAAATAAACGAATGACTGAATGGGGGTGCTATATTTTAGTTGTGCATCATCATACAAGTTTATATGACTAGCGTCTATGTATTATAAATTATAATCTTACAATATCATAATATTACGTGTACGAGATATATTGACCAGTACTCATTTTCTTACGGCACGTTTATAATACCAATTGTCCGTGGTAAGCAGTAAAATGACGTACGATAGATGCAGGCGCACATTTGATTCGAATTAAAAATACAAATAAATTGTAATAATGTTATAATATGAAGTTTGTAGTTTGTGGTTAGTCTTTTGAAAGAGAGGAGAGGATGCGTATCGAATAACGATACTATGTAAGGGTTTGCAGTAATTTTTTTACAGCAAACTAAAAAAAATGAATTTTTTTTCATATCTTATATGTATAAACATGCTACATTTAATGGCTGCGTTCAACAGAAAGAAATTATTTTAAAACTATTGCGTAACTTTTCATCTTGATTTTTTTTTTTTTTTTTTTTGGTATATCGAAGGTACGCTGCATTAATGTTGAGATTAATGCAATAATTGATTATCCTTGGTATTTGTAAAGAATCAAAAGTAATAGTATAATTGTGTCGATTATGGTAGGCGTTACACCGAAGTAAGAAATGGTAAACTATGCAGCACGAGGGAGCGTCGATCGTTTATTTTGTCAGTGGTAAATATTAACTTGGCATTGTTTTCCGCTGAATGCACCAGACGACATACATGATGTCCGTTGATTATACATTGTACCCATGTTTCGCATGGATTTACAAGAAGAAATTTTCTGCTTCGACGCTAAGTTAATTGCAATCTGTACAAAAGCACTGTGTAGTTAAAACTTGTTAGGAACGCTGCTTTACTCCAAATCATCATCGTCGTAAAGATCATCAAACTCTGAAAAGAAGCAATCATTTCAATAAACTAATCGTATATTCTGTTAACTTGGATTATTGTTTACGCAAAGAAATGTGTGTTGTTCATCTTCTATGAAATATGTAGAAATACTTATTAAAAAGAATTAAATAATATTTAATATATCATTGAAATCTCTCTAAATGGACTGCATTTGCATTTTGGAAAATGTTTAGGTTTTCAGAAAAGAGATCCGAGATCTTTGATTTCTCGTACGAGCTTGGAGGGTTACAACGCTACATATAAGTTTGTAAATGTAATTTAACGTTTGATATACCATTGAAAAATTCCGAATGAACAGCTTTCTCACTAGCTGTAAGATCCACCAATAGCCTACTACCTCCGACCTGAAATTAATATATCGTGAGAACACGACATATTTTATCACGAGATAGCAATTGAAAGAAATTACGGGTAATTACGCAGTAACGTACAATTGACGATATATTGACATCAATATATCATTCTAACCTTATCGGAGCTATATACGCAACGATAACAATACCTCCTCTAATTCGACGTAAGGTCCAGCTCCTTCGGGAAACATTTCGTCAGCCACGAGTGTTGGCTTCATGTTGAAACAGATCGATTTACCCAAGTCCTAATTCGTATTTAACTCTCTGTCACGATGAGGGAACCGTATCAAGTTTCGTGGGGTGGAATCACGCGTGCAAGCAAGAGCTATACAGCACTGACACACAGCTGACTGCGCAATGCGCACGTAATCAACCCCGGAAAATCAACGTACGATTCACTCGACCAGGTGACCAGGTACCAACTCAACTCGTCTCGCGCGCTACATATATATATACCCCTATATATATATATATATATATATATATATATTTAATAAATTATATCTATAAATGTGTTGTTCACGATGATCGATAGTTAGCATCCACTTTACCTGTCATCGACAAATTATAAGTTTTTCGCTGTCGGTACAATACCGAGAAAAATAGTGTTCGATTAGGCTAGGTGATGGAAAAAATTTAGCACAATGAATCTCACACGCATACACGTAATAATAGCGATTGAGAAGTGAAATTGCATACGATATCCGCAATACGATTTGACTGTGAGGTTAAAACAGGGCGAAGAGGGGCCGAGAGGCCGATAGTACTCGGTGGCGGCCGGCGAGTGGCGAGTGGCGACTCGCGACTTGCGCCGCTCGCGCGGTGCGCGCGCACCGCGCAGTCAATCGGTCAAAATTCACCCTTGGCTCGTGTCGTTCGTCGCCGCGAAAGCGATACCGCGAACCGCGACTACAGCGAGTCCAAGAGATATATTGGTTTCCTGGTGCGTGTCTCCGTGCTCGGCTTTAATCTTTAATCTCGACTTGTATCCGAGTCGAGAAAGAGAGAGAGAGAGAGATATCGTATCGTGCCGATTTTGTCGTCGCTTTCGCTTCGTCTCTCGCGGGAAAGGTCCTCTCGTTGCTACCAATCCCTCGGATTAATCACGAGTCTCGAGCGCGCGACTCGTCATCCTCGTCGACGTCGAGTAAAGTCGCCCGTCGCCCTCTTCGCGGCGACCATCGGCGACCATCGGCGACGTCGACTGCTACAGCAGCGGATTATTTTCCCGCGCATATCATGCGGCTAACTCCGGTTTTTTAGCATCGGTTTCAAGAGAGAAAGAAAGAAAGAAAGAGAGCGCGAGCGAGAAAGGGTGAGAGAGAGGGAGGAAGGAAGGAAGGAAGGAAGCAAGAGAGAGAGAGAGAGAGAGAGAGCGAGCATCGGTGAGTATAGCTGTAGCCGTAGCCCTGCCTCACGGCGCTCTTTATCAATCGTATAAGCAGATCGCACCGATCGTAGCATTCGTCAGCATTCGTAGCGCGCATAAAATGAGATTCAGATTTACCAGTACGTGTACAAGTTACGCAAGTAGAAGCCTATGTGCCTAGTGCCTATGCGCGCACGCTGCTGCATGACCGCGTATACGCGTACGGAACACCTTCCTCCGCGCTGCGGATCAATAACAGCCGTTGCGGTTATGATAACGCGACCAGCTGATCTTCCCTTTTGGATAGCCGCGGTACGACACGGTACGAGCGTACTTACAAACGGCCGGTTTTCCGCGAATACTTGCTACTATTTCCGCCACCCTACTACTTCTGCTTGACCAATTTTGACATGCGGCGCGGCACGACACGGACCTCGATCGTCCTCGCTCGAAAATTCTACGATACTTGTTTGCGTGTACGAAACAGACGTTTGAAATACGCGTATAATACTTGGCCAGTATTTCACAGCGCGGTATTTCAAACGTCTTTCGTTTATCGCTAGATTTAGATCCTAATCTAGATCTATTATTGTTTTACGTTAACGACATTTAAATTTTATATAGGTACGCGTCAACTTTATTCGCGATACGCAAAAGTTTGCACCGTTCGATCGCGTCTTCGGATAGTGTTACAATTAGTGGCGATAACGATAGCGATAGCGACAAGATTGCTGAAAATTGCCGTCAAAGCTAATGGCTTGGCTTCCGATAGGTTGAAAATTTTGTCGTTATCGCCTCGCATTGCGTAAGGGGCTTTAGGGTTTTTTTTACTTGTGCTTTGCTTATTCTTTCAAAAATGTTGAAAGCATCGTGTGTAGTTTAAATACTAAATAAAAACATGCACTAATTTTCAAAACAATCGATTTATTATTCTCTTAAAAAAAATCGCAAAATTTAAGTCATTTACTTGACCCTCCCCCCTTAAATGAAAAATCGTATTTCTATGCGATTGTATATTATATACGTTTTACATTTTATATATCTACCGCGGTATACTAATGTACTAATGACTACCTATCGAATATGAGCCTTATTAGGTAGTCGAGACTCTCTCTCTCTCTCTCTCTCTCTCTCTCTCTCTCTCTCTCTCTCTCTCTCTCTCTCTCTCTCTCTCTCTCTCTCTCTCTCTCTCTCTCTCTCTCTCTCTCTCTCTCTCTCTCTCTCTCTCTTATTATAGTCGCGTGCAATTTGCATTCCGACATGCTTTACGCATGTCACGCGTGGCGCGTGCGCGTGCGCGTGCACATGCACATGCACATGCACGTGCACATGCACAACGTATATATACGCGCGCGCGATGACTGATGAGATTATATTGTCGTAAGCGTATATAAATATCGGATGTATCCGTTTCGACTTGATGATTCTCATAAGAATTGAATTGAAGAGTAAACCGGAGCGTTCGTGTCGCATCTTTTAATTTCCAGCGTGTTTATTCTTACAGTTTTATATATGTATATACCTATATATATATACACATTGATTTAAATTTTAAATGATTAAATGTGTGGTCGCTGTTTACGAAACAAATATTTCCCAAAAGATTCTTTTTGTTTGAATTTCAGTAACGCCACATGTTTCTTATAATGGATGGATTGTACGCGTGTATTTTCAGTCGAGTGCGGAAATCCGAGCAGCGCGGCGCGGCGGAAAGATGCATGGATGCTGCATCACTTTGACGTTTAAGCTTAAGATATATCTAATTCTAAATAATAACGAAGCAAAGCACGCGTGTACGTGCGAGTTTCGAGTTTCGAGCGTGTGTCAAGACTCAAGTGATCTGACGTATCATCGTAACGCGCGCGTATATTTTTTTTCATCGTAATCTGGTTTATCAATCAGCATTTAACGCACGTGGTTAATCGTCGTGGAGTTTCTCTTCTTTCGTTGCTTGCACGCGCGCGCACGCTGCGTTTGCCGCATCTTTTTGCCTGGGAAATTTTCCGCGATTCCTATAAAAATTCTTACGAATATTCTTACGACGAGGATAAATACCTATGATTTAGTTTGTTCGCCATCCGTGCATAAACACTTTAATTTGGCATAGTTAAACGGCCTGACTGGCAAGTTTTATTAGTATATCACAACGACGTTTCGACCACTAATTTGGGTCCTTTTCAAGTTATTTTAACAATGCTAGAATACGAGAATGAAAGAATATATAAGAAATTTAAAAAACAACATTACTCGTTGAACGGATTTACGATAATAACGATAAATAGGACTTACATGGATCATTGTGCGTCAATTATATAAAATTCGTGGCGGGTCGGAAAAATACGACGGTCTCATGTGAAGGCCGAAAAACTAATGATACATTATCGCATAATACAGTAAACATAGAAGGACAACTTAAAGTAATACATTATCGCAAAATACAGTAAACATAGAAGGAGAACTTAAAGTGAAGAAATTATTCGATCATAGACCAATGGTAGGTTTTCAGTGTCTTTCTGTGAGTTGATTGCCCCTTTATGTAAGTCCTATTTATCGTTATTATCGTAAATCCGTTCAACGAGTAATGTTGTTTTTTAAATTTCTTATATATTCTTTCATTCTCGTATTCTAGCATTGTTAAAATAACTTGAAAAGGACCCAAATTAGTGGTCGAAACGTCGTTGTGATATACTAATAAAACTTGCCAGTCAATTTATTAAAAAACATAAAGGGGCAATCAACTCACAGAAAGACACTGAAAACCTACCATTGGTCTATGATCGAATAATTTCTTCACTTTAAGTTCTCCTTCTATGTTTACTGTATTTTGCGATAATGTATTACTTTAAGTTGTCCTTCTATGTTTACTGTATTATGCGATAATGTATCATTAGTTTTTCGGCCTTCACATGAGAACGTCGTATTTTTCCGACCCGCCACGAATTTTATATAATTGACGCACAATGATCCATGTAAGTCCTATTTATCGTTATTATCGTAAATCCGTTCAACGAGTAATGTTGTTTTTTAAATTTCTTATATATTCTTTCATTCTCGTATTCTAGCATTGTTAAAATAACTTGAAAAGGACCCAAATTAGTGGTCGAAACGTCGCTGTGATATACTAATAAAACTTGCCAGTCAGGCCGTTTAACTATACCAAATTATTATTTCATCACTGGCGAATAATTCTTATTAAATAAACACTTTAATTGCGCTTCTATAAAATTATCCTCGTGACGGAACTATAGATGGAAGACTTTTTACGTCGATCTACGCAGTCATCGAATAGAAATTAGTTGGATGACTTGGCTGGCGATTTCTTTGAGGGAAGATACACTCGTCTTATATATGCCCGCGTCCCGTGCGATAATTATTCTGTTTGTCTCTCTTGCCTCGCCAAATGTTTTACGTGGAAATCCACGTGTCCTTAGGAAATTTCCGAGGTTTGTGCAGTCTTGAAGAATTTCACCATTGTATATACGATTTACACGAGTGGGATGTCGGTAGCGTATCGTATCGCGTATTTAACTTGTCTTTCAATTACACGGGATTTTCCCGATGCGGTGAACGCGATGCTGTTTTATGTTTGTCTTTCGACGAACTGTTACATAAGCGTGTATAATTATATATTTATGTCATATCGAGATGCATAATGTTCCAGTTGTTCTTTTCATTCGTATTTCGTTTTGTGCACGTTGCCCGGCGTTTATGACGGTATAACGATAGTAATAAAATTACCAATTAACCACACACGCGCAAAATGAACAAAAAATGAATGTCTCGCGCGCAACGTCTAGCACTCCCTGTATCGTCATTCTCTGACGAAAACCACGTACAAAGATAAGATATTATCGAACGCTATTACGCGCTTATCTTTGGCTAGGTCTAAGCTCTATATATACTTTTATCATCTCCGTATCGAGGATGCAATTTTATGATGCTAAACTCTTTTACGATACAACTGCGATATATCGTATGTATCGTATATAAATAAAGAATAGCTAGTATATCATTGTAGGAATATAACAGAGAGAGAAAAAAAAGATAACTTACTTCGTACGTAACGTAAACGTTACGATTTTCTCAGAAAATAATCCATTGTTACGTTAATAATATGACGATCGCTCGATTATAAATTTCGAACGGAAAGGAAAAGGAAATGAAATGAAATCTTAGCTTTTTACCTATTAAAGCTTGATGGCAAGGTGGTAAGATGTTGCGCATATTACAATATTATGATTTTAAAACGTAGAGTAAAGCGGTACGTACAAGCGGGAGAAGAAAGCTGTTTCTTATCTGTATAATTCTACGACTCGCGCGTGATAAGCATTTCATATTATACATGGAAGCTATGTGGTTACTGTGTGGCCACGAGTCGTTAGATTGTAAAGCGTTTTAAAGATTGCGCCCATCTTTCGTGTACATATAATCGATAACGAATACAAATAACAAGTACACCAATAGTGTATATATATATATATATAGTTAGTTAACTCTACAGATATACATACGTTATAAGAGAAAACCCTTTGCGGAATCTTTTTTGTGCGACGCTATAAGTACAAGAAACTGGTAGCTTTCCGTTCAATCGCCACTTTCCGATTGTTCGGCTTTCTCAAGTGCCGTCCTACGCGATTCGTAATTATCTCAATGCAAAATTGTATTGGTCGATAAAAACAAAAACGGTATATACTAGCGCGAGGATCCAAGGTTATTGATCAATGATCAATCGACGAAACGCGTTTTCCCGATAATCGGCATAGTAAGGTAAAGTAATAGCATCATGCTGTAATACTTTTCGGAGTAAACCCTCCCTGATGCGTCGCGGTGCGTTCGAGATCGGCACACCGCGTGACGTCACGACGAAACGCGTTCGAAGCCAATGGTCATATGTATCAGCGAGAGCGGGTATACCAGCTATCAGTATTAGCCCGGTCATCCTTCTGTGCGCGCGACACAGCCGCAATGCCGATCGCGCGCGGCAAAACGAGGCGGCGATCTCTTCGCAGCTGATTGTGAGAAACATTCCGAACTCCGATATTTGTGCGCGGAAAACTTTGCGTCAAAGCGCAGCCCGAGCTGCCCGAGCTGCCCGAGCTGCCCGAGATGTGAAAGATATCATTTCGCGGACGTGATATGACGGATCACTGAGAGGGAGAGAGAGAGATTCACGTTCGTCGTCGTGACGATCTCGTTTTTCTCGAGCGTCTCGCTAATCGCGGTGACTTTTGGCGTCGACCAAGAACGGACTCTCGCCTAAATCGCGCACTCGTTCGAGTTTCGAGTTAACGCATTCGCTCGTGAATCGGCGGTGCGTCGCCATCGGCGATCGTGACAACGCGTGCGTACGTCCTTTCTCTTTCTTTCTTTCTCTCCTTCTTTTCTCCCTCCCCCTCCTTTCCCCTCTCTCTCTCCCCCCCCCCTCTCTCTCTCTCTCTCTCTCTCTCTCCAGCGATGATATTTCGCGGGATCTGGAGATTTCGCCGTCTCGCAAACGCGGGTGTTCGACCTCGCGCAAAGGCCAAGCGGTAGCGGTAGCGAGCGAGCGATCTGCGCGACCTCGCAATATTACTTGGTTGGATGTTAGAGCCGCGACGTTTCTTACGCTTTTTTTGAACCGATCGTGCCTCGACGTGCCGTTTCGCTAAACGAGAATGGAATTGAACAGCTTGGATAACGGAACGTAACCGATCGCATCACCGTTCATTATGGTTCGTCAATTTTTTACCTACTCGTTTTTATCTCTTGTATGTACATACTTTTGCCATCGAGTATCGGTGCCCCGGTACTACGGTTACTTGTGATATGGTAGGGTATTTAAGTTGGCTCTCATTTTAACGTCGCGCTTATGTACGCTAAAATACGCGATCTTAAGTCCGAGCGGAATCGAGCAGGAAATAGAGTTTCGATAACGGCAAAGGTTATCGTAAGCATGATGAATAATTCGTTGACGGTTCTCGTTGTTGAGATTTTTCAAGTATTTTTTTTCGCGCATTATATACATTTATACTCTTACACCGTAGAATACGACCTCTGAATCTTTTGAACTTGTAAGCTGAGAAATCGCGCATCGTGATTGTATTGATCTGATTAATCACGCCGTCGCTCGCGATTGGGAATCTATATGTTATTCGTTTTCACCGATAAAATTTCATAAAGACAGACTGCCTCTAAGGATGTGATACATAATAGTTTTCTCAAAAGTGTGCCTTTGAAGCGAAACGTGAAATTAATATATGATATATGCGAGATACGATGTCTGACAATGAGATAATGTACAGCACAGAGAGAGAGAGAGAGAGAGAGAGAGAGAGAGAGAGAGAGAGAGAGAGAGAGAGAGAGAGAGATGCGACAGTATTTATAAGCTGTGCGTTATGTCGATTTTTCAGCACATCGTGAAAAACGCGTTATATAATCCAATTAACGCACGTTTGAAATCATCTAATCGATTTGCCAAATTTTTTGGTTCGATAATTACTAATTAGAGATACTTAGCACGTTACACGCTATTTTTTTCTAGCATGCCGTGCAGTGTGCGTGCATTGGGCAAACATATCTCGCTACGCTGCGCTATATTCTTCTGAATTGCTTCGTTAAACGGGTTTTTTTATTGCAAAATTGTACATGTCAAAAATTTAAATACTTTTTGACATCTGTAAGATGAGAATTATATATATAAAGTAACCTCGTACGGGCGCGTTACACCATTCTTCCTAAGAAAATGCTGTATATAGAAATTAGAAACGCACGGAACGCGCGTACCTAACGCTTACCAGTGCGCTTACTTTAACACGAGTACGATCGATGCGATGCTTCTCGTGGATGAGCGCACGTTATCACGACTCACGACACATGGTTACAAGTTCCAAGTTCGTTCGCGGTTCGATGCCGATGCCGGTGTCGATAACGATTAATGGACATCCACTTAATTCTCGGTCGAACATTAATACTATTCTAATATTATTTTGTTAATATTGATCGCGGCGCGGCGTTACAAACGGAGGGCGTAAGCCGTATTTTTAATGCCATCCCTCTGGCATTACACGTGCTTCAAGGGCTTCAACGAATCATAAAAAAATCTTTCATTAAAAAATTCATCGATTCCTTATCTTATCTTTTACATTTGATACGTTTGTAATGTACGTCGTGTATCTTCGGTTTATTCTCAAGGAACGTATTCATTGAATTCACCTCTTAGATCTCCTCTTATTTGCGATTTATGATTTATGAGCGTACGCCGCGCCGCGCCGCTTCGATTAAATCGTAAGTAATGTTACAACTGTGACAAACGATTTGCAGCAAATTAAATACGCCCGCATCGCGGATCGTCTACGACGATGTGATCGATGAAATTATGACAACGCTCTCTAACGTTAATGCGTAAATGAAATAAACGATATAACGCCGAGCTGGCGTTGAATTTGGACCGTGAACGTACCCTGGTTTACCCGTGCTCACTGGAACGAAGCCAAAATTGCGTAAAATTTTGTCGGCGAAAGGCGCCTATTTCTTCGTCCTTACATATGACCGCGTATAATGACCGAATCGGATGATATAAACGACGGAACGAGTGAACGAGTAAACGAGTTTCAGATTGTCTCTCTCTTGGGGAATTTTCAGAATTTTAAAAAATAGACGAAACAGTCTACGTAGATATCGCCGAAATAAGATACGTGTCGCCTTGCGCCAGTGCCTTCGATAAGTCGTATCGCGCGATTGTTGTATAATACGAAATCGGACACCAATTTTATCAAATTCCTTCCAACCCGATGCGAAGACAACTGCCATTTCGTCGAGAAGTCATTTCTACGTATGCAAAGATTAATTTCTGTTAGACGGTTACTATAGGGCAATTATTTTCTCTTTGTATTTTGGACGATATTCCGTATGTTATCGGAATGTATCGTATCTCTTACGTATATTTTATGCATATGTGTCAAAATATATATAGTTAAACTTTTGGCAGTTTTGCTCACTTTTCGCGTGTCTATAATACCGCGTGAATTTCTATATTTCGGACATTTACGCGCAGTGTGCGGCACTCGCGTTCGCGTGTTAAGGTTCCACGTAAAAAGTTAAATGGTCCTCTTCCTCCGATGTGTGAGTTAAATAACCCGATAAGATCTAGGTCAGCGTTAAATCTACGATTAGTTTTGACAAACGCAGGACAGACAAGTTGTGACATAGCGACGTAACGTATTTGACTGGCTTTTCAACATTGAACGTCGAATTGGTCTGTAATATGTAAATTTTCAAGAAGCACCGTGCGACGGAGAGACAACATATTTAATAAAATATGTTTTGAAACTGACAACGTCATTTTCTAAGTAAGTAGACATTAAGTAAACGCAATTTTAAAACTCAATTTTCTTCATACTATTATACATGTTTTCATTGACGTTTCAAATATATAAGCAATTTCGTAATGAGATATCGAGTATTTGACGGTCTTAACCCTTGGATGTGCTTGGTTTCCTGACGAAAAATTGTAAAAGTTTAAAATACCAAAGGAATGATTTTTTTCGATATAAGCGTAATGATTTAAATGAATACCACTGAAAAGTAGCATTGAAGGAAAAAATTTAATTGGCGCGGTGTTGGGAATGTGTCTGTATGTAATTTTATTGAGAAAACAGAAAACGATTAAGTACCGGCAGATGAAAGACATCTCTCGTGCATCGAAAAGTTGAACTTTTCTCAAGTATCGCGGCGCAGCACGGCGACAAATCATGTGCATAAACCGTGTCGCGTCTCGTCGCGTTACGTCACGTCGAGTCTCGACACTGACCCTTTAACGTCTGCACGAACTTGAAATTTTTGCTTATACCAGCAATCAAACTTTGAAAACAAATTACAATCGGCGTGGGTCGAGGTGGAAGGTATAAAAGAAGAAGGAAAAGAGATCGTATGATACACTCGTGATCATCGTGGCCACCGTTAAATCCTTAAATTGATAGCAACTCATACACAATGAGCTTCATTTATAATCGCTGACTCTAACTCGAGCTACTTCGGCCGGTTACGAAATGCCAGAAGCGAGTCACACTGTGTCGAGTGTCTTTGCCAAACATCGAACTTGGAACGTCTAATAATGCTCGAGAATGTTGCTTTAGCGAGTAAATATAGCCGAGCGCGCGAGATATTTTTTTCGTGACTGCGTGCGTCACATTGATCGTCGTGTTATTACACCTTGCGTTTAGCGACGGGATATACATGTATCATTTGATTCGATTTAAACGATAGATAGATAGATAGACAGACAGACAGACAGAGAGAGGGGGAGGGGAGAGGGAGAGAGAGATCGCTAAAGATGCAGTCCTACGTAGAGGAAGAAGCGGAACGGAAAGGAAGCATAGTAAGGGGTAACCGATTACTTTTATTTCGTTCCGCTTTTATATGAACTGGGTTCCCCATGGACGATAATTTAACATTTACAATAATTTTGAATTATCTTTGTTTTTCCACAAAATATATTCCATGGGATCGTTCCATTTATCATAGACAGATATTATCTTATAATATTAATTATTTGTATGAAGTATATATAATTGATAAAAAATGATTTTTAATATTTATATGTATTTCCGTTTTTCTTGGTACATAGAGAGAGAATCCGGTCATATAAAATCATATCGGAACGGATATTTGGAGAAACGTTCTGATTAGTTACCCCTCATCGCTGTGCTTGCTTTCCGTTCTTTTTTCTCTACGTGGGACCGCACCCTAATACCTTAAGGATAGTTTGCGCTTTCGGAAAAACGTGCTCTCTGACAAATATACCATAGAATCCGTTTGCTGTCGCAAAAGACACAAGTACTCTGCTTATGTATACATTATTTAAACCCTTTTGATTTAATCGTGATTTATCGCTCGAAATTTAGTTGCGTATTTATTACCTCATTCTTATCCCTTTATTTATATCCTTCTGTCCTCCTTTTCTATCATCCACTTTTGTCTATTTCATCCATCGATTCTCTCTCCAGATGTGACGTACAGCTGGACCTTTTTTTTTCTTTGTTGTAGAATACAACGCGAGAACCGAAGAAGTACGTTTCGCCGCATGGGTGCCTGGGTTGACGAACGTTTCGCGGAGGAGGAGGTGGTCCCAAGTAATCAAAGTGCTACTTGGACTTGGAGAATCCGGGGCCGCAATTGCAATGGTGGTGGACCGTTGCATGGTCGACCGGGTGCCGACTATCAATCGCCAAACAACTTTACGTCGACCTGGTCGTCAGCATCCCTGTTACCGTTGCGCCGTCAGTTCACCAGGCAGCTCTACGAGTGGCCTTGTTTACCGTTGTTTAAGTCAAGGACGAAACTAGACCTCTATTGAATCGATCGTTTCGATTTGACACGAGAAGGGCCGCCGAAAATTCCCTTGCGAAATACAGAGTTGCTCGAGTTTTTGTTACCGTGTGTGATTGTTCGTGCGTATGTGTCCATATGTGCGTATCGTACATCGTACGCGATCGGTTTCACGGAGAGGAAAATTGGATCGCAAGTATTTTGATATATCGAGAAAAAAGTGAATCCCGAAAGTGAGTATCTCCCCCCCCCCGTATTCTTCGTTTCTTCAATATGGCCGAGTGGACCAAGTTTAACGATGCAGGAGACAAGCAGATTCGACTCGACGAACGAAACTCGACGAATGATACGACGAGCGTAAGGCGATCGTATACCGAAACGAGCGACGATGAGATTATCAACGAAAGTTCACGTATGGCAAACGATCAAAGCAATAGCGATTGTGATGATAATCGCGAGGAGACGATCGTCGTAGACTCGAGTTCGGTTCGGAGGGGATCGGAGTACGTCAATGGCTTCCGAAACAATTCATTGTCGGAGTCAATGGAAAATGCGCGAGAGGAAGAAGAGGTGAGATTCGTGGAGAAGGATTCGAGGGACGAACGAACGGAGCAATCGGGCTCGAGGATACGTCGGGAAGCTCGTCGAGAGTTGAAAGAAGCTTCGCAAAATTTGCAAGGTTCGCCAAAGCGACCCAACAGCCTCTACAAAGAGGACGCGTCTAGTCCGCAGAAATTGAAGGGCGTTTTCAATGAGAGGGGTACAATTTTCGGGTCCCCTACCAGGATTCTGTCGTCCAAGAGTCACTCGTCGACCGAGAAGAGTACCGAGAAACTCGTCAACGGCAAGTCTCCTAAGGAGGACAAGCAGCAGCATCACGTGCAGTTCAACAAGGAGTCGTCGCATCAAAAGCAACAGCTACGTCACGCCCCCGAGGAAAGGCCGCATCCAAGCCCGTCAATCTCCACGTCTACCACGAGCAGCTCCGAAGACAATTTCAGCTTGGGACAACTTTGCGAGGCCAGGCCTCCCGACGGAGGTTGGGGCTGGGTCGTCGTAGCGGCCTCCTTTATGGTAAACTTGATCGCGGATGGCATTACTTTCTCCTTTGGCGTGATATACGTCGAATTCCTCAATTATTTCGGCGAGGGCAAGTCCAAGACGGCGTGGATCGGCAGTCTCTTCATGGCGATGCCATTGTTATCGGGACCGGTCGCGAGTTTTCTAACCGATCGATACGGATGTAGAAAAGTAACGGTGGCCGGCAGCATTCTGGCAACAGCTGGGTTTGTCGTAAGTTCCTATGCGAACTCTATGGAAGTACTCATCTTCACGTTCGGCATCGTAGCAGGCTTCGGCTTGTCTTTGTGTTTCGTCGCGGCGGTGGTAATCGTGGCGTATTATTTCGACAAGAAGAGATCTTTCGCTACCGGTTTGTCGGTATGCGGTAGCGGAATCGGGACTTTCATCTTCGCGCCCGTCACGCAATATCTCTTGGCGGAGTACGGCTGGAGAGGAACCACGCTGATTCTCGCAGGATTGTTTTCTAATCTCGCTGTATGCGGATGTCTGATGCGAGACCTCGAATGGACTACCACTAGAGCGAAAGCGAAAACTCAAGAGAGGAAAAAGAATCGGGAAAAGAAGAGATCTAAGATCCAGAGTTCCAGCGGAGACTCCTTCTCCGCAACCAGCTCCGCCAACACGACCACGCAAATGCCTCACGGTGATTCTAAAAGAGGTTTTGCATCGGCCAATGCAATGATTGTCGAGAATCTTCGGTCACAGGATGGCGGCGATGAGGAGAGCGGGGAGAAGTTATTCTCTAGCTTGGTGAATCTGCCTACTTTTGTTAAGAATGGGGAGAGAGTACCTCTGGAGGTGTTGGAACTGCTCAGCACGAACAAGACCATTTACAATGTCCTTCTACAAAACTATCCGAGTCTCTTGATATCGTCGAGGAGTTTCAGCGATTCCGGGGCCCTCCATGATCAACTGAGTACACCTTCGGCCCGATTTATATCTACGCCGAGTCCATTGGCTGAATTGCGAGCAACAACCGAAGGCAAGGATAAAGGCACGGACGATCGAATTTTGCACGACGAACAACAGAAGCAGCAGCAGCAACAACAACAACAGCAGCAGCAGCAGCAGCAGCAGCACCAGTCGGTAGAACCGGCGTATTTATGGTGGCTGAGGAAAATCGATTCCGATACTCCGTTGAGACGATCTAGCACGTTGGAACAACCGAGGAGGCTGCCAACTGCCTATTTGAAGGATATCAGAATGCATAGGCATAGTCTGACTTACAGAGGCGCCATGCTCAACATCAATCGATATCGTTTGAGAGCTTCGAGTTGCCCGGACATTTACAGAAATTCAATGACTACGATCGCCAAGACGAAGCTCGTCTGGTACGCTGGGCTCTGGGAATTTTGGGACTTGATCGTCGATATGCTAGACTTCTCGTACTTTGCCGATCTGAGGTTCCTGCTGTTCGCTGTCAGCAATTTTCTCTTGCACACGTGGTACGATGTGCCTTACGTCTATCTGACGGACAATGCGATC
Source organism: Temnothorax americanus (assembly GCF_048541705.1). Taxonomy (NCBI): domain Eukaryota; kingdom Metazoa; phylum Arthropoda; class Insecta; order Hymenoptera; family Formicidae; genus Temnothorax; species Temnothorax americanus. Next base: position 4,263,562 of record NW_027509275.1, read on the forward strand.
GAGGTTGGATTTAGCGAGACGGACGCGTCTATTCTGATCTCGGTGATCGGGATCGCTAACATGAGCGGCGAGGTAAGCATCGGCGGAAATATTTGCCTGAGTAAATGGCATTCCAATCTGATAATTTTCTAGCGATTAAAGTGAATCTTCTTTTTTTTAACAGATTTTTCTGGGTTGGGCCGGCGATAGGGCATGGGTGAACGCGTCTATCGTCTATGCGGTGTGCATGGCGCTCTGCGGTACCGTTACTGCTCTGATACCGATAGTTGTCAGCGATTATTACACTCTATGTGCAGTCTCTGGTGCCTTTGGATTATTCATCGCAGCAAATTACAGTCTCACCAGCATTATCCTTGTCGAACTAATCACCTTGGAGAGATTCACGAATGCTTATGGTCTTTTGTTACTGGTTCAAGGAATCGCCAATCTGATGGGTCCTCCGCTGGCTGGTAAATCTTCGCGCGGTGACGCGAAACTTTGTTATATATATCCTCTCTCTCTCTCTCTCTCTCTCTCTCTCTCTCTCTCTCTCTCTCTCTCTCTCTCTCTCTCTCTCTCTCTCTCCCCTCCCCTCCCCTCCCCTCACAAATTAACGTAAAATAGTCACGAGCGTTACGGTAATAAAAAATTAAATTGAATATTCTGGGTAACCAAATTAATAAATAGCAGATTTTTGGATATCGAAATACCTACGAGCGAATTCTGAGACTAAACAATTTCTTTTTCAGGGTGGCTATACGATATCACAGGCACATACGATCTGTCCTTCTACTTGGCGGGATTGTTCATTGCGTTAAGCGGCGTATTGTTATTAGTAATGCCTTTGATCGGATTGTACCGAAAGTGTCGAAACGAATCTAGGGGGGTAACTACCGACAAGGATTTCAATGCGATAAACTGTGTGTAAATATGTCGATATTTATTGAAGGAACAAGAGCCCCAGAGACAAGCAACCGTTGTCGATGGTTCTGTCGCAAACTGGAATCGCGATGTCAAGAGATATCAAAGGAATTGCAACGCAGATTGCGAAAATTGCCACAGGCACCCCTTAATTTCGTGGTAAGGTCATTTCACTGGCGGCATGCTATTCACAAGTTGCTCGAGCCGCGGCTGTGGTGTAATTACATAGTTATAATTATAGTTTGTCGTAACACCCTTATTTGTTGTAACACGGGTTCATCGACTTTCCGTGATGATTAATGCGAGCGACTCGAGGAATGTTACATAAAGTAAAATTGTACGGTGACAAGAGAGTCGCACATAAGTGGAGTGTGTTGCACCTCTCCGCTATATTATATTATATCATAGTATCAGTCGATATTTTACCAAAGCTTTGCGAAAGTTATCAAATCGTTTCTAATCTCTTGGACATTGCGCAAGAAAAATTATTTCGGAAATATAAGCATAGTTCTTTTTTAATATTTTCAATAGCGAAGCGCGGTATTACGATATAGTAATATATGTACAAATTAGGCATATGCCGTTTGCGATAATATAAAGTCAAGAGCCTGCGGAAGGCTCGCTACGAACCACGTTTTGACGTCGATGATTGTATCTTGCTCGAATGGATATATATTGTGTTCGCACGGCAACGACTAACAATAAGTTAAATTTCGAATCTCAGGATACTACCTGCACGTGACGCTGCATATGTAGTGGTTCGAAATAGGCACTTCTAGTGTCCTGGTTTCTGGTTTGCGTGTACAGAAGAAAACATATATAAGTTCTATGCACGTTTGTAGTCGCTATCTCTTCATCGAGCGAATTGTACGTATTCTCAAGCTAGACAGACCGTACAGCTGACAATTGACAAGTTATCCTCTCTCCTTTGGATAACGCGAAAAATATTGTAAATTAATCGCGTCGTACAGAGTCTGAGCCTGAGCCTGAGCTTTTGTAATCGTCTTCGTACAACGCGTGTCCTTCGCGTACGAGTTTCGCTAGTTACTTTCGCATCGTTGGATCGTAAAATTGAGTTTGAATTTCAAATTATAATACCAATTTAAATTAACTTTTGATTTCATTTGCATCTAGTTCAATTACACTTCTCAATCGGATAAAAATGCCGATGCGCTTATTATCGTTTTACTCAATAAGTTTTGCTCAACGGCTAATGAATGCAAAAACTCGAGATATATAAATGTAATAAATTGGGGATAGCAATTTTTTTCCTTTTTTTTTTCTATGTATATAAGAGCGCAACAAGCGTATTTCGTAGGAAAAACACGTCTATAAAATAGACATGAGTGTGTACCTATAGAATTTCTGTGATCGTAAATTTGAGATACGCCGGGGGACACGACGTCACCATTGTAGCGATTCACAATCGTATACAATAACGAACTGTACGAAAAGTTACCGGTGTACCGCGAAAGGTGTTAACGTGAACGCGATAGAGTATGAGCGACGAAGAGTCTTTATTCCCATCCTGGAAGGTTTTTAAATAGAATGTATCGTACACATATTATATTATATATTAATTGGCGAAATATAAACATTTCGCTATTCATCGCGCGATAACGATCAACGCGGTACGAGATAGAGGTTCTTTAAAACTAGTCAAAATCGCACTGTACGATATTTTAGGTATTATCGATTCCACCAGGAGAAATTTTATATTCCAAAAAGATATCTCTTATATCGTATATGTAGTCATAGGAAGAATACACGTACGTATATAACATTACGAGGCCTTTATACGGAGAAACAAAGTACGAAAGATATTTACTGGTTTCACAGATATTAATAATTAGATCGTTTAGGCAGCACAACAGCAACGACCGCGCAACGAGTTTCGAATATTTGTCGTAGAGTGCCGAACCGACCGAATATAATATCATACCCGCGGCGAAAGTAGGTATCGTACAATTGTCGCCTGCAATCGATCGCACGTTTGATTTAGAATTTAGATACACACAAATCGATCGACGTCTCGTAATCGCGTAACCGGTGCCAAGTCTAAATTTTGAGAGCGCAATAATTTGTTTCCCATCATACACGCTCGTCGTATACATCGGGCGTACGTATTACGCGATACGTACGTACGTACGCAGCCTTATCTGGCATCTACGAAAAATGAGTATAAAGCAATATTTTAATATAAAAAGGAAAATTGTGTATTTCATATATTTACGATATCAAGTTGCCGGCTTCACACGCGAGTCCGATGACTTTTTCAACGGTAATATTAAGCGATAGTTATTAAGACGAGGAACCCGGGACGCAAATAATCTCCGTTTATCACAAAGGATAAACGAGAACTTTTAATGGAATATCGATCGAAAAGAAAATCTCAGAGCGATTCCTTCCAGTAGAAAAGAGTATTAAAAAAATAAAAAAATAAATAAATATATAAAAAGTGTAGAAGGGAAGAAGCAAGCGTCAAACGTGTCGCAACTCGAGCGACGTTTCGATAATCAGCTTGTATCGTGTGAAATTCGTATGTCAAAGTCAAGTAGAGTTTTTCAGGATTCTACTGAAAAATCTTGAATTATATTTGCAACAATTCTAATCGTTATAATTATAGGTCGTTAATATACATCGATCTAGCGCGTGTCCCTATTACAACGCATCCGATACCTCACGCGTACATACAGCATATAGCTATATGTATAAAATGTGATCCGATACACCTATTGGCGCAAAACATTAGAACATTACCGATCTGAACGTACGTTCTTGTTTTGACTCTTAAATATATTAATTAAAGGAACGAATCTATGTGATTATATAGTCTTACATATATGTGTGTATTATATATAAATTCTTATATAGCCAATACCATGCAATCCCTATACTTACCGAGAACGAAATGCGATATTCAGTTTATCAGCGCAGATAATATATTGGAAAATGGTGTGTGTTGGAATTATATAAGATATGCGAAAACGACCCGAATAAATATATCGCAATGTTTCTCGCGGTCACGTATACTCAACGCTCGCTTACGGTTTATTTCGTAATAAACGAAATGGACGAATTCCACATTCGTCGTACGATATATGTAACCCAGATTTCAAACTTTGTCTATATGCGCGCTTATAATATACGCGACACGTGTATATAGGATGAGGAATCGGTGAAAATGAAAAACGAGGACATTTGGAGATTTGACTCTTACTGGCTCTATATTAGCTTTTATTAGCTTTTACTTTTGCTCGTTATCACGCTACGGTTGTTGGTTCAGACGCCCGTCTAAACAAGAAAATCCGTATCGCCGCGCTTGATTTACGCACTTCTATTATATTTTTTGATTACGAATAAGATGAAGATTGAAGAATAATAAAGCGAGATGTAGGAGAGCTAAGAAATTTGTGTAAGAAAATATTGCTCGAGAGAGAGAGAGAGAGAGAGAGCGCGCCTGCTGAATTACCGACATTACCGACAAGTGCGGATGCAAATCGTCGTCGCATATCTAGCGGCGTCGGATCGTCGCGGATCGTTGGGTGGCGTCAGTGTCAGATGTCAGTCGTGTCAACCGAGTGAACACAACGGAGATAATTTTATCGATCGGTCATTTATTTTATATAATATTAGTTTTTTTACTCTCGTATAAAAAGTCATTCTCATCGCCGCGAACACCCGCAAACTTTTGCGAAAAATGTTGGAACGCTTAGCGGTCAGGTGAATCTAAAAGTGAGAATTTTCGCGTGAAATATTCGTAAGTCACGTGGCAATTGGCAATCATAAAATTCTCAAAAGATTGCAATGCGCTGCTAGCTGTTTTTTAAACTCGCATGAGAACACGGTGATGTTACTTAATTACACTACTGCGTTTTTCGCATTGGGAACTGGGAACTGGGAACTTGGAAAGTGGTCGAGTGAGGCGAGTCAAGACTCGAGCACTCAAGGCGAATATAGTGGGTATAACAGTGGGGCGAAGAAACACGGCACGGCATGGCACGGCGGGTGGCGGGTGGCGGGTGGCGGGTGGCGGGGCGAACGAAGGTTGGCAGAGTTTGGTCTGGCGTGGTCTGGCGACGGTGGACGACGCGAGACGCGAGACGAGGAGCGAGGCATGGCGCGGCGAGGTGGGCGGGGGCGAGGGCGAGGCACGGGCACGGGCACAGCGAAACGCGACGATGAGGCCGACACCGCCGACACGCGTGCTCCGTTCAGGTCAGGTGCGGCGATGAGAACCTTTCTTATGACGTGGATTTCGAGGCTCCTGAACCGGCTGAACCACGTCAACGGCGTCAACCGTCAACCGCGCACTCGGTCAGCGAGTCAGCTCAGTCTACCGGGTGGCCTCAACCAAGGCAGTCGCGCGTGATATCATCCGCATCGGGAAACTCGCGCCGCGAGCGAATGCACGAAATTGTTGCGATTGAAAGGCGCGATACGCTTTTTCCAACGACAATCGTGCTGGGCTACTCCAAGTCTTCGGCTATAACGATCTGCGGGAGCTCGTTGTTGGTAAGCTCTCTCACGCGATAAGTACAATATACGATTGCAAATACTTGACAGTGTTTTACGCGTATGTATTCTAATTTTCCTTTCTTTGCTTTTCTCATCTTTTTTTTTTCCCTTTCTTTACTCCTTTTTCCGGCACTTGGGGCATAAAGATTTGCCAATGGTCATCTAACAGCACGTATCGCGCGGCGTAACGAGACGATAGTCTTTTTTCATACTAGTAAAATAATAGATATTATCGTGTCCTCGTTAATGTTTCTCACGGCTAATGCTGTTACGAATTCTTTGTTTCGTCACTATTCTCATATTGCACTACCGCACTAATTGTAGGGTTGACAGCAGTGTCCCTCGCTGTATATTTTATATTTAAATACCTATGTCGACGTTGCATATTCTTTATTAATTTATTAATATATTGTTAGAAAGGATATATGCCTATATGCCCCACGGATATACATACTTTGAGAAACGTTCGTCTCGAGCTCGCCGCTTATCATCGCTATTCCGAACGGATAGTGTTTTACCGACAAAGTCGAAATTTCGCACGAGCTGACAATGAGATATCGTATATAAGTAACTGAATACGTATAACGAATTAAATAACCTTGTCTATTCACATCGACTTCGATGTAGCTTTAGCTAATAAATGTAATCGTCGCGATAATTGTAACGTTATTTATTTTGTTCCCTCGAATATTTCCAAATTTTCCAATGTCGCAACTGTGATACGGCGCGATGCATCAGGTTCAGAGATAAGCGATTCAAAATTTATGATCGCACGTCTATAATACTTAAGATATATTATGATTAGCCGAAATTTCACTTGCGAATGTGCATTTTGATTAAAGAGTAATTAATAAAATAATAGATACTTAAATTAACGATAAGATTTTATCGCGTTTTGAGTGTTTACACTTTGCAAGATGCACCGATCTGCAATATAATCCTGGTTAAGTACGCACGATTACCGATATTAGATTCACGGACAATGTCCCGTCGCGGTCGCGGTCGCGGTCGCGGTCCCCGGTCTCGTCGCGCGACGTGTATCGTATCGAGTATCGAGTTGAGATATCTGCGACGTTTGATCGATGACTCGTTCGTCCACATATATTCGAGATAAGTCAGATAAGTAATATTGTGAATCGCAATCAAAAAGAGGTGCGTTTTCTCTAAACTTGACAAGTTTGTCGAAAATATTATTACACTACAATTTCTGTATGCGCGACAAATCAGAGATGTTAATTTTTCAACATCGCATCGCTGTTCACTCTCTATAGCTGTAACAACAGCCAGATATTTATCGTCTGTTCTATCGAGCTAGGCTTATTCAATTAGACGTAAATTTAGCTTTAGTATTTCGTATAGAACTGTTTTCAAATTTCTCTCTCAACGCGTCTTGATTTTTATATACAAAATTAAGTTTATCGGAAATTTAATTGTCCCTGGGTACTTACTCTGTATTTTGCGTATTTTGGTAGAGACGGACGTATGTTTTCACGCAGGGAAATCGACCGGTCGGTCTCCATGGTGATCACACCCCTCTGATGGCGACTCTTGTATTATTCCACTTACCAACTATATATATATAATATACTTATTTTCGAACCTTTTTTCCGCGCTTCCATTTACTTGGGCGTGTCGTGTGAGAAAAAGAAATTTATTAAAGCAAACTTCATCTTGCTGTGCGATATCAGAAATATAATTTGTTTTCCGTTCACAATCCGTCAACCGTTTCTATAAAGGTATAAAGTATACACACGGTATTCGCGTGTGCTAGATATGCTAACGACTACGTTTATCTAATATACCTCTTATGCATATGTACATTTATATTATACGTATATTTATATTATAAACGGCAATGAGATACGCGATCCTTTCTTCAGAGAAACGAGAAAGCAACGTCGTGTTTCGTCGTTCTTTGTTCGTATCGCTGATCCATATGAAATATCAACAAATTGTCGGGGTATTGTCGTCTATTCGCCATACGAGGAAAGCTTTATAAAAAAGCTTTTGTATGCTTCTGGCAAATAAGTTTTCGATTATCAAGATGACCGGCCTGACCGGGACAGGTCGATCTTACGATTAATAACTCTACGATAAATTACACGTTAAACATTTTATAGGTTTCTTTTTCTCATTAAAAAGGTTTTTTTTTTATATGTATCCAGATATACGCACAAAAGACATTTGTTGGCTTGTCAGATGACTTTATATCGCGACTCTATATAACGACAATTTCTTAATGCAGAATTATGAGAAAAATTTTAATAATGCAGCAATAGTGTTTTTATCAAGTCTGAGGCAGATTCGATCTAATGTTTCATCAGACAGAACAGACTTATAAATACATATTAGTGGCGATTGCCAAAAATTTTTCAACTTACGTCTCAAGTCGACGGTTGTGCAATGCCAAAGTATTATTAGACTACCGTCTGACGAAAGACTTCTAATAATAAAGCGAGACTACTTTCAAAAGCTTTGGAACGTTCGTGCGTACTTTATACGATAAATATCTTTCTTTTTTTTTTTTTAATCCGTGTATATAATCTCGAGCACATAATCGAGTATACGACGAACAATCTGACAGGGAATTTTTAGAATTTTTTTGAATCTTAACTGCGTATATTATGAAAAAAAATTTGCAAAAGTCATAAGGTCGTAAACGATGTTCTCCTCTCCCCTATATATTTCCTCATTCTGTTAAAAGTTAAGCGCGAACGAGTTGCTCATAACTATATATACCTTACATTTATTAATAATAGTACGCGTAATAAAAACCTGCAGAATTATCGTTGCCCACATATTTATATATTTCATGATAATTTAATTTTCCAATTGTACTTATAATCGTATATAGAGAATAGAGATGTACCTCGAGTCGAGTATAAAGCCCCTTGCACAATGCCAGGCAACACCTGCGATAGAAACAGGGAATAGAAATCAGAAATCACATTGGAAATTCTGTGCCTCGTGCCTGTTGCCAACCAATCGTAGGATTCGAATTTTTTAAGTTGTAATTAACAATTTTTTGGTTATTTCCTGTTCCTTTTTCCTTTTCCCGTGCCGGTAAGAGTAGAGGCACTGACGCGAACAAAAAATTTACAATTTTACAGATTAATCGCGCAACATACGTATAATATACAATGCGCGATATATGACGACGGTATATGTAGATGATATACGCATCCACGCATAATGATAATGACGCAACGATAATATAACGGTTATGCACAAATGGAACGCTTTCTTCGATCTGAAATTAAATTATTTTAATTTCAGATATCTCACGCTACGTTGTCTTTCCGATAACTTTAATTGTTGTTATTTCGCCTTCCGTGCTTCCAGCTTGGCGCGCGGGCACTTATAAGTAACTCATTGATCAATCGAGCCCCAGCAATTGTGCGCTTTGCCTTATTTATTTATTAATTGGTTACTTGGCTGACCAGTTATCTTTATTTAATCTGATTTTCTCTTTCTCTCTCTCTCTCTTCTCTTTATCTCAGACTTATTATATTCTCACGCCAACGCAGTGTCGCTCATCCTCTACATATCTAACTATATATTATATTATATTATAGAGATGAGTCGCAATATAACTATATATATATATATATATATATATATATATATATATATTATGCACTTGTGCACGTTATTTGCATTATCTCGATGGTGCGAGGAATGAGGAATAATTGGTTTGTTCTCTATCGCTGTATATTTCCAAACCTTTCCACTGTCGCGTGAAATTATATTATATATAAATGCGAATTGTATGAAAAAAAATAGATTCAAGATTCGAGTTTCTTTCACAAGCACGCTTACGCAATCACGTATCGATTAAGACACGTGATATTCGTGCGAAATTTCGTGGAAAATTTACGAAAGCGAGATATGAGATACGAGATACGCTACTTAGTCCATGCGCTTATTGTTCAATCGTAAGGATCCCGCGCACGGACCGTGATATTATCGAACCTTAATTGTAGTCGTAGTAAAACGACCAACGCGCCGCAGATTGGATCACAAATCAGTCAGGGTTGGCGTTATGGCGCGACTGGCACCACGAGCGTTGTAATGTTGTGAAGGTTGTGAAATATGTTTTGTTCTCGTGACATGAGACATTACATTGCACATACTCGGATACGATCGATGTATTATGTATATATATAGGAATATTAGAAAAGTATGTACGTGCTGTTATTACAGTCGATTTACAAGCCGATTTTCCTAATTCGTATTGTTCTTACCTTCTGTTCCGATCGGCACAGATGACGGTAAGATCTTTTTTCATCTTATGGGTGTAATTAACTGGAGCGCTAATATCAGTGAAAAAAATTGTTTTACAGGACGAGCGACTCGACGGTGCGTGCATGCCGCGCAACTCGGCGCGGTCAGCTTTCCGTGAATTGTCCAAGATCGTTCCGAGGGTCCATATGGTAACCGGAAGCCAAAGTGGTTATCTTCCCACCGAGTTCCAGGGGCTAAAGGGCTGGCGGCGTCGTTGGATTCACTCGGCCATTACCTATATTTAGAGGAACTATGTTTAGCGGGAACGATGTCGTCCTGCCAGGAATTCAGATGGAATGCGAGAACGGTTGCACAAATGATGGAAATAATGACGGTTGCAAGCACGATAACAATAACGATCAAAATCGTTCCGAGGGAAGCGTCGCAAGCGTCGGAAGGGAAGATCCGTGTGTAAAGAGGAGCCAGAGCAACCACTGTCAACCGCGTAAAGCTCCCTTGGTTGGCTGGCGAGACGGGAGTCCTACGATTTGTCCGAGTTTCCCTCGGCAATACGTCGATTTGAACGACGACGACGACATCAGCTGGTCCTGGAAAACTTGTGATGTAGGCAAAATCAGTTTGGATTCGACCAATGCGACGGAGCCGCTCGAGGGATACGATCGCCCCGAGTCGGTCGCCGGGACAAGGGCGAATCGGCGAATCAAGGACTCCATCGACTCCTTGAGCATCTCGGAGCGAGAGGATTCGTCGAGTTTCATCGCGAGAGGGGCAGAACGCGAGAAGCCGAAAGTGCCCGACGGCGGTTGGGGCTGGGTGGTCGTTCTGGCCTCCCTGGTCATCTCCATGGTGGCCGACGGGGTCTCTTTCAGCTTTGGCCTGCTCTACATCGAGTTCCTTCACGAATTTGGCGCTTCAAAGTCCAAGACCGCCTGGATCGGCTCGCTCTTCATGGCCGTACCTCTTCTATCCGGACCGATCATGTCCGCTCTTGTCGACCGTTACGGATGCAGGAATATGACCATCATCGGCGGCCTGGTGTCAGGGCTGGGCTTTATCCTGAGTATCTTCAGTAATACCATCGAATTAATGTACTTAACTTTCGGCGTGATCGCGGGCCTCGGTCTAGGCTTGTGCTACGTCACCGCGGTTGTGAGCATCGCCTTCTGGTTCGACAAGAAGCGTACCCTAGCTGTAGGTCTCGGAGCGTGCGGCACCGGGATCGGTACGTTTGTCTACGCTCCGATGACAGCGTACTTCATCAAGGAGTACGGCTGGCGAGGCGCTTGCTTGCTCCTAGCCGGCACTTTCTTCAACATGATCATCGCGGGTACCGTTATGAGAGATCCGGAATGGTGGATTCTGGAGCAACGCAAGCAAGACCAAGCTCCGCTGAAGAAGTCACACGGTCGTTCGGACGGAAGTTCGTTGGATGAGTTCCCAGGCATCGAAGAGCTCAGAAAGCTGCTTAGAAGCGACCAGGCGCCTGAATATTTTTTACAAGATCTAAGTACGAGCACCGAAGCGGTCGACGGGGTGAAGAGGCAGACAACGAGTGTAGTTAATCTGCCAACTTTTGTAAAGCGGAGCGAAAAGGTGAGAGAGAGAGAGAGAGAGGGAGAGAGAGAGAGAAAGAAAGAGAGCAAAAAGAGGGACCGATGTCGCAATGAAAGGACACAAACTTCAAAAACGACAACTGCGATGCCCGATTTCGCTAGTTTTCGCCATAAATAAATAAATTTAAATGTGAGATTCCAGGTGCCTTTGGAAGTATTGGAGTTATTAATGACCAATTCTAGGCTGTACACTGTCATTCTGGAAAATTATCCCGGCCTCCTATTATGTAGAAGTTTGTCCGACAAGCAGCTGCAAGACTCGACGGGGGAGATTTGTAATAAAAGCGGCGTCACTATGTCAATGAGGTTAATTTGCTACGAATTTGCTACGCATATAAGTTACAGTGCGGGTTTTAACCGACTCTCTTTCTCGAGATCCAAGTCTTCGTATATATCCTTTTAATTCATACGACATTATACCCAGTCAGTCAAATCTGAAAAAAAGCAAAATCCGAAATATTTTGTCAAATGTCAGCAACAAATTTCATTACAGAAAAACAACAAGTTTGATGCAAAATCTGTTAATTAAATTGTTTACAAAATACGACAGTAGAACTATAACATAACTTGCTGTTCATAAAATAAGAGCAAATTGGCGTAAGATTTACTGGCATGATCTAACATCTAACAGCAAAGCAAGAGTATGCACGGTGCAATACGGCAACGTGGAACGTGGCAGCAAATATCGTGCAAGATTTGCCATTACGTAGTTTGATCTCACACACACGCGCGAAAGCACGTGCGCGTGCACAACTGCACACACATTCGTCATGCCTTTTTAAATACCCATAAATATCGTATACGGTATATACTTGAGGTAATATTTTAAGTTATTTAAAAAGGCATGTCGAATGACCGAGTTAATTACGTAACGGCAAGTTTTGCTCGATATTTGCTTTCCCATTTGCCGTCGTATTGCGCTGTGCCTATATTCTTATTCGGTTTTTACCGTCTGTTAGATTATGCTAGCAAGTTTTGCGCGATTTTTAGCATCAATTTACTCTCAATTAATAAACACCAAGTTTCGCAAGCAAAATACGAGCCTAACGAGGACGCCGCGCCGGTTTTGATGCAAAATTCTGATTGAATTTACAAGCAATTTGTATTGTTTTGCCTAAGGGGTATTTGTCGCACGCGGTGCTTTCGCCGAATACATGGAGAATATTTTATGGCGCGCTGTGACATAATATTTATATCTAAAAAATATATATATATATATATCTGTATTTAATATTTTATAAAGGCTTAAACGAGCTACGGAATCGAAAACGATCACCGAACAAAGAAAAGATTCCACCTCCGTTCACGTCCCGACGAAACTCGGTTGCGCCAGAAAAATGTCCAAGAAGGAGATAGAGGAAACTAATCCCTTATTAGCGAAGGAAGTCACACATATGGTAATTAGCGAGTGATTCGGACGATCCTTCATCATCTGAATCCATAATCGAAGGACGCGACGCATCAAACTCAAATACTTTTTTGCCAGGTCGCACCGATCGAAAAAAGAAAATCCGTGTCTAAACGCTACGTCGAGCCACAAGCTAATGTCATCAGGACGGACTCCATACCTTGGCTTAGGCGACAGTTTAGCACCAATACTCATTATTTCAAAGATATCAGAGTGCACAGAAATTCGGTCATGTATCGCGGCGCTGCTCTAAATCTGCACAAATACAGATTGAGAGCGAGCAGTTGTCCCGATATCTACAGAAATAGTATGACCACGTTGGCTAAGGAGAACGAACAGGTATTTTACAGGTTTATTTTTCCTCCCCATATTAGAAGGGACGAGAGATTTGCAAGAGACGTGTGTTTTATTCCGATTACCTCATCTCTTCATCTTCTTTGGCAGAAATGGTACGCCGAGCTGGTAGATTTATTAAAGAGCATGTTGGATTTCTCGATGTTTTTCGAATTGCATTTCCTGCTGATGTCACTGTCGACGATGTTGCTATTCACATGGTTCATCGTACCGTACTTTTACCTGGCGGAGCATCTAACTAGAAACGGTTACGCCGAGTCCGATGCCGCTAATCTTCTCAGTATCATCGGTATAACCAATACCATCGGAATGGTAATCTCAAATATTTTACTTTAAAGAATAATATTTTATCCTCGAATGACATTCCATCATGCCCGTTACTATCGTTTTTTCAGGTTGTTCTAGGCTGGGCTGGCGATCAACCCTGGATGAATGTCAGTAAAACGTATACTTGGTGCCTGATGGCCTGTGGAGTGGCTACCGTATTGATGTCCGTATTCACTCACCACTACGTGTTTCTATCTATAAGTGCGGCAGCTTTCGGTCTTTTCTTTGCCAGTACTTTCAGTTTCACTCCCGTTATATTAGTAGAACTGATTCCTCTGGAAAGATTCACTACCGCTTATGGTCTTAGCTTATTGTGTCAAGGAATCGGGAATCTTTTGGGACCTCCGTTGGCTGGGTGGTTCTTCGATGTGACAGGTTCTTGGGAGCTTTCTTTCCTTATGGCCGGTGGTTGGATCATTGTCTCTGGAATCTTTGTGGGTATTATACCATATACGAGAAACCGTAAGATTTTCGGTAGTGGGCCAATCGAGATGGAACGAACGAATGACGATGATTGTTTGGCATAGAGTATAGAGAACATATACACAGATTCATATATACAGACTTTGCCTTTACAAAATATGTACGCGTCAAATGGAACAAACGTAGTAAACGTTCTAACAAGAAAAAAACAACAAAAAGAAAGAAAATTTAATCGAACGAATCTCATCGTGTTACGACATATATGTAACGAAATTTCCTTTTTAATTTCCTATTTGTAGCGAGTGTTTATTCGCAACGTACTTTCCCCTCGTACTTAACTTGTTCGTGTTATTAATATATATATACATTCTACTTATATAATAACTACACGTTGGTTTTTTTAAAATATATTAATTTGTACATGAGCGCATACACAGCACACATTCGCACGTATCTACAAATTTATTTCTACTTAAAGTGCACCTTGCATGTGCAAATTGTATGTGATAGATTAAATTTTAAGTAATTAGATTGAACAACAGCAAATAAAATACGAACAAGCAGTGAATTTCCCCAACGCGAGAGATTAGTTATATAAAAGTTTTTGTTTAAATAAAACAAAATTGAAAAGTTCAATGAAGGATATATTTTGTAAGGAAAAAATCTTACGACGAGAAAAGATTCGGGCGTATAAAAAAATATACTTCTATGAGATTTAATCTGAAATGCTTAAATACGTCTGCACAATCAACACTTACATTGTTTTACAAAAATAAAAGCTACGACATTTATATAGGTACAACAAAGTTCGTTCCTTTTTTTTTTTTTTTTTTTTCCCCCATCGATGTCCTTCCACGCGGCTCAACCGCACCGAGTATTACAAGTTATCGTTCTTTCGCCCGTTACACGAGTGTGTAACGGGCTTGAATAATTCTTTTATCGAGAGAATTATTTCTTAATTAATTATTATTATTATTATTAATGTCATTAGTCCAAAGATTAGACAAGTAGTCATTTAAATGATAACATACACATGTTAGTAATTGTTGGAAAGTGTAAGCATCTAAGACATAAATTTGTGTAATTTCGCAGGAAGAAATGCACAAGTTGTCTGCATAAATTGATGAATTATCTAATTTGGTTTATTCAATTGTTCGTTCAATTATGTCATTGCATGGTTACGTAACGTTAAATATACGTGTGCTATAACGATATAAATATGTAAATATACCTACATCCCGTCTCATCTACGATGTGAGCATTTAATCTAAAAATTTCGATGTCACTCCAGATACCTGTTCCTCGAACAGGTAAGCTGAGGTAAATCGTAAATGTCGATATCCTTGAATTATTTAATAATAATTAATTAGCGGTCCACCGTCGACCCCGCTCTCGAGCATACAATTACACAATCGTGTTCCTTTTTACAGATACGACACAGATACAGGTATCACAATTTTGGTTCACCGTTTTGAAATTAATAAATTACATATTTCGTAAAAGGAAAAAATATGTAAACTAATTTTATTTTTGTGCCCTGCTCTCGCGGTAAATCAGACAATCATCTCAGCCATCTCAGTATCCTGGAGACGTAGTCGGGTTGAGTGGATTAGGGCTCGGACTTCGGCTGGGTGCTCTCGGAACCCCTAGAACGCCGGCGAGATTACATACGCTTTTAGGGAACGTTCTCGCGACGATAAAATGCTGAGGGCCAATCAAGGCGTCTCCCATTATACCAAGGCGTACTCCGTTTCCATGCCTGTGCAGAGTCATAGACATGTCTAAAAGCACGATACATATACGTTACAACGTTTCGGTGAACAAACAGGCGCGATGTAATAAAAGCAAAGCAGAGAAATCGCACGAAGCGCAATTAATGACATGTACTACAGTTTCCTTGCGGCGGTCGCCAATAGACTGCTCCGTCTACGCCCTCCACAGGTAAATCTCCGTCGACGTGCGTTAAACATAGAGAGTATCTTTTCGACAGTTGATTTAAAAGTAATTTCAAAACGATGGACGGAACACAGGACGAAATCAATCCGCAGGACGTTTCCGCTGCCGTGATAGCGTAAATTGCGCTTTGCCGGGACCTGGCATCCTGCACGTTTCGCTGAATTACCTTGGGAAACGCGACGCGTTGGAGATGTGTGTATATAGTAACCCCCAGTAAGCAAGAAACACCAAGAATCATCTCAACTACATTGCATTAATGTTAAAACGTTGCTGTAACGTGTTTCTTGACGTTTCTCGCTTACTGGGAAGTAAATCTTTTCGCGCGCGCGCGCGCGCGCGCGCGCGCAAGTCGTAGTATCGCAGTGTCGCGGTATAGTATCGTAGCGTATCAGTACCTGCAACATCTCAATGAGATCGTCGTGGAACAAGGGCGTTCTGGTGGGCAACGCGACACAGAGGATACCCCTGGCCTCGTGATTTCGAAGGAACACCGCTCGCTGACTCACGTATTTGACTGTCGCGAATACATCGTCCGGCACGTTGACAGCCGAGTGCTTAAAGTATTCTTTCAGGGCGTCCACGGTAGCCGCTAAAAGAATCTCCGTCTCCGTCGCGCCAGTCACGTTGGCGATTTTTCGTACGAGCTCGACGTCGACCTCTTCCGACCAAGCCACTACCTTCCTACCGCACGGTGAGATGGTTTGCAGCCGATTCGACCGCGGATATTTGAAGAATAGCTCTTCGATTATGATTTTGGGCGCAGTTACGGCTATCCAGATAATAGACATCGTCTCTCGAATCGCTTGAAACATCAGGGGAAGGTAACACGACAGCGTATACGTCAAGGTGTCCGGATAACAGTGTCTACGTCGCGATTGTAACGCTCGCAATTCTCGAACGAGCAAGAGAGGCGTCCTTAAAAAGGACGCGATCGCCATGTACCAGGACAGAGCGACACACGTGTAAAGAACGTCGATCGGGTTGAAGGATTTTGCAATGGAGTCGAATATTAATCGAGAATTGAAATTTCTCTTGCTCGATTCGCGCCGGACGATCGACAGGACCTCCAGGAACTTTAGTCCTTCCGACTTTCGGCACCGTCTAAAGAAAGGGGCGAGAGAAAGTTACCGTTTGGATATTTAAGCGTGACGACATTATCGCATTGTTACGTTTTGTCCTTTCAAATGAACGGCAGTAGCGATCATAGTAGCTAGCACCAAGATCGCCGCTCGCCGCGCGTATGGAACGAATGAGTGTGAGAGAGAGAGAGAGAAATGATGGCGACTGTAACGGGACAACGCAATAACGTTGACGAGCAAATACCTGGCCAGTTCTTTCAGAGTGCAAATTAGCACTATCGTCGCGATCTTGACGCACTGAAATATTCCTGTACGCTTCTTTAGAATCTCCGGCCGCTCGGTAGGATCGTTGTTGTAAAGAAAGTCGTTCCAATAGTTGCTGAAACTCTCGACGAGCATCTGTCGAAGACGCGGGAGAGCGTAGGGTTGGGCGTACAGATTGGTAAAGGGCGAATCGCTCTCCTGACAAGTCCAGTCGTCGGTCGAATATTTCAACGGCAAAAAGTCCGCCAGAGTTAGACGCTCCTGTCGCAGGAGCAAGTGATGCGCTCGCACGAGACATATCTGACGTTCCTCTCCTCGCACGAAGCACGTGACTACGCGCACCTGCCAAGGCGGTAATCTCCTCGGAAGAAATTTCGACGTGACGTCACTTATGTAATCCTACGAGAGAAAAAAAACAAGCCTCTACGTTAAGCGAGTTATATTCTGACTCGTGAAAGCCGCGAATCTCCGTATAGGTAAGAAAACGCGATCCGATGCGCGCGATACACGACCTGTATATTGTTCTCGGTGATGGGACGACCTCGGAAGGAGGACGGGGAATTTGCGAGATGGTCGTCCACGGAGAAGCAATCGAGTTCTTTCCACACGTATAAGCCCCATCGGGTGAAGAGAGCCGATTTGAGCAATTTTCTCGTCGAAGTCAGACGCGTCAAGTGATTCCTCACGCCCTTGACGATCGAGCGTCCTTGTACGAGTAGGGTGCATATGCCCTAAATGTATATCACGTTATCACGTATCGCGAGACCACGACGATCCAGACGATCCGCGACCATTTACGGTCAAACAACATCGTCTCGATACACGTATCGCGTATACAGTATATTATTCTATATATATCAGTTTAGGTACACTTACGTGATTGCGTCCCTGGTCCAAGATGCTCCGAATGCTGTTCTCCTCCACAACAATATAACTCGGATGTTTCCATTTGACAAAGCGTATCCAACATTTTCTGGTCCACGTCACCACTTAGAGATGCCAAATACCCGCGTCGCGCGATATTATGGTCCGCGTGATACGAGGACGAGCCGAAAGAGAATAATCGAGAATTAGTGAAGAATAATTGAGCGATGGAGAAAATGCGCGCGGTATAATATGCACAAAGGATTTTAATATCGATACGCACGAAGAAATTCCATTCGCGCGAGCGTCGAGACTCGTTGTCTCTCTGGAGAGAGTATCTATTATATTTATATATCAATTCGTTTTTCTCTCCAAGAGCTCGAAAAAATGTACATACACATCTATTTGGAATAAAGATATAATTACCTACGTACGCGATAAGAAGAAGAGGGATCAAGAATGTCGTCAGGGCAAAACTGAAGCCGAGATTCACCATCGGAGAAACAACAATGCCGATCATGACCCCTGAATCCTGCGAGCCACGATTCGCAAATTATCGAACAACGCGAGAACCTCGCGAGCCGCACTCTCGCTCGCCGTAGTTGTCGTTGTCGACAGTCGGGGCAATTTAATTCGCGGCATCCGCGTTCTCGGTTCTCGTGTTCGTACTCGTACGCGTCTCGGACGCAAAGCAAACGATTATACGCCGAATCTGACCTTACGACCCCCGGCTGCCCGGCAAAAAGAAGAAGCCGAGAGACGAGTGCTATAGCGAGATACCGCGCGGCGCGCATTCCTTCGGATCGCGTCTCATCACATCACTCTCGTCGACTCGTCGCGTCGCCGATATATCTCGGTCTTTTTCTAGAGGGACAGTTGGAATAAAAGAGATGCAAAGTGAGTTTAATCGGACAGCGATATCGGCCCTATACACGCTACAATGTTGTATCAGCTAATCCTAATGTTACGTCGAAGCGTTGCGCGCGTTCCGTGTCAGCTGCTCCGCACGGTGCACCGTGCGGGTGCACTTGTGCAACGCGCGGTGGTTCGCGGCCAGTGTGCCGTGCGGGTCATCGGGGTCGTCGAGATGTTATTTATCGAGGTTTGAGCCGATTTGAAATCTGACTGTCCGAGCTGTCCGAGCGACGGCGATATCGCGATATAGGTATGTATATATCGTATACAGGCATTACACCGACACCGATAAAGCGAGCGTAAGTGTATCGACGCTCGATCATTCGACGGCAAGGCAAGGATCGGCAATAACTAGCGATAACACACGTTTTATAACGCGTTTAGGCTAGAGCAGGCCGAAGGCTGTAAATTGTAAAATAAAATGAAGGAGAGGAAAATTAGGCTTTTTTAACCTAGCATAGCGCACATAAGCGTAATATGCAGCTCGAGGTCGAGGAGTGGGACAGTGGGACACTGCCCTGCACCAGGGGACTAGTGGGCGGTAGGCGATAGTGCAGCCAAGGAAAAACGCTGCTAAATCATCTGGAATCTGGATGTTGCGGCTGATTGCGGCGGTAATGGCGGTATGTACGCAACGTATATAGTACAAGTGGTGCAACGACTGCAACGTTGCAACGGGCATGGGCACACGAGTGTGAAGTGTGAAGAGCGAAGGTTAGTTCCCTCGGCGGAGCCAGGTGGTGCTAGACGGCGTCACTGAGTCACTGGCGTCTGGCGTCACTGCCGACTGCCGTTGCCGTGAGCCGTCACTGGTCACTGGCGACACTGGCGTTGGTCGTCAGTCTCGGTTGGTCTCGGTGAAAATGGAGCCGCTTGAGTGAAGGTGGGTGATTCTGTGCGCGCGTGAGTCCAAAAAGTGCTATTTTTCGGAGATGTGGCAAGATTTGGGCGGTCCAGGGAGCGTAGGAATGAATTCCGCTGGTCATCGGGTCGACCAGTTCGGAACGACGGGTAAGGGATTGACCGAGAAATTCCGGAGTTCGGAGCGTGCCGCTGGAGCGAAAGCCAATGTACACATCGAGTCTTTCTCCGTGCGACGAGCCGACGAGGAGCGCGCGCGCGCGCTCTCCTCCTCCTCCTCCTTTTCTTCCTTGTCCGCCGTATACGCACGGCTGTCGCATACGCGTGGTAAAGTAGTAAACAAAACGAAAATCCTTCCTTCGACGACGCGCGCGAGACTAACTCTCGTATCTCTGCCGAGACTGTCTATTTTTTATTTTTCCTCTATCGTTCGGTCAGTTCCAAGTTCCAACATCTTCCATCGCGTATTTGCGCGTCACAATGTCGAGCTCGCGAGAGCGAACTACTTATCCGACGATGAGAAGCGAGCCTTCGAAGAAGCCAGCGTATTTCCATTATTTTTAGGAGCACGGTTCTGTACGAATGATCACTCGTTACTATCAATTTAGGATTAAAGTTTCGGTAAAAGGAAAACTGCTAATATTCATTCGTCGTTCGTCGATCGCAAATTACGAGTCTCGATAAGTCTCAACGCGGCGCGGCGCGGCGCGGCGCGGTTACCTTATTCCATTTCGCCACTTGATTCTTCGTCGTCATTTATCATCGTCGTGCGCGCTAACCAAGAGAGCGATATATGAGAGAAACGCGTGACACATCGCGGCGCGTATACGTATAGATGCGCGATACATACGTGTAATCTTCGCGCTGTACGCGTTGGCGTACGATAATTCTTTCGTAATTGCTAATCGCAAGAAAGCGATCGTCTGACTTGTCGTTATTAACGGACATCGGTTAGCCGGATAGCGTTCGCTCCTTCGTAGAAACGACCTATATACGCAACCTTAATTTCCAAGTCCTATTTTTAGACCTTTACCGGGTCTTCTTCGCAACGGAGACACCGATATTCCGATCCGTTGTCGTCCCGTGTTGGCGCGGCGGCAACTTGCCGAGCAAGAGCGAACGCCGGCGTTTCGACTTTCGACTTTTCACGTTAGAATATCGATATACCTCTTACGTCCGCGCGTACTCTAATTCTCTAATTCGACGATTATTGTACGATTGTAGAATTGACTCCCGAGCAACGGAAGATCCTGATAGATATAAGACGGAAGAAAACGGAATTGCTGCTCGAGATACAAGTGAGTACGCTATTTACATACGGTATTGACGTACGCGTGAATATAATCCGACCCGTTAATCCGACATATGATAGAGAGGGACATTCGACGAGCTCAAACTCTCCGCGTCCTTATACGTCCTCCGACTCCGACGCGATACGTCTTATATCTGTGAGCCGGACGCGATGTTATTCATCGAGCAAGAATTTTTAGGCGTAGAACGACGCGCGACACCCCGTCGCCGCGCGCTATAATTATATTTATTATTATAACCGTAGGAGGGTGAGGGTTTGCGCGTTTCGCGCGTTTAGTCGTAGACGCAAAGATACAACCAAACGAATCTGTTTTACCGATATACGTATCGTTCCATTGGACGAAGCTACGCGATACGACGATACGCGATGGCACCACTTACAATTTTACAAGTTTCACAGATAAGATTTACTACGCGGTGAACGATGACGTTCTTGATAAATAAAGTGAATAAAATAAATAGGCAAATAAAATTTTAAGGGGAAGGGAAAAAGAGAAATGTCTCTCTCTCTCTCTCTCTTTCATATATATAATATATATATACATATTTTTGAATATTTGAATAGATTTAAATTCTTCTACATATACGAGTAAATCGTTTTATATAATTTGATAATTGAAGAATTTCTCTGCTCGTGATCGTTCAATTTGGTTTAATTTTATGGAATAGAGCGTGCGTTCGAAAAGGCAAAAAGTTACGTTACGCTGTACGAGTGTTTTTGGTGGAAAAATGTCGCGTATCTTTTCTTAGGTAGAGAGAAAAAAAATCACGAGTTAAATTATTGTATAAAAATGTTGAAAAAACCTCTCTATATGCATTGTCCACGCGTGTTCGATCGCAACGATGTTTAACGCGCGGGCAAAGCAACGCAACGACCGGTCTACGTCCAACACAGCTGTATCCGTACAGCGAGAAAAATTCCAGGATGTTCTCTAGATAAAGCTGTTTCCGCGATGCCCGATAGTCCCGCTTACTCATCCGTTTGTGAGTTTATATCCGTCTAACCGGTTTAACGACGATGAAACGAGACGTCGCGCGTAGTCGCGCGATCTCGCTGCGTAATTTCGCGCGAACGCGTCGTTTCCGTTTCGTTCGAAATTCGAATAACGCCCGCGAATAACTCAACTCGCTTCTCTCGTTTATGATTCTGGGTCTCGAATCTGTGGGATATCGAAACAGAATCGTTAAAGAGAAACGGAGCGTCGAACGTGTCCGTGACGTACGCGTGTACACGTAGATAGAGACCGTAACTGTGTAGCGAGTAAACGCCAAGCGAAAGAAATCTTTGAATAAGTTTCGTCTCACGTCCGCGTCGTTGTCGTACGCCATTGCTATCACAGGGGTGACGCATATATGATAAATCGTGCGCGGTGCGAGTAATTTCCCAAAGAGGAAGCAGACGCGCAGCTGACAATTAGCCGACGCGTCTATTTCGCGGTAACATCGCGCATCGACGAGGCAGCGTCACTGCCGTCACTCCCGCTCTTTAATTCAACGTCCCAAGTCCCAGCACCAGTATTACGAGCGCGCGAATACGGTGAACAACAGTGGTCGTCGGTCGATCTTCTCGACCGACCTTGCGATTCGTGACTGCTCGAGACTCGTGACTCGTCACTCGTGACGCGTGGAGCAGGTAGGCAGGTACACGTTCGGCCGATTCTCGTGAATCGAATCGTATGTCGCTCGTCGCCCACGAGAGAGTAAGAGAGAATCGTCCGCGATACGCGACTCTGCGTGTGAGTCATTCGAGCGAAATTATCAGGGCGACCGGCGACGTCGCGTTATCGAACTTTGTCATCGGATCTTGGCGTAGCGCGTAACTCTGGGATATATATTCTTACGGACGTACAGAGGTAGAGGGAGGGAGGGTAGAGACTCTTCTCGGAAGCAGGTACGATACATATACGCGTTACGCGTGCGTTTCACGGTAATCGTAAATATTTGTACGGGAGTGTTACTCGATCGCGGCCGCAGCGAGGCGCCAGCGTGCGGAGCCGCTAGCCGTCGGAACGTCGGAATTACCGCGGACACCGCAGTCGCGGGAAATCGCGTGTCGCGTGACGGTGGTTGACGGTGGTCGCCTTTGTCGCGCGAAATGTCGTCGCGCGTCTCTTTCATTTGAACGCGATCTCGAGAATACGTGTACGCGCGAGCACGTTCGCTTTCTCACGGTGCTTCGGAGAGTTTGGAAAGCGGACGAGAGCCGAGAAAGAGAGAAGGTGCGCGCCGCGCGGGTAACGTCGGCGTCGTCGCGTCGCGTCGCGTCGGTGCCGCGCTCTCGCACGCGCACGCGGGTCGTTGCGCTTCCGCGACCGCGCGCTCTATGTGTTCCGCGACCTTTGTACCTCGTCTATTTCTCGGAACGTTCGGCGCGTTCGACGCGAACGATGTCGTTGGATCGCGACGGTAGGAGCGGCAGCGGCAGCGGCAGCGGCAGCGGTAGCGGGACGCGAAGCGAGGGTTGTTCCTCGGCCGGCGTAAGACGTAGAGACGCGTAGACGTCAAGTGCCGTAACGATAAGCGAAAAAACCCGGCGTGCGGGGCCACCGAGAGTCCCGAGAATGATCTTCACCGGCAGATCGGTGGACGCTCTAGACGAGGTGCGCGGTGCTAGCGGGGCGGCGCGGGCGGGTGACATCCAGCCGGACGGCGCGGGTGGGCGCCGAGAGGTGAGCGCCGTCGCTATCGCGGCCGGATGGTTCTCCAGTTTACGCAGACCCGGCAAAAGGAAGAAGAACTATCGGAAGCGAGCTAAGAGTGCCTGGGACCTCGGCGCCGGCGTCTCGTCCACCACGGTCAGTCGGCGAACGATCCTTATATGTACGATCCTACGATTACGCCCGGGTCTAAATGTACGCGTATTCTTAGATATACAGGAATTATCGCGTCATCGTCGTCGGAGATGACGACCGAGATGATCCGGTTGTCCGGAACGTGTTACCGACGCGCGACGTGGCGAAGCGGCGCGATCCTTCAAGGTCGACTCGGACCGACCCGCCAGATTTATTTCTAGATCTATCGTTCGGAGCCTAACTGCGTCGTCGTCGTCGTCGAACGTTAGGTTATTCCGAGTATCCAACGGTATTCGAATTTCTTCAAGAATGTCACACGCGTCGCGTAATCGTTTCTACGTCGAGTGCCGATATTTAGTATTTAGTAGACTTTGATAAATCGCGAGAGAAACGGCGAGAAAGAAGCCGCGCGCGCGCGCGAGCACTGGTAACAATTTGTAATTTTCCAAGTAAGATTGACCATTGCCAACTTATATGGCGACTAATCGTGCGCAATGAGGAAAAGGGAAATCGTCGTTTTATATCATACATATATGAAATCACAATTTTAGTATTTTCAAATATTTTTGGTAAAGCGACGACGTCGTCTCCGCGGCGTGACTCGTTTCAGGGTCTGGAATCAAATGTGAGATAGATGTCGATCGTTTCCGCTAACGTGAATGTAAGATAGAACGCGCGTAATGAGAAGATCGAATTAATGCCGCCTAGCGATCGTCCGAAAGATGCGTCGCATATCTTGTAACGTAAAACGTAAACGATTCTTCGCGAAGGTAATATATTGCGCGGCGCGGTTGCGCGACGTCGCGAATTGAAGACGGTAGACCGAGTCAGGGAGACTTATTTATAGAAGGAACCGAGAGTCGAGACACGCGAACCGCGAACGTCCGTCGCCGCGCTCACTCGTCGCGCGCGACCCTACGATGTCTACGATGTCCACGAGGCGCGGATGTGGCGATATAAAATCGCGTGCCTCTTGACGACGTGATTTTTTACGTCAACGCGCACTTCGGCTGGACTGGGCAGTTGAAATCGTCTGAAAAGCAACGAACCGGGCCCCGACGCGCGTTCCGTTCTCTTTTCTTTCTCAGTTTCTTCCTTCCTCCACCTTTATTTCCCTCGTGACGAAAGGGATTAGCTAGGTCATGGATCGGTGATAGATCGAACCGTTCGGATTCGATGATACGATGACCCGCGTATATAGCGATGTGGAGCGAAAGTAGATCGCCAAGTAGCGCGTATGCGTGTAACGCTAGATTTAAATAGCCTACTTTGACACATCTTTCACCCGAGGTGCGCGCATTTACCCGCTAACAGAGATAATTATAATTCCTGTGCGACGAACGAGGCGAGTTTGACCGGCTCGACGCCCTCGATGCCCTCGATGCCCTCGACGGTCGACCCATATGTTTCCGTAAGCGTACTCTCTTAAGCAAGAGCACGTATACCTAACGATAAATAAAAATGCCGCGCGTGGCATTGTAAGTATGTGTATTTCGCGATACCGTTTGCCCATCGATGAACGATAAAACGGATAAAACGGAAAACGACACGTGGAACGAGAATCAGCTGGATATAGCGCGACGAACGTGATGTAAAATTCGTTTATTTCGCCCGTCGTGTAACGCCCGATTAACGAAAAGTTGATTGCGCGTCGCGACGCCGCGCGCTGACGCTATAGATCCTCGTTATCTGAACCCTGATATATACGTCATTCGTCGTTCGTGCGAACAATGACGTCTGGTTAGAATCGATATGCATTTTGTTGAATTAATAACTAATCGGCGATTCGGGTGTTTGTTTATACCTTACCCGGTTATCCCATTGATTTACAGCCACGTAGAGGTATTGGTATATCATTGTCATATGATTAGTTTTACCAGTCCTCTCGTTCGACATATTCATATTTTTTCACTTTTATAATCAAAAAATCGATGAAAGACGCGGCATAGGTGGATGATGAATTTTTGCGTCGTAAAACCTTAAAAGTTTGAGCAGTCACCGTCCGTTACGCTTAAGTAACGAGAAAATTCTCATCGAAGCACTTGTATACGCGCGTGCGTTTTTTACCGCGAATTCCTAACTCCTGGATCGTAGCCAAAGGCTCAGTTTTCTTCGACTCGGAGAATTCGCGTAGCATTTTCAACTGGTCCGACCATTCCCCGATTACAACTTGCACTCGCATCTTTTTTTATCATCTTATTATCCAGTACTTTATGATTGATCCTTATTAGTTGCACGACTAATCAAGAACGACAAAATGGAATAACAAATAGGTTGCGAATATCTCGTGTTTTCGTTTAAGCTTTAAGCTATCGGTTTGAATGAAAACGGATTATTGTTTGGCCTCTGAGCTTTGACCATGCGATTTCACAAAATATTGGATTATCTTATGATGGATTTCTTAAGTGTTGCGAAAAATTTTTATATTTTCATTAAGCGTAAAAATAATCGGAGATTACAGATATACCGATATATGTGCACATAACATATACACATAATATTGCAATAGGGAAACGTCTTTATTACACTAGTAGTAAATATAAAAATGCATATCGAAATATAACGTTTAAAGCCCGAGAGCATATTCGTATTTTACGCAACATGACGTCTATATGTGATATGACGGCATGGTTATATTGCCTTTGCATGGAAAAAGTATTAAACTGACGTACATACGCATGCACATACAGAGAGTGAGAGAGAGAGAGAGGAAATACATTATATTTCTCGTCAGAAGAATCAAGACGTCTGTATCTCGTCGCGCGTAGCGTTCTTCTTCAGATTCTGACGAATAATTTTTATCGCGATATTATCTTATTAGTAAATAGCTTACTTTATGCATTTGTAAGAAAATTGTTGCCTCTCTTATTTATATTCCTATGTACAAATGATAATTTTCCATTCAAATCGAATTCAAACTTGGAGAACACGATCTATTAATTACAATTATATTATATATATATATATATATATATATATATTTATATATATGTAGGTCCAGAGGTATGTTCCGGGACTGTTTACGTTTTTTGAAATGTACAGTCCTGGAATATAACGCATATATATGTAATCAGATTCAAAAAACTGTCCCGAAAAATGCCGTAGGACATCAATTTTTTCCAGGACAGTCCTGGAAACTGCCAAATGTCCCGGAATATACCGATATCAAAAATAAAAGTCCCGGAACATACTTCCAGACCTACATATATATATATATATATATATATATATATATATATTCCAAATATGTATTTACTGCAGTAAAGCATTTTGAGTCTGTATTAATCGCGACGACGCGACGCGACGCCGACGGGAGCATATAGTATAACAAAGGACGAGTTTGATAATTGACTATTATATATAGAACACATGTCCGTAAAACATAATTAGTTTTCGAGACAACGCTCGGCCTAATGTAGCGCTAAATCACCGCGCAGGCATGCAGTTTGTTCGCGTACGACTTTTATGACGCAGACTGGTTGCAAAACTAGCACATGCGTATGGCTTGGTACCAGTCGGATAAAGTAGCATCTAATCGAACGGGAACGGAAACTTTCGCTCTTCGTTTAACCGATTATCTTGCTGTTTCGGCTGTTTCGACATGGCATTGAAATTAAAGAAACCCTGTAAACGGTCTGCTTCTAAAATTTATTATATTTGAAAATTCTCTTATGTAGCGCGCATTGATGGTATTTCGTCTCTAGGAGAAAAAACTTACTGAAGATATAAACGCGCGCAGCTTATATACACGGCAGCATCCGTTTATAAATCAGATTTCTCAGATAATCAGATATATGTAATCGATACTAATAATACTCGTTTTACGTTTGAAAGAAAATTATGGCAAAGATTATGGCAAAACGCGACATCATCTCAATATTTCTGATGAGAAAATAGAGGAAATGTTCTGTGAGATATTTCAAGTAATAGGGGGTATTGTGCAGAGAGAGAGAGAGAGAGAGAGAGAGAGAGAGAGAGAGAGAGAGAAAGAGGGGGGGGGGCAGTTGTCACATAAAGTCATCTTGGCGTACTTTCGACGAGTCGCGTATGTCGTATTCTTATACGAGTCGCATGAATGGATGCCCGCTTTACTTGGTCCCGTTTCACATCAGGAAGGAAGTTTGTTGAGTAGGGAACGTAGTAGTGCTGAACTTTCGATCGATTGTACAGGACGCATAACGACAGAAATAGAACGGAATAAGGCAATCATTCCGCAGAGGACGGAACAAAAGGGACATGGAAACAGACGAATTATGTAAGTACACGTCGATTCCAGAAGGCAAAACTCTTTTTCTTGCAAATGATGAAATGAGAACAAATTTGGATGAGGTAACAAACGAGCTAGGAATGAAGGTTGAAAATTATTATAGTTTTGTTACTCTGTAAAAGTTAAAAAAATATGTAATAAAAAGTTTTTAAATCACGTTGCTCTTAGCGACTTTAGATTTTTGTTTTTTTTTTCTTTCGTCGCAGAGCGCAATACTTACATATATATCAACAATCTGCAATTAAATTTTATTCAATAATTTGCGAGAAGCATCTGAGATGACTCGATTGCGAGTTTCAACAGAAGCTAGTATAAGTGCCCGCTATATGTATAATTGCTCGTATCTCGCTTCGATGATGACAAAGCGATAATTAGCACGGCTTAAACGCTATCTTACTAATCTTACGCTTCGACGTCACATATACCTATACGTGAGCGCGCGCATTCGCTGTTCTTTTCATTGTGTCTGTCCAAGACAAGGCCGCCCAAGTCATTGTAAATATTACAACGACTACGAACGTTTCTTAAACGAGATGAAATTTTCAAATAATAGGTACGAAAGAATTTGGATTTTCGAAAAAACGATATATATATATATATATATATATATATATATATGATGTCGAAAGAAAGTTTCTCTCGTCGTTAGCGAGTTACAATTTAAGAGTTATAATTTCTGGGTGCACGGGGCATTATATGTGTATACCGGTTTTTCACGCGTCGTCAGCGACCTTCCTGCCGCTGACGACGTGAGACCGGATGCACACCGATAAATACAAAAGAAATGCCATGCACTACACCACCTTACGGACAATACTACTCAGGGCCGACTAGCGACTAAGTTATTGTCCTTGTCGTTATCGTGGCAGCCCGTTAACGAGTCTGATCGGTTAACGATGCACTCTACCGCTTCCGGTCGGCCCTTCCTTTTTCCTGAAACGCTTCTATAGAAAAGGGATTTCAACGTACCCGGATCTGACGCATCAGGATCAGACTTGATATTTCGTCAACTTTGAAATTTCTTCTGTCAGTTATTCGAAAAACAGCTTGACAAGTTATTGATAACTTGACAACACATGCCTGACTGCCCTGACTCGCAAATATGTTCGCATCGATAGATATTTCGCGATAACGCGACCGTGCTATTTTCTAGGACGTGCTACTTGCAACTTGCAACGCTTGTAATGTTACGAATGCGTTGTTTGCGTGCATACGTGCACGTCGAGAAGATTACTGAATCGGAAAAATATGATTTTACTGCTTGTAAAAAAACCAAGTTTGCCACGATAAATGTGGCACACCGCATTGGAGTGATTTTCGAGACATCGCGGGAGGGATATTGATAATTCGCATTTGTCGTTCGCGACTCGCGATCACTCGTGGCATGCGTGAGCCAGGCCATGACACATTACGAGTCTTTAACGAGTTTAACGCGTCGCCCAACGACCCAACGCGTTTGCTGGCATCGTCGCAAAATGCTGAAAGAGATACGGTTCTGCCTCCGCAAACCGGTATTTGCGGAATGTACGTTGAGTCGAACTGATTGTGAGTGGCGCATGGTGGGAAATAGGCGGACGGTCAACGGTGTCGACCGGTATTCGAGCGAAGCAGGAAGCCGCTGTTGCACAGCGGAGGAACTGGAGGAAGCCGTGCGCGCATAGTCTACATGGTCTACGTTAGTCTGTACAATTGCGTCATTGACCGTTCTGAATTATCATACACTTCGCTAATACGCGACGATTAATATAATTTCGACATTAATATAGTCGGTCGAAATTTTCGTAACCCAAGAATCATATATTATGCATGTGTATATCCGATACTGCGGCTAAAAAATATTGAAAATACTAAATTTTATTAGAAAGTAAGAAAGTAAATCTCTAATTTTTGAATCGTTTTTACAATTTATTCTCAACGATTTGTTTTTAGCAACTGAAAGATGAATTGGGCGAGGTTGTGGCAGAAATGGAGGCGATGGAGGGCGGCGGACTTACGACCGACGAGACTAAACCGTCCAACAAGGCCAAGCAGATGTCGATCGGCCGCAAAAAATTCAATATGGATCCTAAGAAGGGCATCGAGTACCTGATAGAGCACAACCTGCTGACGCCGACGCCGGAGGACGTTGCTCAGTTTCTATACAAGGGCGAAGGCCTCAACAAAACTGCGATCGGCGACTATCTCGGTGAACGGCACGACTTCAATGAACGCGTGCTGCGAGCCTTCGTCGAGTTGCACGACTTCACCGATCTCATACTGGTACAAGCCCTACGTCAGTTTCTCTGGTCGTTCCGACTGCCCGGCGAAGCGCAGAAGATCGATCGCATGATGGAGTGTTTCGCTCAAAGGTACTGCCAGCTAAATCCGAATATCTTCACCAATACGGACACTTGCTACGTGCTGAGTTTCGCCATCATCATGTTGAACACTTCGTTGCATAATCCGAGCGTTAAGGATAAACCCAGCGTAGATCAATTTATTTCGATGAATCGAGGGATTAACAATGGTGGAGATCTGCCTCGGGAACTGCTTGTGGTAGGTATACTTTCGCAAGATTAACATATCATTTCTCGTCTCTCAATCGAAAATATAAATTTACTTACTTACAATTAGTTAAATATTCGTATCTATTTTCAGAGTCTGTATGAGAGTATAAAAACCGAGCCTTTCAAAATACCGGAAGACGATGGCAACGACTTGATGCACACCTTCTTCAATCCCGATAAAGAAGGTTGGCTGTGGAAGCAAGGTAATGATTACTGCTTACGTTCGTACACGTACATTTGTTAGATTGACCGCATTTTGACGGTTTTCTCTCGCAGACTTTTTCTTCACGGGCGCAAAGGCCTGGAATAATTGTTGTGTCAGTCAGAATTATATATATATAAATATCAGAATTTTATACATATATGTATATATATATATATATGTTGATTTAGCTTCGTTTCCCAAAAGATTTGGAAATAATAAAAAACAGATCAAGTGCGATATCTTCTCGTATAATATTCCTCAACTTTTGTCACATTTGTCGTTAAAAGATCATTTATTCTTATATTGTATCGCTCTGTCCCTCTGCTGCCCTGATGGAGACAGCAGGTAAATAACATCTATATGTGAAAACCATAAGCTCTTAATTCTATATATATTCCGCATTTTATTGTTACAGGCGGACGTTACAAGAGTTGGAAGAGGCGATGGTTCATATTGAACGACAATTGTTTGTACTATTTCGAGTATACAACGGATAAGGAACCACGCGGTATCATTCCGCTAGAGAATATTCAGGTCCGAGAGATTCAAGACCGGCATAAACCGCACTGTTTCGAATTGTATGCTGCTGGTTCCGAATTTATAAAGGCATGCAAGACTGATAGCGAAGGAAAAGTCGTCGAAGGTACGATTGCTTGAAATTTAATCTAATTAATTATTTAACGTTATACTTATACGAGAACGAATACATTTCAACTTATCTATTTGTTTACGATTATTTGCGATTAGGAAAACATACGGTATACCGAATGTCCGCCGCTACCGACGAAGAAAAAGATGAATGGATCAAATGTGTGCGGTAAGTTAAAACGACAAAGAAATTCCAATTTTACATGTACTCTATTGCATTCTTTTGCAGTAAAGTGCAAAATAAAATTGTGACGAAATGATTTTTCAAACACATTGCCGTTTATTTCCAGACAAAGTATATCGCATAATCCTTTCTACGATATGCTAGCGGCACGAAAGAAAAAAGCACAAAAAACAAATGTACACTCAAAGAGTTAACTGCGCTGCCACAAGCCGAGTTTCGAGAGAAATTCGGCGGATCAGAAGACTGTTTATTCGCGACCCACGTACGGTATCGTCGAATACAAGCAAATTATACGATGGCGAAAATCCATCGAGAAAGAAATAAAGAAAACGCCGAAAAAGCGTTATAGGCCGTGCCTAGTTGTCATGGTATGGTGCCGTGATAATGTGGTACACCAAGTATCGTTGCGGTAAACGCTACGACTGCATATATAGAATATACGGCATTAATGTGAGACATCGTAGATCGAGTACGGAATATAGAATCGGCGCAACGCGTAAAATGGATATATATATCTAGGTGGAAATTATATTAATGACAGTACGATAACACGGTGCCCGATTGGCGTTGTATCGGTGTGAAAGGATCTTCTTGCGGTGTAGAGAGGCCTTGCTATATTTCCATTAATTTAACGGATAAACTGCCTCTATATCCTTTCTACAAAAGAAAACAATACATACGGTTTTGCATACATAGAGAATCAAAGTCTTTACGATAAATAATAACTGTATCATTGGATTAATTGACTTGACACCAAAATAATACATGAGCAGAGAAATGTAGGCTTATTTAACATTTCTTATCTTGCTAAAGAAGTCAATAATGTCAAGAATTGTTCCGGTAGTAGCGCAAAATAGACGCTTTTGATGCCCATAACGCCATATCTGGCAATATATTATGTGAGGGCAACTCGCGTACGCGAAGCTATAGCGGAGAAAACGGAATATTTCTTATTTTCCGGCAGCTTTAAGACACCGTTAACGTGAAGCTCTACCTGATTTCAGGAAGGTAATATTTGAGATATTTTGTATAAAATACAAAGTAATATCGTTCTGTATAGTGTAAATGAGAGATAAATCGCGATTTCCAATTGAAATATTGTCATATTGAAAAAGGCATAAAGCCGAGGACTCGATAACTTCATGTGATAATTATTCGTGTGTATTTATTTAAACACATGTGTACAAAATAAAGTTAAATTATACGTTTTTTGCACGAGACAACATTATTTTGGACTTTTCATGCTTGTACAATTTATGAATGTAGTATGATTAGCCAGCTTGTAATAATGTTTGTTTAATGTGAGAGATTACGTATATAGATTATGTACAGCACAGAAATGGACGGACGGACGAGTAGACACACACATGTACACACGCACACAAACTGCGTGCTTCTTTACAAAATTCAGTGATTTCCCAATTATATTATAAGTGACTAATACACGTAATGAATAACGTAAATAAATAACGTTTTGTGAGATCTGGCGGGACCTGCAACTCCATCAGTCTTTAAAACAAAGAAAAGAAAGAAAAATATTCAAAGAAATTAATAGATTTTATACAAAAATATGTATGTGTGTGTGTAAAGTTTATGTTTAATGGTTATACATAGCTCGCTCTCGCGCTCTCTCTCTCTCTCTCTCTCTCTCTCTCTCTCTCTCTCTCTCTCTCTCTCTCTCTCTTACATCTCACTCTTGAATAAAAATAATAAATTAAAATGGAAATATCGATGATTACATTATTTTATGATGGAGAATTTGTAATTCCTTCACAACTTTATATTCTTTTTCTGATGCATATGCACATAGATGAAAGATTAGTAACAGAGAAGCAGGTGCCTTTGAGATCGTCAAGCTAGTCATATAGCTGATCCGTTATTATATACGAAGCATTCGAGGAAAAAAAAAACACTTTTCTTTGCTGTACGCAAGGAAAGCCAAACATCGAAAACGCCTTATTATGATACGTTAGATATTGAAGCATTGAAAAAACCGCAAAACAATGGTAATAGTAGGGGGGAAATTTTCTAATGTTCTATTGAAGAGACGTAGCCTCTGCTTATCGCAATATAGAACAATCTCTAATTAATAATATATTTATGAAAAAGAAACATTTTTTTATAACGATATTAAAAATACGTAAGTTAAATAAATTGATTTGTTATATATATATATAAACTTTGCTTCATTATTCTTTTCTTTTCGTTAGAGAACATATTTTCGATACGTTTAATTAATATTTTACCGATACCACGAGATATATTCACATCTGCCACATATATGTACAGTACATACATATATTCTCGCGATATTTTTTTCATCAGCCTTTGCTTCCCGATAGCGTGGACAATAATATTACGTTATCAAAGAGCCAATACACGTGTAATACAGTCGATGATAAAAATGGAATAATAATGCATCATCTTTTTAAGTCATTTATAAATTATGTCTTCTCACGCAGTATTTGTCGAATCGCTGTGTTGTAATTCTGTTTACTTTGTAAAAATGATTTGTGAAAATTGATTAATTATTTGTGCTAGTACATAGATATTTTATGTAATTTGCAGGTAGTTTGATAAACTATCTTGTTTTTTCTCTTCGTCAATGTCGATGACTCGCACCATTATAGTTTTTACTCCTCCATATATCATAGATTTATTGTTAAATATGATATCTCATATAAAAATTACACTTTCTAAAGACCCGACATATATCTACTTGGTTAAAATTCCGAAACATATTGCAATAAGTCTATGACATGTACTATATGTATATGACAAACATTGTGTGTGTGTGTGTGTGTGTGTGTGTATGTGCGTGTGTGTGTGTGAGTGTGCGTGTGCGCACACATAAATCATCATAAATTATAAGCTTCGCTATACGAGATAAAGTAAAATTAATTTGTCTTTCCTTTTGTAACTAAACTTGTAATTTTTTCCTCTGTATATTTCGTTGTAGAGTACAAAGATGATGTATGTAAAAAAAAAAACCGTTAGAACTATGTATTAGCAAAATAATTAATCGAATTTAAGGAATTGTATAAAGAATTGTACTTTATTAGCATACATAGAAAATTTGTTGTACATTTTGTTGTATATTACTTGATAATTATCATTATTACATAATTGATAATATATTGTATTTAGCAAGCGAAAAAATGTGTGTGTATTAATTTAAATATAATTAATAACGTTGTTTCTAGCAAATGTTCGTGTACGTTTCACACGTGTTGTTACGAATCGAGATCGACGAGATCTTTAGAATCGAACAAATATATCCGCGTACTCTTCGTAGTTAATGCATCCGATGATTCAAATTTCAGGTTAAAGTTTAAAGTTTCGGTTCTTCGAGTTCATTCGACGATTACCCTCGACGCCCTCGACCTCGACTACGCGAACTTTCGAGAGCTCGAATCGAATTCAACGAAAGGATTCGGAGCACGGCTGTCTCGAATGTCATCTCGACCCGCAAATCTCTAATTTTAGCAAATGCTCCATCTTCGTAGCAGGAACGCCCAATTAATCTGCGATTTGTGTATGTATAATAGTTTCATAAAAAAATTATGCTTTGATATTTATTGATGTCTTTTATGTTTCGTCTACTTGGAGCGCGATATTCATCAATTTATATACTCTGTCGATCGTTCCCATTTAATTTTTATATAATTTCTCACAATTTCGTAAGAGCTATATTTAGAAAATTTTAACTTTTCTGACGTGAGATGTGCACGCGTGCGCGTGCGTATCGTATATATCGTATTAATATATATCGCATGACTGTTGGCGGAGAAGCGGGAGAAGCGATATTTCGCAATTCGCAGCCCCACGCGCAACGTTATGCGAAGAAAGAACGCGCTGAACATCTTGAGATTTGAGACGGAAGACGCAACGCGCGCGCGCGATTTATGTGGTAAGAGCGGCCGGCGCGGTGCGCAAAGCGCAAAGCGCGAGTCGCGAGGTGCGAGAAAGAGCTAGAGGGAGAGAGAGCGAGAGCAGCGCAGTGCGCAGTGCGCACGGAAAAATTGGGTCGATGCGCGGAAGATGGCGGCTGTTGCGTGGTGCGCGTAAGAAGGCTCTCGTCGTATGTACATACATACTTTGGTTTTGCCCATGCAAAAAACATGAAAGACGCGTCGTCGTCGCAGACCGCAGACAGCCGGACACGGCGAACACCCGGCGTAAAAACGGCGCTCTCGCGGACTCGCGCCAACTCGGAACTCTCGACAGTCTCGACTCGATCGCGGTGGTGTTGACGAATTTGTTTACGAGTTTACGATAAGCGACAGAAGCGGGAGAAGCTGTCGTCGAACCGGACTACTCGGACTCTGTCTGTCGGCGAGTCGGCGACGGCGAGCAGAGCAGGTATCACACGGATCACGGAATTCGCACTCGCGACTCGCGACTCGCGATCTGCAACGAGGCCAACGCGAGTGCGACGTGACTCGTGAGTCGGGTTCGAGCTTCGAGCAGTCGAGCGGCGAATAGCTGGATAGAAGGATAGTGCTGGGATAGCGGGATAGCGGGGAGGAGAAAAAGAAAGGAGCCTGGGGGGGGGGGGAGCCTGGAGCACGCACGTATACACACGGTATACACAGGACAGATTCGACACTGGAGATTAAGTGCTGCCGGACTTCGGCCCGGTGAGAAGAACAGTAGAGATGCTGAAGCAATTGCAGATGGGGATGAGAGCTTTCCTCTTAATGGCCTCCCGTGTGTGGACCTGCATCTGCTTTCTACTCAAGAAGCAGGTTAGAGCCGTAAGTAGGTGCTTCGCGCCTCTATTCGCGCCTTCTTCCACAGTCAGGCACGAGTCATACTTAACTATAATGTACGAGCTACGAGCCCTACGAGCTATGAGCCGTCTCAGCCGTCTGACAGTCTGACGCCACCGCCACGGCGGACGCGGGACGACTTCCTCTCACTCCACTTCTCTTATCGCGATATAGACATAGGACATAGATATAGATATCGTTGACATTTCTTCGTGTAACTCCTCTCGAATCGAATGATATCTTACGATCTCTCCTTTTAATTTACCAAACGTGACGAAACGTTATGTAGTATATACCTACGAAAGTTACGTGAAAAGTTGCACAACTTCTTGTACAACAAACGATTCTTCTCATTTGTTTTTTTCTTCATAGATTTTACAAGGCTCTAAAACTCTATATACGTATGAGTTGACACATCCTGGAAAAGACATTTCTTTTATTAAGAAAAAGAACTCAGTTTTACTCCTTTCTTTTAGCCGAGCGAATCTTTTAAATTATAATCATAATTTTGAAATAATGGACTCTGTACACACATGTTCCGCTACTAGTTGCTCTCTTGAGAAATATTTATCTTTTTACGTGACTCGTGTCTGTTTACAAGATGCAAGTTAGAGGTGTAAGTAGTTACTTAACGCTATCTTTTTCAAATATTTATGTTCAAAATTGTATTCTAATTTATTTTGCGTAACACGCACAAGATAAATGCACAAGTTTGCGTCTGTTACTCCAAATCTTTGTGCTATATATACCTTTATATTTTTATTATTTTTATACCATTGTGGATATCATCAATTGCACGTGTTGTCATGTATTGTCATATAATCACTGTTATAATAATTTTTTTTTATTCGATATATATATAGATATGGAATATATAAATAAATATATATTTTTTTTAATTTTACAAGTATTAATCTCTGTTTTAATATTTTTTAGGGCCATTATGGCTTTGACTTCTCATTGATATTAATATCTAGTTATTATATATTTTTTTATATATTTTATAAATCGTGTAATATATAACTATATTTGTCCTTGTGTTCTAGATCTCACAGATGCAACCAGTCAAATATGAGATCTTCCCACTTTCACCTTTATCTAGACACAGACTTAGTAGGTATCCCAGTGACGCTGTTGCCCGTCACTTTTATTACTTATTACATTGCGTCCAATGTTTTTCAGTATTTGTGTACAATGCAAAAATGTTCCAGGTATAGTTAAGAGAAAAGTATTAGTACTGGATTTAGATGAAACGTTAATTCATTCTCATCACGACGGAGTAGCGAGGCCAACTGTTAGGCCTGGTACACCTCCAGATTTTGTTCTTAAAGTGACGATAGACAGACATCCTGTTAGATTTTTTGTCCATAAAAGACCACACGTAGACTTCTTCTTGGATATTGTTAGTCAGTGGTAAGTATTTTATTATCATTCTTATAAAAAGAAACGCTATCCCAAAATTAGACCAGCAAACAAACCTTGCAATTTCACGCTTAGATTTTGTTCTTGTCAAGTTGTCGAGATAAAATTGTATTAATTATTTCCCATTATTATCTGTATCAACTAGGTACGAGCTAGTAGTCTTTACTGCATCCATGGAAATATATGGGGCAGCAGTTGCGGATAAATTAGATAACAACAGAGGTATTTTAAGGCGCAGATATTATAGACAACATTGTACGCCAGAAATGGGTTCCTATACTAAGGATTTATCAGCAATTTGTTCAGATCTCTCTTCAGTCTTTATTCTTGACAACAGCCCAGGAGCTTACAGAGCCTATCCACGTAAGTATATATATATATTATATATATATATATATATATACCATTTTAATGGAATTTTTCATTTACCACTCCCGTGTCTGTCTTTCATGCTTACACCTGGTAAAATAAGAGCCAGTTTTCCCTCTAACTTAATTTATTAATACTATTTGTTAAGTGTGTGTGCATGTAATATCTTTTAATATAATATTTCTATAATTCTATGCCTCACCGATATATATCATTTTATCTTTGTAGAAATGAACGAACTTAATGATATCGTATTTAATGGTATCTGGGCAAACGTGAATTGCAGATCTTATTTTTAAAGAGATGCGATATTATAATGTATAATGCGTAGATTAATTAGAAAATAGAGTCCGTGCGTTTTATTTATTTATTTATTTATTTATTTTTAATGTAACGTCAAAATAATAGAAAATTTAAAATATGATTACAAGAGACTTTGTATCTTCTCGTGATTTGTCTTGTTTGATAAAAGAAATGCACGTAATATAACGTTATTGATAGGATAAAGTTAAAGCAAAAAGATTAATAACGCGTTGCTATATTGTATCATTGTCTCTTCTTTTTTTATGTCATAGACAACGCGATACCCATAAAGTCATGGTTCAGCGATGCGGGAGACACCGCTTTATTAAGCTTACTTCCAGTCTTGGACGCTCTTCGTTTCACGCAGGATGTACGATCCGTTCTTTCAAGGAATTTACACTTACATCATACTTGGTAGCATAGCCGAGATTGAATGATACACTAGATATTCTAGAGTTGAAACTACTAGCAGTTTCAGTTAGCGTGTCTAGCCTAGAATTATTATTGTTATTAATTAATAGCAACATATTAGGTCGCTGCCCGTATAATGTGTCTATGTGTGTGTGCGTGAGAGAGAGAGAGAGAGAGAGAGAGAGAGAGAGAGAGAGAGAGAGAGAGAGAGAGAGAGAGAGAGAGAGAGAGAGAGAGACCACCCCCTTCTTGTCCTTGTTTTTCTATACTCGAACAGCGGCGAATAGATATCGAAGGGAATGGTATTCAGCCAATAATTACATCAGCACAAAACATCCTAGGATAATTCTTTACGTTGTACAGTGTGTAGTCCATGTGTGTTATAAAACTATAAAGTGAATTTCTTCTTTTTTTCTGTTACATAAGCCTTTGCCAAAGACCATGAAAATAAAATAGAACCGCACTAAGCTGGCAAGATTTTTCATTTTAGGTAAGGATTGTACTTGAAGTTTTTATTTATATATTTCGGCGGCACATCATGGAAGATAAAGCACTGAAATAAAATACTTTTGTTATTGTATATTATTAACCTAGGATGTAGAGAGAGAGAGAGAGAGAGAGAGAGAGAGAGAGAGAGAGAGAGAGAGAGAGAGAGAGAGAGAGATGTACCTAAGTCAAATGGATTTCGCTGTAACTCACTGTATCAGTGAGGCAGCTGTCCTGGTTATATCTAATAAAAAAAAGTATTAATATAAAACCAGGAAAGAGTGACATCTGTTTTCGTTGAGATAAGAGACTTCCGCGATATGGAATATTACACGTATGTAATCATGATCTATAAGATTGATTGCATTAGTATGCGCTCCTACAAGGAAAGTTTATAATATGCGACTTACTTACCGATACATTTCGTTTTTCCAACAAAAAATGATTGCAATTAATAAATTTATAAATGAGAAAACACACTTCTAAAAAAATACGTTCGTAAATGTCTTGATGTAATGGTCAGATATTCATTAACCATCATCTCGTAAACTCTTGTTTCTAAATAATAGCCCTAAGATTGTAAGATTGAGGCAAAGTTGATTTATATATCTTTTCTTGCAAGCATTTTAACATGAGTAATCAATTATTTGTATAAAAAATATTTTTATACAATACTCATTTTGCTCGCACATTTTTTTGTATATATTATATTCAAATTTTGTATTGTTTTACAATAAAACCTTTAACTATAATAAAAACTGTCATTGTACAAACTATACTATATAATTATATTTCTAGATGAATTATGTATTGTATAAAATATATATATATACATGATAATATATATGTACAATTTTCTTTAATTATTGATGTTCAAAAATATAGGAAAAGATTATAAAGAATGAGAAGTCTCAACTTATAATCTTAAAAGATTATTGTCTTACACACTTTAAACAAAATCTTAAATATAATATTTAAATTATAATAATTCCAAGTGTTATGTAAAAGTTTTGTAGACAAATTTTTCTATAATTTAAGAAACGCATTTGTTTCATTTACATAATAATTTATATAATTTATTTATATCATACTCACGAAAGGTGAAAAAATTGAATGTATCACATATCATGAGCTCTCCTTGTAAGGGCCGGTTGTTCCAATCTATTGGTAAACTACCTAATAGTTAAATCATATGTCTATCTTGGTCTAATTTGAAAAGGAAAGACAAAGACATGTATAATTTAACTATCAGTTAGTTTATCAACAAGTTGGAACAACCGGCCCTAAGTGATATATAATAGCCAGCTATACACATACATGTACACATAAACATATACATGCGCGTACACGCTCTGTGTACTTTGTTTGCTTCTTTAGTGATATAACAATAATGTCGAACATTATACAGTTTGTACATATTACTCGGATGTATTTGACGCAACTCAAGTATGACTGATTTTTGTATGAATGATATGAGTAAGTTACAATACATGGACTTCATCTAATATCTATATATGTATGGTGTACGTGTGTGCGTGCGCGCACGCACGCACGCACGCGCGCACGCACACACACACACGCACACGCGCGCACACATACCCACACACAGATGCATACACATTCATTTATACATAAATGTAAAATCAATTTATTCAATTTGAAAAAGAACACGACACCCCCATGTGTACAAGATCTAGCGATATTACAGTCATCCTTCAATAAAGATTTTTTAATTAAAGTTATCGTTTTTCTATTATGTATTGTAGAATTTATATACTTTCTCTGTTGTAAATAACAATCATTCTCTCAAGACATGAGCCATGGGCAATGCATATAGTGTTCTATGGAAAATGGAAGTAAAGTTAAATTATTCAATTTATTTATTTGATAAAATTATATATCTGTACACATAACACTGTTTGCACTGTAACGCGGACAGATACTATATGTGAAAGTACCCTCAATTTCTCTCAGTTTGCAATATGATACAATTCCATTTTCGATATAAAATTTACAAGATTCTTAAACACAATACTTTGTATTGTAACTGTTTTCGATGTTTTTAATTCTAGATTAAAATGTTAAACATTTACATATATGTTACATACGTTAAGTAGTTTATTTCACGATGATGTAGAGAATCGCTACATCTTTGGCTACGGTCAACGGTTACGTTGACCGTAGCCTTTATATCGATTTGTCTCCAAAACAATCGAATCTAATTCTCATAAGTTTACAAGGACATTTCTTACACGCTAGATATGTAATTCACACATTACAAAATCGAAAATATCGTTTTTGCTCACGTAAAATCTTTTCAAAAACCTTAAAAAAATTTCTAGTTACTTATTTCCTTTTTCTTTGATTCTTTTATGTTTGTACTGTGGTAAAGTATCAAAGTAAATTAATTTTTTAAGGAACTATTTACAGTTTGTTTAGATCTTATACAAAAAATAAAAAAGAATTTTTTTTATTAGAAAATTGTACGGAAATCTGCAGTTACATTAATTTAATACATTCGATCGATTTGTTATGTTATAGTAAATGACACAATCGATATAGAAACTTGTTTTTTGACCATTATCGACATCTCAAAAGTTGTTCTTCATAATGGAACATTGTTTGATAGGCATTAAAACATTTACAAAGTTATGAATACTACTACCAAAAATGCAGATCGGTGCTATTAATATATTAAT
Source organism: Temnothorax americanus (assembly GCF_048541705.1). Classification (NCBI taxonomy): domain Eukaryota; kingdom Metazoa; phylum Arthropoda; class Insecta; order Hymenoptera; family Formicidae; genus Temnothorax; species Temnothorax americanus. The sequence goes on from NW_027509275.1 coordinate 4,305,704, forward strand.
ATATACAAGGTGTTGAAAAAGATGACATATCTTAATTATAAACTTTTCTTTTCTAACATCCTGTATAAAAATAATGCTTCAATACATTATGCCGAATATATCGCATATCGAAGATTATCATTATGGGGAAGTAGTTATTATAGACTCAAAATTCCTTAACTTATTCTTTAGGTGGATCTTCTCGAATCATTTCCAAAGAACTATCCGAATTGTTAGTACTACTTCCACTTCCAGCATCGTCTTCTCGTTCAGTTGCTTTTTCTTGGCTTGCGTTTGTTGCACCCAACTGCCACGGTGGTATAGATGCCGGGGCGGTAGGAAACTGTTTCCTATTTTAAGATATAATTGAAAATTAATAATAAAAATACACGTGATTGTGCGTCCAGAGAACTGATCTATAAAAATTTTGTTATAATTAACTTTTCTTGCGTGTTAAATTTACAATATGAAAAGATACATACACGCAATCTAATCGGAACGATGTTTACAATAAAATTTCGTTACTTTAAAAGTGCAGATAGTCAAAAATAGGAATAAGATGAAGAAAATCACAAATTTATATTTTAAAGTTATATTTTGTAAAACTAACTCTTGTTTAAAAGAAAATTACCAGAATATCTAGGTATCGCGTTCTTAAGCAATTTCAGACAGAACTGTATATGCACGAGAGTATGAGGTTGCGATGACGTGACGATCTCTTGTAAAAATAATGATCTTAATATAAGCAAATATCATATGCGAAAATAAAATAATAATGTTTAAATGAAATATTCTAATTGTATGGCAATAAATTGCTATTACTGACGATCTATTATGTGCATTGCTCTCTTATGACATATATGTATGACACATAGAGTGTATCGTAACACATGGGGCCCACTTCAGCGGTGGGCAGGAGATACAAGTACAATGAAAAAAGGTTATATCAACATGTGTCCTATTTGATCTTGTTCCCGAGTTATAGTTCCTGTTTGTACTCCAGTAACGTGGAGCTGTTTAACATTATAAGAGATGACCATTGCGAAAATCTCCTATAACGTTAAGCAACTCCACATTACTGGAGTACAAACGTGAACTACAACTCGCAAACAACCTATCCCGTCAAATAGGATACACGTTGATATAAACTTTTTTCATTGTTCTTATGTCTTCTGTCCACAGCTGAAATGGATCCCATATGTTACGATATACACACCGTATATTATTAATATATAAAATTAGCATAAAAAAATTATTTTATATAAGAAAAACAGGAAAATGGATATATACCTCGATAAAAGTAAAGCTTTTAGACTAGATAAATCATGTTTAAGTTCTTGCACCAATTGCGGGATAGTTGGATCCAACGCTCGATGCTCAGTCAGTTTTTGCACTTCACCTTCTACCTTCAAAATAGAGTCTTTGACTTCTTTCATAGAATTTTGGACGGTTTTATCTAATTCGGTTACCCTATCTTCTACACTCTTCTTCTTTCTCCGACCAAACAAAAAGGGTTCTATAAATCTCTGCAAAATTAAAAATTTAATTATATTTCAATAACATAAAACGAATATATATATATATATATATATATATATATATATATACACACACATTTATACATATTTTTATATACTCAAGTTCAATTAACAGAAAACCCAGAGAATGCAAAACCACATAATACTAAAAACTTTTCAAATATTTTGCACGAAAGAAATAAAGATCTTTTAATTTCTCTATACTCTATACAAAATACCTTATAAAACCAATATGCGCAATATACTGTCACGCCAATTAATGCAGTTGCATTAAAGAACTCTTTGACTTTCTGTAAAAATGTTGATTGGTAAACGCTGGTTTGACGATGCGATTGAATAGATCCCGATGGCATTTGTACAGCGGTATATGGATTCTGACTTTGAATGGCATTGCGATCAACTATATTGTCAACAGACGCCAATTTGAAAGCTGTTTTAATCTCCTCATCCGTGAGGCCTTTCCTTTTAAGAAATTCTTGTTTTTGCATCAATGGACTCGATAACACTTTAGGGTTTTGTAGAAACTGCACTGCTGTTTTCACCTATATAAATTTTAATATCTTATTATATAAGTTTCATATATATTCATAACATATGAATTTACATGTAAGTAACGTATTAAAGTAATGTGTATCAGCGTTAGATACACAGAACATTATCTATTAAATGCTTGTTAAATGTATGCTAAATGTATGCACGATCGAAATTTACAAAGTCATTATACGCGTGCACTTTTTAAATTTACATAACCAATATGACGAACGATATATAACTTACCAAGCTCTCCCGTAACGGAAGAGTATTATTGTTTGTATCTTGATCAGTCATTCTGACTAGCCTTCGACCGTTCGACCGTACGACTGTCACAGTCACAGCGTCACACTTCTTATAATCAAAAGGACATTACTATGCAAATGCAAGGTCTTATGCAAACATTGCAAACTGCAAATCACATTTTCCTGATAAAACAATCACAATGCACGCGTGTCGCGTACATGAAATGATGAAATGCGCTTGCGCGAGAGAAGGAGAAGGCTCAACTAATGGGTTGCGTTCCAAAATTCACTCACTGTAGCATTTTAGTTAACTAGAGTGAATTTTGGAACGCAGCCCTTGGGGGTCATTGGTCAATCATGAATCTTTTCCCCTAGGGTGGAAACGTGAAAAATGAAAAATGGCCGCGTTCAACAGACACAACTGTTGAGTGTCGTGTCGTCCTATCAACGCGCTACGTTGATTAGTTGGGTCTAAAAGTAAACGCACGTTCGATTGCTACTGAGCGCCGAGCGGTTTGTTCTGCTGAACGCGCCCAATCTCTCTTTCTATTGATGTTAAATAAAAAGAGATAGTCATATAAAACTTTTCACTTTCCACGTTCCACGGTGATCCTAAAGTCGTGATCCTAGCCGGTTTTTTTCATTTTTTTTCTTAGCACTAATCTTTTACGTGGCTTTATAGAAATGCAAAATTCTTGTCTAGAATTTAAGTACGCATCAAAATCTAGGTCATGGTGGTTGAATTTATATGTGGTGGTCGTCACGTATAACAAAAAATATTAATTTTCTTTCGTTTTTGATATAAATTCGACCACCATGACCTAGATTTTGATGCGTACTTAAATTCTAGACAAGAATTTTGCATTTCTATAAAGCCACGTAAAAGATTAGTGCTGAAAAAAAACCGGTTAGAATCACGGTTTTAATTCTCCGATTAAACTCACTCTGCATCTCTTTCTAACTATCCCCCTAGAAAGAGACGAAGAATGAGTTTAATCGGAGACTGTGTGATACCGGCCCATACATATGTATACGGTTTATTATCAACTTTTATTTTCATAACGTGTCCCTTATTTTTGCCCACATTACTCCTCACTTTTTATGTTTCTTACCACTCATTATTATTATAAAATATCTCTTTGATAAAAAAAGAAAATGTCACAATATTCTTTGATTGATGAACGTGACACTTACATTGACTCTTTTGTTATCAACTTCACATTTTACACGCGGCGCCCTGAAAAGCGCAGCGTTATGCCCATATTGTTCTGACAGTAAAATTTGCCGAAAAATGAAAAATTTCTAAATACACATAATATTTTCACTTTTTTCTTATACGTAAACATAATAATCACGTGTAATTTGATTTTATATAAGTTTAATGCAATATACAAGAGTTTGCTGAGGCCCTGCTTAAGCGCTTACAAAATACGCTCCTCCGTGAAAGGAATACCCTAACTGATCGATCGGCAGAATTCCTCACGGCAAAATTTCGAATTATTTAATTCGCTGTGCCCAATTAAATATTTAATTCTTATCTATCTAAAAATATTTCTCTATAGACAAAAAATTAATAATTCTATTCGTATTAATAAAATGATATTAATCGACAATTATAATTGTAATGTTTTGATTTAATACTCGATAATTAAAAAAAAAATTTATTATTTAAGTATTAGTATATTATAAATATTTAATAATGATAAGTTAAATTTCCCTTGTACGTGTCCTGAACAAGATGACGGATCAAAGTACCAATCAAAAGTTGTCTAACTCTTGTGAATGAATTCAAGAGAATCCGAGCCAATCCGAGCCCGAGCCCATGATACCGTATAGCCATATACCATACTCCAGATTCTCTAGAAATCCTAGTATGGCCGGTAATGGCGTTTATTGTGAGAGCAGCTGCTTGAATTATTTGAAAATACGACTCACGTGGAGTCTAGCTAGGACTCTCTCTCAATCTCAACTCTCAACTAGTTGTTGGTTGTTGGCCGTATGAGTAGACTTTCTCCGGTGCCATTCTATTTCGAAGAAGAAGAAGAAAATACGACTCTCTCTCTCTTTCTCTCTCTCTCTCCTCCCCCCCCGTGATTGATGGTCAACCAGTGCAGTGGAGGAAAGAGCGAAAGAGGAAGCATCGCTGATCGCGCTAACCGCTCCGCTCGTAATTGTCGCATCCCAAGTCGGACTATTTTATCATCGTCATCATCATCATCATCATCATTGTTGTAATTTGTAATCATGACGGACCGAACGGAGCTGAGAATGAACGTGGCCGCTTTGAAACGAGTTGACCCCTATGTGAAGGATATATTGGAGACTGCGACTCACGTCGCTCTGTATACGTTCAACGCGGATGAAAATGAATGGGAAAAGACCGACATTGAGGGAGCTTTGTTCTTGTACTCGAGAAACGGCGAGCCGTACAACAGTATTCTCATAATGAACAGGTAGTATATAGCCTAACACCGAGGTGTTATACATATATCAACTATCAACCATCCAGGAAAATATAGCGCGTGACGTTTTGCTTTGCATCGCCAGTGGTTTACTTGAGAGATTTGCAAATTATTTTGATCCAAGTTTAGTATCTCATCTTTAAGTATCTTTAGTATCTATCTTATATTCCTTATTAACAAGACTAAAAATGCCATATGACAAAAGTGTATGTTTGTTACAGATTGAATACAAACAATCTAGTGGAACCAGTTGCCTCAGGTTTAGATTTGCAACTACAGGAACCATTTTTGCTGTACAGAAATTCTAGATGCAATATCTATGGTATTTGGTTTTATGAAAAAGAAGAGTGCGTACGCATTGCAAACATGTTGAATAAACTTCTGAAAGAATGCGAAGAGAACCGTAAAATCGGTAACAAGCCGTTACTCAAGGCTAAAAAGACCTCGGGACCTAACGTAAACAATGTGGATATATTCAGTATGCTTAGCAAGGCGCAAGAGGACTTTAACACGAGCAGAGGTAGTAGCGGTGGTGGATGCGACAGTGGTAACAGGGTAACGGGATTGAAATCTCCGTCAGTTATGCCTATGATCGATAATATTTCGGGACCTCTAGCCGCTCCCTTAGGACCTGACGTCACCTCGCAAAGCGTTATGGACTTCTTTGCTAAAGCCAAGGTAAGCGTCCTATCTTATCTGCTCTATTTGACATTGTTTCTTAATCGCCCGCCGTCGCGTCACTTGTACATTGTACTTGTATATTATGTCAGGTGAATACCGGACATTTCAAAGCAGGCGACCAACCTACTCCGGGAAGTACGGTTGCGGTCGAGAGTAAACCTTTACTCGCACGTTTAATGTCTCATCCAGCGGCGCATACTTTAGAACATATTGAGAAACAACAAAGATCTGTAACGCCGCAACCGTCTCACCAGTCGCAATCGACAACGATTCCATCCACAAACAAGTCTAAAAGACGAAACAAAGCGACTCCACAGCAGGAATCGGCGCCAATTTCTCAAGATTTGCCGCTACCCGTTACTCAGAACATCAATGATTCAAATGGGTCGATTGGATTTCTCAGGATACAGTCGCCGACCAATGTAACGTCTTCTACTTTGAAAAATCATCGAGCTTCAAACGTTACCAATTCCAATAACGCCAACCCACTTGCATCGTTACTTGCTCATGCCTCTGGAAGTACGGTAAGAAACGTTGAAGAAAAACAAATCATTACCTTTTGTATTTGTTGAGCATATATATGTATATCGATATGTAATCGAGAGTTCTTGTTTTTTCCTATTTGATTTAGTCATCGGACGATATTATACCGGCGGCACCTACGTTGTCGGGAAGAGGCTCGGCGCCGGCGTTAATACCACCTGTGATGTTCGCCGCTCCCAGCCCACCTGAACCCGTTCGAACCCGACCGTTGGAACCGCTAACGAAGACTCAGCTTTTACAAGCGTTCACTTACTTGTTGAAAAGCGACCCGGATTTCATCCACAAAATTCACGAGGCCTACGTCAAATCGTTGGGAGATATACTTTCTTAAATTCACTCGATATTATTGTACTAATTACAAAAATACCCATCATATGGGTTATGACTGATGAAAGGATTAAGCTAAATCTCGATATTCCTACTTGATGTGCATGTACATACATAAACGATATGTAATGCCCGCTATTCAATTGAGAAGATGAGACCCGGTTCTTTTAAAGAAAAAGAAAATTTTTCTTTTTTGGCCGAAGATTAGAAAACAGATATAAGATAATATGGAATGGGATACAATATAATATACAATAATATAATACCTTGAGCAGTATTTTTATAAAGTAATGCACTTTCTTTCGGGACAAAGTAAAGAGGACGTAGCAGATAGTCATAACCAGGTATGGTATGAATGGAAAAATTTGTGAACATTGAATGCTATTCGTAATAGAATTGAACGGTTTTTAAACTGTGATGCCAAAACGTTTATATTACAATATATGCGCGTTTTATGATTGAAATTTAAATGCAACGTGAACGTGTTTTTTGAGCTGGCCAAACGGAATACCTATTTTATAGAGTAATGACGTATCCTTCCTATATACCGGATACCGATATGGTATGTGTATGTTGTCGATGAAAATGATCAAGTAAATACAGACGCAATGAACAAAAATGCAGACGCAATAAACCGAAATACAGACGCAGTGAAAAGACATTTAAGATATACTCTACTTTGACTTTTATTCTTTCCTTTCGTTCCTCACAAGTAACATGTGTAAAACAAGGTTTAGACAGACTTGTATGTATTTATCTAGTCGCGTTATTATGTCGTACTATCACATTATAATGTTTATATGAGAAGAAATATGCTAATATATATATATATATATATATATATATATATATAAAGAACGTAAAGCAAAATTTCTCACAAGTTTAATGGCTGTGACTCGAGTCAAAACTGTGACTCAAATGAAAAAATTATGTCAATCACAAATTTCATTTTCATTATAATAATTCTTATAGATCATTTGCGAAATATAATCCTCCCTTCTTTATTGACGTATACCATTCGTAAATTAAAGTTGTGTACTATAATATTCTTGGGGAACAGAATTTAATGGTTGTGTGTAACGTTGAAGGATGTTCTCACATCATTGTAACTCGATAATATCATCAAATTTATTTGATTGTATCGTTCAAGATGATAAAAAATACATAGATACATATATATATTTACAATCCTATAGCGACACAGAAACATACATTCATAACATGTACTTTGTGTCGTTATAACGTCATGTTTAAAGGATCGAAAAATCTTGACCCATTCTCACTCTTTGATCTCGCGACGCCGCGTGCGCCGCGTCGACGTTTCGAGGAAATGCAACGAGTAATACCTTATCATTACAATATATAATTTACACAGTAGTTGCTTTCTCCGTAGAATTCACAGCCAAGTGGAGCCTTCGACGGCCCGCTAGCTTTCACGACAGCTTCGGTATATGACTCTGCCTCTGTGGAACCTCGCAAATTTGCATACCGTCCATTTCTCATATGAATGCATATCGTAAAAAATCAATGGAGTTGAAACAAAGTTAAGTCGGAATAAGATTATTCGTCGCGAGTAAATCTTGTCCGGTTAACATAATCTTGATCGTTCTCAAGATTAACGTACGTTAAGAGTACCCGGTATTCTTCGCTACGCAAATAACGTATAGGTATGGGACAACTGCGATTTCGTGAGTCATATACCGAAACTAGCGCAGCCAGTTCTATTAATTTAACTATTACTTAAAACACCTCTTATATCGGGGAAACTTTGTCCCGAGGATCGCGAAATTTCTTAAACCAGAGGCACTTTTGGTGGTCCCAATAAGGGCGGCCCGTTATCGGATGTTCGATGTGGCACAAATTTATTTGCGTTTTGCGCCGGCATAGGTCGAAGCCATCTGACAGCTAGGCTGGCAATCATCAGCAGGACGATGAATCCACAGATAGCCACAATGATCGTCGCCGTCGGGAACCAGCCATCAGCCGTCTGACTTCCGCGACTGTTTGGATGCACGTGCGGGGCCAAATACGCTCGCTGATCGCCGATTAATACTACAATGATATCATCAAGTTACAAATTAAAATCAATGTTTAACGAACACAATTTATTTTTTCGAAAGTTTAGGAGATACTTTTACGTGTGTTAAAAGAAGGTTAATTCGGTTAATTGATGCTTTGCCAAGATTCCGAGCAACGTTCTTCTTTACGGATACACGTACATTGCGATAATAATCAACGGTACATGAGAACGTGAGAGATATGACAAGTGGAACGGTGAGATATTATATTGTGTTTGCTGAGAATGTTTTTAATATCATGAAATCATGAAAGAGATGAAAGGGAGAAAGGAAGCTAGAGCACTCGTCGAACCTCGTAGAGTCTTATTGAGCCTATTTCTCATCGCGGGACTGTCCACGTGATTGCAGAGATCCTGATCGCAGCAGAGAAATCCTGCGGGGCACTGCCGACTTTTCAAGTTCTCGTCGAGGCAACCGCTATGAGCGGTATGCTCCGCTCTCGAAATCGGCGCATTTGCGTTCGATGGTAATTTAGTGAAGCAGCCCCTACCGCGACACATGTATCCCTGAGGAACGCATTCCGGTTGATTGCAGTAGCATCTTACTTCTCCCACGTTCGAGGAATCTGCAACCAAAAATCCTCTAATGGTAAATAGTTTTTAAATTAGTTGGATTATATATGTATTATTATTATGTATATATATATATATATATATATATATATATATATATATATATATATAGACGCAACTAAGTTATTTAACATTTTTATCAAAGTTTTAATTTGTTTCAGAGATCAGGAACATCGAGAAGGTCTCGCATCGAACATATGCCTCGGTGCCTGACGCAGCGTAAATATACGCAACAAGGTTGATGGTTGGTCTCCCCGACGCGAGGACTGTGAGTTAATGAGGACCGTACAAAATAAACGAAGAGAACAAGTGTGTGAGAGAGAGAGAGAGAGAGAGAGAGAGAGAGAGAGAGAGAGAGAGAAATAGAGACACGAGAAACGTTTATTACGATATTGTGAAGCCATCTTTATCCGCGAGCATGCTCGGCTTCGTTTACCCCAACCCCCGGTCTAACATCTTGCCGGGTTCCCCTCGCGACCTCGTCTTTCTCCACCGGTTTCTTGCTAATAAGCCTGCAGCGATGCCTTGCCTGTCTCTCTCTCTCTCTCTCTCTCTCTCTCTCTCTCTCTCTCTCTGTTTCTCTCTCTCTCTCTCTCTCTCTCTCTCTCTCTCTCTCTCTGTTTCTCTTTCGCTTGTTCAGTCTCTGCGAGCGAGCCTTGCAAGTGCCGGTGCCGGCCCCTCTCTCCGTTCGCGGCCTGTCGGGGTCCAGCTCATCGGGGACTAAAAAACGCTAAAACAGCCGAGTCACAAAAGAAAGATTAAAATGGAGAGGATATATGGAGAGAGGTATGCGGCGCTGCTCCGCTGTGCGCGCATGTATCTCCCCCCCTCTCTCTTTCTCTCTCACTCTTTTTCTTTATCTCTCGATGCAATTCTGCATCAAATACCATGCACGAGAGAAAGAATAATAGAGCTTGACGATTTCATGGCGTTCCATTGAATGTGATTATACGTCGCAAATTAGGAAATTAAGGAAATAATACGTGGGTTGGGAAGTATAAGGGTGTTATAAGGATATTTCAATTTCACGTTGAAATCGGAGGTCAGAAACATTCCGACAGTAGAGATTTCTTGTTCGCTCTGCCATTCATTTTATCAAGTTATTTTATCAAAACAAGTACGAAATATTTCTGTCTCGACTTCTTACATTTTAAACGAACGACCAAAGATTCGTGAATATTTGAATTCTTTTCCTTAAAGTAAATCACTTTGGTAAAGTTCTTTCTACAGATACGTATTTGTGCGTGTATATGCGTGTATTGTCCAATATCCAAAACGTATTTTTACCCTGTAAAACATACATTATAAGACACCGTAAACGTAAAGTAAAGTATGTATATATATCAGTTGTGTCGAAATAGACAGTATAAGAACAGTAGCCTTCCAAAATAAAAATATTCCAAAGAGAGGAATAGTCTCATACGCGTGTGCACGCGCGTTTAAAATAAAAAGAGAAAGGGGGGGGAAAGCAGCGGGAGGTCGAGGGGCCCGGCCCGGCCCGACAGAAGAGAGATACGACCGACAAGCCTGAGGCCGGGGAATAGCCATCCGAAAACAAACATACTGCATCGCAGAGTCGTTCGTTATGCGTCTACGGTATATTAATTATTCCCCAGCCCAGTCCAACCTGGTCGGATCCCTGGACTCCCTGGTTCGGCCCGGCCCACCGCCCAGCCTCGGCGCGGCGAGTTACCCTCTCTCCTCGCGCTTGCATTTCTTTTTTCGTTCCTTCGATATTGGACCCCATCGCCACCGGCAAAACTGACGTGTAACGACGACGATCAACGAATTCTCGATTATCGTGTGACGATAATCCAACGAATTTAATTTCCACTCGGCAAGTGGAGTAAAATTACGTATAATTTTAAACGCTATTTGATTTTCCAAGAAATTAACTTTATTTCAAGAAAAGGCGCAATTAAAAATACGTCTTGATCGTGCGAAATACACGGTTCACAATTCTCCTTTATCTTTCGTAACCACTTGCTCTCATGCTCTCATTGTTAGAAGATAGCGATCTCTCGTGACTCAGGGGAGCATCGATAAGTACTCGATAATGCTATATCGAGTATGCACGAAAGATTCGGGCGCGACAAAAAGATCATTTGGAAAATAAAAAGGTACATTTCGGATTATACTCACGCGCGATATTCGAGATCGCGGCTCCGAGTCGCTCGCCCGAGGATAGAAAGCGCTATAGGCCGCTAGGCGGAAACTCGATTCGAACGAGCACCGTTTGTATGTACGTACATACAATTAGAAGAGCGACGACCCATGTATGCGTAATATGTATATACGCGACATGTAGGATATATGCAGGTATCTTTAAAGCGCACGTCAGTGTCTACCGCGCAATGATGAAACTAACGAGTCTCTTCAAGTATATCCATGTAACTCGCGAACTCGTACATCGCGAACCCTTTGTATTGAACGGTGAACCAAATGCATTAGCAAACGCGCTTTTCTAATTAGCGCGGTCCGAGCGTAACGGCGGTAATTAGCGTGAGAGCGAGAACAAGTCGTGTCTCTGTTTGCGAGGTTAAAGAAAGAAATGTGTATTTAGTTTTCGCAATAAATTCTTTACAGTGATTTAAAAATAATGCTTATTAGCTTATCAAAAGTTAAATCGATTATATCGACTTGAGTACGTGGATTTACTCTGTTCCAATCAAAAAACTGTATTTTAAGACCGATAAATAAATAATCGGCGCGCAATTATATACTTACAATTAGACAAATTGGGAAAACTATACAAAAGTCGCACAGAACTGTATCATTATTATTAGGCTACTGTCTTCTGTAAATTAACTGTTATATATAGTCGTTATGCTGTATATGTACGACTTGCAAGCAGTACTTGATCGTGAATCGTGACTAAAAAGGATTATCACGCGTTCTTTTCTATTGCGTATTCGATCGATTTAGATCATAAGCAAGTATATTACGCCAACTTTTAAGGACGCGAAAGAATACGTAGATATCCTATCGGAAATCAATAGAAATATTAAAATAGCAATTAGGATTATAAATGGATCGCAAATCGAAAAATAAAGTGGGGGTCGAAACACGTCTCGGGGACTCGGATAAAACGGCAGCGGCGAGACACCTGTTCGCAATTACGAGCGGAAGGGACTTACGCGCGCGCGCATGGAGTTATATATGCGAAAAGGAAAAAGGGACGGCCGGCTCTCTCTCATCGCCGTGGCGAAAGGCGAAAGGCGAAAGGCGAAAGGCGAAAGGCGAAAGGAGTGTCCGAAAGAGCGCCGGTGACGATGAAGAGGCCGAAGAGGACCGGTCCGTTGGTCCGCGAGAAGAAGCTTGCCCAGCGATTCGTGAGAAACTTATTTCGTCGAGTGACGCGCTTCGTGTCTCGATAGGATTCGATTTAGAATCATACGATCCATTCAATAGTTTTATCGAGGTTTTGGAAAAATTTCAGAGTATTAATTTTTCTCAACGCGGTTAAATTTGTAAGGAAAGGAGTCCGAATTTCGGACAGCGACTCTTAGCCAAAGCGACGGATGCCCGTGGTCTTAGAACTACTGAACGACCGATCGAGTTGCAGGTTTATTTCATTACCTGAACTGGCATCGGTCAAATAATAAATTGTCAACTGTCATCGTAGACATAGAGCTAAGCTAAAGATAAGGTTCTCGCATAATCCTATAAGCGAGAATGTCCGAGGAATGCTTTCGTCGTCCTCAGGTTGCGAGGACGTATAAACAAATGCCGGAGGGATTACTTCGAGAGTAACGGCCTATGTTCTTAAAATGCATCCGTTTGAAAGCGAAAACAGAAACGGGTCAATAGAGCTCAAGTATTTTCGCTATGCGATGAACGAACCATCCCTCGGGTAAGGGCCGAGGGACGAGGGACGAGGGGCGTGGGGATCCGCCTGATCCTGCTCGCTCTCGGGGCTTTCGGCTAATTCTCGTTTCACAAAGGTACGGTATCGAAGGTGGTATTTGCGTTGGGACTTGTGTAACCATCGAGCCGGACTCTATTCGAGCATTATGTGAGGAAGGGAGACTCGAGACTCGAGACGATTCGGGAAGCGGGTGAACTACGCCGCCGGATGGTTACGGCCGCGGCGCGGCGGGGTGGCAATTAGCAAGAACAATGGAGAGCCGGGGTCCTTGTTCCGAGAAGTAGGCGGAGGGCTTCACTCCGGGGGCCCTGCCATTCCATGGCACGGACAGGGGGCCAGGTACGCGTATCTAAGGTCCGGTATTCGGCATTCCGAATATACGGCCGGCGCGGAGCGGCGCGCGGCGTAAGTATATAGGCACGATCCCGGCGTTTCGGCGCTAGAAGACAGGCTCTTGATGTTCCCGAGCCTCGGCAACCCGGTGATTAGCCCTACTTAACTCGGATATGGGGACGCGACGCGAGCGGGCCCATCGGCAAGTAAAAGGCATCCTCGTCAATTATATGCAATTGCCAAATTGCTCCAAATTATGCGTTGCTCCTCGAGGAACGCGGGGCCCTTTATGATAATTTTCGTGTTTTTTGCAGAGGCAACCTGCCGACCATCTTTGATTATCGCTCACCGAATCCGCCCGTGATTAGCTCGAGATTCCAGTTAATTAAACTCGAAATTTTAACTCGCGTCGTCACGATAACGATAAAAGTGCGTGAAATGCGATTCGACAGATGCCCAAGCAAGACATATATACCATACCTATATATATATATATATATATAGATAGATAATAGTTTCCATTATCTAATAATTCCGTTAACAAATGGATTCGTCCATGAAACATCCTTATTTATTTAATCGTTTACGCATTCCACACACACACACACACGCCAAGTTTACCGATCGCCGCGCGGATGGTAATCCTCGAGAAGATCGTCAGTGATCGAGGCGTAGTAAAGAGATCGGAGTGTAAATTATTGTGTCTCGATTATATATCACGCGCGACAATATAACTTCTCTCTAGTTTTCACATCTGTCATCTGTTTTCCAATCGATTCAATCAATATTTCGCGCGCGTATCATCTTATCGTGTATCGTGGTGAGATAATATTAAATTATTTTCATTTTCCCTATTCTTTATCGTCGCACATCGCGCACGCCGCACGTCGCACGCACGGAAGCAGCAGTGCAGCACCAGCGAAAGCGCACTCGTCATGGAATAGTATATACCTTTAACGGAATAATGTCCCCTTGAGAGCCTTTGTTCCCGCTCGTTTGCGTGCGCAGTTAGCGCGAGAATCATAATATGACACCCGACTCGCTCGTCAGCTCGTCACTAGTCAAGAGTGACCAATGCCGATGTCAAAACGCTGGCTGCTGGCTGTCTAATTGCGCGAAACGATGAGATAATCGTCACATATCGGCCTCGCCGACCTCGAATCGCGCGACGCGCGACGCGCGACGCCGTCGAGCAACGCGTTTCCTTCTGTTTTCTCTCTCTCTCTCATTCCTTTCTCCCGACCTAAAATTACGAATCCGACGTCGACGGTTTTAACGGTTTGCTTCGCGGTGCGTAAACGTTGGCGAACGAAACAAAGCGGTAACCCTAACCCCGAAGCTACCGAAGCGTTCGATGATTTATCGCGAGAACAATAGCTAAACGCGCGTATACTCGATGGGGAAAGGAAGCGCGATCCAACCGCTCGAGACAGTTGTGACGGGCGATCCCCGTCTTGTTGTAAAACAGGGAAGAAGCGACAACGCGTGACAGGACAATCGTCACATATCCGGCCCTCGGTATATCCGGATATCCGGAGCCTAGGGTGTCTGGTAGACCGTTTAGATTCCCCCTCCTCTTACGTAGGAACGGTACATCCACGTCGGCAATGATCGTTGGTGGTGCGTGGAAGTCGACTTTGCTCGTTGGCAGTCTCGCTCCACCGCGTCTTGGGCGTCTCGTCGATCTTGGCGACAGCAAGCGGCAGGTAGATGAGCAGCCGCGCGGCGTTCGCGTGCTCCCCCGCTCCGAGCTTTGGGAGTGCACGCGAGCGGGTCGAGCGACCGCTAAACGGTATCCGTATCGCGTTCCTCATTCGGCCGGGGCCCGGGGCCACGCTTCGTCGAGCGCTATCAATGAAATCGGAACTGTCTATCCTCTCTGCTGCATAATATAATGCATCGTTACATGTATCTTACATCGCGTGTAAATCTTAGACAAACATCTTACCATCTTTGAACATTACGCGATAAAATTTTCTTACATTTTCGCATGTCGCGCAAAGTGAAAAACTAAATGTCGATAAAGTCTCGTTAATATCTTTCAAATCCTCCGTTATTTCATTATCAGTGAAAAATAGGACGCGCGTAGGAATACGCGATATAAATAAATTACAGTTTTAAGCACGCGCGTGTGCGTGCTTGTAAACTGTGCGTTTCCTTGACTAGAAATCATTGACACTGATTCCTAGAATATATCGCACGAGCATATCGCATTTATTTATATAAACATATATCGTGACTGTGCATCGATACGAGATTTTATTTCTACAAGAGAACTTGGAGAACGCGTCGAAGCGCGTCGCGTCGGCCGCGGCGGCGCGGCGTCGCCAAATGTAACACACGTGGACGGTTTTTTCGTCAAAACTCTCTTTACGCGAAATAATTACTTGACGCGTCTTGGACATTCCTTCGCATAATCCAGCGCGACGCGGGCGCGGGATTCTCTCGTTTCTATCCCGCGATGATTACTTTCGCTCGCGGCTCGCCTCGAGCGATGCAAACGCAAACACGTCATCGGTCGACGGTCCGCAAAAAGTGGTGCGAAGGGGGAAACTCGGAATCGCGTTAATTGATCCAGAACGGTCGCGCCGTTATTGGCTAGCTATCCGCGAGCTATCGCCGCACTCTCGGTGGTACGTGATTCCGATGCGAGGCGCGATTCAACGTACGCATGTACGTATACACGAGAAAGATATCTCGTCCAACGAGTAAGTAATCGAGCAAAATACGCTGCGAAAATGCAAATAAATGTACGAAAGCGCAAACACGTTCGAGCTCTCATAGGACTAGGAGTAAATTTAAAGTAACAAAAAGGAATTTGTCTATTTGCGATTTGCGATTTGCGTTTCTGAAACTACTATAGGCTCGCCGAGATCTCGCGATCTTGCAATGTCATCGTTACGATTGAAAAACTATCGACAATGAGAGCGATCGTCATTCTCGTCACGTTAGATGGCAATGAGTCTAACGACGCTGACAAAGCGACGCTGCGTCTCCTCCGTCCCGCCATGCGCCATCCTCGCATTCCTCGCTCTCTCTCGTCAATCATCGCGCGACGCGCATCGTATAAGTTCGTCGATCGCCAAGCCGGCCAAGCGCCAAGCGCCAAGCGCCAAGCGCCAAGCGTCGAGTGATCGAGCTACCAGGCGGCCGGTGTATAGTGGACAGCGCTCGTTCATTTGGATTCGACGCATCTCGATTCTCGACTTCTCGAGCTGCACATATGCATACATGCCGTACGCGTACGTGCATACGTGCACGCGTGCCTGTGCGCGGCGCGGCGCGGCGCGGCGTCGCGTCGCATACGAAGCGTGCTATTAACATAACGCGCGCGTCTGTCTATTCGAAATGCCACGGATATAACGCGCGGTGATCGATAGCCGATTGTAAATAGCGAAAACCAAACGTCCTCGGGTAGTCGTGTACTTACCCGCGGAATGAGGCGCGATTTTGCATGGTCACGCACGCGTCTCGTCGTCTCGTCGCGCATATTTTTGACGAACCCTATCCCCTATCGCGGAATGCGCTTTGACGCGTGACATTAACGCGCGCAACGATTTTTCCTGGATTATTTTCTTTTGTCGACTGCTTCGTAAACGTGGTATTGTATCCCGTGAAATTCCAGCTCAATAAAACGGAATACGCGTTCTAAAGAGCGAGGCTATATTTATAGCGAGATCGTTTATGCGATCGTATACTTACGTCTATACGTGATCGTATGCGGCGCGGCGCCGGCGCCGCGGAAAGCGCGCGCGTAATTTTTACATAACAAAGGCGAGAGAGACCGAGAGCATCGCCATGAATGTTAAATTGGACAAATTACCTATGCGTTGTTATACGTATAAATACATCTGGTGATAATAAAGAAGCTCGTGTATCGATACGTATATTTTTACCGTAGCCATCGCGCTTCTCGAGCGAAAAAAGTAAATGAGTGATAAGTACGAATGAATCGATCTCAAGTTTTCCAAATTTATTCACGAGAGAAAGTTAATTCTTTCGTTGTAATCGCATATATTCAATCGTGATAGCTCTGATTTATTGGTAGAAAACCGTTTATTCGTTTTAAATCTACTACCGGTCGCGCGCGGTATATAAACGCACGCCTCTCCGGCCCATATTTCCTCGTTCGTTTACAAAATATATCCTTATTCTCAAAAACCTCGGCTCTTCGCGAGCCTTGGAACGAACGAACGAACGAACGAACTCGGAATCAAAAATCACGTTTCCCCAAGGACGCAAGTTTTACGAAAGAACGATAGAACGAACAGTCTACGAGGCTCTATTCGACATTCGACCCCGACGCGCGCCGCGCCGGCTGTAAACGAAGCATTAAATCGTAAACGAGTAGTGAACGAGATCGGGATCGTATGAATTAGCATGTCGGAACACCTGTCGTTTGCCTACACGGGTAAAGTCGCGACGAAGCGATAAATCTGCAGATGTATAAATTGTGTTGTTTTTTAAGTAATCACCGAAAGTAAGAAAATTTTCGATTAAGCGGTAGCGTTGGCGTTGGCATTGGCGCGTCGTCTAATTGCGAGCGGAAAACTTGCATCAGCGGCCATCGAACGCGCGTCGTTAACTTTTCGCGTCGCTCGTCGAGTTGTTTTTGCTCAAGCCTCAATCTAGATGTGGTACGTGGTTTGCGCAACCGTTGTGGCGAGGCGAAATAAGCGCCTATTACTTGACGCGCGGTGACTTTTAGTCGCGGCGGTGAGCGACGCTTTTATGTCCGTCGTACGTCCGCCATCTTAATTAACCGTTGGTTATTTAATTAATGGTGGAATGCGCAAGAGTGCACCACGTCGATCAAAATCAGTTTCCATCAACGGGATATGCATATTATACACGTTACGCGTGCGTGTGCGCGTATACAAACCGGTCTTTTTCCCTGAAGATATGTGTGCGCGGGTTTCGTTTTGCGGAGAGATCAAGCCCCATTTGTTCGGCGCGTAGCACATTTTACGCGTGTCGCGTGTGGTCGAAAATTTGATAGATGACAATAACGAGTGTTTCAATTCGCGCGCTGGTTATTTTGCTACGTTTTTGTAGCAAACGTAAAATACGCGTCACGCGTATGTCCGGTGCCACTATTTCCTAACGATAAGCGCGGACGCGTTGTAACGCGTAGGGTATTTTCTATCGCGCCGCGCGTATTTGTTACAATATAATTCTAGCGAAATATTATATCGACGACTCGTACCGCGAACTTGACGACGTGGCTGTTTAAACTTAAAAAAGTAACGCCGGATCCTCTCCTCTCGCATCCTTGAGCAAATTCCGCGAAGCAGGGCAGACCCATCGTTACGAATCCGGGCATAGCGATCGCTTCGTGGGACACTATACATATGTGTGTAGCGTATTAGTGTGTACACGGCTACGCCAAGTATTTATGTACGGGACGTACATAGCCAAAGAGGTACAAACTCGTCACGCACGCATGCACATCCGTGTGGCCGACAGGCGCCACCGAGTCGAGGATGTGTGCGCGCGTGCATGCGTACGCCAGCTGTACGCGCGGTAGCGGTAGTCGCCACGCCGCGGCGCCGCGCGCCATGGTACTTGGCGGGAGCGTGTGTGCGGGCGCCGCGCCGGACGCACGTGTGTGTCAGTGTTAACCAGGCATATGGATGCATACGCTTCGCTCTCGTCGTCGTTGTCGTCGATGAGCTCGCATTTTTCGTTGTGTCGCGCCATTCGCCACTCGAAAGACAACGGCGGCGGCGGCGGCGGCGACGACGACGACGACGACGACGACGACGATACGATGAATAACGGTGTAGATCGAAGCTACGATTCAACCAAATTTTCGACCAATTATCTAAAAGAATATGTCATCGATAAATTCACCCTTTGCGCATTTATCTTTAAACGTAATTACACGCTCGACAATAATCTCGATGTAAATTGTATCACAGCTAGTAAGAAATATTATTGAAGTACGTTTTTTCATATCGTAAAACTGCTTTCGATCTCTGAAATCCGCGATAGAAAATATAAAAGATTCACAATTTGTTGTGGCGAAACCCGCGGTTCTCGAAGATTATGACTTCGCGTAACGAATTAAAAATGATATTACATCATTTTTCAATCCGTCGGGATTGCGAGACACGCAGCGAAAACTAAAAATAAAATTTAAATCGCAGAAATATAATCGTCTCCATCGATGCTGTTGATTGAACGTACATACATAGCTCAGTCTCTATACGCAACTCGTATTACGAAATCTATAAGACTATAGATGACAATTTGACTTATCGTTAATTAGCCAATCGACCCTTGATTTCGCACGCACGCACGCACGCGCGCTAACAGGCGAATCTTTCGTATCGGTCGCTGTCATTGTACGCGAATGGTTTAACGCGAGCGAATCATCGAACGCATTCGGATTACCGACTTGGCGATATCGAGGTCCGCAGCTTTGTCGAAGATGCGAATACGGTCGAGAAGCTATAACCAGCGAACGAAATGGTTCCGTGGAACGTGGAATCGACGATTTTCTCTCTCTCTCGTGCGCGCGCGCGCGCGACGCGCTCAACTATGCCAAATGCTAACTAAAACCGAACGCATTTTCTTCCTATAACAATAAGAATTTTCTTAAAAAAGTTAACGGCGAACTTTATTCTAATATTTGTAATCGAAGAATAATAAATGATGCGCGATTGATATGCATTTATTTAGAAATTAGATTCTGTAAAAAAGCTAGTCCCATCGTCTGTCCGCCAGATTTGAATTCACTTGGTTTTTAGGATTATTCAAGGAGGAAATAAAAATATGACACGCGGACGTGACGCAACAATGTTGCGCTACGCGTGCAACAAGCGTGTCGGTATTTATCACGCATATATAGGTATAACGCACTACGTACTCCACTACTCCACTATCCGCGCGTCTAGCTGGCGCCCATCGTCTGTTTTATCGTCTCTTTCTAGTCTCGCGACTCGCGACTCGCGACTCGCGCCTAGATCGTGCGAACGACGAAATTTCAAAATTATTAGCTCACATCTCACGACGACGCGCGACGCGACGTGCGTGAATACGAGAGACAAAGAGTCGCGGAGTTAATTATGGGGAATGGGAAAAATGATAAACGTTAAACGACGCTACGTGGTCGCTGAATTACCTATTGCCTGAAAAAAATTTACGCATTTTGTGCGCGTATGCGCGTCTCCGTGTCTGTGTCTGTATATAGATTGGGTGCATTGCCAATTGAGAATTGTTATATACAAGCGGTTTTCATTGTGAGAAGATGAAAACAAGAGGGAGGAAAGAAGCGCGCTAGGCCGCGTGATACTAGCAGGCGCCTTTCTCGCGGATATAAATCTATCGATCGATCGTGAATCATTCGTAGGCGCCTCGTGCCTCGCGCCTCGCGCCGCGTTCGCCCCGCTCGATTCGAGTAAGTAAACGATTTTATTGCTCGCCTCGAGCATTCCACGAGTCACGACGACCGACCCCCTTTCAAGATAGTTTACACCGTCGCGTAATAGCCTTTGTTTGTTTGCAACGTTTGCAACTAAACTGTTTCGACAAATTCTTTGGCGCCGAGTATTTTTGGGAAGCCACCCTTCTCGCGACGTATCTATATATTACGCAATACGCGCGTACTTATATCGACTTACGATCCAACGATTTGACTTTTTTAACACTCGCGTTTTCTCATTCGGTCTAAATACTCCAAATGGAAGCGACTTTGACGACGCGATTTAAAATTCATCTCGCACCTGTGGACATAGGAGGTCACGTAATACTTGATTGCCACGTGTTGAATCATCAAAGGTTTCGTCACATTCCTGCGTCTAACTTTTATATCGCGACTCTCACGTAAATGCATACGTGAGCTATAGCGACAGGTCGACGGTCGACACTGTCGATAGCCGATAGCCAGCGTTCATTCTTGCTAAATTCACGAGAATTAGTAAAACAAGCGTGCCGACTGCCGAGCACGCGCGCGCGCGGTGTTTCCTGCGTTCACTCACGCGCAAATATATCGCACCTTTGCTAGCTTATAAGTATATATAATGAATATCAAAGCGCTATTATTTACATCTGCGTTAAAATAATAAAAATTCATTTGTCTAAGTTTTGAGTGATCGATGAATCAATTAAGGCGCGATCCATCCATGTTTCTTTGCTACATCTCGACCAATTTGTTTTTACATTTCTACACGGAAAAGCGACGCGTAACTCGCGCGAATTTGGCACAACGCCGCGTTGTGTTCTCGCTATAGTCTGTTCCGCGCTTTCGCTTTATATTCGAAATTCGAATATGTATATGTACACTGCATAGAATAGCGTTTACCTCGTTCGCTTAGGGTTACAATTTACAATTGGGGGAGATAGATATATCTAAACGGCCGCGGCGCGTTATACCTTTATCGATGGCTCGCGCCTCGTTGTCGGCGAGCACCTCGTAATCTTCCGGATCGAAATTTGTCGGCGCACCGCTGGTGACAGCGACAACGAGAGCTGTCGTCACCAATGTCACCATCGCGATAGTCAATACGTCGCGCGGCAACATTCCGAACGCAACTCTCGGCTCTCGGCAGTCTCGGCTTGAAATCGATTTGATCTCGCAATCAGGGATAACTGTCCACGTGGTGAGTCTCCGAGTCTGTGTCTGGCGCCGATCGCGGCGTCCACGGCGCGTTGGTCGTCGGAGCGATCGATTTCCAAAAATCTGGCACGCGTTTCCCCTCGACGTAGAGCGTCGAGATTATCGCTGCGCGGCGCGCATAACGCGACACGCGCGTACGCCGTACGCGAGCGCGTTTCGGCGGAAGAAACGATCGACGTGGAGCCGTGGAGCGTCGGCGCGCGACACCCTACTCCGACGATGTCCGGTGGCTGACTGACTCACTGACTCACTCGCTCGGCCCGCTCGGCTCGCTCGGCTGTCGCCAGTGTCGCCGCCGCGCCGGCCGTCGCGCCGGCCACCTCGGAGCGTCGCGGCGTCGGAGCGTCCCGGCCTTCCCTGATCCCGATCGCTCCGAGAGCGCTCGCTTCGAATGATTTTTTAAGGAAAGCCGCCACTCCAAATAGGCCAAGTCCGTGGTGGCTACCACGCTACCACCGATCGCGCGACGAGTAATACTTATGACGCGATGCGGCGTGCGCTCGTTACACGTTACCGTACACGTCGCTCATCGATTTGTCATATAGACGCGGTCGCGGAACTAATATATTACGCGGTACGAGAAATTTTCAAAAATTCTTTGTGCTTTGTGCCAAAAACACGTGCGCCACGTAAACGGTATTCCGCGTTCAGACGCTCGCTTTTAGAACCGCTCAGGGGAGAAAATTTGTTACATATATATACAAATATATACATACCGGTATATTTTGTGACTCGTATATTACCGAGATAATCGGACTAGCGTGACGTATCGGAATTCAATTACTTACGTTAACGATGTAAGCATTGTAAGCGGTACACCCTACGCAGGAACGTAGCGTCAACATCCGATCAGCCGACGCCACCCCGTGTGCGTGTAAGTAGCGCGAAATAGTATGCGTGCGATTTGTCAGCGGAAAGTCGGTGAGAATTGCGGCGCGGAAGGGGACGATGGCGCCTGAACCGGGAACCCTGACGCCAAAGTGGTGCGACGCGACGCGACGCGTCACGCTTTGCTTGCTTTTTCCCGACGACGTCGATAGTCGGACAGTTTCCTTTCGCTACTATCCTGTGTGTACACATGCTGTCTCTTGTAATCCGAATATTACGCCTTGCAACCTTAGGATTTCCACATTCCAGATTTATAATTCCAATTAGATTTCCATAAGATTCTAAAATTATACGTCTAGATTTTTTACACCCCTTATTCAATTATGTATAGTATAAATCATTGATGTAAATCGAAATGTATCGAACGGCACGTATACGTATCGCACTTTTTCTAATATCTTTACGTATATAATGCGCGCATTCAAAAACTTGGCGCGACATGCCAAACTTATAGAGGATTCACTGTGATCGCGACGGTACGGCACGACGTCTCTTTCTTCATCGGTGCGTTTATTTATGTTAGACGGAACCTCTTTCTCACGATGACCTAGCGTTTTGGGCGTAAGACTTTCGGCACGCACATACGTTACTCCTCTGGCGTTGCTCGTTTGATCGGCAAGATGTGTATAGGTGTACGTGTGTGTTCGGCAACCTGGAGAGGATGACTAATTACGTTGAAACAGCAACAGCCAGAGTCGAAACCGGGGTCGGGGCCGGGGCCGGGGCCGGAGGGCCTGGGGCACCTGGCACGCTGGTCGTCCCTCGAGGGCAGCGGGGAATTTGAGCTACATGGTCCACCGTTAGTCATACATTATAGAACAAAGGATGCCAGCGTGGTAGTCGGTTTGCTCTTCGGGAAGCTTCGTCAAACACTGCGCACGTTGGATCTTGCATCTCGGGGTCGTGATTCGTAGCTTTTTAGACTTCTCCCCGTCCGTGCGGCATCTCTAGTTATTCCTAAATAAATATAAGCAAAGTCGTTACTCGGCGAAACCCATAATTTAGGCTGGCATTGACGACGGCATTCTCAATATAAATATAACGAATATACAATGTACGCGATCGAAACTTGAAAACTTTAAACGATTAAAGATCTAAAAAGTTTTGACAGTTAAGTTGATGTATGTACACGTTTTGCGCAGATAGTTACGAACGTCTTTTTTGAGTATACTTAAAATATCGTAACGTCAACGCGGCGTGAAGCAAATTTGACAGCTTTGTCTACAATTTTCACTTAAGATCCATCTTATTAGATATATGTTACGGTTTATCGTTTCTCGTTTCTCTCGAGACTACCAAGGGTTAATAGTGTCCGTTGAGATAATATTATTAGCGCGCGATATTTGATCGCTCGTGATCCAAGATCCGACAGCCGTGCCCCGGCGCTACTGCTGGAACTTGAAAGAGCTATCCAGCGAGCGTAACAAAAAATCGCTTTACGACAGACTCGCGGCCAGCCTGTCGGCACTCGGCGGCAGTTATCTCCCGCACGGCCGGCTTCTATTTATATTTTCCGTTCGTTAGTCGATCAGCGGCATATACGATCGAGACGAGAATTATATCCCCGAGCGTGAACAACGACCGTACGTTTAAGATTTATTTCCACGCGAATAAAAGATATAGTTATAGTTGCATATCGTGCAACGCATATGTATATCTCTCTTCTACTATACTATAATATTCCAAGTTTATATCTATGTACATACATATAATACATATACAGGTTTTGTGATATAACACACGCGTAATGGTAATACTTTACCTATGTATCTTAATTTATTCCGCCGCAGGAAAAACCATAATCCCATCGAATCGCAATGTATCTACGCGTAAGTTTCGGCGTCATCTTCACGAATAGTTTACCGTGCCCATTATGTAACGATTATTTCTAAGGAATCTATAATATAAAATATTTATTATTTACATTTTTATCGTGCGTCGCAGCATATCTGTCATATAAAATTTGTTTTCGTAAATTGGGTATATTTACGACTCGGTATACGTCTGATAACAAGTAAACATGTGTATATTTAAATTACAGTTGAAAACTATTTCGTCACGGTACCCTTAGGTAACTCGTCGAGCTTCCCGCGTCCGTGTATAAATCACGATCAAAAATTGATTCGACACGCATGATGCCAGAGATTCCGGTCCACTTAAAACCGGATCTTGTCTCGACTCCCTGTGTCCCTATATACAGGTTTATTCGGATCTACCTGACGAGGATTAGAAACCGTAAACGATGTGATTGAAAACAACCCCGTCGACACAAAACGCGTGGAACTGAAACGATCGTTAACGATACAATGGTTTAAGGTTTAACGAATCAATTATTTAACAACTCCACTGAGAGTGCCACTCGATTGAATTATCGCTAGAGAGTCGACGCGACGTTTCTCGTGGCCGGAAAACGATGATCTTGGAATTTTGGATGGTTTAAATTTACATTTGAATGTCCCAATATATAAGAACAAATTATTGACACACATTAATATGACGTTATCAATACTCTTGTCATATTCTTATACATTGGCAAAAAGGATTATATATACATATATATATATATATATATATATATATATTTTTTTTTTCTTTTTACCTTTTATTTTATTGTCGGCGTGTTGCGAAAAGCGCCACAGTTATCTCTTTCGACAGTTATAAAGCGATTGCGATAAAGCGTTCTTTCAAGAATGGAATAGCTTTAAGAATCCTCGGTCACTTTTAACGTATGAAACGCGAAGAAATGGCGCGCGATGCCATCTATTCCAAGGTAAAAAGAATAAGAGACTAACGACGCGCGCGTTTACTAAGGTGTATATGAGGTAGGTCGAACCGAGACATTCCCGAACTCGAAAACCCACTTAACCATTCGGAGAAGGAAGATTAGAGGGCAGGTCTGTGAGAAGCCCCAAGCCGTGTGCTATCTACGGTTTTCAGGACCGAAGCCTGGGGATCCGGCCTCTCGTCGAGAGGTAGACCGATAAGAAGGCGGCTTTTAGTGCATCGCGACAAACTACCCCGAGGAAGTGCGGTCGTACGGCCGAAGAAAAGAAAACTGGATAGATAACAAGGAACGAGCCTAAAATGCAGGAATGCCGTCAATTAGATTGGAGGAGCATCGACGGTCCACACACGTCCCTCTTGAGACAAACTACTAAATGTTATTTATAATTTATAATATTGCACGCGTGCGTGCGTGCGTGCGTGCGTGTCATGCGTGATATACACGAATGATATATACATGAATTAACAATATTAATAGAATATTAATAGAAGGTGTATTGCGGATTTGCCATCGAGGAATCGCAAACTACGTTGCTGTTCCACGTGGGAAAAACGAGTCTTAATGCCGCGTAGGTGGCTACTATAAACGTGCAACGTACACTCGCTGTATGGCCTCGATGCTCATGATCTGTTACACAGGGTGGTCCCTGCGCTCTACCAAGGCTGCTTTCGAATAGATTTATCTTCGCCGATCGTTAATTATATCCAATGTTAATTGCAGACGGCATAAAACTAACGGCATTGCGACGTGCCACACGGTCTCTTCGCACATCGGTATCTCACACACATATCTCGATGATAACTTTTACTCGATTGTTTTACATTGCTATAAAAATCTTTTCTTATCTTTTAATATATAATTTTATTTAATTTTTCAATTCTAACGTACATGTTTTATTCAGACCCATATTCCGAACGTTCTTTTATCGATAAAAGTGCGTTCGGAATATGGGTCTTGGTATTTTTTATCATATTAAAATATTAAAATATTAAAATATAAGTTTAAGAAAATGTAACAAGATACTTGATCGGTATTGATTTCTCTTCGAAATCAGACCTTTTGCAGTCAATCGATTTGCGGTAGATAAAAGATTAATTTAAATATATATGGATACAGATGTGAGAAAAGAGATACGCGAACCTCGTAACCACGTAGCAAGATGCCAGGACGGATACGAGAGCCGCGATAGCAAGGACGAGAGCGGCAATATGTAGCGCCTTGATGCGATTCCGGAGAAGTCGGTCAGCCGATTCCGTCGAATCTTCATACTTTCGATCAGGCCGCAACGTTAGCATCGTATCGCGATTCGTTGACGTTAGATCGCCCATCGACACCCCGCGATCCACCGTAGAACGCGTCTGATCCATCTGAACCTTTCTCTCGCGCGTCCACGTGCTCGCGTTCTCGTCGTCGTCGTCGTCGTCGTCGTCGTCGTCAGCATCAGCGTTGCAGTAGTCGTGGCTGTTGCAACATTTCAATCTGGGCCAGGGCACGGGAATCCTGGGACTCGCCGACGACAGTTCCACGGCGTTGACCGACCGCGACCTCGTGACCCAGGACTTTGTTTCGCACAACAATGGCGTGGCACCCCTACGGGTAACGTTGCAAACATTAATTGATTAAGTTCCGTAAACCCGCCCGCCTCGCCGCGTTGCCGACAGCTAACGATCGAACGATCTTTGGCGGTGCAATTACATTGCACGGTGCCTAACAGTGTCATCGAACTATCGCACGAGAGTTAATACAACTTTTGCAGTGTTATGACCTCTCGAGTTGCAACATATATCTCACGATCCGATGGAGATCGCACGAGTGGGCTGAATCAACCGTCAATTTATATTTTCCTCGAATAGAGGAAATTCAATATTTATAGTCTTGCAGCGATTTAAATCGAAAGATTTCAACTTTTGTCGTATCTCGACGTGGACAACGTGGCAAAACCTTTTGCAAAAACTTGTGCGAGAAGAAAATGTATACCAGAAAACAATCCTATTAACATAATATCCGGATTTCGTTGGACGAATCCTTGTACGTGTCGCAACTGCCACTTTTAAGGTGATCACGAGAGTGTTATTAACGAGGCATTTAATAAAAATCGCGGAAACCTTTTCGCTCGCGTATCTCGTCAAGGTTATTCGCGCGCCACGACACATTCCTGAATTTATGTATTACAGCGTTGATCAAACTTGTACACAAGACTACGCGACAACGTAAATCCTGTTTTTGAAAAGACATAAAATCTTGTCTCCCGACTGGCCGACTTTAATCGACGCATAAGATAAAAATATATATATATTTTTTTTTTGTGTGTGTTAAGGGTTTTACATTCCTCTCACGTTAATAGAAAGATGGAAGATTCGAGTGGCGTCATAGCTCGCGCCTCGCGCGTTGATCTTTTCGTAAATTTGATTCGATAGGAAAAAAAATCTCACCCAAATACTTATATATTATAAAATTGATATTTACTTATATGCTTCGTTAAATACTTAAGTTTCGTTAAATATCAAAAAGTGATTTACGTTATTTTGATACACGTACTCCGTACATCCTCTTGTGGTCGTACTTTCACCGATTTCTCGTCCCGTTGTCACGATAAGTTCGGTGTAACAGAAGAATCTCGTTATACAAGTATCTACGCCAGCTTCTTTGCAGGCCTTGCTCGTACACACGCACTTTTTGTCTATAAAATATAATTTTGTGCAACAGTCAATTAAAGAGAGAGAGAGAGAGTGAGAGAGAGAGAGGGGGGGGGGCGTCTAAATTATATTACAAAATATTGTATTATAGTTACAAATGCAAGTTGATAAACGCATAGGTATCTATTCGCAATAATTTATGAATCTTGCTACCCAGCAAACACCGTAACATATAACGTGTACAGATACACCGTACAGCAGGTTAGGTGTACGTTCCTACACACGTGGTATATTGCATTTATTACCTGTTACACGTACGTGTTACACGTGTTACGTGGTGTTTAGCGTTTACTGGGTAATTTATGAAGAATAAGAATCCGCGGTTTTGAAAAATCAATTAACGATAAAGCTTGGGTCTTGAGGAGGAAATTATGAGCAATATAAATATGTCGCGTACAGTTTTATTCATTACCGAGTTGTTGGAACGGATTAATTTAAGTATACGTATGTACTACATACATAAGTCCAGTGCGGGCAGTGCTCACGTATACGCATCGCACTAATACCACATGGAAGGAATGATGTTAATTAATGGCACTTGCTGTTCGTCTTTAACGAGCGTCTAGCGTCTCTTTGCGCTAATTAGAGAGTGACCAGTGACCACTGTGCGCACCGTAACCGTAACCAGTGCTGCAGCGGTGGCCGCGGTGACGAGTGACAAGTGGCTCGTGGCTCGCTTACCTTCGACTTGCGCGAGACTCGTCGACAACGACACGACGCATCCCACTAGGACGAGGAGGTGGAGGTATCCGATGGCTAACGATCGACCGATTATCGATCGACGAGCGGGCATCTCTTCTAGTCCGCTTGCCAAGATCGGCGAGAGGTCTCCGACTCTCCGAGGCGTGTTTACACGTTTATCGGATCGCGAAATCGTTTATCGCTTGCCGACTGGTAGAACGTGGCAGGGCCCAGGGCCACAATCACGGTACTTATATCACGATTGTCGCCGTCTCTCGCGATTCTCAGGCTCAGGCGCCCGCGCCGAAGCGGCGCGCGGCGTCTTATCGGTTGAAAGGACTGTTTGGAAGTGCGTTCGCGAAGGAGGAAGCCCGCTGTATCCGCGACGAAACGCGCCTGTTTCGTCGCCTGGCCGGCCAGGCTTATACTCCGCTGGCGTGGGCACCTCTAATTTTAGCGCCTCCCACTAAAAGAGCGTCGCGCCGTGGCCGGCTCCTCCAGGCTCTTCGACAATTTACTCCCGTATCTATTTTAATTCCGTCATCGACGACGCGCGTCCCGTCGGCCCCGTCGGTCCCGTCGTTCCGGCGCGGCGGTTGTCGGTTGTCGCGGAACAATTTATTCTCGCTTCGCGCCTTTGCGCTTTGGCGCGAATTCCCTTTTTTCGCGCCGGTATAGTGGCCTGAGTGGCCGCGAGTCCCCGCGTTCGGCGCTCCTAAAGTTGGTCGATTTATTGGAAGAACGACACGTCGCGTCGCGTCGCGTCGCGTCGCGCCAACTTGTCCCCACATACGCTTTTACATATTTCGAGAGACGAGAGACGATACTCTCGTCCCGCGCCGTCGGCGCGGACATAACGAGATGAGCCTGGCGAGAGGGCGCGGGCGAGACGATCGACTCACGACGCTGGAGTCGGAGGCGGCAGGCCTCGTTAGCGGAAAAATCCAAGACCCGATATATCCGCGTCTTTTTCCTTCTGTTATTCATTTCTCTCTCGAAAAATATTTTTCTCATTTATACCCATCGTCAGAAATGCAAAACATCGTCAAAAAACAATACAGTTAAATAATAAGTTATATATATATATATATATATATACGTTTTAAAGACAAGAATGGTGAAAAAGACAGAAGTAAAATATTATTCCAAAATCAAGATCGGTAGGAACAAGGGACATACTCTTGCGGAGCAGAGTAATAATAATAAAATGTCGTAATTCAGATTCTTTGGTTCTTTTTTTCTTCCTTGTTTCTCTCTCTCTCTCTCTCTCTATCTCAACGGATATACCACCATATACGTATTACGTAGATAGGTTGACACGCGCGTGACAGACAATTGTAATTGTATCGTATCGTGGAAAACGAGGTGGACATTGCAGCGATTGAGCGACGAGCGATTTCGTTGAGACGTTTTCCGTTTGACCGGCACTCAATGACTCAATCGTGGCGCGCAGTCATTAGTCATTAACTTTTCAAGTGCGGCAGACGAGAGTAAAATTCCTCGCTTGGCTTCCCGCAATGTGCGTGCAACATTAACCAGAGCTCCCGCTCTTTGCGTTTGCACATTTCTTTTATATCGACCTCCGTCGAGACGTTGAGAGTCGAGAGACTGTGTAAGAGCCGAGTTGGGTTATCGGAATGACACTTGGTTACAGCAGTTTAACGAGGTCGCGTCAGGCTCAACAGTCTGTTCTCCGATCGCTTCTTGCTGCACAAATGGATCGAGTGTACACGCGCGATAAAAAGATTTACAAGAGTCATTCTCTCTTAATTTTATGCGCAGGTACCGCTCAGCTGCTAAATCTATCAGAGAGATTGTACAATATCGTTACGTAAAGCATATTTTGTTTCGATTTCAACAATGTTTTGCCGATGCAGTGGAGAACATTGTACATCTTCGAATTTAAGACTACTCGTGCAAAGAATCGCAAAAAAAATGCAACGTGGGGACGCGCGCATATATTTCAGTTATTTATACACATCGATTTACATTCCCGATCGCTACACCCTGATCGCTTTAGAAATGACATACTTATGTGTTTCTTATTTCGTTCGAGTAAAAACGGATATCTTTATTTTATTTGAAAAAGAAAAAAAAACACGCAGAAAATTGAAAGTTGAAGAGCACGCGCGCGCGCGTTCGTACTCGCGACGCGCGAGGGATGAGGCGAAGGATATCTCATCGCCGGCGTGTCCTTTTTTAATTAGCTTCCGCACCCTCTCTCCATTTCCATTGTTGTTTAGATGCCGGAGACACGAGCATCCTCCTCATTCCTCAATTATCGTTAGTCTCGTCGACTCGAGACTCGTGCCTCATTGTGCCCGTCGAAGCGCGAGAATTAAAGAGCGTGCAGGCTGCGTCGTTATCATGATTATCGCCGTGTGTCGCACCACGACCCAGGTGAAACGACTCGTGAAACGTTGCTCGAAAGAATAGATATATCGATCGTTTAATTTTAATTCGTTCGAAGCCGGCGCAAAATCATCGCGAGACGCCGTCACAGCTCGCGGGCCACAGCCTATAATTCTCTTGTAATATGCATGGCTTCGAGAAAGGTCGTCGCATGTAGACGCATGGCATGTACTTTCTCACACACGGACGACGGTCGACGGAAACGGTTGAAACTTGAAACCTCGCGTTACTTTCGTCAAAACTAATGGAAAAGATAATCACGATGATCGCCATTTTAAAACAATGTATAACTACTTTTAGGATAGCTAACTACTCTACTCTTCACTCGTTGTCATTACGTTGTTCCTACATACGTCGTAATTCTCACCTATATTTTTACTTACAATTAGATATATGAAAACTTGGCTTCAAATACCTATTCGTGGTAAAATTAAAAGTAAATTTTTACATTTACATTAACATTGAAATACTCTCTGTCAAGTGTTTAATCTTTTAAGATTAACTGTTGTTCGACGAACTCCATGTTCTTGATAACTCTAACGCTGTCTCAAAGTTGATATTACGTGAGCTATAATTATATGTATCAAAGATTCATCTTTCGAAAGATAAACGTCCTTCTCGCATCTATCGGAAGTTGTGTTCGTTGTACGTTCAAACTATATATCTACCAGCAGTTATTAATACATAGCGATATAAGCGCAAAGTGAAGGGCTATAGGCACACGACTACGCGTTTCGCCGGTAAACGAGAAGAGGACACGTGCTGCGTGCCGTGACAAGTTTGGAGCGTTGAAACGTCGCGTCTCTTCGGTCTCGAGAGTCCGATCAGCTCGATCTTGCGACGAGCGACGAGCAGCGAGCAGCGACGAATCGGCAAAGCGACGCTTTGTTACGCAACGACTGGTGCTGAAATATAAATCAATATTTTCCACGTTTTATTAACGCGTAGAAATGCGCGAGAGATCGGTGTCACGCGTACTATATATATACTATATATATATATGACATGCAGATATATTATAAACTAGCGATGAACGTCAAACGAGGAAGACGTTGCTCTCTTACTCATGTGTGTGAAGCTCGGCTGCGCACCGATTACCAGCATCTTTCTCTGCGACGAAAACGTCGAGGAAATTATACTTATAGATATCTGGTTTTGCGTGGCTCTTGGCTGATTCACGTCCCGATCGTTTCGTCTATTATCGTTGATAAGTGCGTTACGTCCACCGAATAGACGACCTTAAATATCATGTCTGGGTCAATATTGCGCGTCTGTGATTGACTTTTTTTCTTTCCAATTTTCTACTTCAAAAGTCTGGTATATTGATACCCGACACCCTGCAAGCTCGATGCATTTTTACAAATATGCTCACCGAAAAAATGACAGAAACAACGAGTAAGGCAATGCCTAGCCAAAAGTACCAGGCTTCCAAGAGGTGACGCGGTGCTCGCCGTTGCAC
Organism: Temnothorax americanus; assembly: GCF_048541705.1. Classification (NCBI taxonomy): domain Eukaryota; kingdom Metazoa; phylum Arthropoda; class Insecta; order Hymenoptera; family Formicidae; genus Temnothorax; species Temnothorax americanus. Next base: position 4,338,402 of record NW_027509275.1, read on the forward strand.
CACGGAGGGACGCTGCAACGTACAGTTGCGACCCAGACGATACTCTGATACGGCCGTATGCATGCGTTATCGTTGCTATCGTTTTCAAGTTCCAAGTCGTTTCTACAGTCACGAAAGACTCGTGCCATATCTACTCCGCGACATTCGCACACTTATCCCTGCCGTAGCATGCAAGATGATAAAAAATGTATCGCTCTATCGACGACTGCCCGTGTTTCCGTAACAAAAACGTCCCAGCGTTTCACGCGTGTTCGGCAAGCTGTGGCGGATGCGCGACAACAGATCGAAGAATCGTGTCGCGATTGGTAGTCTAAAAAAATTCACGATTCAAATTCATTGGACATTATTCAGGACACGCACGAGTTAGATTCGCTCTCGCCAATACGTGCTTTTTTACTTACTAAATTAACATTGCGATGTAACGTCGCGATATATCGTACACAAGAACGTTTCGTCGACAAGGACGTCGTCCTCGAATAACGATCACTTGTTCAATCTTTTTTTACAAATCACGCGAAACGCAGCGCGTTTAAAGGGTGTTGGACAGTAGAGTTGACGTTCGACTAACGTTATCGTAGACTTGGCAGGTCAGGCACGAAATAATCGATAGAACAAACGCGGTACGTACATTGTTCAGGCGCTAAAGTCGATCGATACGGCGATAAAGCGAAACGCGCGGTTATACGTGGCACATCGTTCCCTCGTTACGCGCGCCTTAAATAACGTGCTAACGCATAACGTGCTCGTTAATGCCCAGCAGCATTGCAGAGTTACTGATTAAGGCTGATTAATAATACCTCAGTTAATGAGTTAGTCACACACATCTTAATCTTCTTACTACGTGTAAGATTTAGTCGCTACAATATGACCAAGTTTACTTGGGAACACGGTGAAGAAATCAGTTTTACAAAAATGTCGATTTTTCTACCACGGTATCGTAGATGTCTCGATCAATGATATATTTGATGTAAAACAAACGTGTATCGTTATCTCCGTGTGTGTCACGCACGGTGACGATAAATATATATATATAGATATATCACTTGACGAATATTAATTAATATTGATTGCCGTCGTGTGGTGGCGGCGGCGGCGGCGGTCCTCTTGGCGGGAAGGGGGGTCGGAATTGAGGTGGCGGCGGAGGCGGGGGGCCACCCTGCGAAACAGGCGGTGGTGGAGGATGCCGCCAAGCCGGAGGAGGTCGCGGCGGCGACGGCTGATACTGTCCGAATTGCGGGGGACCACCGCTGGAAGATGGGGGCGGAGGCGGTGGGAATTGTCCCTGCGGCGGTGCCCCGACGGCCCACGGTGGCGGCGGTGGTGCCATCATCCTGGAGGCGGCTGACTGCGCCTGGGAACTCGGCACGGGCATAGGCGGCAACGGGGGTGGCATACCGGGTGGTAGTGGAGGATGCGCTGCCATAGACATCGGAGGGAGAGGGGGTGGAGGGATGTTCGCCGGTGGGAATCCACCGGACGGTGGCGGTGGTACGGGCGGTGGAGGCGGATGGCCCATCGGCGGTCCAGGAGTAGACGGCGGCGGCGGCGGTGGCACGACCATTCCATGATGCATCACGTGATGCTGAGGATGATGGGCAGGTTGGTGGGCCGTCGCGTTCGACGTTGGCATCGGTGGCGGCGCCAGAGGTGGCGCATCCGCGAATAACTGATGCGGCCTGTCCGCTTGACTCAGAGGATTCTGCGCGGCCAGAAGTCTTTCAGCGGCACTGCCGTGTCTCTCGCCTTTGGCGTCGCGTTTAAAAGCATAAGACACGGAGATCGGCCGATTACACAGATATTGACCGTTCATCGCTTCGATGCTGGCATCCGAGGCATCGAAAGAGGCAAAATTAATGAAAGCAAAGCCTTTCGAGTTACCTGTCTCGGGGTCCCTCATTATCTGCGACGTAAAAATATTATTCGTAAGTTAAAGAGAAACGAGTCACGTCAAAAAATACGCGCGCGTACGAAAATAACGTATACGTACCTTTGGCGTTTGCAAAATCACGCCAAATGCACTAAATGTGTCGTACAATAATTTTTCATCTACTTCTGGATCAAGATTTCCTATAAATATATTTGCTCCGACATCCAAGTTCTTTTGGTGCGCGCTAGCCTTGTTTACGCGAATAGGTTTGCCATAAAGTTTGATCATATTCATGATTTTAATAGCATAATCAGCATCTTCTTCTCCCATAAATTCAACAAAACCATATCCTTGATGCATTTGAGTTACTCTATCTTTTGGCATGTGTACGTTAACTGAAAATATATTTTATATATGTATATACACTTGCATCTTTTATTTGAGAAACTTGGATACAACCGACAGTTTGCGACAGTTTCATACATGACAAATATATTCGTGATATTAAATCTTATCGATTAATATATTATTTTCAAACGTACGTAGCAAATATGTATACAATCAAATCTATATATGTTTAATCTTTTTTCTCTTTATATAGTATGGAAAAATGAACAACACTGGCCGTGTCCAGCCAAACCTCTGCTTGGCGAAGCGAAAGGTAGCGACTGAACGTGCGTGGTTCTTACCTTTGGCGCCAACCACGTACACTTACGTGCTACCTTTCGCTTCGCTAAGCAGAGGTTCGGCTGACCGCAGCCACTTACCAACAGGTCCTGATTGAACGAATAGTTCCCACATGAGGGATTCCGTAACTTTGTCATCCAAGCCTCCAACGTATATTGTCGCATCTATAAATTTTCATAGCAAAAATATAAATAATGAATACAAACATTAATTTATCAAGCGTACGAATATGCATATTTATGTCAAAAATCCTCTGTGTAGTCAATAATATAAGATATATTTGAGAATAACCTCAATCTCAAATTATTTAACCTAAAAAGCTCAGGACATACCTTGGTTACGTTCCGCGATTGGACCGGCTGCCATAATTCTTGACCTTTACTTGAAACGTACTGACAGCGTAATGGATACGTTTTTAGAGAATATTAACGGTTGAATAATTATACTTAAAAAAACATCTAATTGACAGATCTAGACATACGTGCAGTCGTGCACGGCGCAGCACAGCGTGCACTACCATGCACTGCACTACCAGCACTACTGCCACCTGCCACTACTGTGTTGTATGTTCCAAAACTCTACTCAGCTAACCCTATGGATTACGGAACACACAAGTGTTTAACGGAGGATTTCCGTTACATCCGATGTCCAATAGGTTGGAGGATTATATGCGAGTCGCAAATCGTGACCACGCACAGTCGAGTATTCTCCTCCTTTGACAAGAGGCAGGAGCCAAAACAAATAAAGAAGAGTATTCTCCTCAACGTCGCGTGTGCGTGGCTGCGTGGTCCATTTCCTACGACTCACGACTCACGACCCACGACTCGCCGTCTCGCCGTGTAGACCCCGCATTAGTTTTCTAGAGACAAAACTATTATTAATGGAAGTCCCTGGAAAACACGTTTTCTCAGTGGATAGTGGATATCGGATATTGACGTGTCGTACATTTCGTAAAATTAATTTTTTAATGTAAATTTGTATCGATTCATATGCATTGTGAATTTTCCACAAGTCGAGGTGATATATATATATATATATATATATATATATGTATATATATTTTGCAGTGTGTATAAAAAATTAAAACCAACCTAAAAAATATAACCCCACCCCCCCGAGATGTATTAACATGTCACTGTCTCTTCGTAAAGAATTTACTTTTACATATATATATAGTAATATATGTGAGAAAAAAAAAGAAAAGTAAATCACATGTTTATTTTATGTCGCGTAATTTTTTATAACTTACCGATTTATGTTTTTTATTAGTAAGTCTATCTCATTTACATCGCTGTTTTTACCTTTTAATAGATCAAAGCTGGTAATGGGAGAGAGAACGTGGAAAGATTGGAGACCTTTCGTGTACGGAGGTTTAGCTTCGATCGTTGCAGAGCTGTGTAAGGAGATAAAAAATACGACGCCTTATATTATTGTTTGAAATAATATATTTTAAACTGCCCACAGTATGTACACGGACTATAATAAAAAGTAACTTTCATTTCTTTTACTTTATAGGTACTTTTCCCTTAGATACGACAAAAACACGATTACAAGTACAAGGCCAGAAATATGATCAAAAGCTTGCACGTTTAAGATATTCTGGCATGATTGACGCTTTATTACAAATATCCAAACAAGAAGGAATGAAAGGTTTATATTCTGGGTAAGTATTGTGTAACGTGAGAAATAATATATATATTGTTTGACATTATAAAGTCTGTTTTTAATTTTATTTAGACGTGCCATTGTATGATATCAGATATCCATTATTTTAACGATGATGCGGTCAAAATATCTCATTCTTAGATATAGAAAAATATCAAAAAGAATTTTTGTGCTATTAAAAAGTTAAAGATTTTAATATTATTATGATAATTGAAAAGATAGAGGTTTTTTTTTAATCTTAAATTTTTTCAATGAGGTTGATTTTTTTGTTAATGTTTTTTTTTATTAGGATTAGTTCTGCCATCTTACGACAAGCGACATACGGAACTATAAAGTTTGGAACTTACTATTCACTCAAAAAAGTTGCGATAGATACATGGGCAACGGGGGATTTAGTCACAATAAACATTGTTTGCGCAGCGTTAGCTGGAGCTATGTCAAGCGCAATTGCCAATCCTACTGACGTAGTAAAAGTTCGTATGCAAGTAACTGGCAATGAAACAAATGCATCGCTGTTTACTTGTTTCCAAGATGTATATAGACATGAAGGTGTTCGCGGGCTTTGGAGGGTAATAGAAATAATTTTTAATAACGTATCACTTGGACTCACCGACGCGTGCATGTAGCACGCATTTTTTTAAGTCACGCATCGTGAGATAAAAATCGAATGTTATAAATACTGGAAACATACAAATTCAATTTGGACGTAAATTGATGTTAAAAGTCACTTGTATTGCAAAGTCTATAATAAAAGAATATTTCGACTCGAAGGCGTATCTATTATCTAGCTTGTATTTTTACCAAAATAACCGATTTTATTAATAATTGAATTTTCTGTACCTATATAAAGATTGATTTTTTTACGCAGGGTGTTGGACCAACTGCTCAACGAGCAGCCGTTATCGCGGCTGTAGAACTACCTATATATGACTATACCAAGAGTAAATTTATGAATGTGTTGGGAAATAGCGTTAGTAATCATTTTGCGTAAGTTTTTTTCATCACTAAGTGTGGATATATAACATCTACCTAAAATATTTAAAATACGTTTACCGCGTATATATCACATGGTGGACTATTTTTAAATTTATGTCAGCTATGCTAAACCATATGCTTTTTAACAAAAAAAGGTATTTACAGAAATGAAAACGTCATTATATTTATCAATATATTATTTAAGTTATATATCCAACGTTTTTTTATTAATATATACTACGTGTTATTTATTATATTATATAAGTCAGTTATCGATTAACCCTTATCCGGAGAGCTCAGACTTGATTCTTTCATAATAAAGTATTGTCAATTTACAATACAGGCTTAATACGTGTGAACTGTTTTTATGTATAAAGAGATGCCTCTCTGATTAGTTACGCATAACTATTTAATAAGATGATACCGTGCATATTAAAGTGCACGAAAGTTTTTCATAAATTCCATATATATATCTATACTCGTATATATAGCATTTTTTTTTTAATCTGTATCTAAACGGCTATTCGTATGTAAAATATTCAAAAATATAAAGAATATAAAAAAGTATTGGAAATAAGTTGGGCACTTGTGTGGAAAGAAAAAAATGTTGGGAGTTTATGTAAAAAATCGTTTAATATTTTATTTTTATTCTGAAACATGCGTCTCACACGGAGTATGTATCAATCTTGTATATTTTATCGAGTGTGGATTTTTGTCGATATATATTTAGAACGTATTCATCTTAAAGATAAGCATGATTTCTTTCGATTTAACTCTTCTCTTATCTATATTCTAACATTATATATTTCAACAATTACATTTTGACACACGTACACTTTTTTTATGGATTATATTAATCATATCGCTTGAAATAATGTTAATAACTCGTAAAGCTTACGTAGAGGTGTGTTTTATATGCCGTACATACTTTTCGTTTATAGCGCGTACATATATGTCTAAATGTAACATTTTAATTTATTTATTATCATGTCGTACTTTTAAAAACTTGACAAAATGTTAATTTTCCAATAATTTTTTTACGTGCCGGTATCCATTAAGCAAGGTGATTCGATGCACTTGAAACGGAACAATAACTGAATTTATTAGCATATTGCACCAATGTATTCATCAAGACGTGTTTTAATATTGAAATAATTATGTTGTTATCAATCATCTTTCTTTATAATATAAAAATTTAATTACGTTTGTTTTCAAACAACCGACACGGTAATTTTATTATATTTTTCGTGCGTCTGCGGTTTTAAAGATAGTACGTGCGCGATTTTCAAAGTATTCCACATGTTGAACGTTATCGCGCAGGAAAGGAGTAAAACTCTCCTAAAATTGAAATTTTATTTCCAGGTCCTTTGACATTGTCACGCGTATGGGCACATGCGATAGACGGATTTTGAGATGACCAGAGAGGCTTGACACACGGAAGAGCTGTGTTCAGCACTCTGTGTTGCAAGTTTAAGAATCGTTGAGACAATCGTCCAGATGATTATATACACGTATTAAACTACCCCTGCAAAGATCTTTTGATTAGCATTTATACATTTTGGGCTTTGGGAATTTCTAAAATACCACGTGTCCACCGCATACCTTGCTACGTTTTCTACTGTAAAAAAATCCCATTTTGCCTATGCTTTTATTTCGCTGTTCATGTTTGAAAATGTACTTTTGCTCCATCTAAGAATATTGACACCCATCGCGCACACAGACATGGTATTGTGCATTCTCAACTTTTTATAATGCCTGGATAAGGGTTAATTTTGATCTATAATGTAAACGGCGTTGCAGTTTAAAATCTTAAAACAAATTAATTATTACTAAAAAAAAATTACAATTGAAACGTTATAATTAAAAAAAATTTTTGAATGTAATTTCTTTTAATTAATTGAAAGCATGACTTTTTTAAGTATATTGCAGAGTAAATGTACATGATTGTGATTATATTTTTTAGATCTAGTTTTATAGCTAGTATGGGGAGTGCCGTAGCTTCGACGCCTATAGACGTAATTCGTGTAAGTAGATTATTTTATATTTATGCAACGTAATTTAATATTTATTCCCTTGAAATAATCTTTTTTTTTTTAGACCCGACTGATGAATCAAAGGAGAGTACACATGGTTGGCACGAAGCCTTCGTCATACATTTACAGTGGCAGTATGGATTGTTTGGTTCAGGTATAAAGCTTTATTTATTCGATATATCATCTAGCATCTCTCCATCTTTAAGAAAAACACGTTTTTTTCCACAGACGATTAAAAATGAAGGTATTCTTGCCCTGTACAAAGGTTTTATCCCCACATGGTTCAGAATGGGACCGTGGAATATTATATTTTTTATTACTTATGAACAATTAAAACAGTTGTGATGCGTCGTTGGTATTGTATCGAATCTTTTAATTCTTCGTCACACGAAGGTCTGGAACGACACATTTTAACATAAACATCATTATATACATTACACTCTATAAGATAATCTCAATTGGATGCAACTTAGTTGTGATTGTGAAAGTGATTGTTGCGTAGTTATCTTAATGCGATATAAAATAAGTAATACTTGAAATGTATAAACAACGTAGATATAGCACTCTTCAGAGTTAATGTAATTCTAGAAATAGATATAAGAAAAAGAAAGTAATCAGAAAAGTTCAAGAGCTTCCCAAAGTACAAGCTTCCACAAATATTTTTAGTTGTTGAACGTGTTACACTTTCATACATTATGATGATTTCATATGTATGTTACTTCGATTATCTCGAACGTTTGACGTAACGTCGCGTCTGCACAACGTTCTTGTAAATATAAATCAGTAACGAACATTCTACAAAGTGTTAAAATACCATATATAGAAACAAAAGTTCAAGGTTCCTGTTTGATTTGCAATGTTTTATACAATACTAGTCATTGTTATCTATAGGAATATAATAATGAATCATTTTACACTTCAGTATTTTTATATAGCATTTATTTCTGGCATACACGCTAGTCACTTTGAGAGATTCTTGTGAAATTAATATAAGATATTGTATATGAGTCCAAAACCATCTATTAATTTTATGAATAATATTGATATTGTACAATATAAAATGGTCAATTTAATTAATTAATTCTTTTAAAATTTTAATTAGCGTACATTTTATGAATGCTGCACGCAAAATTTAATTTTTGTTTACACAGCACGTATACAAACGGTGTATAAATGTAACTTGATCTATTTTAATTTTTTATTCTGTGTAATATGCATTAATCTGTATGCACGCACGCGCGCGCGCACGCGCACACACACATACACATACACGTACAAATTTTTATGCTGTGTATAAAAATGTGTATATTTAATATTCAGTTGCATATTCACTCGCATTTTAAGTACTATCCATTTTGCAACATAAACTCTTACGAGTTGACGACTGTATTAAATACAATGATATTACAATAGCTTATTACAATACGAACGTATTTATTTTTTTGTCAAGGTAGAAAGACTGATGCATAGTCGAGGATAATATTCCACTAAGAAAAAGTAAAATGTAACATTACATATCACTATATGTATATATACAATATATATTATATAACGTACATCAAAATTTTAATATTAGTGTTAAACGTGATTTTCCATTAAAGGAATATTATAAATCTAACACATTCAACTTTATTTTTTTTACATTCAATATATAAGTTTATATTTGTATAACAAATATAATTTTATGCATAAAAAAAAGAAGAAAGTTGAAAAATGTATAATTTAAAAAGAGAAATCTTTTGTTTTCCTCGGATATAAACCACACATGATTCAGCAATTCAGAATACATGATCATGTGATACATGTTAAAAATCTAATACGGGGGGCACCTTAAAAACGACGCGAATAATTTGTGAGTATATAGTATATATTACTATTGCGGATATTTTCTTTTTATAAGCACTTATATGCTTCTAAATCTTTTGACACTTTTTTCAGATCACTCTGTGCTATTTTATGTTATGTACAGATTTTAGTATCCTATTCTATATAACAAACAAGTAATAAAAATATTGTGTTAGGTCTAAATTCTATTTACAATAACGCTTTCCTGTACATTGATAGTACACATTTGTAATACTGTGTCAGTGCGTATGACATTCCCATACGATGACTTTTCTGTCTTTTCCGCCTGTTATCATTAAATTATTATCAGCGGCTACAGCTAAAGCGCAAAGCGGTCCTGAAAAGATGTATGTTGTATGCGTCAATAATTAATTTCGTGCATATAACATCTATTACAAAATATAAAAAGAAATAAAATACAGTTGTTATAAAATAAATTTATAATATATTAAAACTGTTTTTACTATGAGACGAACCGCGTATTTTAAATAAATCTGCCATACCATAGTGATGGGCAATATAATAATAACGTACCATCGTGACAATGTATTTGCGGAATGAATACAGCTCCTTGATGATTCCATATATTAAGATTTCCGTCGTTATCACCTATCAGCAAAAACGTTCCCATCCACGTTAATGTTAATGGTTCGCTTTCTAACGTGACGGAATATATCTGGGTACTTGTTCGAACATCGATAATATTTAATACTTTGTCTTCCGCACATGATATTATGCTGCTGCATTGTTTATCGAACGTTATCGCGTTTACTCTGCATGTATGACCTTTAGACAACAAACAATCAACAGATATTAATAAATAATAGTATTCTTGATTCGTTTTATAATTAAAGCCTACAAATGATTAAATAAATAAAGATGTAAGATTTGTTAAATTTCTATCTTGTTGCAATTTTTTGTCCATGTGCACACAACTAATTAACATGACCATTTTTTACAATTTTAATGGTAGCTTGAAGATGAAGAAAAAATATATTTACCTTTAATAGTGGATTGTAAATTGTAATTATTCATGCTCCATAAACACATTTCGCCATCTTCTGTACCAGATACCAACATACTGTCGTCTCTGTAATCAGTACAAAACGTTATTCAATTTATACACAAAAATAAATAAATAAATAAATATTATTATTATTAAGCAGATATTACGTTGTTATTTGGGAAGTATGGTTCTTATTCTTTAAGTATTTATTGCGCTACAATAACATATATAAAAGCGCGACCTTACCTCGATATATTAATACAAGTTACTTTAGAGTCATGATCTAATTGCGCGATGAAACACTCGGCTGGTTTAATTTTTGACCCAGAAGTGTATTCATGCCAAACTTTTGCAGTGCAATCCCATGATCCAGATATAATCACTCGATGAGTAGAACTCCACACTAGACACGACACAGCATCTTCGTGTCCTTGCAGGACATCAATTACTCTGCCAAATTCGATGTCATAAAATATCCTTAAAAAAATACAGTTTAAGGTTTGCAAGACTACATGGACGTGATTCGCATAATAATAATATAATAATAATAATAATAATAATAATAATAATAATATATATATATATATATATATATATATATATATTGTATATAAAACTCATCCTTGATGTAATTTTATAGAAAATCTAATCACTGTCATATTTACAAGGTATTGTCCCATGAACCTGCTACAAGAATGTTACGTTGCGATAGCGTATAATACGAGATACAAGATGACAGTGACAATGGGGACAAGGTAACGCTACGTGTCAGTTTCTTCTCACTTATGTTATACAATTTAAGCGTTCCGTCTTGCCCCACTGATATAATTTCATTACTCGTTGTATTTTTTCGTACAATACTGGTGACGCCGTCTTTGTGTGCTTGAAACACTATTAGTTCGGTAAAATAAAATAATTTTTCTTTTACACATGCGTTGCCTAGAAAATTAAAACGAGCGTATTTAATAAGTTACATTACGCCAGGAAAGAAGTATGAAAGACACAATACCCGAAGTTATTGATTCTGGCGAGGTATTCAATAATGTTTCGCTGTATAATAAATTTGGAGCTGACGTCAAACGTTTGGGATGAGGTAGAGTGAAGACTTGTTTTGGTATCTGACCAAACTCCATAATTTGTACCTCGAGCCCATGTCTGTCATTTATATCTCGTATAGTATCTAAATCTACTGCTCCTTCGTAACACAAATGGAAGAATACTGCAATAAGAAAACCGAAATATATTATAGATGCTTGAGAAACAACGCACGCTGTACTATGTATTTTTTAATGATGTTTTAAGTTAATATTTTAATTTTACTCGTACTATACTGTAAAAAATTCTTACCGTTGTCAGCCTTGTCAGCTTCAACTCCTCTTTGTTTATATCCAAATATTAAGTCAATCCAATGATGAAGATTTTGAGAAACGTACGCGCTTTCCAAGGCATTTCTTAATCGTTGCACAAAATCGGCTGGTCCTGAAGTATATAACAATATTAATATTACGTTTTACAATCATAAATAAAACTTTTTATCCTAGATACTAAATATATTTCTAGCATATATATTATATTATACATATATACGTACGCACATAAATACGTTGGAATACGTGGAGACTTTATTAGAGTTTGCCACGAGGAATACTACAAGAATACTAATAGCGACGAAAGTATTTCCTAATAGAATAGGAAGTTTTATCTGACTTGATAAATATGACCACGAATGATTGTTCGTTAACATAAGCAACTCTAATATAATACGTGAACGTAAAATTACAAACATCTCTCATTACCTTTTGCCCAAGGAGGTAGCTGTACATCGCCTATTTTCGTACCGTCGTGCCGCGAGCCAAAGTCGATGCCATAATTATTCACTAGAAAGTCACCACCATTGCTCGTGTCATAAAACTCCGGTATCAGTTCTTTAAAGTCAGACATGTTCACCAAAACATTTTTCCACACGTCGGCTATACTGTTTGGTTTTTTGTTGGTAAAAGTGAAACATGAAATCGTTTCTGCACATTTGACAGAGTTGTACTTTTGCAATATTTGAAGCATTTATTATTATTATTCTGCCTTTTCTTATGAGATAACGGTGTACGTGATTTTCCGTGACGTTACAGTTTCTCTAGCATAATTTTTTTCTTCATATATGCCGAACGATGCATCGTCATTACGATTTGTTAATATCTCGAAGCAAATAAATATCAAAGAGTTGAATGGAAAACACGCAAGTATATACACATACCTGTTGAACATTCTATCTGGATGATCAAATCTTCCGTTTTGAAGGCAGAGCATATACTGAGGGTATTTTCGTACCAAGTAAAACAGTACAAAACCTGGTGCACTATAATGAGAACCATATAAAAACTTTGGATCAGACATTTCCGAATATCGTTCCTACAACATACAGATATATGAAAAAAATGATGGTTTTTTTAACAGATTCCATAACAAAATAATGAGAACTAAAGCACAAAATAATGGCATGGAAACGTGACTAAATATAAAAATGTTGGTATTTGCAGAATTATAGATTTACTTAAACTCGAGTTTATCTTAATTTAAGAAATACTTGAGCGTTAAGAATCTAACGTTCTCGATGCGTGTACGTCATACAAGTATCATGTCTATCATATGTTATGAATATGTACGTGGAATCTAATATGCATACTTTTAATCTTTCTAGACGAGTAGGATTTAATGCGCCAATAGGTTTTGAAAGATCTCTATAAACATTAATATCATTCAAGTCTAACGTCGCAGAAGTATAGTCTTGTATAATCCAAGGCAACACTGGATATTGTGTTAAATCATGAAAAGTTCTATCTGCCAAACTAAAACATACAATATGATATAATTTAAATATATTCCTTCACATACGTTTTTCTATAACACGTAATTTTAAAGCCTTAATACGTACCTATTTACATATAAAATGTAATCATAATTCGATAAATATCCATTTTGCCATCTCATTGTCATTTGATTTTGTGGCACAGTCTCAAGAGAAACCGCCGATTGTAAAAGTAAATTTTCATATAGCTTGTCTCTGCCATCTTGATTTTGAAACGATAAAAATAAATGTTCAATCTTGCTATCAGTTTGTCGCATCCATTTAATTTCAAGACCCTGCAAATGAATTATCGATGCAGCTTCTCTTTATATAATGGACGTTTATTAAAATAGAATATGTTATGGTAGAACATTAGATAATATGAAGTATTTACCACTTGTCGCAACAAAAATCTCCTTTTTATAATATTCCGTATATCTTTCAGTTGGATCTTAAGGACAGGATGCTAAAAATCAAATAGTGCTATATAATTAACGCACAATAACACTTTCTCTCTTCATACTGTACGAAAAAAGAATGAAAAATTCTGCTCGTGCCACGATATGAACGTATAAATATAACGTATACCTGATCCATATTATTATAAGGTTGAAAGTAGATTCTCGAGTTGGTCAACAATACCCTGCCTGGATTTATTACAAGCGGCAATACTTTCGTTGCCTGTGTCTCCAAGACCGCTTGTTCATATAGATCCTCAAGCCATGATGTATCAAAAGATACACGTGACTGTCTAGAGTGTACAATAGCCATAATCTTGAAAAACGTAAAAACATCTCATTAAAATGACGTTAATGTTTGCTATACGTCTCTGGAAATACCTACGGAATAAAAGAATATTACCATAGCATTTTGTTCTACAGTTACTAAACTCGCTGCCCTATGCAATTGCAGGATCTGCGAAAGGCAATCTTCTACTTTCGCATAATTGAAGCAGAAGTGGAATATAGTAGTCTGATGTATAAATCTGTACGGCGCTAATATATTTTTCTCCAACATTTCCACATGTTGTTTACACTCTATTGACAGCATATTACTGCAACAACGTCAAATGCACATACGACGAAACACGTGTATATATAACAATATCAAAATATAAAAAAATTAAAAACTTGATTGTTTTTATTCCCTCTATTCCGTGCACGTTTCCTCTCTGCTGCATTTCTACGCCTGTCCAAAATATATACCTACCTCGCTATATCGTCGTTCAATGTACATTGCTCAATCGATGTGGTTTCTTTGAGTTGAATCTTGTTTAATGGCCGGTTAATATCTTTATTTACAAATACTAAAGATTTGGAACATAATTTTAATCTCCCATCCATCCACTTTTCATCTTTGGAAAATGGAGCCTCTAGCCTTCTCATCCGAACGCTGTAATCTTCAAAAAATATTTCTCCCGGTTCCAAAAGAAGCATTGTAAATCTGTAAATAAATACTTGGAAATTAGAGTGGTTTCTTACACATTTTCATCAAAATATATTTGATAGATTGCTTTCTTTTGTTCTGAAACAAGGTTTAAAAAATTAAAATAATATAGTCACTCACGATATCATAAAAGAAATAATAACCAAGTATATTTTTAACAGCGTTGAAACATTTTTAATCCAACGTAATATAAATAATGTTTTAAGGCTAAGAAATCTGAGATATGTATGTAAGATCCCAGTATCCTAAATATTTATCAAACTATATATATTTATATACACATTTATATTTATTCAGAGTTGAAATAATTTCCACGTCATGGTCACGTTATTAACTCATAGAAACTTTAACCTAAAGAATAACGTCAAACGATAAAAATATTTAATTAGATAAAATTCTACACGTTTTACCCTCGATACATTTTTCCCATACAAAAGTACAACATTTTAATCAAATAGATTGAGCATTTTTTTAAGTTTTATCTATTAAAAATTTGTTAACATTCTCTACGCACCTCTCCTTCTCCATCGTTACACGAGTAAACACGGCATATGTTACACGACAATAATTAATACATAAACTGCTGGTATGCACGATAAGGAAAATTAATAAGAAAATTTCATCATTATACTTGTACAAGTACATATATACATATAAACACTTGATTCACGTCAATATAACCTTAATGAAAACAGTTGATGATTCGCCACCTATTCTAACCTAAATGACGAGTAAATAGGTTTGTTCGCGTTGCTTGAAATCCCCAAACATTTTTGCACTTGAACGGAAATAACGATATATTCGGCCGTTGGAGTGAGAGAAAGCGAAGATGCTGAGTGCAAAAAGTGCAAGCAACGCGAACAGACCCAAAATCTCACATGCCGCATGCGCACGGCGCCGAAAGTCGAGAGCCGAAACACTAGAGAGATTCCGGAAGTTCTTATCCAATAGCCGCGGTTTCCAGGACGGCGCGGCGGGGACACGTAAAAAAACTATTCGGCATTGAATACCGGCCTATAACTCATTAAAAATAATGTCTCACGTCGCCATGTAATTATAAAAGAGCATTTTATCCTTATACTTCTCATTAAAATGTACAGCTTTTATAGCGTAGTACGGTCTTTCGTTTACGTCTCGAATGTAAAAAAAAAAAAAAAAAAAAAAAAAAATACATATTAGCATTAATATATAAACGGACAATAAATTACACAACTCTTTATTTCTTATTGTCTGTGTATTCGAATCATGTGTATGCAATTATATATATATTTCACGTGCGTATTCGTCTTTATCTCATATTCAAGCAAAAAAATTACTGTAGGTAATAAAAGTTGATTTCCATATATGACGAACGTATTATTCCAAATACTATATGTATATTGTAGCACGTGATGATAATAATAATGCTTTTTAATGTGTTTGCGCTGTTATATTAATTGGTACAAGAACAAACAAGTATTTGTATAGAGCTAGCAACCCAAGCACGTTCTTGTCTAGCATAATTTAAAGCACGTGTTTATCAGTTAAGCTTTAGCACTGTTTGTATTAACTGGATCGTCTTTCGTATCCTTCACTTCCACTTCCAAAATTCTAGGGCCATACAAAAGAACGTATGCGCAATGCCAATCACCGCCTCCGCTGAGTTTTAAAACTTCTTCGCTGGTAACGGCCGTGACAACATCATCGTCGCACTTCATCCACGTATCACCTTTCTGTCGAATCCAACCGACATAATGACCACTGCTGCTGGAACGTCCTCGATGCGTTAGAACCGCTTGTAATTTATAATAGCCACTATTATTTGATCCCAAATCTATAATATGCGTAACACGACAAGTTCAGTACATATTGAATTTTTGGACCATGGATAATTATATATCGACGTGTGTTTTTTTTTATTCTCTTACCATCCTTAAACCAGAATGGTTCTTTTATCATTTCTGTTTTTGCGCCATCTCCTTTATCCTTAGTTTTTGCGTTACAAGATTCCTCTACCAGAGTATCTTCGTATTCTTTAAACTTTTCACGCATTGGTACAAGTTTGTTTTGAAGTTCGGAACTACATAACTCAAAAGCATCAAATTCCAAGGGAAATTTAACGTCTTTCAAGATTTTTGCGTTAATCGCTTCTTTCTCTTTGTAATAAAACCGTACAAATTGAATGGTTAAATATGCTGGTAGCCTGCTAATTTTTGACTGAAAAAGAGAGCGCAATATACACGTATATAATATATATATTATGTATAAAATTATATGTATAATTAAAAAATATATATACCGTTTTTGTATAAGTAGCATTTCTTCCAAGCGTCGGAGACATTTTTGTAATTTGCTCCTGCATCTTATTCCTAAGTCCAAAATACATATGCTTAACATCAGTTGAAATAAAACAACTCAATTGTAAGAATTCTTCTCTTCCAATAGTGGCTGGCTCATCCTCGGATTCGGTACACTTCAATTCATAATCAACGATACCTCCAAAGTATTGTTCGATAAATGATCTTGGTTTAGAGGCTTTACTAACATCTTCCGATACATCTGGCGTGTTCTGCAAGTATACACGGCTTTCAATAATGATTTAATATATGCACACGTACAAATACGCAAGTGACGAGGTACGTTAAAAAATTGTTGGTACATATCATATATCTAATAACCTTTGCGGGTAACTTTTGTTGCAACATCCTAATTAACTCTGTCCAACATTCATTTGCGTCTTGTTGCTGAAATACCCCCTGTTCGGTTTTTTCTGCAAATCTTGGAAAGGCCAAATGTAGCATTTGAAGCAAAACAAGCGGTGCTCTAGCTGTTCCCTTGTCCATGTTATCGTACAGATCTCTCAACGACGCGGTTATACTTTGTGCAGTTATCGATAAACTTGCGCCTGTCGTCCAACCTCCTGAGAAAATCTTCAAAGCTTCTCGTAATTCCGGTACGGTTTTTAAACATTGTACAGTCGCATTTAGATAACACGTGTTGCCGAGATTGAGTAAACCTGATGGTAAATCTAAAGCAGTAGCCAATTCAGCTTCATTCATATCTTCCAAGAACACTGGCTTTTCTATTGGTTCTATAGGTACATCTTCCTCCTTGGAACCCATCATAAGTATCGTGACACCCTACGACAATCAACACGCACGTACACCATCTTTTAAACATTATATACTAAACCAGCCAAGCCAACTAGAACACGTATTTGGATATCGTTACATCTTTAAGTTTTAGATTGCCCCAGTCATCGTCCTTGAGTGTCATTCCTTTGAGCATAACTTTTTGTCTTTCCGGTTGAACCCCAGTCAACGCAAAGAGCTGTGCCTTAAATAATATTGGATCTTCTTCGGTATTAACTTCTACATTAGAAAAAAGCTCTTTGCCCCATTTAACTTTAACTGAAACACATTGAAATACGTCATGAGTAAAAAATGAACAAAACGTGCAGAAATATGATAACGTATCATAGATAAATACAGCTGGAATATAATTCTTGTAAACTCTCCGTAAAAAAATAAATTAAAAGTTTAAGCTGATAACACAATACCTATAATAAATAAATAACATCGTATGTAAATGAAACAAACGTAACGCACAGCGTAGCCTAAATTGAAGTTTAAGTTACGTTAATTAGAGAGTTGTTTGTATAAATTAACGATTAGATATTTTGTTACATTGTTTTGCCAAGCAGCTATATGCCGTTCAGATTATATTCCTCATAATAATTTTTAGAATTAATTTAGATTATTTAGATTATTTATTTTCAATATTAACAAATATTTTTTAGCTCTATATATATAGCTAAAAATTATAATACTACTTGCTTATTTCGATCATTAAATATGAATGTAAACTTATAGGTTAGAGACACTAAAAGATATTCAAACACATACTTGTATATTGAGGCATGTTTATTCCTCGTAGCTGCGCAACTTGTCACGACGTTATACCTATAAGGTATATTGAATTAATGCAAGATTTTCTTTTTTAATAACACGTAATTAAATACAAAGTGCCAAGTCAGGTTCGCGGCACTTACGTGTATCAAACATGTGCCATCAGTCACCACAAAGAACAACGAAAAATTTACTGACAATGAACGTCGCCGACGTCGCCACAACACGGAATAGAGATAGCCAGCTGTTTCAGACCTTGAGTCTGTTCTTAAAAATCTGCGTTATATGTTGCACTTGGGAACAGCACTTGAAATAAAAGATGACTCGAGATATATACGTGAGCGTTAAAAAAAAAACAGATAAGGACAAATGGAAAGAAAATTCACGTACAAAGAATATTAAACAACCACTGACGAACATATACAAATAAAATTGTGCATTTTAGGCAATAATCGTTGTTGTTTTCTCTTCTGGACAAATTTACTGGCTTTTGCACTCGGAACATATAGGCCACGTTCGGGGAGCGCGCTATTAGCGCTATTGCATCATTCTATCTTTATCGCTCATCAGGCGTAAAACAAGGATAAAATAAAGGCCTGGACACACGACGCGACGGAAGACGTAAGACGTAAATCGTAAAGGTAAAATTTCATGAGCAGTGAAAAGCAGCAGCAGATCGTACTGATTGGCTACAAAATAGAGAAGTTCTCGAGTATCTAGAACTTCTCTATTTTGTAGCCAATCAGTACGATCTGCTGCTGCTTTTCACTGCCCATGAAATTTTACCTTAAGGAAATCCACTACGCAGAGTCGACTATTCCCCTCTTCTTCCCTCTTAAAGAGAGGAATAATCGACTCTGCGTGGTGGATTTCTTTACGATTTACGTCTTACGTTTTCCGTCGCGTCGTGTGTCCAGGCCTTAAGCAAATAATAGCGCGCTCCCCGAACGCACCCATAGTACTACGTTTGCGCGAGCGTTAGGCTGAGTTTCCACTGAGCGCGTCACGCGTCGCGTCGTCACAAGTTAACCACGCAAAACATCCCATTTCATTACATTCTTGTGACGGGATCGAAACGGGATGTATTGCGTGGTTCAACTCGGACGACGCGACGCGTGACGCGCTCAGTGGAAACTCAGCCTTACTTCTGTAGTAACTTACGCGATATCACTCGTTTACGCGGAGTAACGTATCGCAAGAAGGCCTTCACACATAAAATGCCGTAAGGCGTAAAACGTAAGCGTAAGAAAATCGATCAATCCCACGCGAGTATTTTCCCCTATTCGGCGTACGGACAGTACAATACTCGCGTGGGATTGGTCGATTTTTTTACGCTTACGTTTTACGTCCTTACGCGATTTTTATGTGTGAAGGCCTTTACTACAATAAACGCCCGTTTACTACAGAAGTAAAGCTCGCGTAAACGTAGTAAACATCTTATTGCTAGGATTGTTAATTTCCAGAAAAGCGCAAGTGGGTCAGGTCTTGCGTGCTTTTGTAATGGGGGTGCTTTCCCCATTTACTGACACACAAGTCGATCTTTTAATATCTAAACACGTACATTTTATTTTAAGCATAAAAATAGAATATGATATAACTAAATAATAACAAGATTTATGAATGTACACGCAGCAACTTCACCCAACAATCTTTATAAACAAAGCAATGTTTACACACGTTGGATTTATGAAATTTTAATTTTTTGTGGCATACATATTGTGGCTCCGCTAAGAATTATTATATATATTCACTAAAAGTTTTCTGTAAATTAGGACCAGCCTAATACACACACATATATATATATGCAACTTTTTTAATGTTACATCACATTACACGTTACGTTACATTATGCGTGACAATAAGCACGCTTGCTCGCGATTGCACAACACGTTAACGCATCATACATACGTTTGATATTATGAAAACAAGACGTTCTAAATAATCTAAATAAATAGAAAAAAAAATAAATATTATCTATGTGTTGCCTAACAAGAGAGTATCTCACATCTCATATGTCAACAAGTTTAAGAGAGTACGGGTAACGATGAAGCTAAGCCCAAACTCGTAAAGTCGCGTCCCAGCTTCCGGTAGACAGGGCAGTACCGTCCGGAGAAACCCTTAGACACGAAACTCGGTTTTCATGCCCATATAATAGTGCCACTCGTTGGCACTTTAAAGTATCCCACACATTCACCGTATAATCGTTATATCCAGCGAAGAGCAAGCGGCCGCTTACACTGAGGTCAACCGCGTTTGCTCCGAATATTATACTTTCTTTCGCGTATACCGCGACTTCTCTATCGGCACGCAGATCGAACAAACGACAAGTAGCATCGTCCGAACCTGTCGCTACTGCATCGCCGCCTGGATGAAATCTTACCTGCGTGCACGACGAATATAATATCATATAAAATATTATATACCGCGAGATGAAATCAAGTAATATAAAATATATATCGCGTAACGATATATAATAATTACTTTTCACGCATCAGTAGCATGACGCGAGATGTGAAAAAATATACACGTTAGACGTTACATACCGAATTAACGTCAGATCGGTGCCCTTCAAAACTTTGCACGCACTGGCCACTGCGCATATCCCAAATCAAGACCAGTTTGTCACAACCACCGGATACAAACGTGTTTCCAGTTTCACTCGGCGCTAGATCGATAGACATGACGTCGCTGGAGTGTCCTTGAAAACTCTGTAACAATTGCCCGCTTTCTACGTCCCACAAACCGCACGTGCTGTCTCCACTGCCAGTTAAAATCTGCTGATCACTGTTGGGAAACGCGCAGCACGACATGTACGACGTATGCGTCCCAACGGTCTTCTTGTGAACCGCGACATCATCCTCCAGACTTAACGGATACACCGTAACTTTATTATCCAGACCTCTGCAACATTAATAATAGCGATAATAAAAAAAAGATACGTATAACGGAGATTTATCGCAACGCTCTGGCTTAACGCGTCTCTCTGGCTTTTATAGTAACGTTGTCGTAATCCCGTACACGTAATATGTACCCGCATGCAACTAAAGTGCCGCTAGGGCCATAAGCACACGCCATCACCCATCTGGTCGGCATACTGACGGCATGTTCTTTATTTGTAGTAAAGGCATCCCATATGATCATTCTTCCATCCTAAAAGTAAAAGTAATATACATATATATATATATATATAGTATATTTTATGTAACATGTAAAATAAAATACTTGAGAAAAAGATTTACCTGTGAAGAAGAAACAATATGACGCTTATCGGGAGACCAGTCGGAACATAAAACTTTGGCCTGATGCCCTTTTAGGATACGTCTAGGTTTTACATTTATACACGTAATTACTTCAAGCCTGTCCGCTACGCTGGCAACTAAAACAAAATGTTAAGGATGATGGAATATGAAAAATAAAGAATAATAGTATTTTGATAAGTAAAGTTCTCTAAATGTCACAAACAATAGAGCGCGCGTCATTTACGTGTAATATCATTTAACTTTTGTCGTTCATCCTCCAAGCGTATCTTTAAGCATTCCGCTTCCTTCGCCAGCTTCTCTATGTGTTCCAGCTCGGTTGCAGAGTCCATGTTGTCCGGACTCGCTGGACACCGGTCAACTTTTTGACAAAGAACGTTCACAAACGGATAATAGTCTTCCGTACACTAAAATGACACGTATGTCGGTGTCCGAGTTGTACACATGCACATCCCGTATATGTATCAACTCTAATATGAAATGTATAATGTACAATGCGTGTCTTTATGACACGTCCACGTCCCTCGTTATAAATTATTCATTTTACATTCATTTGAACGTCATAATCACAGCAATATAGGCAGTTGTTTGTTACTCGAGATTAGAATTTCAAGTATACGTTGCGCTATATCCGAAATCTCATTTTCGCGAGCGAGACGAAACGGGGAGTCGTGAAATTCTGACGGACGTCGACACGTCGACATTGTTTCTCGTTTCACGCGTCTATAGGCGTCTAGGCTCTCCTCGTTCCCATTAAATCGCGTTTGTTTGCTTGTTTTCTTCTTCAAGAGGAAACTGTCCGCAATCACACGTCACACGCGGTAAACGAGGATAATCGATATGGCGAAGTGTGGCGACGCGCGACGCGCGACACGCGACGCGTCAAGAGACGCGAGATGTACGTACAACAATAACAACGGAGCGCTTGACGCTTACGTGCGGCGCGGCTTGGCTTGGCTTGGCGCCGGACTCGCCGCAACCCGCGACTCGCCGGAGCACGGATGCTTCACTTGTTCTTTCGACCACTCTTGACGCTTCTGCACCTTGCACCCGCACCACCTCGCACTGCCTCGCTCAGCCTCGCTGTCCGCACTCCGCACTCCACAGTGTCCGCCCGACACTGCAATGTGCCCGACACCCGATACGTATCGCGCACGCAACTAAATTTTTTTAATAGAAAATATTAGATACTCCGATATATCTCTCTACGTTACTTGTTTTTCGTTGTCGATTACAATTTTACGATGCGGCTTTAGGAAAATGACAATTAAATATCTGCGGACAGCTCGCGATTGGAGTCATTGGAGACCGATGGGGAGAGAAAACACTCGCTACTCTCGCTTCGTTGCTTCGCGTACGTGTTGTACACGTCTCTCCCTATTATATACGCACTCGCCGTTTTTCACGTTAACATCGGTACACACTTTTCTATTATTTATCAAACAATATACGTATAAAATCCTTCCGAAATGCACTTGCATTTGCATATGGCATTCGACGTTCCCGCTTTGCACCGCGGTAACGCGCGCGTCGTGCGCAAGAGGCAACAGGAAACTCGCTTCTGCTTCGACAGTGTCGCGTGTCGCGTGTCGCGCAGACTCGCGCACGTTCAGCGAGACGTGGCGAGAATCAGCGTCGAGATGCGTACGAAAAATAATAGTTTTCATATATATACGCCGAACGATGGTTAACGTTGGATTATTTGGATCACGAAATGCTGAAAAGCTGATGTCGGAAACGTTCGCGTAGCGTGTCGGAAGTCGGAAGCGCGAGGTTGCTGAAGCTGAAAGCGAATCGATGGATCGATGGCCGTCGACTTCCTGCTGCGCACGGCGCATGGCCGCACGCGAGAATCAGGGCCGGGGGTAGCAAGGGGAAGGGGTTCGCAATGAGGAGGGGCGGACGAGACGCAGCAACCAGCGCGTAGCGAGTGTATACGACTACGACGGACGTTCTTCCGATCCTCGCTCTTCGCTCCTCGCTCTACTTGCTATCTCGAGTCGACCGGTCGTCTTCAGTCTTCACGTTGATTCGTAGCCTGGCCGCTGGAAAATGGCACTCTTGTCCTTACGTTTAGCCTCATCCTTGGCCAGGCACCTGCCGAACACTACGGCCCAGGTAAATAGGAGGAATCTCTTTTTCTCGTTAAACACCCTCGCGGCCGCGGCCATGGCCCGCGAGTGTCGCACTCCTCACGCCTGGTGGCCTGGTGAAACGTGTCGACCGTTTCTCCACTTTGTCAGAGCCGCTTTGCGCTCCGGTTTATCCCGGTTTACTTGGCGTTTTCGGTCACGCCAAGACTGTAGATGAAATATTAACTAAGCCGTCCGAGTCGCGAACCGACGACGATTCGCGCGCGCGGCTAGTGGCGTTGATATATGTACAGTGTATTATGTAAAGCGTGTTGAAGCAAGCGAGTTATGTAATAAGAGTTTCGGCGGAACATTTGACCACAGTTATACGTATATATGTATTTTTTCGTGTTTCAGATTACGTGGCCCGCGACTGCTGTAGCCTCCCGCAAATATCATGTTTCCTGCAGCCGCCGCTCGGCAGAAATTTCTGCTATCCTGGAAGAACGTATCCTTGGCTCGGCACCTCAGGTAGGCCGCGACAACGTCGTCGGTACGAACGTATCGTTTGACGAACGTTGATGCGTTTTTCAACATTTTTATTTTTATTACGTTCGGCGATATTTTTTTATATTTTTCAACATAATATATATTTTAGGCTAATCTCGAAGAGACTGGCAGAGTGCTCAGCATTGGAGATGGTATCGCGCGTGTATACGGGTTGAAGAACATTCAGGCCGACGAGATGGTAGAATTCAGCTCGGGCTTAAAGGGTATGGCGTTGAACTTGGAACCTGACAACGTGGGTGTTGTAGTATTTGGTAACGACAGGCACATTATGGAGGGTGATATCGTCAAACGTACCGGTGCCATCGTCGACGTTCCCGTTGGCGACCAATTGTTGGGTCGTGTCGTCGACGCCTTGGGTACGCCGATCGATGGCAGGGGGCCTCTGAACAATAAATTAAGATTCCGTATTGGAACGAAAGCTCCAGGCATTATCCCCAGGTACGTTGTAGTTGGACGTTTTATTCGGTCTCTCGGAGACTGAACTACGCGGTGCGGTGTCCTTTCTTTGAAAAAACGCAGACTTGCGTATATATATATAGATATATATTCGGCATGTATTACACACGTCTATTGTGGATAACAGAGTATCGGTCAGAGAACCTATGCAAACTGGAATTAAAGCTGTGGATTCCTTGGTGCCTATTGGTCGTGGTCAACGTGAATTGATTATCGGAGACAGGCAAACTGGAAAAACTGCTCTTGCCATTGACACTATTATTAATCAAAAACGTTTCAACGATGGCGGGGAAGAGAAAAAGAAATTATATTGCATTTATGTCGCTATTGGCCAGAAGAGATCTACCGTTGCCCAAATTGTTAAGCGTTTAACGGACAGTGGAGCTATCAATTATACCATCATTGTATCTGCCACTGCCTCCGATGCGGCTCCGCTCCAGTACTTGGCCCCGTACTCCGGATGTGCCATGGGAGAATTCTTCAGGTAGATGCGTAAAGATTAAAACCGCGTTTAACGATACGCATATATCGACGTTCGTGCTGCAAACTCACGTGGGGTTGATTATTTTACAGAGATAATGGAAAACATGCCTTGATCATTTACGACGACTTGTCCAAGCAAGCCGTTGCCTATCGGCAAATGTCTTTGCTGCTTAGAAGACCACCGGGTCGCGAGGCCTATCCTGGCGATGTATTCTATCTTCACTCTCGTTTGCTCGAAAGAGCTGCCAAAATGAATGAAAGTTTAGGTGGTGGATCGTTGACCGCTTTACCTGTCATTGAGACGCAAGCTGGTGACGTGTCAGCTTACATCCCTACCAATGTTATTTCTATTACCGACGGCCAAATCTTTTTGGAAACCGAATTGTTCTACAAAGGTATCCGACCTGCTATCAACGTCGGTTTATCTGTGTCGCGTGTCGGATCTGCCGCTCAAACCAAAGCCATGAAGCAGGTATCGTCGACACGCTTTTGATGTATTTACGTAGCGCAAAAAGATTCGTACAACGTTAATGTAAAATACAACGATTTATGACACTCGCGCGACGACGTAGGTTGCCGGTTCGATGAAATTGGAATTGGCTCAATATCGCGAAGTAGCGGCTTTTGCTCAGTTCGGTTCGGATTTGGACGCTTCGACCCAGCAATTGCTGAATCGTGGCGTGAGATTAACGGAACTTCTCAAACAGGGACAATACGGTAAGACAGACGCGCGAATCTTGATGGAACGCGCGTTACACATCTGACATATTTCTGTTTTCAGTACCTATGGCTATTGAGGAACAGGTAGCAGTCATATATTGCGGTGTGCGTGGTTATCTTGACAAAATGGATCCGACGAAGATCACCAACTTTGAAAAAGAATTCCTCGCACACATTAGGTATATATTAAATGTGATTTACACGTTTCCGTACGGCCGACGTCGGTACTTGTGAACGTTACATACATATGTGTATATTATTCTTTTTTAGGTCTGCTCAAAAAGATCTTCTTGCTACGATCGCGAAAGAAAATGTTATTAGCGAAGCGACAGATGCGAAACTTAAGAAAGTAGTTGTCGATTTCCTCTCATCCTTTTCAACGTAGAGCGCGCGCATCGACGGTCATTTTAATGCGAGTCAACATAGATACGTAAAGAACGTACAAAGTCTTTGAAAACTTTTCTGCTGCCGACGTGCGTTGATGTACCGATGTTACGCCGTGCTATGCAACGGTTACTCGTCTACATTATTATTATTATTATTATTATTATGTACGTATGTATATCTGTACATTAAAAATGTTCGTGCAGCACGTCCACATACGACCTGTAAACTCGATAACCATCAAAACCATCTACAATATTCAATATATTGATACAAAAAGATTGCTTTAATAAAAATAAAAATGCTATTTTAGGTGTACCGTCTTCCTGATGTAACGTTTGACAATATCAAGTACGCATGTAAAGTTTAGAAGAGAGACTCTCAAAGAAGATGAGAACGGATATATTTTTTACGTTGCTTTTTTCAATTCTCCTAAAATACATTTTTTCATGTTTTGCGTACAGTTGAATAAAACGTAGAGTTGATTCTGTTTTCTTTTTGCTTTATACTTGGTAATGTATACTATACACCATACACGCATCATATATGTACACACACACACACACACACACACACATTCATTTACACGTCTTTTTCAACTCGTAGTACGTCTTGCGTAAAAATCCAAGATTTATATTACATCTACGGATAATTTTATATAAATCTTGCCATATCACGCGCAAATACCTTTACCTCGATTACTACGTATACATCATTTGTTTACATATGGACGTTTATATATATGCAACATCTCTTGTAGGTACGTGTAAAACGTTTCAACACACGAACCCAACACCTGCATATATAACGTCTATATTATGTGTATTTTATATAAATCAGTAATGAATTTAACTGAGAAATCTTATGGACATTTTCTGCTCAACATCAGTACGTTCTAGCGCTTTGCAAAATTCTTCAAACGATATCGTACCATCGCCATTTTCATCAGCCTCGACTATGGTCCGTTCCGCAATGCTGGTTAGCTGTTCTTCACTAAAATAAATACATGCTTGTTAACGTGAACGTACGTCGAGTGTTTGTCTACATATAGGAAAGAGGTGTGTATACGTAGAGTAGGATGTCACGGTCATTGCGGCATCAACAGTTGTAAAAAAATTACGTCTTACCTGATATTGGCACCAACCATCATATGCAAAATAGCAAGTAGTTCATCTTTCGATATCAGATCGTCGTTATCCAAATCATACATTTTAAATGCAACTGAAAGAAAAATTTTACGAATAAGATTTTTAATATATTTCATAACGTTTACGATCATATAATCGTCAATATTTACATCTCAACTTTTGCTGCCTTGAATTTAATCGATTGGGACTATTTTTCTTGATAGGTCTAAAACGAGCCAGGACCTGCATAAACTGCAGGAAATTCACTCGGTCGTTCCCACTTTCTTCAAAGAAAGCGTTTACTATTCTTTCGCCGAGAGGATTTATCGCCAATTCTGGGATCCTAAGAAAATCTTCTCGACTGAGCGTGCCGCAATCCCCGCGATCCAAACTGGTAAAGCGGCTGTACAAACGTTCGATTTGATTTGGCGTGACTGTGGAATGGAGAGAAGGTCAGCGTAACGATATTATTAAACGTATTCGTGTCTGCGTAAGTCATAAAAAATTATTTAGGCAGTTTGCGTAGTTGATCGCGAAATAAATTGATTCGTCGTGTCAGACTACGTCGTATGGAACGAATAGACAATATGGGGATACTTGCAACCAGTGGCATTCTGTATCTGCGCTATCTCATCCTCGCGTAGAAGAAGACTCGACCTGTTACCCATTCTGTCGTGACAAGTGAACGTTCCGGTTTGTCCGATGGTGAAACGCACCGCGCGAATACTATTTACATAGCATACGGAAGATCAATCGTATGACGCCGCTGATGACGGCGAACAGACCAGGACGGGACCACCAGGGATATAGACACAGGACAGGACAGACCTCGAACTTTGGACTTCCGACCAACTTGGACAACGGAATGGATCACGCGGCAAACTTTGCTAGTTTGCTGTTGGTCGTTGAGCACGGAGCGAGAAATAATTCTTCATGGAATACTCTGGACAAACAAACAATAAACATACGGACAAATCGACAAATGACCGACGACGGAGCACGACGGAGGCACGGAGGACGGAGGACGGTGGACTCTAGACTCTAGAGTTATTGGTATCCCTAGGAATGAATATCTCATAAGTTTCTTTCGTTTGTCGACTTGTGGCGTCGCGTCGTGAGTTGGTAGCGCTGCGGGTCGTTTCAGGTTTCAGCAAGATGGCTCTGTTGCGATTGTGATTCGCGACTCGCAACGAGCAACGATATTTTCCAAAACATACAAATAGTAGCTGACGAAGATTCTTATGGTGCGTGATTTTCGTGAAAAAACCATCTAAAGTAAGTGATTTAAGTAGCGACGTATAATTCTTCGTCGCAACGACTTTTTATACAACGTTTATATAAATACAACTCGCGTAAACGTTAGTTTACGAATGTCAGATGTTGTGTTCAAGTTGATATGTTTTGACGTGGGGTATCACGTATCGCGCGACGAGTTGTTTGTCATTTTACATGCCGGGGATCTGCTTTGATTCTTCTGGAGAGTTTATCGACAACTCTACAATGATCTTTTGTTTGTTTGTATATATATAAAATCAGGATGAGCGCCAGACTTCTGAAAGATCCCGCTACTGCGTCCAGCCGTATATTTGTAGGTCATTTACAAACTGACGATGTTACAAAGTTAGAGCTGGAGGAGCATTTCGCCAAATATGGCACTGTTATAGCGTCGATAACGAACAGAGGCTTTGGATTTGTGCAGTTTGAAGATGAGCAGTCTGCGCAGAAAGCTATTCAAAATGAAAATGGTGCAATGTTTAAAGGCAGACGTATAGGTAACGTACATACAAGTGCAGCTATAGGCACGCTTGCGTGCGATACTTTTTCTCATAATACGTTCGTCCTTTTTTTTTCTTTTATTTACGTAAGGCTCTCTTTATCAAATACGCACGGTTCTTCATCCGTGGTGAGAGAAGATGCACAAGGAGATGTTTCACGCTTGTTATTATTTTTTTTTTTTTAATTCTACGTTATAGATGTTAGACCAGCGAAGAAAGATACGCACGCTAGCGGTGGAACGGCAGGAACGTCAAATGCGAAACAAATGGGTGGATCAAATAATCAATTTAATTCCATGACGAATCAATTTAGTAACGCAACGGAATCGTTTGGTATGAATAAACCAACGTATGCCGGTGGGATGAATCAGAATTTTGGGAACGACAGTACCTTTGGCAACAACCAAAAAGACTTGAACGTTCAAGCTAGGAGCGGTGGAATCAACTTTGACGATGGAACGCAGGCTGGAAGTAATGATAATGAGCACGTTAATGCGAAACATAATAATAATAATAATAATAATAATAATAATAATAATAATAATGGAAATGATCATTTTAATAATCCCACGCAAAATCGTGGAAATAATCACGTTAATATGAATACGCCGAATCGTGGAAACGATCAGTTTCTTCCTGGTCATGGCACGCAAAATAGAGGCGCTAACAATCAATTTGGAAATAACCAAATGGGAAATCAGAACAGGCCTGGAGGAGTTCCAGGAAATCGTACGCAAGCTATACCGGGCAACAACCAAAACCAAAATGCTGGTGGTGTTGCGATGGGCCCTGGCGGTGGTGTTCATAGAGCTCGCGGGACGAGAGGTGGAAAGAATAGAAATAAGAATACGCAGAACAATCCGAACAATCCAAACATGATTAATTTCAGAGATCGAAGTCCAATTAATAGGAATACGCGGATGGAAGATAAAACAAATAACAGAGACTGGGATCTCAAACAAGGAGATAGACTACGTAGCAACACGTTTGTCAGAGATTCATTTAACGACAGTGGAAATCGTTACGATGATTTCAAAGCTTCTGGAACTCAAAGAGAGACGAGTGCGAGTTTCGGGTAAAGTATAGTGATTTTTGTAATACGTTATCAAGTCTTTGTTCGAGTAATATTAAGCAAACAGTGGCGCGTCTAACGAGGTTTTATCGAGATGCGCGTGTCAGTTTCGTAATCTGCGCGGATGCAGACCTGTCGTCATCTGTTTATCTTACAGGAACACCAGTAGCTCGCCTGATTATCTTGCCATCGCAGCTGAGAAGAATGACTGTGAAATTATTGTCGTTAATAAAGCGTTAACGTAAACTATCGATTTTTTTATAAAATTATAATTTGACTAACATCAAGTTACATTTGAGTTTCATATAACATATTGTTTAATTAAATATGCAGGAAATATGCAGAAGATATCGAATTACGCTTGAAGCAAATCGGTTTAATGGTAGATTTGCTGTTTCCAAATGAAGACGTTCCTTTAGGTCGTGTTTTGGGAAATATAGCAAGTCGTGGCTGCTTGTATGCCGTAGTCGTTACACCCATCAACCATGAGCACCATTCCTTGACGCTGAATATTTTACATGGTTTGCCACAAGGTAGGTGGTTTCACGACGTGTAATATTAAACGTCGGTATATACCTGCACCTGCGCGCAATATATGATATTGGTTACGTGGTATTGTATTGTTATATATTGTAGAACACAGAAACATGCCCGTTGAAGATGCTATAACGTTGATTTCACGAGATTTCGCGAATTATAAAGCTGGTGGCCGCTCGGTTCCTTTGAATACCCCTCTTGCAAACGAGCGCCATCCGGATGCTGTACAAGTTCTCCTTAATATGCTGGCTGACAATCGTCAGCTCACAGTTCTGCAATACGATCGCGTCATTAAGTACCTCGACATGAAACGCGAGGAACAAGTACAAGTTGAACTGGGCGATGCAAAAGATTTGCCGGTAAAAACACCGCTCACGCCAGTCAACGATCCGAAACAGGCCGAATTACAGACGAGAATATTGAATATTTTAAATAACAGTAAGAGTGCAGCGACAGGAGCGGAGCCCAGTCCAGTACCACCACCGACGACTTTAGCACCAGCCCCAGTCCCACCAGCTACGTGGGGAACAGGTGAAAATTACAAATTATAGACGCGCATTGATGAGAAATGATTTCAACGTAACGTACATGTTCCTGATCAACGTAATATTATAGTAATGGGAGTTTTATTATATGTCTTTTAAAATTAAACGTCTGTTAATTAAAATCTTGGACCTAAAGTGTCCGAGTTATACTTGATAAATACAACGTTGCAGCACTCTGCAAGCACGCTTGCGTGCACGTATATTTGAATATCAACGATGATTTTTTTTTGTTTTGCTTAATATACATTGGAAACGTTGTTTACGTGCGTGTGCGTACAGGCTGTAGAGTACGTATGTAGCTTGTAAAACTATAAACTTTAAAAATGTTTATTGTACAATGTTTGATAGCATCAAACGCGGTCACATCGTCCACGACAACCTCTTCTACAGGAGTTTCACCTTCGCCTCTCCTAAATGATCCGACAGTTCAGAAAGCTCTCGACAGTCTCTTGCAAGGTAATCTACTGAAAAACATTGGCGATCAACAACCATCACCCGCGACAACAACTGGGGCGCCATTGTTCGCTGCTTTCTCCAATATCGGTAGTAGATTTTAACCGCCACATGTATTCTCTATTACATAATCTTATGAGTTTTGGAATTCTTCGTACTTGGCCCGATTTTATTCCGTACTAAATATATACACGCGCGCGAAAACGCAGTCAGCGAAAAGAGACGTAGAAACTTAAGCATTGCAAACATGATAAATATTTTAGTACATTGTATATTAATCGTGTAAAATGGTAAATTCAAGTCAAGTTTATAATAATTCTAAAAGCACGACACGTATTATTCAAATATTCACCGTACTGTTACTGCCTATATGTATGGTATATCGTATATATCGTTGTGATAATATACTTGTCTCTAAATACCTATGCGTTTAAAACTACATATGCTTGGATACACAACCGTGCATATAATTTACCAGAAATATACTTGATACGTTTACATTCTGCATAGCGCACAAATGCTTGAATATTAGATAATATACACATACACATCTAAAATACCCGTATTTGAAACAAAACTAATCTTACTTTTCACTATTATATATGTTTTTATGTAAAAATCAGTTTTTATACAACTTATCGAATGATAAATGTTGGAATGATAAATATGCGCGGTATAATTAAAGATACACCCTCTTCTTATTGTATAAAAATCATTTTAACTTTCATGTTTCTACACTACGGAATATTCTAACGTTATCCATAATACGTGTTCTCCGGACAGAGAACGTACAATAATATAAATAAATGATATTGTTAGGTATGTTGTAGTAACTAACGTTTAATTGTTTTTTAAAATTCTTTTTTAGTTATTACTAAAAGTTACAAAAGTTTGTATTTGCATAAAATTTTTTATAAGTTGATAATATAAATAAATATATTATATATATTTCTTCAAGTAGACGTAGATAGGTCGATAGATATATTTTAGGCTTTATTAACATTACTTGGCTCTATAGTGATTAAATTTATATGTTTGAAGTAAGAATGTCTGGTGTCATTAGCTATTACGTAACGCTTCAATTATGTAATATATCTAAAATATATTGTGTCTAAAGAGAATCATCGTAATTGTATCGCGTGTAATGAATTTTCTTGTATCTCTCTAGTGTATTCCCATATGTAATACACAAGAATATATGTAAGATTTATTAACCTCACACACAATACAAAGTTTATATATAATACATAATAAATAATTGAATGCAATTATAAATTTCATATTACCTTAACGTAAATTACGTTTTTGAGTCAAAATAATAATTTTTTCGTGTAATCTTAGTACATACTTGACCTATATTTTTAACGATTTTAAACTTCCGTATTTTGAATGTTCGCATGGATATTTCAATATCCAATAGGAGAACATGCTTTCTAGGGAATTCTAGCTTCTTTTCTAGTCTCTACAGTTTCATCAGTCTCTAGCTGATGGACGTGGTCGCGTTCAGCAGACCAAGCCAGTAGTAGCAGTCGAACGTGCGTGGTTCTAATGCCCGGTGTCCACGATGCAAGAACTGTGTCCAAAGGCCGGTATTCATAGTTATTTAAGACCGTCTTAAGTTCAATCTTAAGATGTCATGAACCAATCACAGAGCCGCATTAGCGTCTTAAGACGTTACTTAAGACGATCTTGAAAACTATGAATACCGGCCCAAGTTTTGGTTTAAGCCAATCAACTTGCAGCTCTTACAGAAAAGCAGCAGTTTCATTGGCTTAAGCCCGGTGTCCACGATGCAAGAACTTGGTCCAAGTTTCGATTTAAGCCAATGAAACTGCTGCTTTTCCGTAAGAGCTGCAAGTTGATTGGCTTAAACCGAAACTTAGACCAAGTTCTTGCATCGTGGACACCGGGCATAAGCCAATCAACTTGCAGCTCTTACAGAAAAGCAGCAGTTTCATTGGCTTAAACCAAAACTTGGACCAAGTTCTTGCATCGTGGACACCGGGCTTTACATCTATGTTCTTTATATTACCAGAGACCTTCTCCACGGGCGATACGAAAAGAGATGAGTGACAAGAAATGCTTGAGATATATATATATATTTTTTTTATTGTTCAAATTTAGGACAGAACGTAAAGAATTAGAAGACAAAAAATAAATAAATACAGACAAACAGTGCAATGAATACACGAAAAAGAAAGAATAGATATGTCGCGAATCGTCACGATTATAAGAAACGTAAACACGTTGCGCTGGAACCCGGGATGACGGGTTTCCTATGCACCTGCAACGTATACGAAAGAGGCTGCATTACCGATGCCTACAGATTACTCAATCTGTTTGCGGATGAAAAATCTGCATCAGACATAAATAAGGTACTTGGATGCGCGTAGACGCGGAAAACAGTATACAGGATATTTGCAAGCATTTGCTGTTTATGACAAATGTACGTACCATACATTCTTTTATTATTTTAAGGACGCTGAAACGTCACGAAGCACACGAAACACACTCGTGGAAAAGGAAGGTGAAAAATCTTTAGAGGATACTGACGAAGATGAAGATATATCGACAGCTCTAGAGAAAGAAATCACGGAGCTCAGAACAGAGAGTGAGATGCCGTTACCTTCTCGAAAATTTCAAGTATATTTGTGTCATAAGCGTTGGCGTAATATTGGCGTAGTAAAATTATTTCCTTTGAGATAACATTTACATTTGGCGATGTCATTGTTTTTTATAGGTAGTGGATACAGGTGTTAAAAACATGATTTTTATAGCGAGCACCTTACCAAATCCATTAGAGTTGGTTACCAAAATTGTCTCCAAGTTGGACACAACTAAAGAACAATGTACCAGATACTTGTTGAGATTACTTCCAATTGAAGTTGTATGCAAAGCATATATGGACACGATAAAGGCGAGAGCGAGTGACGTATTTGAAAAGTATTTTGCCCAAGAACCCAAGACATTCAGCATTGTATTCAAGTAAGTTACGAGGTTGTTTTTTACTCAACTCTAAGCAAGTTGGTACGCTTTGTAACATATTTAAAAAGGTACGACGGTTCCAGTCGTCGCAGCAATAACAGCATTAAAAGGGATGAGATTATCGAGGATTTGGCAGAAATAATACTAAGGAAAAATCCGGGTAATAAAGCAGATTTGAAAAATCCAGACATAGCTGTGATTGTTGAAGCGATACGTGGGATTTGCTTACTTTCTATCGCTCCCAATTACTACAAATTCAAGAAATATAATCTTCTCGAAATATGCAAGAATACAAAGAATAAGGTATTACTATCTATATTTCAATATCACGGATGCGTATACGTGTTGTTAATAAATCTAATATTTCCGAAATGTATTGATAAAAACGTTCCTAGTCAACTCCCGAGGAACAAGTAGCAGAGTGTGCGAGTGAAGAAAAGTCAAAAGATGATAATCATAAAGATTCAGATACAACTACATCAACTACAAAGAAACGAGAAAAGTATACTGCTACGGATAAAACGTTAGATACGCAACGTGAAGAAAAAGAACAAGTCAACTAAGCTCCATGCTTCAGATAGATTTGTTTGTAATATATTAAATATTTCCTACATAGTGACTATTTTATATTTTGTAAAGATACGCAAACTATAAATAAATGTCGCATAGAACGTACATACGATGTGAAGTAATTTTATACGTTTTTGTTAATGGTTAATACCTTTATTAAAATCGTTAGTAACATATACGTTTAATAATTATTAATAATTTCACGAAATATTGTATTAAACTAGTGATATCGTATGAAAACTTTTATGCAGTGTAAACGTATACACGTACACGTTGGAACATAAAAATATTTTATCATAAAAATGTGTAGGGAAAAAAAACTTGATTTAATTATGAAAAGCGAGGTATTTATTTTTATAGATATTTATTGTTAACGTTATAGTAATATCAAGCACATAGAACTTCCAACAACAAGGTCCCATGGTGTAATGGTTAGCACTCTGGACTCTGAATCCAGCGATCCGAGTTCAAATCTCGGTGGGACCTATTATAATTTTTTTTTTATAACCTGTATATTTTATTCAATTTTTTGTAGATATTAAAATGTAAAATAACGTGTCGTATTCAACATATTATCGTTATGATATATTTTTTAATTCAACTAATAAAATAAATGAGAGAACGCACGTCTTTTCAGCGCCACTCTTTCTAGTGCCATCATTGATGCTATAAAACGCAAAGGTCGTGGCACGGGCACGCAAAAAAACTTGACGTAAACGCAAGAAGTAATGAAATCAGTGCGATTCGCTACCGCTTGTACGTTATGTCTCAAGTTCTTGACTGCGTGGTTGATTTGCTTCCAGATGCCTATCCAGATTTGCATAAGTGCATAAGCATATGCACAAGGAAATGGATTGGTTCATTTTCTTATGCACATGTATATTATGGACCAATTAATTTTCTTATGCTTTTTCCGTACTGGCAGTGAATATCGGAACGCAGCCTGGGGATAGGCCCTAAAGTTGCCTTCACAGCTGTTCTGAAATTAAGCACTTCCGTCACAGTACTGTGCTTCCGGTTGACTTAATATTTATATCGCATCGTATCTAGTTATACTACCATGTACTACTACACTATACATGAGCTAAAAAATCTAAAACAATATTTCTATTGGTTAATTTTAATATTGTATAACGTGTTTTTTTGGTTTTATCCTCATGGGATCTATGCCAAACTATGAGATACACGTATGAGTTATGCATGAATAATATTTAAATATGACGCATTCTCTTCTACCGCTAAATGTCAAACTTGGGGATCTATACATCACGGCGAGAACGAGTCGAACGAGATCGCCGACGAGCTCGCAAGGAAAGCTACTCGCCTAGGCCACGGCCACGGGAACAAAGCTGGCCGCGTGTTGTCCTCAATGTTCTCTGAAAAGAGGCAGGAGCCAAAATAAATAAAGAAGAAGAAGAAGACATCACGGCGAGTATATAGACGTGTCACAAAGTCGAAAAGAAAAAAAAAGTAAAAAAAAAAAAAAATAGAAGAACGAAACGAAAAGTAGAAAACTTGATACGAACACACTTGTCAGGCACACCGGCAACCGGCACACCTGTAGAAATCCAAGTCGAGTATCCCGCGACAGTATCCGTAGCAGCGAACTAGCGAACTAGCGAACGATGCAGGAAGAGCGAAAAAACACTCCAAAATTAGGAACGATTCGAAAGTATATAAACGTATTATTTTACTGTAAAGTTTACATACATATATTTCACGTAGAAATGTATTTCAATAAAAAAGTTTCATACGGTGTGAAACTTGATGTATCTTGGTTCAACACACGGTATATTTTTATAGAGTTCGCAACGCCAGTACGTCAGAGACCGGGCGAGGAAATGTGTTGGATTTCAATATTTCAAGAATAGGTTCTCGTAACAGAACAACCATGATGCCAAGTGACATCGCACAGTTACAGATGAGTAAGAGAGCTTTGTCAGAATCTTTTCTGCTAACACGAAGTTTCTTCCGCGTGACCGCGCTTTCGTTGCTGTCATATACTCTTAATCTTAATACCGTTGCGTTATTCATAAAAGTATCGAAAAAGAAGGCGGACACCGACGCCAAAGACGTAGAGCTTGGACTTCTTTACGACGAATATTTACAAACTATAACGATGGATCTCATAATGAAGAAGAAGACCGAAGAGAAAAAGCGTCTGATGGTCGAGCACGTAGCCACCGTGGCGAAAGAGATCGACCGAGATACGCAAAAATTGATGAAAATTAAAGCAAGGGAACGCGATATAATAACGTTAAGTTTAGCACAAAAAGAGGCAGACGCTCAACTGATCGCAGTGACGAGATGCACCGGTAAGCGTTAAACTACGTAAAATGATTAAAACTGTTTGTCGTTTACATATATATAATTCTACAGGAGACGAAACATTTAAACGTGTAAAAGATATGTCGTCCAAGTTGCACGCTCTCTTGGAACCCCTGGACGTCGTGCGGTGTACGGGGATACGACTTCCCGAAACGCAGGACGAATGGAAAGAGACTCGGGAAATATTAATAAAATGTTCAAATGCTTTGAAAAATATCGAAACGTTAATTGGATCGAAAGGCGAAACGTATCGTGCCGTTGATGCTGGATTAAAGGATTTTGCTGAAACATACAACGAGATAAAAGATGTTCAAACAAAGTGTGTTGCAAGACGTATTTTTATCTTTTCCAACTTGATTTAACGTAATAACTCGTATGCGTACAACTATATTGCATATGTATCTGTATTTTTTACAGACTGGAAGAAGCACTGTGTACGTTACAAGTCGTGATACTGAAGAATGCTTCACTTTCATTGGTATGCAATGAAAGTGGATAGATGTGGAGACGTCTTTGAATATTGACGTGAGGAAAAAAAAGTATCGCATACAAAACACAAACGTCAATTAGGAGCTTTATCGTACGGGTGCTGCATAAAATGCACCATATGCTATTAAAATCCATAAAGATGTTAACGTCAGTTGAATAAAATTTATTTTATATTTTTGCAAAGTTATACGTTCAAGTTATTTTCTTTCTACCGAGTAAGAGAGAGACGTAGATTTTTATTATGATAAAATCTTGAATTTTTACTAAGAATAAACGACCATTTTATATATGTGTAAACGTTTATGTACTTTTTAAAATGTGGTACTCAAACGTGTTATAGCCAATTATTTATTTTTTACATGCACGCGATACCCGATAAGAGAGACGTTTTTTTTAATGATTTTCAGAAAACGAATTCTCTCTCTCTCTCTCTCTCTCTCTCTCTCTCATTGAGGATATCGTGTGTGTTCCGAAAGCAATCGGAAGAAAAGCGTCCATATCTTTTTATCCAGTTTACTGATCTAGGTGTCGTTTTTGTTTGACATTTTGACACGCTGCGTCGTGGGGCGCAAACGGCGCAAACTCGCAAAGGCGGATCGGACGGAGGGCGGTGGGCGAAGGGTGTTAAAACGGTCCACGGAGGTTGGCTTGACTCACGTAGCCAGCATGACACGAGTTTTGCGGTCTCGGGGTCGGGAATCTGTGACGAGCCTGGACGAGCCTGACGAGCTGTGACAAGCGCGGTGAGGAGTGAGCAGTGACAAGCTGGAAAGCGCGAGCGGAGGAACTGCCGAGCGCGAGTGAACGTACACGCGAGAGAGAGAGAGAGAGAGTGTGCGAGATCACCCTGATCACAGCTCGAGCTCACAGCCACGCGCAACGTAGACGTAGGCCACTTGACACGGTACACGGTACCGTCAGCCGAGAGATCACGAGTCCTTGCTGCGTGGCACGTTTCGACACCCGCGACATACTCATATTTTTCCTTGCAGCCGCGTCAGCGAGCCACGTACGCCGTCGAGGAGATTAGCGTTTCTACGCGTGGAAGCGGCGCCACGCGCTCTCGAGATGGCCGGTGCGATGTTGTTTGAGCGGGCTCAGGCTGTTTCGGTGACAAACCGCAGCGAGGGTATCTCGTTGCTCAACGAGATCGTCTCGGACCCGAGTATCGGCGTTGCCGACGATGACGAGGACAACATCCGTGTCAAGGAGCAGGGTATCCTGCACCTGGGCGAGCTCTACAAGAAAGAAGGCAAGGCGAAAGAACTGGCCGAGTTGATCAAAGCCACCAGGCCGTTCCTCAGTCTCATTAGTAAAGCGAAGGCCGCCAAGCTCGTGCGGTCCTTGGTTGATTTCTTCCTGGATCTGGAGGCTGGTATCGGCATCGAGGTACGTACCGTTCTTCTCGTATCCGGGAAGGACAGTTGCGACATGGTTGGACCGACGTACGTGAGAGAGGGGGCGTAGGTTATGCTACGACACTTTGCTTTTGACCGCGGCGGCGTGTCTCGACACGTCGATATTTATCAAGATACTCGCGACACTTTCGTCATACACGAAAATATATATCAAACTTGTCAATGACACGACGACGCAAGACGATGCGGTTAACGTTTAACGTTATTTCTCGTGTATATTTATAGTTTTTATTCTTTTCGGCTGGTTACAGACAAAAGCTAGCTTTTTAGCCAACACACGGGTAAAAAGCTCTGGTTGTTGGTTAAAAGATAAACGGTCGCGGAGAACATAAAACTACATACATATATGATAACGCCACTTCAAAGAATCTTTTCATTCATATACTCATACATATGTAGGTGCAATTGTGTAAAGAATGCATAGAATGGGCAAAGGAGGAACGCAGAACATTTCTAAGGCAATCGTTGGAAGCCCGCTTAATAGCCCTTTACTTCGATACGGGTATGTTCAGCGAAGCATTGCAATTGGGATCCGCTCTCCTCAAAGAACTAAAAAAACTGGATGACAAACAGCTATTGGTAGAGGTTCAATTATTAGAGAGCAAGACATATCACGCATTGAGTAATTTAGCAAAAGCGAGAGCGGCGCTTACCAGCGCCAGGACGACTGCCAACGCGATTTACTGTCCACCTAAAATGCAAGCGGCTCTGGATCTGCAATCGGGAATACTACACGCTGCGGACGAACGAGACTTCAAGACTGCTTACTCTTACTTTTACGAAGCTTTCGAAGGGTACTGCACGCAGGAACAAAGAATATCTGGATACCATATAGTCTTTTTTTTTTTTGTTTTTTTGCAAAATATATTCCATTTTTATCTTCTATTTTTAGGTATGACAGTGTTGAAAGTCCCAAGGCGTTAACGGCGCTCAAATACATGTTACTGTCCAAGATCATGTTGCGGACGCCGGAAGATGTTCAGGCCATCATGTCTGGCAAATTGGCGGTGAAACACGCGGGACTGGCGTTAGATGCGATGCGTGCAGTAGCCGAAGCCAGTCATCGACGATCGCTAGCGGATTTTCAAAAGGCGGTTAAGCAATTCCGACAGGAGTTGGAAGACGACGTAATTGTACGCGCACATCTCGGTTCTCTCTACGACGCTATGCTGGAGCAAAATTTATGCCGTTTAGTTGAACCTTATTCACGAGTCCAGGTATGGATGGCGTCACATGGATATATCGGAACTCGAACATTTCTTTTTAGTCGTAACGTATTTGACCACGTGAATTCTTCTCGAGAAATGTAAAAGAAAAGATGTACGTACGTTTACGCGCGGACTTGTGTGTGACGTACCGACGAAACGCGCGTAAAGACGGTACGCGGGCAACGCGCGCGCTTAGCGCTTGGTACTTGGCTTTTTAAACGTTACTAGAGTTTTCGACGGGAACGTCCAAACAACCGTCCACGTGTCAACATGTTCCAACCTGAGATGAACGCACTGAGAAGAATTCAGTTGATCATATTGAATTATTGAAAGAAACGTGATCTGAATACAAGTTGCGCTCAAGTTCCGAATAATATTTAGCACCGTCATTCTTGCTTTCTTACACATGGGTTTTTCCGAAGGTGGGTCACATCGCTTCGTGCATATCTCTGCCACTGGCGCAAGTAGAAAAGAAACTGTCGCAGATGATTTTGGATAAGAAGCTGCGAGGGGTTCTCGACCAAGGAGAAGGTGTTTTAATCGTTTTCGAAGATACCCCACGCGACAAGACCTACGAAATCGCATTAGACACGATACACAGCATGGGAAAAGTCGTCGATACACTTTACCAGAAAGCCAAGAAACTCACCTAGCCCTATTTAATATGTATTTATACAAGAAAAAATCTATCGCACGTATTGTAACCATTAATACGTAGTTACTCTCATTAAATACTGTCGATTAACTGTATTTTTCTCGTACGTAACGTGACGGGCACGCAAGTGACGGGCGTGCGAACAACAAGTGCTCCGTTACCACGACGTTCGCATAGGATCGCTTTTATTACGTGTAGGACGTGTTTAAAGAAGAGAGAGAGAGAGATTTGCTTGAGATCTAATCAACAAGCCCCCTCCTAATCCCACGTCTTAAAACGTACTTTTCGTAAATAATCAAGAAAGTGAAGAGAGATGTCATAATAATACCGAGAAACATCAAATATAACAAAAAGAAACAAGAGATGACGCATTCATTCACTTATTTACTTCCGCGCCCTGTACAAGTACGCAAGTATGCATTTTATAAAAAGAGTTTTTATGTCGATAATTAAAGTGTTTTAAAGTCGCGCGCAAGACACTAAAATCTAATTTAACGTTTTGAGTTACTAGACATTTCACTTTTGTCTTTTCGAATATTTGACGTCACAGAGATAAATATATTATCAGATGGCAAGACTGCCGTTGTCACACGCACGAAGGTTCCACGGATGCGGAATGTTGGGCGAGATCTCGGAGACACAAGGCTACGTAATAATAGAAACTATATAGGCGCGTGCCAGTTCATATATATAAGGTCTATGCGCGAGCGCGACACCCATGCCGCCGGGCTTCGCGCGGTCGTGCCCGACGCCCGACTCTTTGCTTTTCTCCCTATAGTCGGCCTAGTCCCTTGGTTCCTTCTATCCCCGTCGAAAAGATAAAATATATTTTGCACGTGATTTTAGACGCGAGACGCGCGAGAGAAAAAGAGTACCCGGCTCGGAAATACAGCTAAGGACGAACGAAACGTTATCATGGAGGAATCCGAGGAATAGAGATTCTCGCTTGACTACGTATGTACGTTGTAGCGGAGAGCGGAGGAGCTGAGAAACACACGAGATGGCAGATGGTAGCGACTTCCTGTTTAAAGTCGCACGTTTTAACAAAGGGACGAGGGACGCACAGTGCTTAGGTTTAGAGAGCTTTTCTTCCTACGGAAAGTATAATGGAGGATGCTACGGTGGGAAAGGTAAACCATCTCGCGCGTATGTCGCGTCGCCGACGAGGCGAGAGGACGAGGAAACGGACGGCCGACGGCCGAGTCCGACGGAACGACAGTAACGCGGCTCAGTTTAGGTTAAGCCACCGGTATTTACTCGAACGAGTGACGGTCGCGTCGCGTCGCGTCGCGACGCTCCGAGTTTTATCGCCGCGAGCCGCGATCTCTCTTCTTCGACTTCTTTTATTTTGTTCCGTTATCTGCCGCGCGTGCTCGCGTCCCGCGAGTATCGAATACCGTAAGAAAAGGGGGAAAAAAAAAAGGCAAACGTACGCGGCTTTAACCTCCTTTCGTCGCGAATGTTGACTCCGCTTCGAAATGAGATAAACTCAACGGTATAACGGTATATCGTCGCGTCTCGTTAAATCTCGTTGAATCTCGTCTCGAGCGGGGGGTCGTGATAGTCGCCGCCGTTTAACTTTAACGTAAGTAGCGTTCGGTAAATGGTGAAGGTCGTTGCTGATTCATGCTGGATGCGCGCTCGTTACGTTGGCAACGTCTTCAAACTCTTCCTCGCACGCGTCGCTATAAGAAAGAAAGACGTGTGTGTGTTAGGGTTCCTATAGTTTTAATTACTTACTTATATATTATAAATATCCACCGTAGCCACACGGCCCACACGCGTTACATAGCACGTTTCTATATGAGGCAGGGGCAGGGTATAACACGATACTCTAACGTGTAAAATTTACGATGCAACCGTTCGGTTCCTAAAATGACTTTTTAAATGTCTCGGTAAACGTCGTTTCTTCTCTTTCGCTCGCTGACCAGGAGCGAATGTTTATAATTTTTTTTTTAAAGATACGCAGAAAGTGAAAAACGCCTGTAAACTATATGATATATATATATATATACGATAAGAACGCGACTTGATATGTAACGCGCTGTCAACGTTGATGTTATATGTTACGTTTTACTCAAGTGAACGTACGTCGTAGGCGATATCTTGACGATATTTAAGAGTACGTTTATTGGAACCATTATGCGCAACATGGTATCACGTTAATTTTACGGCGTACTCTGCAGTTACCTCAAGTTCCGTCCGTAGGTACTTATTAAAAAATATCACTACAAGAGTAAATATTTATATCTCTGGTACACAAGTGTCCTGCGCCGACAATGAGAAAGGAGCAACGTTTTTATTTATTCTTTAAATAATGTAAAAACTTTTATAGGTTATTGTTATATGCTAAAGGCTAAAAATTTTGTGCACAAGTTGTTTATGTGACAAACAATTGAATAATAATTTGTCATAACCTATTGAAATTGCTCAAGTCACATATCCTCACCCGAGGGAAAATCCAAAAACCCTCCTTAAGTCACGTAAAGTCACACATAATACAACGT
This sequence comes from Temnothorax americanus, assembly GCF_048541705.1. Classification (NCBI taxonomy): domain Eukaryota; kingdom Metazoa; phylum Arthropoda; class Insecta; order Hymenoptera; family Formicidae; genus Temnothorax; species Temnothorax americanus. The sequence continues at coordinate 4,382,266 of NW_027509275.1, forward strand.
GAACGTTCTAGAAAGTCTTGCTCGAGAAAGTTTGTAAACTTTCATTAGATATCTCTACCAATCAACTGCTGTTTTACTTTTATGTGTAAATGTTTTCCACGTTCTCTACGAATCCAAGTACGCCAAGGAATGAATCAACGAATGTGTTACCAAGTGGTTATACAGAAAATGAGGTAGCTACAGATGTACGAACGTGCTACACACGACGCGCTACGCGCAACACCATTATTTATTACCTGCGTATACTACTTGATTCTGTTTGCTGGGACGTTGTATATAAATTATTTATTTTACAGTTGTTGAGGTTTTTATACACCATGTGTGAACGTTATATTAAAGAATATATCATGTTAGAAGCACGAGAGTTGTATTATAGTTAAGGCACTTGTGTTCGTTATGCACGTATCTTATCAAAGTGATATATAATATTTTAAGAGTTTATCTTACAGGTTCAGGAATATAAGGATTCTCTTAAAACCAAGGTACGCTTGTTTTTCTCTCTCGCGTGATAACGTTACACGTTTATATTTAACAAACATTACTTGACGCGCGATATATATGCGTATATGGAGTGACGGGTTGCACGATATATTTATCGTTTATGTTTGCGCATGTTTGTTCAGGCTGAAGAGTTGTTGGTGAAAGGATTTCCAGAAAAAATAGTTAAATTAAATGAATTATTGGAGACACCTGGATTTAGCACGCGAAAGCTGTCCGATGTACATCAAGACTTAAATGTACCCATTCCAGACCCTATACGTCTTAATCATTCCGAAGATGCCCCTGCTGCGAAAAAGCTTAAATTGGACAATAATGGAGAAGAGACCAGCGGAACCAAAGTTATGGTGCTTCCAACTGGCCCTGTACCATGCAATAAAAAGTTGTGCGATTTGATTCACATAGTTAAACCCTACATCAGGCAACTCTTGGAGGATTCCAATTTAGTGAGTATCAAGTATGCCAACATCTACATATACGAGTTAGACTTTTATATACCTACATTTTTTTTTCATAGTGCGTACAAAGGGCGTAAATACTAGAAACTTTATTGATAAACATTTAGGCACGTTTATGAAATTTTCTTCCACGTCTATTCAGAATATATTCGTGGAATGATTTTTCGTCGGTACCATGATTTTTTTTTTTTTTACGTACCCGTTATATATAGTTGACGGAACGTGCACGTGTTTTCAATTTTCTAGCTAAAAATGTGGATCTCTTTTTTAATCCCAAAAATCGAAGACGGAAACAACTTTGGTGTATCTATTCAAGAAGATACATTATCTGAAATTCAATCAGTTGAAAGCGAAGCCGCGGCATTCTTCGATCAAATTTCTAGGTACGGAATATTAAGACGAAACGATATATAGATGTATGTCTATGTGTATGGACAACTGCCGTCTCACGCGTTGTATACTACGACTGGTCGGGAAAAACGTCTTTTTACCTCAACTCTTATTTTTACAGATATTTCATCTCTAGAGGAAAGATTGTTAGCAAAGTCGCGAAATATCCACACATCATCGATTATAGAAGAGCGATTCAAGAACTAGACGAGAAGGAGTACGTAAGCTTATGGCTCGTCATGTGTGAAGTTCGCAATCGTTATTGTTCGCTGCACGATCTCGTGATCAAGAACCTGGAAAAGATCAAACGACCACGTTCCTCCAACGCGCAATCCTTGTATTAGGCATAGTTTTACGCGCTGTACTTACACATACGTGCGGAGTACGTCAACACGAACATTTATCGGAAATATAATAATATAAAGTAAACGTCATCTTCCTCTCCTCTTTCCTTCTTCATCCCGCATAGACTCGTTTGCCGCGACCGTACTTATCCCGTATTTATTCCATCGCGTATGGCACTATAAATAAAACCACGAGCTACACTTTTACTTAACGAACGTGTATTATGTAGATTATAGTTAATTTATTTATACGCAAAAGTTCATATATATATATATATATATATATATATATATATATATATATAACTGGCTTCTTTTGCGTATGTATGTACACAACTGAGAACGATATGTAACAAATATTTCTCAGTTAGATTTTAAGAACACAAAACGCCAGGAACGTTTCCGATTTTTTCATAGAAATCTCACGTCAACGACGGTTCTTTCGGACGTTTATATTCTTTAACGTTCATCAACGTGCGAACGTTGGATCGTGGAGCATTAAATGCATTACGCATACGTTCTTTGCATCGCGTTGTTATAAAATTATACAGTGTAGCGAGCTTGCATGTACGTTTGCCACGTATATACGTGGGGCACTTGAAAGCGGAATATAAACAAGTGGTCAAAGTGGCGTTAGTATAGTCAAGTGGATCGTGCATCGTTTGTAATTTATATCTGTGTGAGATTTGGAGATAACGCAAGCTATATTAAATAATGTGAATTATAAAGAGTACTCTCTTTTTCTGTAAATGTTTACCGCTTTATCGCGATAAATCGTAAATATAGGATAAACACACGAGATTACATAGAATATAGTGACATTACATATATTATTTGATGCTCGAAATAAATTGTGTGTTTTAAGCTTGCAAGGTACAAAAATTAAATAAAACTTTTTTTTTCTGATATAGACGAGTGCAAAAAATAATCTTTACGTTTCTCAACAAGGGATATATATATATATATATCAAAGAAGAGAAGAATGGGTAATGCGTCATCTCTGTATGGTTTATATAAAAATTTATGTGCGTACAGTTTGTCATCGTTTACAGTATAAAATTCTGTATTCTGCAGTTGAATGTCCCTACTGTGAAGTTTTTCCTCAGTCTCAACTTTTATTCCAATGACGTTGTAGAATGAAAAATTTTACGTTACACGTATTACGTTTTTTGTCTCGATTCATTTTTAGTTTCATGCGAAGATGTGCGAACGGCGGCGGAGTAGCATGCGAGAAAAAAAATCACTTTACGAACATTCATCTGCGTACGAATACGTACATACAAGATTGGAACACTGCTCCGCACTACGGATTATACATTATACGCCGTCGTTTATATAAAATGGCACTAATACGTAAATGCATCAAAATATTTATAAATTAAGTATGAAAAAAGTATCGCGTATTCTCGCTTATGCACGAAGGCATCGTACTTTTTTCTTTTCGTCACGATTCCATGAAAAGGCCGGGATTGAGATAGCAATGCTTGTTAAATCCGAGTGATTGTATAGACGATGTCTGACACTCATTGTTCATTGTTCTGAGTTGTTTCAACTCTGCATCAATCTGCAACGCACAATACGTATAGATCTTTGCACTACTGTCGTTGATACTTTTAAGGTTAGATTTTTACATCTCTAAACATTTACCATGTTAAACAAATCTTGAACGTGCGTCGCGTAAGCATGTTTCATAAATATTTTACAAAGAATTTGTATGAACCAGCTGCCAGTTATGGAGTCTCGATAAGAAACGTGTCCAGTCAAAGTAGATTGAACTACAAGCATATCTGAATAATTTCTTATCGTTTGAATAGGTTGTTTGACAGGTATTTCTAGACCGGGTTCATCCGCTGGCGTCACAGTGACACAGGTGTCCGTAGTGATTCTGCAGTGAGCTACACCTTTCTGTCTTTTCTTTCCTCTGCGGAGAAAAAGAAACGATGAAAAAAAAAAGGATGAAAACGTATCGAGACACATGAAAAACAGATGTCGTCATAAAACAATATTATCAACCTGACCTTTAACGTCACTAAAAGATGTAAACAAGATAAACGCAACAAAATATAAACGCGTAGAAACGTATAGATCCGTACCTGCAAAGTTGAAAGATAAATATCTTTGGTTTTTCCGCGAGTTGTGGACAAGCTTCTGTGGTAAAGTACGCACAGACTTCCGTGCATAGAACTTTCTCATAGTTTGCTTGCCTGCTTGCGCTATGATAATCGGTACCTTGGATCTCTGTGTTGCTCTCTTCATCCTCCGTACCGTGACTCGTAACGATCACAAAACACGAATCAACCTTTCTCAGATCGTCTCTTTTTGAAAATTCTTTAATTTTGTCTCTCATTTCCTGCGAAAACGGGTGATGAGCCAAGTTACGGCCATTAATAGCATGGCGTCTCTTAGATTAACCCAAAATATATAAAGTTTACAGAGGAAGAATGTAACGTTAAACGAAGACGATATACCGCACGTGTAAACACTACTATACCTGTCCTTTTAGATTTCCATAGGTAACGACTGTAAAACCCATTTCCTCAAACAGTTTCGTCAAATTATCTTTGTCATGTTTTGCTGAAAATCTGTGTTTGTCACATGGCGCGTCGTAATAAATATTCGTAATTATTAATACCAATCCACGCGGGTTACTTCGCATAGGATATCGTTCAACAACATCGTAGTTACAATCTGAGAACGTTATAGCTTTGCGTACTTTAATCGTCAAAGGTTTATCAGACCAAATATGATCCAATGGATCCTCTTGCCTAAAACTCGATAAAATGTCATCGTCAGTGTGCGTACGTTAAATAAAAGAAGATCCAAAAAGACCAACCAACAACTAACAAAGAAAAGAAAGATGAAGAAAGACAAAACTCGTCGTACCTCACCGTGCTACTCGTGACATCTCTTCCCTCCAATATCGTGGCTATATTTTCATGGTCGGATTGTTTTAGGCTAAGAATCAAATTTTTGAATGCATTTGGTCCTCGTGTTTTAATTGTTGTTAATATATCTTTAACCGTATCTCGCGTCTCAAGGTTCTTCTGTAATCAGACACACGTATAACTTGCCGTCAGTTATCGTTTGATTTATCGTGTACAGTTATGCAGCATTTTAAGCCCCTTGCACAATAAGCAATAGCGATAGCGACAAGCGTGCTGACAAAGCTACATCTTCGTCGCTGTCGCTATCGCTATCGCCTATCGCGCACAAGGGGCTTTACGCATTTTATATTTCAAACGACGTCCTTCTTTTTATTTCTATCTAGCCCTATATATTAAGTTGTGTACTTAATATATAGGGAGCTACGAAAAATATATATGTATAATACACGAGTAGTTAATCCTAATGTGTAGATATAACATAGGTCCATCCTTTATTTACATTCACGTTTAACACATGTTACAAATCATTCTTTTGGATAACGTCACATCACGTTGTTTATAAAATATAAAGAATATAAAAATTAATTTAATGTACCACCTTTCGAACACGTACTTTTATTTAAAAAGTATATAAGATTTATACTATTCGTTCACAAGGAAAAAGGAGAAAAAACATTATGGATTAAGTACTAGAACGTGATGACAATATTCAACTATTGTTTAAGGTGCGAGCTCTTCCGTACGTACGCAGCCAACTGCGTAATACTTGACGGATAAAACTCACCATCCATCGTGGAATGTTTACATCATCCCTGTTGTAAACTTTGTTTTCCAGCAATTTTGGCAAGAGTTTCGTCATATCGATTTTGGGCACAACATTTTCACAGCAACCATCTATTTGTTCGCGATCCCTTCGGTCCATCTCGAAGATGAAACACGGTGAGACATTCACTTCAGAGACGCCGTGGCTTAATATTCTACGTATCCTCCCTAACGTCTTCCGAAACCTTTCTCTTCGACAGGAAAAACAAAATTGCGTCGATTTACATTTATCAATGATCTCACAGCACGTGATAGCAACACAGGACGTCAGTGATGAGTGTGACGTCACAGGATACAGGGCTGCGCGTTCAGAAATTCAACTTGGGTAACTCTAAGCTATAGTTTACGTCACGTATGTATTGTATGTATGTACATATACTATAGCTTTTAGAGTTACCCAGGTTGAATTTCTGAACGCAGCCCAGCCGAAACATACCCGAAATTATGTAGATAGAACGCTTGAGAATATTCGAGACTCGAGTGCGCGAGTATTAACTAATAAACGTGTCGCCAAATAGATATACACGTGTATGTACGTATCATATATGATAAGTATATACCATGTGTATATATTGTTATTTATGTGAGGTTTGAGTCTCCACTAGCCACTAAATAGGGTTCGAGTCTTTGCTAACAACAGCACGAAGCGCACACATGGTATGGAGTTTCGAGTCTTTGCCAAACAACACCGAGTAACACACGCGTGTCGAGATATATTTTGTGACGCACGAGACGTTGAACTACCTAGAATACAGACAAAAAATATTAGAAAAATATACGTAGTTACGCGGTAGCATTTATTCAAAAGTGAACCATGTTACAACTTTCGCACGTGTATGAATATTTCTCAAGTTTCGTGTTAGGACCATCTATACTTTTATAATAATGCAAAATACAGTAGTACATATGTCAACGTACTAAACGTAACAGTTTAGTGTCGTAAAAAAAAAACTTATACAAATATTTATAATCATAACGAACGACGTATTTCCATCTAACCAAAGTGTTACACCCATCTATATAAAATCTACGAGTACAAGTATCAAGTAATATTTGAGAGCTTTTGACACGCTTAAGATCGTTCTTACAAGTTCTCACGAAAGAGAAGAGAGCAAACGGTAAAGGCACCGTCCACTTTTTCCTTCTTACGCGGCACGAGTATAAATAATATATTCAAGTATAAAAATATCTTGCGATATATGTATAACGTTGTTATATTACACTATCTAGTACTCCACACACTTGCTACGATATATTTCGTGTACTACTTCAACGCGACAACTTTCTCAAGGTGATTCTTAAGAGTCTGCAATTGATCCATCGTCTCTGGATCCAGCGGAGGAATATTTGACATGCGTAATCCTTCTTGAGGCAACAAGGACATCACGTTGCCGTTAGCCAAAGGTACATTAATATTAGCAGTTTTTTCTTCGACGACAGCAGAGACCAATAGCGGGCTGCCTTGCATGCTAAGGACCATCTCTCCTTGACGCGGACGTCTCAGCACGTTCAACGGCGTGTTGGGCCTGACTTTTGGCGTAACCACGCTGTATACGTTGTCCAGAGGCTTCGCCATTGCTGGCGTCTGAAACGTATTTGTCTTCAGCAAAGCGTCATTCGGACGCGCCTTGCTCTTGCGCTCGGTTGTTACCGTGTTCCGCGTGATCCCGCTGACGTTGGCTCTGCTCGCTCGAGTGAAGCTGCGCGTCCTTACGTTTGACGCTGCTCGAGCCTGTGCTTTAGCGGCCAGCGACGTGCTGTCCACGCTGGTGCCCACACTGGTGCCTTCGGTCGCGTATCCATCGTCGGACGCAGCGGTGGTGGGACGTTTAGCAGTCTTGTTCCCTTTTCTCGCTCTAGGAACGGCGGGTGGTTGCATATGAAGCGTCTTGACCAACAAGGTCACCTCGTCACGGCCGTTGCGATTCTCCTTCTCCGTTTCCTTCCGCGTGTCGTGGTCCTGCCAGTCGATTAACTCGCCCACGTTCATTTGACGAATTCCCGCCGGCAGGCGGGATATTATCACCTCGATTAAGGCCTCGAAGCTCTTGAGATCCGCCTGGGCATCGCGTTCCATCTTGGCGATACGCAGCTGTACGTGCTTCTCAAAAGTTTTCACCGCCGTATCGCGTTCCTTCGTCGAGTTGCTCGCCGCTTTGGTGCGCTTGGTCCTCGGCATTTTGACGGCGCGGGAGAGCGCGTCGCGCGTTACGGTACGGTAACTGCGACGCTGACGCTGACGATAACCGCGAACCACAACCGAGCACAACGGCCGAGCCAACGGTCTAATGTAACATACAACAGATCCAGGCCGGTCTATAACCGAACGAACTGGAGTGAAGCGAACGAGTCTCTCGTCTCTCGGAGAAACCGTTTTAACCGTTGCTACGTCACGTTATTTACCAGACTCTCCGCAGAGAGCGGGATAATAGACCGGGAAATCTGACCGACTGAAAGGCATACACGTTTTCACGTCTCGATGGGAAACTTCAATCTCCAGCGATACTAGCGCACTCTAGTAGACCCGGGGCTGCATAACATAGAACTCTTGTTGGTCCGTATATCTTCAGTTTGTCCCTCCTGTGACCGACTGATCCATCCACACGTCGGGACACGTCCCCTCTCCTAAGTTTTGAAAAGAAAGAGACACGTTTTTTTCAGCGCCACCGCTCGCGGCGCTCGCCCGGAAGTGGCGAGACTGGCGACGTAAAATGGAACTTGAGCGCGAGATATGAACTTGAACGGTGTTTCTCGAGAGTCGAGACAGAGATTTACGAGGGGTTGCCCAGGTTGCCGCGCAAGGATCAAGTTCACGTATCCGCGATGAGCGCCAAGTATTCTCCGCAAAATCATACTTTGGCGTACAAACGAAATCAACGACAAGAAACGCTAGTCGCCCCACCGTTAGATTTATCGTTTAAAAAGGCCACCACCATGGACGGTACGTCAACGTGACGGTCATATTTTTTTAGTCTTTTACGTTATTCGTTTGCGAGTTGCGTGTGCAGCGTGAAAACTTTTTCGTGTAAAAAAACGCCCAACACCAACTTTAAAAGCGTCACGAGCTCGTTAATATAACTCCTTGAGACGCGACATCGCTTGAACGACAAATGTAAATCTCTTTGATTTACTTCTTCACAGAATTGATGGAGAAACGTGCGCAAGTAATACGCACTGGAAAAGCCCCAGTGAGAACGATCAAGGACCGTTATGTAACCAGTACCGTGTGGCTGAGCAACAACCTACTGAGCTCGATGGAAGGTCTTGGACGTCTCGTGGCAAGAGTTCTCGCGGATCCCGCGTATCTCAGTTGGTTGGATTTATCTTTCAACGAGATAAATGAAATTGGAAAAGACATGGAGACGTTTATAAACCTGAAAATCCTCTACTTGCACGGCAATAAAATAGCAACGATCGCAGACGTTCTAAAGCTCAGCAAGTTACAAAATCTCAGGTCGCTGACGTTACACGGTAATCCGATCGAAGACGTCCCTTGCTACAGGGGTTACATCGTACATCTTCTCCCACAGTTACTGGTCTTGGATTTTTCGCCAGTGATTGCTACTGAAAAGAAAAAGGCGCTACCCGTAGGCTTTTTTAAGATGATACAACCTGGGATACGAATATAACCGTTTATTTTTCTATCCTTGCATACTTTTGATATATATACTTTTCCTTAATATCTTTTATTTTTCGTTTTTTATTTTTTCGTACCTTTTTCTCGTAACCGTGTACCACGTTACCGAAGGTTATTTGAAGTATGGCGGCTTTACGAAATGTAGTTGCATCGCGACGCAACATTCTCCTATAAGAACGCGACACATTTGCGCGTTGAACGTTAATCTTATAGTAAATACGGACAAGCACGTAGGATAAAAAAGATGCTTGTACTTTCTAGAAGTGGACGTATAAACCCTATTGCATGTACAACGGCTGCTTGTGACGTCGCAAACATCTTTTTATAGTTTTGTCACGCATCGTTATATAAAAATTTACAAAAGTGTATGATATTACATATTTAGACGTGGGTATATCTTTGTTCTTTTTTAGATGACGCGCCTCTATCTATGTCGTAAGCTATCTACTCTCGAAAACAGAAAAAAGAAAATGCTTCACACGTTTAGTTCAGTATTTAAAAAACACGTACGCGTCTCGGCCTTATTATAATTTTTAATATAACGTAAATACCTACATACCTGTAAATGAAAATGCTAAAACGAAGCTTGGGAGAATGCAACGTATGACGTCGTATATTATTGGTAGCAACCATGTTGAAACTCATCAAGATAATCTCGGAAAACTGAATATTACGTTCGAAATAAATTAAAGGACGCGCACGAGGCCCATAAAGTCTGTATATTACAACGTGATTACACGCGTGCGTTACGTCATACGAGAGTAACATTTCTGGCTATATGTCAGTATTTAGTGTAGTCGTCGTGCACGCTTACTACGGTGTTTGCTCGATTTCTCCAAATCCCTGTCCCGTGATCGACTCCGTGATCTGTAACTACGGGATCTTCGTGACGACTTGTGGCTACCTGATCGTCTTCGCTGCGTCTTTTTGGGTTTGCTGGACCTACCGTGACTGTGACTTCGGGATCTACTTCTGCTGTGCCTTTTTCGCTTGCTGGGATACTTTGTTTCTTCGCCTCGCGATGGGGAAGTACTCGGAGATTTTGAGCGCCTGAAATACATGGAAGTAATGTTTTACGACGGATACGGCGCACCGTGTTACGTTCTATAACGCAACGTAGAAAATATACGGCATGGAAACTCTACGTATACGTTGTGCGTACATAAACGAGATACACTACTAACGAAAACTCGGCCTAGCTACGAAAACGTATCCTAGCATCCTTCACGCTTTACGTAAAAGTACGTAAACATCGTACGATTTTTTTATGCCGACGAGGGCGCGCGTTTATCCTCCGTTGTGTTATTTTAAACTCGCATATACAAAGACGCGGTAGTGGTACCTAGGTGATTTTGTTCTTTCGGGAGCTGCATGCGTGCCACTGCGACTGATGAATCCACCCCAGGCATTGTGATGTTTCGGCAATGGTGGACTCGGCGTATGCCCGTCAACGTCTCCGCCGCGCGCCTTGGTTCTGGCCTCCTCATATTGACGTCGCAATTCCTCGACGCGTTTCTCCAACTGCTCGGGTCTTACGCGAGGTCGCGAGTAAAGACGTAATATACGCCGACACACGTCTTTGATTGCCGACTCGCTGACTCTGAACAGCGAGAACCAAGCGGGTGCGGTGGGTAGAGGCAGCTGCACGTGTCGAGCGGCCAAATAAACGCACGCGCATGCCACTGTTTCTGGCTGATAACGTAGGAACACATCGGAGCGCAACGAGTCATTCATGTAGTTCCAGCTTTGCTGCATCAGCGTGCGATTCTTCTCGTATCCCAACACTTGCAAATACATGACTATGATCTTGTGAGGGTGTTTTACATGAACGCAGAAACCCAATTCTTTCAACACTCTTCTCTCTGACTTAATCACCTGATTCTTCAGAGCTACGTACGTCTGATCGAGAATCACGGGTTGTATCGCTCTGAAATAACATGTGCGAGTGACGTTTCAAACGTTCTTTTCTATTCCTTTCCAGCATTTTTACATGCTTACGTATTCGTTGTACCGTAAAACAAAAGTACGAGAAAAACTTACTTTTGGCTGGAGACCTGTTTTATGTGATTAAAAACATTGATCACATCCCTGATGCGCCTAGGTGCTTCCTCGATTTTGCTGGCTAAGCAGATGCAACCCATAGCAGTTGTTTCCATATTGTGCCTAACTAAAGATTTGCTATAATAAAACCGTTGGAATATTACTTGCCCAGTGGCCATTGCAACCTACGCAAATAAATGGGAAAAAAAAACGAAAAGGACAATTAGCGCACACTGTTTTGTAACGTAACGTTTGCGATGTCAACAATATTTAACCCTTTAGGGACACAAGCAGAGATATTTCCGTTGCCGCACTTGACGTTTGCTGTGCAACACATGTCGACTTATATCCAGCGTCACTCTCATTTGTCACTACATTAGCCACTTTGGAACGCGAGATTCTCTGGAAAGTACATACATCTTGAGCTGTTTTTGTCAGTTTTGTAATAAACGAACGATATACACGTGTAAGTTATGTCCACAAAGGGTTAAAACAACCGCGTAGCGGCTCGATAACGTAAAGCTTTATCTTATCAAAAATGTTAATACAATATACGTACAAGCCATAAATGTACATTTGTATATTGCGTGCAATGATATAGATAACGTGAAAAAAAAATCAAGTAATACAATGCGCGCGCGCGCGCGCGTACATTCGAGTAAACGTATAGGCGCGAAACTGAACAAACGCATTAATGCAAAAACACGAGCGTAAATAAGTAGATCACAATTAAAGATTTCGTCTGATGTCTAGACTGTCTAGAGAGACATCTGCAGACCGTGAAAGATTGAGGTTAGAAAGATTCGCGGCGTGGGCTTCGACAAGTCCGATATTATCGTGGCGTGCGAAAACCCACCTGCGGTAATTTTAGCAGAATGCCGGCCGTCTGTATGAGTTCGCATCCCAGTATCCGCAAGTCCGTTTCGGTTTCCGCATCAAGACCATCCGAATGCGACGGGGTGGAGTTGAGTTTCTCGTCGGGCAGGAGACAGTTTTGCAACGTTAATACGATCTTGCCGTAGGGCTTTGCGTTTGGCGCGTTCGACGCGTTCGTGCCTTTCGTCGTTGGCGCCGTCGACGTCTCCTTCGCGTTCATTTCGAAAACGCTCGCGTACGTCACAGAGAGTTTTTCGTAAGCGTCGCGACGCGACGTAACCTGTACCTGTACGTCGCGGGAACGCGGGCTGCAGGATACACGGAATACGGATACACCGATCACCGATACCGAGATTTACAGGAACGCCGCGGAGGAACACGGAGGAACCCGAGGAACGCCGAGACAAGTCAAGGAGTTAGGGTGCCTCCCCATGCAGGACGGAATCTCGGAAAACGGAATTTCGGAATCATTCTGATTGGTTAGTCCCATGAGGTTATTGGTTAGCCTCATGGGACTAACCAATCAGAATAATTCCGAGATTCCGTTTTCCGAGATTCCGTCTTGCATGGGGAGGCACCCTTAGGGTGCGTTCCGAGTTGCGCATGAAACGCATAGACTGCATTACTGTTGCGTAGCGCTTCGAAATCGTTCCGTTTTGTCAATGCGCATGAAGCGCTTTAGTAATTCGGAACGGTTGCTTGCGCGCTTTGCGCGCTAATGTGAATTGAGAATATGGACGCCGTGCAAAACATCAACAAAGAAATTCCAGTAATTGTAATTTTTTCGATACTTTTGAAGAAAAACGATGAAAGTGATAGTTCCGAATCAAGCGACAGTGAAAATGAAAATGAAATTGAAGACATATCTCTAAGTGATATGCAGACGTTGTTTTTTATGTTAATAGCAAGTAAATCACGTGGAGAAAAAATTGTACTTGAAAAAATTACGGATTACGTCGATCGCGTGATTCCTAATTACACGAATATTATATTTAAAGAACATTTTAGGTAAGCATTTAAACATAAATGTCTTAAAGTTATAAAGTTGTAATATTTTCCATTTGGTTTTATTAAATTTATTTCACTTATATCACCTAATATTCTAGGCTATATCCGGCTACATTTGAAATGGTTTTATCACTGATTGGACCAGCACTAAATGCCACAAGTACCATATTTGGTAAAAAACCAATTTCAGCAGAGAAACAACTATTTATTGCTCTTTGGTTTATGGCTACTCCCGATTCGTACAGGTATGTAAAACCCATCTGTGCTCTATACTGGTGTAACCACCACATATTTAGAGCATTTTTCATAGCTTCGGCGCAAAACTGAAGGCACGTTAATCTCTCATCCGAGAAATACAACTCCAAAAAAAAGAGCATTTTTCACTCAACAGCACCTCCGTCATAATGTCTAAAAGACAATCTTGGATGATATATCTTTACGATATCTTTTAGACATGTATGCTGTCTGGGACTGAGTGCCATATTCAACTGACACCATGTCTTGTAGCTAGTGCCAAATTTGTTTATCAAAATAAAAACACATTGCTGTTATGTAGTGCGCACCAATGCGGCCAGTGAAAAATGCTATTAAATTGTTTTGCGACAAGCTTCTCATTGCTTACTTTTCTGGATTGTTACAGATCTGTTTGTGTCAAATTTGGAGTTGGTAAAGCAACTGCTTTTAGGGCTGTGAGACGTGTTACCTACGCACTTCATTGCATCGCACCACGATTTATACAGTGGCCCAAAGAAGTTGTTGTTGCAGATACCATGGAACATTTCAAAAGGACTTGCGGCTTTCCAAATGTCATCGGTGCCATAGATGGAACACACATTAAAATCCGAGCTCCGCTAGTTGATTCAGCTTCTTATATAAACCGAAAAGGTTTTCCATCCTTAAATCTCCAAGTAGTATGTGATTCACGTGGCCTCTTTACGCACTGTTATGCAGGACAAGTAGGATCAATTCACGATGCTCGAGTTTTTAGAAACTCCCCAGTAGCACGTTTTCTAGAGATGCCTGACATATACTTCCCTAATGACTCCCATATTATCGGAGACGCCGCATATGCAATTCATCCGCACCTGTTGGTCCCGTTTCGAGACAATGGTCATTTGTCAAACCGACAAAAAAATTTTAATTATTGTCTATCGTCAACAAGAATGGCAGTTGAACGTGCGATTGGACAATTAAAAATACGTTTTAGAATATTATTAGATTGTCTACCATTGACAGATGTTAAAAAAATTCCAGAGTTTATCATAGCATGTTGCGTATTACATAATATTTGCATATTACAAAATGATGTAATGACTGTTGGCGTCCAACATTATGAACAATTACAGGCACCTGTTCGCGATAATAACACTGACATGGGAAATGCTAAAAGAAACAGAATAATGAATGCATTGCAAATGAGGCTCGTCAATTGATCGATAATGAATATTTGGATGTATACAAGGGATTTTATATTCTTTTTTTTATGAATAAACATTTTTGATTGATAAACCAACATTAGTTATATTTAATTTTTGGTTTTATTCCAATTATATTATTCAGTCTTATGAATTTCAGTCGTACATTTCGTGTATTTTGAAATGTGAACAAAATAACTAGCATTTTAAATGTTTGTACTTTTACATTTAAAAAAATAAAAATAATTTTTTCTTAAAATCGTTTAAAAAAGCGTTTAAAGATATCCCTTGATAGGCGAGACCTATTGCTCGTAAGCATAACGTAATATAAAATAATACTTTGTGAGGATTAACCCACTTAAACCAACTTAAAACTCGTAATTAAAAGAAAAAATAAAGTAATTAATATTAAATAAATATCTTTTAAAGCTTTTCCAACTAGTAACGCTTAACTTTAAACATTTCTTTTAAGAAGAGTACAAACTACATTTTTTAAATAAATTGTTCTAATATAGAGACTAATGACTTCTGTACGCTTATTTGATCCTTATGCCTTTTGTCACGTTGTATTCTTCTGTCTTCGCGTATCTTTTCTTGCCTTTTCATTTCTTCTTTTTTTTCTTCTTTTTCTATCGCAATATTGGCCAAGAACTCTTCCATAACGTTTTCCATTCGTTTTCTCTTTTTCGGCGGACCTGTAATAGATAATACAAAAACGACTATTACACTATAATAAATAATAAGAACCGAATTAAATTAATATTAAGGCTTGAAGCTTGAACGCTGTAAGCCGTGATAAGAGCACTTTACACTACAAGTGTACACAAGTAAAAAGTCTTACTTTTCGATGTAGGGGATGAAATCATTGATAACGATGATCCTTCCTGATTTGGGTCCGATGGACCGTCACTTGTAGCAATTGCAGGAGGCCTAATGGACGCTTTGTCACCAATAATGAATCCATAACCTAGTGCATGATGGGAATAATATGTTAAATATATACAAATATATCTTGTTGCACACCTATGAATATCGCATACAATAATAAAATGTGTTTGATGATAAAACATACCGAAAAAATGCCCATGAATTTCTATTATTGCCGCTCTTCTTATTCAGATCAACAATATTTTTGTACGTCCGCTTCAAGCCAGCCATTTTTGATGAACATTGCTGTGCTGTTATTTCGTAGGCTGGGTTGGCTTTGTTCATCTCAGCGGCAATTTCAGCCCAAATTTTGTTGCTACGCTTGAAACCACTTGAGAACTCTTCCTCCTTTTCTCTATACAGTTCAATTAATAAAAGTACCGCTTTGTCCGGCCATATGAATGTTTTTGACTTATCTAAAAATTAAATTAAAAAGTAAACACAAAAGATCATCAGAAATATTAGTATTATATATATTATTCTTCAACTTGCATAAACATACTTTTATACAAAATTAAAGACTTGATTATAGACATTGGTTACACAAAAATAAAGTGTGCATCTTACCGGCATTATTGTTTTTGTCAACAGCATTTTCACTTGTTGAATATTCCAGTTCAGTTACCGGCTCGATATTATTGTTATTTACGTCTTGTGCCTTTGCAACAAGGTTCCGTAAAAATTCTGAGTCTATGAAAAACAACACAATGTTAAACTAACGTATAACCTATACATTAAATAAATCCATTTAAAATAATACATTAACTTTACCATCCCTTGCTTTCTCCACATCTTCCGTACTCAATAATAACGTTATTACTTCGTTAGTTTCTTCTATTACAACCGGAAATTCTTGCAATTGCTGTTCCATCGCGAAGGGTCAGGTAACAGGTTAACGAACTTATTCGAACAACGATTGTTCGTTCCGAATTACACATGAAGCGCATAGACCGCATAAACGCTTCAGACGCATCAACTGCCTCAAGTCGAAATAGAAGCAGTCAATGCGCTAGGAGGAGTGCTAAGAATTCAGTACGGTTAGTACAATCTAGGGAATCTTCTGCGCTACCAAAGCGCTTCCAATGCGCGCATTGGTTAAATCGGAACGACTTTCCATGCAGTCTACGCGCTTCATGCGTAACTCGGAACGCACCCTTAGGGTGCCATTACATGGAGCGCGGTAACGCGGAAACGCGGAAGCGCGTAACAGTATAGTAACTAGATTCCGCGTTTCCGCGTGTTGAGTCCCGCGCGTTTTAATGGAAATGCGGAATCAGCTAGTATTGTGTATGTACAATGTATGTATGAGTGCGTTTCGATATACACTGCCAGTACTTAACGCAGCCTATGTATGTACCCTGGCTTGCATAAGATTGTACTTCATAATAACCATCAACATGATGTTTGGATCTATAATATTATACTGCCACTTTTATTAAATAATAAAGTAATCGAAGAGTATGTGTAAAAGCTTTTTTTTCAATGTGATTAAACAGCTCCGAAATTTGATGGAGTATACTGTATCCGCGTTGACAACGGATTTTGACGCGTTCGTTCCGCGAGTTTGTTTCTCCTTATATTACATGGAGCACAATTTGCGCGGAAAAGCGGAACAGTATAGTGACAAAT